>NC_134354.1:799479126-800121626 GCF_048569485.1 Anomaloglossus baeobatrachus
TAGCATCCCCTCTTGTTATATACTGCGATGTCCCTTATTACACAGCATCTCTCTTGTTATATACTGCACTGTCCCTTATTACATAGCATCACCTCTTGTTATATACTGCGATGTCCCTTATTACATAGCATCCCCTCTTGTTATATACTGCGCTGTCCCTTATTACATAGCATCCCCTCTTGTTATATACTGCGCTGTCCCTTATTACATAGCATCTCTCTTGTTATATACTGCGCTGTCCCTTATTACATAGCATCCCCTCTTGTTATATACTGCACTGTCCCTTATTACATAGCATCCCCTCTTGTTATATACTACACTGTCCCTTATTACATAGCATCCCCTCTTGTTATATACTACACTGTCCCTTATTACATAGCATCCCCTCTTGTTATATACTGCGCTGTCCCTTATTACATAGCATCCCCTCTTGTTATATACTACACTGTCCCTTATTACATAGCATCCCCTCTTGTTATATACTACACTGTCCCTTATTACATAGCATCCCCTCTTGTTATATACTGCGCTGTCCCTTATTACACAGCATCTCTCGTTATATACTGCGCTGTCCCTTATTACATAGCATCTCTCTTGTTATATACTGCACTGTCCCTTATTATATAGTGTCCTCTCTTGTTATGAATGGCGCTGTCCCTTATTACATAGCATCCCCTCTTGTTATATACTACACTGTCCCTTATTACATAGCATCCCCTCTTGTTATATACTACACTGTCCCTTATTACACAGCATCCCCTCTTGTTATATACTGCGCTGTCCCTTATTACACAGCATCTCTTGTTATATACTGCGCTGTCCCTTATTACATAGCATCCCCTCTTGTTATATACTACACTGTCCCTTATTACATAGCATCCCCTCTTGTTATATACTACACTGTCCCTTATTACATAGCATCCCCTCTTGTTATATACTGCGCTGTCCCTTATTACACAGCATCTCTCGTTATATACTGCGCTGTCCCTTATTACACAGCATCTCTCGTTATATACTGCGCTGTCCCTTATTACATAGCATCTCTCGTTATATACTGCGCTGTCCCTTATTACATAGCATCCCCTCTTGTTATATACTGCGCTGTCCCTTATTACATAGCATCCCCTCTTGTTATATACTGCGCTGTCCCTTATTACATAGCATCTCTCTTGTTATATACTGCACTGTCCCTTATTACATAGCATCCCCTCTTGTTATATACTGCACTGTCCCTTATTACATAGCATCCCCTCTTGTTATATACTGCACTGTCCCTTATTACATAGCATCCCCTCTTGTTATATACTGCGCTGTCCCTTATTACATAGCATCCCCTCTTGTTATATACTGCACTGTCCCTTATTATATAGTGTCCTCTCTTGTTATATACTACACTGTCCCTTATTACATAGCATCCCCTCTTGTTATATACTGCGCTGTCCCTTATTACATAGCATCCCCTCTTGTTATATACTGCGCTGTCCCTTATTACACAGCATCTCTCGTTATATACTGCGCTGTCCCTTATTACATAGTATACCCTCTTGTTATATACTGCGCTGTCCCTTATTACATAGTATACCCTCTTGTTATATACTGCGCTGTCCCTTATTACATAGTATACCCTCTTGTTATATACTGCGCTGTCCCTTATTATATAGTGTCCTCTCTTGTTATGTATGGCGCTGTCCCTTATTACATAGCATCTCTCTTCTTATATACTCCGCTGTCCCTTATTATATATAATACTATAGTGTGGAGACACGGGGCTCAGTGGGTGCTCTTATCCACTGAACCAGCTGCCTTTATAAAGACAGCATGGCTCAGGGCTCATCCCAACTGAACGCCGGCCTCCCTAACCGTGGGCGTTACACTACTCAGGCAACACAGGGTGAGGGAACCACAATAATTAGACTTTATTGGATCCCCAAACAATTAACAGCACTTAACACATAACCAGCAAAACACAAATGTAACAGGCAACAGAGTCTCACCCTTCCGCTGGCTCACCAGGGATTAGAATGTCCATGCCTCAGAGCTTCCAGGGCTACTTACTCCAGTCCAGCAGCACCCCGCTTTTGGCGGGCACCCACCGAGAAAGGAATAGTGCCAGATTTAGGAAGCTGTGTGAGGTCTGCAAAGTCTGTACCAGGTGACTGAACTGTCCCAACCTGAGTGTCCTCCTTAAGTAGTCCTGGTATGATGATATAATCCTGGCAGCCGGAGTCGAAATCCCTAGACTGTGGATATGGTCTCCAACCGGAACCAGAGTCCCTAGATTGAAGCCACGGGGTATCCTGATCCTCTAGTCAGCTCCTAGGAGCTTAGACTGGATCCATCAGCATCCATCAACAACAACCCCATGGTGACTTAAAGAAATCCCTTTTATAGCCATATCCTTCCCTTAGGATACACTGCGTCCTCATCGGATTGGTTGGACAAGATTGCTTCTCCCATTGGACGAATTTCAAGCTACATGGACAATGCTCATTCAAATTATGTGGATAGAAAGACTGAGGATATCTACATGAAGTTTGCAAGTCACCGACTAGACAATGGCTACTAAGGTAATTACATTAGCAATACATAACTACACTACAATGATTACTGGAAGGGTCTGGAGAAACAATAGCTAAGCAAACATGAATTAGCACACAAAAGAACAATACGTCTGTCTGAATGTTAAGAAACTTTAACCCATGAGAGTCCATGTCGTTACATTCCTCCCCCTTCTTAATATTAGCCAGACATGATAGGCTTCCGATCATCCTTCTCCTCTTGTCGGGAAAGCCCATCCGCATTTCCATGGTTCTTGCCTTGTTTATGGGAGATGGAAAAATTGTAAGATTGTAATGCCAGACTCCACCTGAGCAAGCGTCCGTTGTCCCCGGCAGTGCGATTTAGCCAACTCAATGGATTGTGGTCAGTGAGGACTGTGAACTCATTGCCATAGAGGTAGGGCTGCAATTTTTTCAGGGCCCAGACTACAGCCAGGCATTCTTTTTCTATGGTGGCGTAAGCCCTCTCTCGGTCCAACAGCTTCCGGGAGAGGTAAGCTATCGGATGTTCCTCACCGTTGTCCCCCACTTGGCTAAGTACAGCTCCTAGTCCTGTGTCCGATGAGTCTGTTTGGACAATGAATCTGCGACGGAAGTCAGGAGCAGTCAAGACTGGGCTTTGGGCTAGCCGGTCTTTCAATTGGAGGAACGCAGTTTCACTTTCTGGGGTCCAGATAAGATTACGAGCATATCTTTTGGTTGTGAGGTCAGTGAGCGGTTTTGCTATGGTACTGTAATTGGGGATAAACTTTCGATAATAGTTTGCGGTTCCTAGAAACGCGCGGACCTGTTTTTGATTGACTGGGCGTGGCCACTGGATAATGGCTTCTACTTTTGCAGGTTCGGGACGAATGCACCCACTTCCCACCCGATGTCCCAGGTATAGCACTTCGGCCATCCCCATTTGGCATTTGTCAGGTCGGATGGTGAGCTGGGCTTTGGCTACCCTCTGCAGCACCTGGGACACATGCTGAAGATGCTCTTCCCAAGTGTCGCTGCAGATAGCGATGTCATCCAAATAGGCCTGGGCATACCCCTGACATCCCTCTAGTAAATGGTCTACCATCCTCTGGAAGGTGGCCGGGGAATTTTTCATCCCAAAAGGCATGCTGGTAAACTCAAATAGGCCAAAAGGGGTTATGAAGGCCGATTTCTCTTGAGCGTCTTTTGTGAGTGGGATCTGCCAGTATCCCTTGCTCAAATCGAGGGTAGATATAAACCGAGACCCCCCCTAACCTATCTAGTAGTTCATCCACCCAGGGCATGGGGTAAGCATCTGTAATCGTGACCTCATTGAGCCGTCTATAGTCTACACAGAAACGAGTACTCTTGTCCTTTTTTGGCACCAATACAACACTGGCAGCCCATGGGCTATGGGAGGGAACTATGACTCCCATATTTAACATGTCATCTACCTCGGCCTTCATCATTGCCAACACAGGAGGTGTCACCCGGTAGGCGGGTTGTCTTAGGGGGGTGGCTGTCCCTGTGTTGACATGATGCTGGACCAGGGGGGTTCTACCAGGCTGACTTGTGAACAGGGATTCATACGTTCCGAGTATGTCTGATATCTGTCGTTTCTGTGATGGACAAAGCTGCTCCCCTAGTGATACATCTTTTACCCCCATTTCCCTTTTGGAGTCCACTAATAAGTCTGGGATCTGGTGCAACTTTGGGTCATCTACCTCTGGACAACAAACTGCTAAATTGGTGACTTCTCGTTCCTCATAAGCTTTAATCCTGTTGATGTGGTAGGTACGCTCACGAACACCTGCTCGATCCAGGGCCACGGTGTAGTCAGTATTGCCACATTTCTTGGTAATGGTGAATGGACCCGCCCACATGGCTTGCAGCTTGTTTTTCCGTACCGGTACTAGTACTAGGACCTTCTGTCCACATGCAAATTATCGGAGTCGGGCAGTGCGGTCGTAACATCGTTTTTGCCTTTCCTGAGCCACTTCTAAATTCCCGTAGGCTAACGCCATGAGGTGCCTCATCCTTTCCCTAAACTTTTGAACATAGTCCAGTATGGGAACCTCTTCTGTGGGGAAGGTGCCCTCCCAACTCTCTCGTACCAGTTCTAGGGGCCCTCGCACTTTTCGTCCGTACAGCAATTCGAAGGGGGAGAACCCAGTGGAGTCCTGCGGCACCTCCCGGTAAGCAAAAAGGAGCTGCTGCAGGTTCTTCTCCCAGTCCCTCCCCTCAGACTCCACATATCGGCTAATGAGCTGTTTGAGCGTTTTGTTGAAGCGCTCACACAATCCATTGGTTTCAGGATGGTAGGGGGTTGTGCGCATGGGGCGGACTCCATGTTTTTCCCACAGGGTGTGAATCAGTTCACTTTGGAACTGAGCCCCCTGGTCAGTCAATACTTCCTGTGGAAACCCTACCCGGCTAAAGATGTCCAGTAGAGCTTGAGCCACGTGCTCTGCATCTATGGAGGTTAAGGCAACGGCTTCTGGGTAACGGGTGGCAAAGTCTACCAGGGAGAGGATGAATCTTTTTCCACTGTGGCTGGGGATGGCTAAGGGGCCTACTATATCAATGGCAACTCTCTGGAATGGTTCTCCTATCAAGGGCATGGGTTGAAGTGGGGCACGACATGGGGCTCCCCCCATACGCTGACACACTGGGCAAGAAGCTCTGTATTTTTGCACTTCTTAAGTGACCTTTGGCCAGAAAAACTACGCAACAGGCGGGCCCGAGTCTTTTTGGTCCCCATGTGCACAGCCGCAGGAACATCATGAGCTAAACGCAATAGTTGGGGTCGGTATTGCTGGGGTACCACAAGCTGATGTACACGGGTCCAGGGTTTTTCTGGGCAGGATGCGGGCTTCTCCCGATATAAGAGGCCTTTTTCCCATCTATACACCTCCCCCTGATTTCTTCCCCCAGGTTGGGCGGCCGCACTACGGATAAGCTCTAGGGTGGGGTCTGTCAGTTGGGCTTCCCTGAATTCCTTATGATCTATCTCCCCCCAGTCAATGGCCATGGTTGGGTCTGATGTACTCACATTTGTTGGCTCTGATGAGGAGGGTGAAGATTCACGAGGAGGGTTCTCCTCTGATGGGTTGGAAGAAAGACCTGCACCAGGATGGCATTTGGCTTGGCTGCGGGTGATGGCAGTGACAAACTGGCTGGATAATCCTTGTCCTAGGTCATTTCCCAAAATAACAGGAGTGGGGAGGCCGTCCATGAGCCCCACTTCAACCTCCCCTTGGTCAGTTCCCCAGTCCAACTGCACTCGTGCCAGAGGGATGTTCGAGCGTTGGCTCCCAGCAAGGGTGATGGTCACTTGGCGGCCAGGTAAATGATGTTCTGTGGGAACAATATCCGGGCTGACCAGGGTGATGGAAGATCCAGTGTCTCGAAGTCCCTGAGCCTGTATATCACCGACCTTGACCGTCTGGATGTGGGGATGGAGGTTGGCTGGTGTACGGTGTCCAGCCTGCCATAGGGTGTGGACTGGGTAAACCACTTCCTCAGCTATTGGTGATTCTCGGCAATAGCATTCCTCAGGTCTCGTTGGTTCATCTCGGCGTATGGTGACTGGTTGGACTGGCAGACGGGTTCCAGGAATGGGGCCCCGGCTTTGAAGACACTCTTTGGCCATGTGTCCAAGGCGCTTACACGTATAACAGCGCCGTGAGTTAGACAAGTCACCGGCCCTGTTGGTAAACCTTTGTCTTGTTGGGGCTTCTGTGGGGTAATGAGTTAGTCCAGCATGGGAGTCTGGGGGTCGCTTGGATCCATGGTTGAGGTACCTCCTCAGATCGGTGGGCCTATTGGGCCTCCAGCTGGGTCGGTTGGCTGTAAATTCATCAGCCAATCGCGCTGCTTGCTCTAGGGTTTCGGGCTTCCTGTCAGCTACCCATTCTCGAATTTCCGGGTCCATCTTCTCCTGCAGCTGTTCGAGCACCATCACCTCCCAGAGGGCAGCAGCGGAGTTGGCAGCCCAACTATTGAGCCAGCGGTTACAGTGTCGTCGCAGTTGACTGCCAAATTCGACATACGAGACACCCTGGCGAGACATAGTCCGGAACTTAGTGCGATGTATCTCGGGTGTTATGGTAAAAAGGGCCAACAAAGTGTCCTTAATAATTCCGTAGTCCAAGCAGTCCTGAGGCCCAAGTGATCGGACAGCCTCCTGAGCCCGGACAGGCAAGCTTGTCCACAGGTATTTGGACCACTCAGCTGTGGGCACCCGGTGCATACGCATTAGCACCTCAAAGTTTTGCAAGTGTTCATCTATCTCGGTGCTGGAATCATTAAACACTGGCACATCCCTGTAGCGAAGATGACTCCCTTGGTGGTGGTCTATCCTGGAGGTACCGTATTTTTCGGACCATAAAACGCACTTTCCCCCCCCCAAATGTTGGGAGAAAGTGGGGGGTGCGTCTTATGGTCTGACTATAGGGCTGCGGCCGGGAATGTGGGTGCTGCGGTGGAGCGGGTCATCGGGAGCACGAGCAGGCTGCAGCAGCGCCTGCCGTGACCACGTGGGCCCGCTCATTACATATGCACGCCCATCCCCCCGCCCATCATCTCTCAGCGAACACGGCGCTGACAGGTGGGCGGGGTGATGGGCGGGGGGGTGCGCGCATAATTAACAGCCGGCCGTGATCACCCCTGGCAACTACAGCCTGGAGTGATCATGTGCGGCTGTATTCACTGCCCCCCGTGCATCATTATCAGCGCGGGGTGCAGTGAATCAGTATACTCACCCGTCACCGCGTGTGGAGCCGTCACCGAGTGTGGAGCCTTCCCCCTGCAGCATCGCGCGATGTCTTCCTGTCTGTGCCGGTCAGCTGATCTGGTCACTAGCGGCGCGCACAGCGATGACGTCATCGCTGTGTGCGCCGCTAGTGTCCACCAGCTCAGCTGACCGGCACAGACAGGAAGACATCGCGCGATGCTGCAGGGGGAAGGCTCCACACGTGGTGACGGCTCCATACAGCGGCTCTGCAGCTGAGACAGACATCGGTGCTTCAGGGAGTGAGGAAAGGTGAGTATAAACGTTTATTTTTTTTTTCTGTGCCACAGGCCATATACATGGATGGGGGAATAACATGAGCAGGATGGATGGGGGCATAACATGAGCAGGATGGATGGGGGAATATCATGAGCAGGATGGATGGGGGTATATTATGAGCAGGATGGATGGGGGCATATCATGAGCAGGATGGATGGGGGCATATCATGAGCAGGATGGATGGGGGCATATCATGAGCAGGATGGATGGGGGCATATCATGAGCAGGATGGATGGGGGTATATCATGAGCAGGATGGATGGGGGTATATCATGAGCAGGATGGATGGGGGTATATCATGAGCAGGATGGATGGGGGCATATCATGAGCAGGATGGATGGGGGTATATCATGAGCAGGATGGATGGGGGTATATCATGAGCAGGATGGATGGGGGTATATCATGAGCAGGATGGATGGGGGCATAACATGAGCAGGATGGATGGGGGCATTTCATGAGCAGGATGGATGGGGGCATATCATGAGCAGGATGGATGGGGGTATATCATGAGCAGGATGGATGGGGGTATATCATGAGCAGGATGGATGGGGGCATAACATGAGCAGGATGGATGGGGGCATTTCATGAGCAGGATGGATGGGGGCATAACATGGGCAGGATGGATGGGGGCATATCATGAGCAGGATGGATGGGGGCATATCATGAGCAGGATGGATGGGGGCATATCATGAGCAGGATGGATGGGGGCATAACATGAGCAGGATGGATGGGGGTATATCATGAGCAGGATGGATGGGGGCATATCATGAGCAGGATGGATGGGGGCATAACATGAGCAGGATGGATGGGGGCATATCATGAGCAGGATGGATGGGGGGCATATCATGAGCAGGATGGATGGGGGCATTTCATGAGCAGGATGGATGGGGGCATAACATGGGCAGGATGGATGGGGGTATATCATGAGCAGGATGGATGGGGGTATATCATGAGCAGGATGGATGGGGGCATATCATGAGCAGGATGGATGGGGGCATTTCATGAGCAGGATGGATGGGGGCATAACATGGGCAGGATGGATGGGGGCATATCATGAGCAGGATGGATGGGGGCATTTCATGAGCAGGATGGATGGGGGCATAACATGGGCAGGATGGATGGGGGTATATCATGAGCAGGATGGATGGGGGGTATATCATGAGCAGGATGGATGGGGGTATATCATGAGCAGGATGGATGGGGGGCATTTCATGAGCAGGATGGATGGGGGCATATCATGAGCAGGATGGATGGAGGCATATCATGAGCAGGATGGATGGGGGCATATCATGAGCAGGATGGATGGGGGTATATCATGAGCAGGATGGGTGGGGGCATATCATGAGCAGGATGGATGGGGGCATAACATGAGCAGGATGGATGGGGGTATATCATGAGCAGGATGGATGGGGGGTATATCATGAGCAGGATGGATGGGGGCATTTCATGAGCAGGATGGATGGGGGCATTTCATGAGCAGGATGGATGGAGGTATATCATGAGCAGGATGGATGGGGGCATAACATGAGCAGGATGGATGGGGGTATATCATGAGCAGGATGGATGGGGGGTATATCATGAGCAGGATGGATGGGGGCATATCATGAGCAGGATGGATGGGGGCATATCATGAGCAGGATGGATGGAGGCATATCATGAGCAGGATGGATGGGGGCATATCATGAGCAGGATGGATGGGGGCATAACATGGGCAGGATGGATGGGGGCATATCATGAGCAGGATGGATGGGGGCATATCATGAGCAGGATGGATGGGGGCATAACGAGCAGGATGGATGGGGGCATAACATGAGCAGGATGGATGGGGGCATTTCATGAGCAGGATGGATGGGGGCATATCATGAGCAGGATGGATGGGGGCATATCATGAGCAGGATGGATGGGGGTATATCATGAGCAGGATGGATGGGGGCATATCATGAGCAGGATGGATGGGGGCATAACATGAGCAGGATGGATGGGGGCATAACATGAGCAGGATGGATGGGGGCATATCATGAGCAGGATGGATGGGGGCATAACATGAGCAGGATGGATGGGGGCATATCATGAGCAGGATGGATGGGGGTATATCATGAGCAGGATGGATGGGGGCATATCATGAGCAGGATGGATGGGGGCATATCATGAGCAGGATGGATGGGGGCATATCATGAGCAGGATGGATGGGGGCATATCATGAGCAGGATGGATGGGGGCATAACATGAGCAGGATGGATGGGGGCATATCATGAGCAGGATGGATGGGGGCATAACATGAGCAGGATGGATGGGGGCATATCATGGGCAGGATGGATGGGGGCATAACATGAGCAGGATGGATGGGGGCATATCATGAGCAGGATGGATGGGGGCATATCATGAGCAGGATGGATGGGGGTATATCATGAGCAGGATGGATGGGGGCATATCATGAGCAGGATGGATGGGGGTATATCATGAGCAGGATGGATGGGGGCATATCATGAGCAGGATGGATGGGGGCATTTCATGAGCAGGATGGATGGGGGCATATCATGAGCAGGATGGATGGGGGTATATCATGAGCAGGATGGATGGGGGCATATCATGAGCAGGATGGATGGGGGCATATCATGAGCAGGATGGATGGGGGTATATCATGAGCAGGATGGATGGGGGCATAACATGAGCAGGATGGATGGGGGCATATCATGAGCAGGATGGATGGGGGCATAACGAGCAGGATGGATGGGGGCATATCATGAGCAGGATGGATGGGGGCATATCATGAGCAGGATGGATGGGGGCATATCATGAGCAGGATGGATGGAGGTATATCATGAGCAGGATGGATGGGGGTATATCATGGGCAGGATGGATGGGGGCATAACATGAGCAGGATGGATGGGGGCATAACATGAGCAGGATGGATGGGGGCATATCATGAGCAGGATGGATGGGGGCATTTCATGAGCAGGATGGATGGGGGCATATCATGAGCAGGATGGATGGGGGCATAACGAGCAGGATGGATGGGGGCATATCATGAGCAGGATGGATGGGGGTATATCATGAGCAGGATGGATGGGGGCATATCATGAGCAGGATGGATGGGGCCATATCATGAGCAGGATGGATGGGGGCATATCATGAGCAGGATGGATGGGGGTATATCATGAGCAGGATGGATGGGGGCATATCATGAGCAGGATGGATGGGGGCATATCATGAGCAGGATGGATGGGGGTATATCATGAGCAGGATGGATGGGGGTATATCATGAGCAGGATGGATGGGGGCATATCATGAGCAGGATGGATGGGGGTATATCATGAGCAGGATGGATGGGGGCATTTCATGAGCAGGATGGATGGGGGTATATCATGAGCAGGATGGATGGGGGTATATCATGAGCAGGATGGATGGGGGCATATCATGAGCAGGATGGATGGGGGCATTTCATGAGCAGGATGGATGGGGGCATATCATGGGCAGGATGGATGGGGGCATAACGAGCAGGATGGATGGGGGCATATCATGAGCAGGATGGATGGGGGCATAACATGAGCAGGATGGATGGGGGCATATCATGAGCAGGATGGATGGGGGCATTTCATGAGCAGGATGGATGGGGGCATAACATGGGCAGGATTGATGGGGGCATAACATGAGCAGGATGGATGGGGGCATATCATGAGCAGGATGGATGGGGGCATATCATGAGCAGGATGGATGGGGGCATAACATGGGCAGGATGGATGGGGGCATAACATGGGCAGGATGGATGGGGGCATAACATGAGCAGGATGGATGGGGGCATATCATGAGCAGGATAGATGGGGGCATAACATGGGCAGGATGGATGGGGGCATAACATGAGCAGGATGGATGGGGGCATAACATGAGCAGGATGGATGGGGGCATATCATGAGCAGGATGGATGGGGGCATTTCATGAGCAGGATGGATGGGGGCATAACATGAGCAGGATGGATGGGGGCATAACATGGGCAGGATGGATGGGGGCATAACATGGGCAGGATGGATGGGGGCATAACATGAGCAGGATGGATGGGGGCATATCATGAGCAGGATAGATGGGGGCATAACATGGGCAGGATGGATGGGGGCATAACATGAGCAGGATGGATGGGGGCATAACATGAGCAGGATGGATGGGGGCATATCATGAGCAGGATGGATGGGGGCATTTCATGAGCAGGATGGATGGGGGCATAACATGAGCAGGATGGATGGGGGCATATCATGAGCAGGATGGATGGGGGCATAACATGAGCAGGATGGATGGGGGCATATCATGAGCAGGATGGATGGGGGCATATCATGAGCAGGATGGATGGGGGTATATCATGAGCAGGATGGATGGGGGCATAACATGAGCAGGATGGATGGGGGCATAACATGAGCAGGATGGATGGGGGCATAACATGAGCAGGATGGATGGGGGCATAACATGAGCAGGATGGATGGGGGCATATCATGAGCAGGATGGATGGGGGCATAACATGAGCAGGATGGATGGGGGCATATCATGAGCAGGATGGATGGGGGCATTTCATGAGCAGGATGGATGGGGGCATAACATGAGCAGGATGGATGGGGGCATAACATGAGCAGGATGGATGGGGGCATAACATGAGCAGGATGGATGGGGGCATAACATGAGCAGGATGGATGGGGGCATATCATGAGCAGGATGGATGGGGGCATATCATGAGCAGGATGGATGGGGGTATATCATGAGCAGGATGGATGGGGGCATAACATGAGCAGGATGGATGGGGGCATAACATGAGCAGGATGGATGGGGGCATAACATGAGCAGGATGGATGGGGGCATAACATGAGCAGGATGGATGGGGGCATATCATGAGCAGGATGGATGGGGGCATAACATGAGCAGGATGGATGGGGGCATTTCATGAGCAGGATGGATGGGGGCATAACATGGGCAGGATGGATGGGGGTATATCATGAGCAGGATGGATGGGGGCATTTCATGAGCAGGATGGATGGGGGCATAACATGGGCAGGATGGATGGGGGTATATCATGAGCAGGATGGATGGGGGGTATATTATGAGCAGGATGGATGGGGGGTATATTATGAACAGGATGGGGGTATATGAGCAGGATCATATACAAGGCAGGAGGATCCTTACCAGAATGGGGTACCTTAGTAGAGAATTTGGGGACATTACCCCATAACAGTGTCAGCAGCAGATCCTCGCCCCATAACAGTGTGTCATGACCATATTTTTTGGTTAAAATTTTATTTTCCTATTTTCCTCCTCTAAAACCAGGGTGCGTCTTATGGTCAGGTGCGTCTTATAGTCCGAAAAATACGGTAGGTGCTGATGGTGAGGAAATTGGAACTCCATAAACATATTCCAGAACACAAGCCCTCTCTTCTCCTTGTCCCATGGCTGAACTGGTGGGATTGGACATGGCAGCGTCCGAAACCTGAATGCCTCCCCTATGGCCTGCTGGGTATGCTTATGTGCCTCCCTGGTTGTTGAGCCCTGGACGGTGTCTGCGAACACCAGTCTTCTGCAGCTCTCCTGGGTAAACCAGGCTGAGTAGTGTCCCACCGCTGCCACCAATTGTGGAGACACGGGGCTCAGTGGGTGCTCTTATCCACTGAACCAGCCGCCTTTATAAAGACAGCGTGGCTCAGGGCTCATCCCAACTGAACGCCGGCCTCCTTAACCGTGGGCGTAACACTACTCAGGCAACACAGGGTGAGGGAACCACAATAATTAGACTTTATTGGATCCCCAAACAATTAACGGCACATAACACATAACCAGCAAAACACAAAAATGTAACAGGCAACAGAGTCTCACCCTTCCGCTGCTCACCAGGGATTTAGAATGTCCATGCCTCAGAGCTTCCAGGGCCACTTACTCCAATCCAGCAGCACCCCGCTTTCGGCAGGCACCCACCGAGAAAGGAATAGCGCCAGATTTAGGAAGCTGTGTGAGGTCTGCAAAGTCTGTACCAGGTGACCAAATTGTCCCAACCTGGGTTTCCTCCTTAAGTAGTCTCTGTTATGATGATATAATCCTGGCAGCCAGAGTCGAAATCCCTAGACTGTGGATATGGTCTCCAACCGGAACCAGAGTCCCTAGATTGAAGCTACAAGGTATCCTGATCCTCTAGTCAGCTCCTAGGAGCTTAGACTGGATCCATCAGCATCCATCAACAACCCCATGGTGACTTAAAGAAATCCCTTTTATAGCCATATCCTTCCCTTAGGATACACTGCGTCCTCATCGGATTGGTTGGACAAGATTGCTTCTCCCATTGGACAAATTTCAAGCTACATGGACAATGCTCATTCAAATTATGTGGATAGAAAGACTGAGGATATCTACATGGAGCCTGCAAGTCTCCGACTAGACAATGGCTACTAAGGTAATTACATTAGCAATACATAACTACACTACAATGATTACTGGAAGGGTCTGGAGAAACAATAGCTAAGCAAACATGAATTAGCACACAAAAGAACAATACATCTGGCTGAATGTTAAGAAACTCATGAGAGTCCATGTCGTCACATATAGCATCCCCTCTTGTTATATACTGCACTGTCCCTTATTACATAGCATCCCCTCTTGTTATATACTGCACTGTCCCTTATTACATAGCATCTCTCTTGTTATATACTGCGCTGTCCCTTATTACATAGCATCCCCTCTTGTTATATACTGCGCTGTCCCTTATTACATAGCATCCCCTCTTGTTATATACTGCGCTGTCCCTTATTACACAGCATCTCTCTTGTTATATATAGCACTGTCCCTTATTACATAGCATCTCTCGTTATATACTGCGCTGTCCCTTATTACATAGCATCTCTCTTGTTATATACTGCACTGTCCCTTATTACATAGCATCTCTCGTTATATACTGCGCTGTCCCTTATTACATAGCATCTCTCGTTATATATAGCACTGTCCCTTATTACATAGCATCCCCTTTTGTTATATACTGCGCTGTTCCTTATTACATAGCATCCCCTTTTGTTATATACTGCACTGTCCCTTATTATATAGTATCCTCTCTTGTTATGTATGGCACTGTCCCTTATATAGTGTCCTCTCTTGTTATATACAGCGCTGTCCCTTATTATATAGTGTCCTCTCTTGTTATGTATGGCGCTGTCCCTTATTACATAGAATCCCCTCTTGTTATATACTGCGCTGTCCCTTATTATATAGTGTCCTCTCTTGTTATGTATGGCGCTGTCCCTTATTATATAGTGTCCTCTCTAGTTATGTATGGTGCTGTCCCTTATTATATAGTGTCCTCTCTAGTTATGTATGGCGCTGTCCCTTATTATATAGTGTCCTCTCTAGTTATGTATGGTGCTGTTCCTTATTATATAGTGCCCTCTCTTGTTATGTATGGCGCTATCCCTTATTATATAGTGTCCTCTCTTGTTATGTATGGCGCTATCCCTTATTATATAGTGTCCTCTCTTGTTATGTATGGCGCTGTCCCTTATTATATAGTGTCCTCTCTAGTTATGTATGGCGCTGTCCCTTATTATATAGTGTCCTCTCTAGTTATGTATGGTGCTGTCCCTTATTATATAGTGTCCTCTCTAGTTATGTATGGCGCTGTCCCTTATTATATAGTGTCCTCTCTAGTTATGTATGGCGCTGTCCCTTATAATATAGTGTCCTCTCTTGTTATGTATGGCGCTGTCCCTTATTATATAGTGTCCTCTCTTGTTATGTATGACGCCGTCCCTTATTATATAGTGTCCTCTCTTGTTATTTATGGCGCTGTCCCTTATTATATAGTGTCCTCTCTAGTTATGTATGGTGCTGTCTTTTATTATATAGTGTCCTCTCTAGTTATGTATGGTGCTGTCTTTTATTATATAGTGTCCTCTCTAGTTATGTATGGTGCTGTCCCTTATTATATAGTGTCCTCTCTTGTTATGTATGGCGCTGTCCCTTATTATATAGTGTCCTCTCTAGTTATGTATGGCGCTGTCCCTTATTATATAGTGTCCTCTCTAGTTATGTATGGTGCTGTCCCTTATTATATAGTGTCCTCTCTAGTTATGTATGGCGCTGTCCCTTATTATATAGTGTCCTCTCTAGTTATGTATGGCGCTGTCCCTTATAATATAGTGTCCTCTCTTGTTATGTATGGCGCTGTCCCTTATTATATAGTGTCCTCTCTTGTTATGTATGACGCCGTCCCTTATTATATAGTGTCCTCTCTTGTTATTTATGGCGCTGTCCCTTATTATATAGTGTCCTCTCTAGTTATGTATGGTGCTGTCTTTTATTATATAGTGTCCTCTCTAGTTATGTATGGTGCTGTCTTTTATTATATAGTGTCCTCTCTAGTTATGTATGGTGCTGTCCCTTATTATATAGTGTCCTCTCTTGTTATGTATGGCGCTGTCCCTTATTATATAGTGTCCTCTCTAGTTATGTATAGTGCTGTCCCTTATTATATAGTGTCCTCTCTAGTTATGTATGGTGCTGTTCCTTATTATATAGTGTCCTCTCTAGTTATGTATAGTGCTGTCCCTTATTATATAGTGTCCTCTCTAGTTATGTATGGCGCTGTCCCTTATTATATAGTGTCCTCTCTAGTTATGTATGGTGCTGTCCCTTATTATATAGTGTCCTCTCTAGTTATGTATGGTGCTGTCCCTTATTATATAGTGCCCTCTCTTGTTATGTATGGTGCTGTCCCTTATTATATAGTGTCCTCTCTTGTTATGTATGGCGCTGTCCCTTATTATATAGTGTCCTCTCTAGTTATGTATGGTGCTGTCTTTTATTATATAGTGTCCTCTCTTGTTATGTATGGCGCTGTCCCTTATTATATAGTGTCCTCTCTAGTTATGTATGGTGCTGTTCCTTATTATATAGTGCCCTCTCTAGTTATATATGGCGCTGTCCCTTATTATATAGTGTCCTCTCTTGTTATGTATGACGCTGTCCCTTATTATATAGTGTCCTCTCTTGTTATGTATGGCGCTGTCCCTTATTATATAGTGTCCTCTCTAGTTATGTATGGCGCTGTCCCTTATTATATAGTGTCCTCTCTTGTTATGTATGACGCTGTCCCTTATTATATAGTGTCCTCTCTAGTTATGTATGGTGCTGTTCCTTATTATATAGTGTCCTCTCTTGTTATGTATGGCGCTGTCCCTAATTATATAGTGTCCTCTCTTGTTATGTATGGTGCTGTCCCTTATTATATAGTGCCCTCTCTAGTTATGTATGGTGCTGTCCCTTATTATATAGTGTCCTCTCTAGTTATGTATGGTGCTGTCCCTTATTATATAGTGTCCTCTCTTGTTATGTATGGTGCTGTCCCTGATTATAGTGTCCTCTCTTGTTATGTATGGCGCTGTCCCTTATTATATAGTGCCCTCTCTAGTTATGTATGGCACTGTCCCTTATTATATAGTGTCCTCTCTAGTTATGTATGGCGCTGTCCCTTATTATATAGTGTCCTCTCTAGTTATGTATGGTGCTAATCCTTATTATATAGTGTCCTCTCTAGTTATGTATGGCGCTGCCCCTTATTATATAGTGTCCTCTCTTGTTATGTATGGCGCTGTCCCTTATTATATAGTGTCCTCTCTTGTTATGTATGGCGCTGTCCCTTATTATATAGTGTCCTCTCTTGTTATGTATGACGCTGTCCCTTATTATATAGTGTCCTCTCTTGTTATGTATGACGCTGTCCCTTATTATATAGTGTCCTCTCTTGTTATGTATGACGCTGTCCCTTATTATATAGTGTCCTCTCTAGTTATGTATGGCGCTGTCCCTTATTATATAGTGTCCTCTCTTGTTATGTATGGCGCTGTCCCTTATTATATAGTGTCCTCTCTAGTTATGTATGGTGCTGTTCCTTATTATATAGTGCCCTCTCTAGTTATATATGGCGCTGTCCCTTATTATATAGTGTCCTCTCTTGTTATGTATGACGCTGTCCCTTATTATATAGTGTCCTCTCTTGTTATGTATGGCGCTGTCCCTTATTATATAGTGTCCTCTCTAGTTATGTATGGCGCTGTCCCTTATTATATAGTGTCCTCTCTAGTTATGTATGGCGCTGTCCCTTATTATATAGTGTCCTCTCTAGTTATGTATGGTGCTGTTCCTTATTATATAGTGTCCTCTCTTGTTATGTATGGCGCTGTCCCTAATTATATAGTGTCCTCTCTTGTTATGTATGGTGCTGTCCCTTATTATATAGTGCCCTCTCTAGTTATGTATGGTGCTGTCCCTTATTATATAGTGTCCTCTCTAGTTATGTATGGTGCTGTCCCTTATTATATAGTGTCCTCTCTTGTTATGTATGGTGCTGTCCCTGATTATAGTGTCCTCTCTTGTTATGTATGGCGCTGTCCCTTATTATATAGTGCCCTCTCTAGTTATGTATGGCACTGTCCCTTATTATATAGTGTCCTCTCTAGTTATGTATGGCGCTGTCCCTTATTATATAGTGTCCTCTCTAGTTATGTATGGTGCTAATCCTTATTATATAGTGTCCTCTCTAGTTATGTATGGCGCTGTCCATTATTATATAGTGTCCTCTCTTGTTATGTATGGCGCTGTCCCTTATTATATAGTGTCCTCTCTTGTTATGTATGGCGCTGTCCCTTATTATATAGTGTCCTCTCTTGTTATGTATGACGCTGTCCCTTATTATATAGTGTCCTCTCTTGTTATGTATGACGCTGTCCCTTATTATATAGTGTCCTCTCTTGTTATGTATGACGCTGTCCCTTATTATATAGTGTCCTCTCTAGTTATGTATGGCGCTGTCCCTTATTATATAGTGTCCTCTCTTGTTATGTATGGCGCTGTCCCTTATTACATAGCATCCCCTCTTGTTATATATAGCACTGTCCCTTATTACATCGTTTCCTCTATTCTGTATAGTGGTATGTTATGTATAGTGTAACATGTCACATGAAATATCGAGTGCTGGGGGACCCTCTCTGCCACCGCCCGTCTGACATCTTCTCCTGCCAGGGTAGAAAGAAATGTTAATGGGTATGGCTTGGGATATGTGAATGGCGATGTGTTGAGACTTTGCTGCCTCTTCTTGCTCTTTACAGGTTGGGAGCTCTGATGTTTGGCCACTCTAGGACTGTAGGCCTTTTTTGAAGTGTAAACAGCTGCAGAGCAGAGGTCATGATGCTTACAGCAGACAAAGAGTTAATCTGCAAGGAAATTGATATCAGGATTGGTGACCAGGCAGACTAGTATGTAGAGACGTTGCGCACTGTTGTGCCAGCATTTGTAGTGTGAATAGGTCCTGGACTAGTATGTAGAGACATTGCGCACTGTTGTGCCAGCATTTGTAGTGTGAATAGGTCCTGGACTAGTATGTAGAGACATTGCGCACTGTTGTGCCAGCATTTGTAGTGTGAATAGGTCCTGGACTAGTATGTAGAGACGTTGCGCACTGTTGTGCCAGCATTTGTAGTGTGAATAGGTCCTGGACTAGTATGTAGAGACGTTGCGCACTGTTGTGCCAGCATTTGTAGAGTGAATAGGTCCTGAGAGCAGGTAGTTTTACAGTAGACGAGAGGTAGAGGCCCATCGGAGACGGGACGTGCAGCGGAGAGAACTGGTGACAACCTCCCAGGCACAAGGTGACTGAACAGTCAGACACGAGAGCCAGAGACGGCTGTAAAAGGGCTTGAGCAGAGCCCGGCCTCAGAGCCAACAGAGGCAACACTGGAGCTTCACCGCTATCTGAATAAAAGGTGTGGGGTTCCCTTCTTTTTGGGGGTGCTCTCTTCAGCACCTGCTGCCCCAATAGCTATTTTTTGCTGCATCAGAGTGGTTAGTATGTCTGCCTCTGCGTATTATTTCCTCGTGCTCCGGTGGGGCAGACGGTCATTGCTTTGCAGTCTTGTTTTCCTAGTCGATATGGCTCAGCCCCTGGATGTCCCGCCTGTTACTGCTGATGGTACAGATTCCCTGGCCCTGCCTGCAGGAAGGTCGGGCCAGGAGCAGCTCCTCACTCTGGACCATTGTGCGCCTCTTCTCTCACCTCCCAAACTAATTATCACACCGGTTCTAAACTGGTGGGAGCCACAATCGCCTGAAATCTGGCCCTGGCTATGAGAATATCAGGATCCCGCACTTTCACTTCCTGAATCAATGCTCACAGCACGGATAGCGCTGGAGCCTGAGGAGGTGGGAGACCACTGAACGCCAAGACCACAGCAATGTGCCACTAATGCCAGGCACCTTCCCATCAAAGAACCTGGGAGAGAATAATAAGTGTAATGTACCTATGGCACCAAATGTCAGAGCTGGCCGCAGAGGACCCCAAGGAAATGGAAACACATTGTTCTGCACTACATTCACCTCCACCTGCGTATTTATTGGCCGGATGACACACGGGCCTCTCCACCTGTCACTACACCCGTGCACGTGATGACACATGGGCCTCTCCGCCTGTCACTACACCTCTGCATGTGATGACACACGGGCCTCTACACCTGTTACTACACCCGTGCATGTGATGACACACGGGCCTCTCCGCCTGTCACTACACCCGTGCATGCGATGACACACGGGCCTCTCCACCTGTCACTACACCCGTGCATGTGATGACACACGGGCCTCTCCACCTGTTACTACACCCGTGCACGTGATGACACATGGGCCTCTCCACCTGTTACTACACCCGTGCATGTGATGACACATGGGCCTCTCTGCCTGTCATTACACCCATGCACGTGATGACACACGGGCCTCTCCACCTGTTACTACACCCGTGCACGTGATGACACACGGGCCTCTCCACCTGTCATTACACCCGTGCACGTGATGACACACGAGCCTCTCCACCTGTTACTACACCCGTGCATGTGATGACACACGGGCCTCTACACCTGTTACTACACCCGTGCACGTGATGACACACGAGCCTCTCCACCTGTTACTACACCCGTGCACGTGATGACACACGGGCCTCTGCACCTGTTACTACACCCGTGCACGTGATGACACACGAGCCTCTCCACCTGTTACTACACCCGTGCATGTGATGACACATGGGCCTCTCCACCTGTTACTACACCCGTGCATGTGATGACACACGGGCCTCTCCGCCTGTTACTACACCCGTGCACGTGATGACACACGAGCCTCTCCGCCTGTTACTACACCCGTGCATGTGATGACACACGGGCCTCTCCGCCTGTTACTACACCCGTGCATGTGATGACACACGGGCCTCTTCACCTTTTACTACACCCATGCACGTGATGACACACGGGCCTCTCCACCTGTTATTACACTCGTGCACGTGATGACACACGGGCCTCTCCACCTGTTACTACACCCTTGCATGTGATGACACACGGGCCTCTCCGCCTGTTACTACACCCGTGCATGTGATGACACACGGGCCTCTTCACCTGTTACTACACCCATGCACGTGATGACACACGGGCCTCTCCACCTGTTACTACACCTCTGCATGTGATGACACACGGGCCTCTCCACCTGTTACTACACCCGTGCACGTGATGACACACGGGCCTCTCCACCTGTTACTACACCCCTGCATGTGATGACACACGGACCTCTCCTCCTGTTACTACACCTCTGCACGTGATGACACACGGACCTCTCCGCCTGTTACTACACCCGTGAATGTGATGACACACGGGCCTCTCCGCCTGTTACTACACCTCTGCACGTGATGACACACGGGCCTCTCCACCTGTTCTTACACCCATGCACGTGATGACACACGGGCCTCTCCGCCTGTTACTACACCTCTGCACGTGATGACACACGGACCTCTCCGCCTGTTACTACACCTCTGCATGTGATGACACATGGACCTCTCCGCCTGTTACTACACCCGTGAACGTGATGACACACGGGCCTGTCTGCCTGTTACTACACCTCTGCATGTGATGACACACGGGCCTCTCCGCCTGTTACTACACCCGTGAATGTGATGACACACGGGCCTGTCTGCCTGTTACTACACCTCTGCATGTGATGACACACGGGCCTCTCCGCCTGTTACTACACCCGTGCATGTGATGACACACGGTCCTCTCCCCCTGTTACTACACCTCTGCATGTGATGATACACTGGCCTCTCCGCCTGTTACTACACCTCTGCATGTGATGACACACGGGCCTCTCCGCCTGTTACTACATCTCTGCATGTGATGACACACGGGCCTCTCCGCCTGTTACTACACCTCTGCATGTGATGACACACGGGCCTCTCCGCCTGTTATTATGCCCGTGCACGTGATGACACACGGGCCTCTCCGCCTGTTATTACGCCCGTGCATGTGATGACACACGGACCTCTCCGCCTGTTACTACACCCGTGCACGTGATGACACACGGGCCTCTCCACCTGTTACTACACCCGTGAATGTGATGACACACGGGCCTCTACACCTGTTACTATACCTCTGCATGTGATGACACACGGGCCTCTACCCCTGTTATTATACCCGTGCATGTGATCACACACGGGCCTCTCCACCTGTTACTACACCCGTGAATGTGATGACACACGGGCCTCTCCACCTGTTACTACACCCGTGAATGTGATGACACACGGGTCTCTACACCTGTTACTACACCCGTGCACGTGATGACACACGAGCCTCTCCACCTGTTACTACACCCGTGCATGTGATGACACACGGGCCTCTCCGCCTGTTACTACACCCATGCACGTGATGACACACGGGCCTCTTCACCTGTTACAACACCCATGCACGTGATGACACACGGGCCTCTCCACCTGTTACTACACCCGTGCACGTGATGACACACGGGCCTCTCCACCTGTTACTACACCCCTGCATGTGATGACACACGGACCTATCCGCCTGTTACTACACCTCTGCACGTGATGACACACGGACCTCTCCGCCTGTTACTACACCCGTGAATGTGATGACACACGGGCCTCTCCGCCTGTTACTACACCTCTGCACGTGATGACACACGGGCCTCTCCACCTGTTCTTACACCCATGCACGTGATGACACACAGGCCTCTCCGCCTGTTACTACACCTCTGCATGTGATGACACACGGACCTCTCCACCTGTTACTACACCCGTGAATGTGATGACACACGGGCCTGTCCGCCTGTTACTACACCCGTGCATGTGATGACACACGGTCCTCTCCCCCTGTTACTACACCTCTGCATGTGATGATACACGGGCCTCTCCGCCTGTTACTACACCCGTGCATGTGATGACACACGGTCCTCTCCCCCTGTTACTACACCTCTGCATGTGATGATACACGGGCCTCTCCGCCTCTTACTACACCTCTGCATGTGATGACACACGGGCCTCTCCGCCTGTTACTACACCTCTGCATGTGATGACACACGGGCCTCTCCGCCTGTTACTACATCTCTGCATGTGATGACACACGGGCCTCTCCGCCTGTTACTACACCTCTGCATGTGATGACACACGGGCCTCTCCGCCTGTTATTATGCCCGTGCACGTGATGACACACGGGCCTCTCCGCCTGTTATTACGCCCGTGCACGTGATGACACACGGACCTCTCCGCCTGTTACTACACCCGTGCACGTGATGACACACGGGTCTCTCCGCCTGATACTACACCCGTGAACGTGATGACACACGGGCCTCTAAACCTGTTATTATACCAGTGCATGTGATGACACACGGGCCTCTACACCTGTTATTATACCCGTGCATGTGATCACACACGGGCCTCTACACCTGTTATTATACCCGTGAATGTGATGACACATGTGCCTCTCCACCTGTTACTACACCCGTGAATGTGATGACACACGGACCTCTCCACCTGTTACTACACCCGTGAATGTGATGACACACGGGCCTCTCCACCGGTTACTATACCTCTGCATGTGATGACACACGGGCCTCTACACCTGTTATTATACCCGTGCATATGATGACACACGCGCCTCTCCACCTGTTACTACACCCGTGAATGTGATGACACACGGGCCTCTCCACCTGTTACTACACCCGTGAATGTGATGACACACGGGCCTCTACACCTGTTACTATACCTCTGCATGTGATGACACACGGGCCTCTACACCTGTTATTATACCCATGCATGTGATGACACACGGGCCTCTCCACCTGTTACTACACCCGTGAATGTGATGACACACGGACCTCTCCACCTGTTACTACACCCGTGAATGTGATGACACACGGGCCTCTCCACCTGTTACTACACCCGTGAATGTGATGACACACGCGCCTCTACACCTGTTACTACACCCGTGAATGTGATGACACACGGGCCTCTCCACCTGTTACTATACCTCTGCATGTGATGATGTGGCGCCCCAGGACCTGGTCGCCACAACAGCATTGCCCTCCCAAAGGGTTAATGCTGAGCCTGGAGGTAATTGGGAGATCCATTGGCCAGCAAGTTTAACACCCAACGCAGTTCTCCCTCCGGCCAGCAGGGGGAGCTCTGAGCCTGGGATTCCAGGGAGCATCCCCTTAAGTCTGATCTGAGAGAGGAAGTAGTGTTCAGTCTGTAGAGAGCAGTAGGAGTGAACAGACGCAGAGTGAGCTGTCCTGTGAATCTGGGGCCTAGAGCTGGAGCAGCTTGGCCCAGAGAAGCAGGAGTAGCTGAGAGGCAGCAGAGAGACTCGGACATCGGAGTCTGTGGCCACCAGGGCTTAAAATACTCCCTGGTAGCCGAATCCGAAGGGCAGGAGAGCTGCAAGCACCTGGCCCAAAAACATCCCAAAAGTACAGCTGCAGCATCAAGGCCGGTGTGGATTCCAGCAGAGAAGCACCAGAGAGAGAGCCTGCGCAGCCTGCTACATCGGGAAAGGGACGCACCAACAGTCCCAGCAGCACAGAGGGCCATTGCTGGATTCAGAGAAGCAGGGTCCTATCGTAACAAAGCAAAGTACAGGAGTAGGCCTCATACTCAGCTGGCCAGAGAGATCACCCCAAGTACTTCCAGGCCGACCGGATCCCCATCACCACCTGTAACGGTCTCCCAGGACTGGACTGTTCCCAAAGTAAAGAGGAAAAGGTAAAGAGACTGTTGTTTATGCCTGGTTCTTTCATCGCCTGTCGGCCCTGCACCGTGTTAGCCACACAACCTCATAGACTTCCACGAGCACTAACAGTATCCCCGGGGCTCCGCTCCACCTGTGGGGAGCAGTACCACCATTGCTGCCATAACATCACCCCGGAGGCCTCACACAGCAGCGGCGGCTTAATAGCCGCAGACCACAGGTGGCGTCACGAACACAACCATTAATAAGCAAGCCACATATTCTACTGACACCCACCAGGGCCACGGAGCCGGGCCCAGCCACCACTGACTACCACCGGACTAGTCCGGCCCGGCATCGGGTGTCCCATAGCCCTGGGGTGGGCGAGTCAACTTTGGCGTCACGAACAGGATTTCGTGCCCGGTCCCACCGGGTACTGTGCGCCTGCAGAAACTGTGCCTAAAAGACTGTGTTACTATTTGAAAACTGCCGCCGCCATTAGCCTCGCTGAGCGCAGGAAGAAGGGGGGCGTGCCTGACAAAGAGCGCGAAGGGAGCGCGCCATCAGAGCAGAGCGCTGTTAACCCCGCGCGACCCAGAAGGGAGTTTGAAAAGTGAACGGAGCCTCGTAAGGTTCACTAAGGGGGAGGAAGATGTCCGATTCAGAGGGAGAGCAGGTGGCTGCCATAGCCCGAGACGCCGCAGCACCAGCCGAAGCAATCCCAGTCGCCGCCGCCCCAGCCCCCGCTGTAGCGCCGGTAATGCCGATCACAATGCCGTACATCCCGGGAGCAGAATGGCTGCCGCAGTACTCCGGGGAGTCCCATACCTTGAGCGACTTCAGAGAAAGTCTGCACAGCTTGTTCCGGGTGTATCCACTGACTGAGAGCCAGAAGGTGGGCATATTAATGGGGCAGCTAGCCGGCGCAGCCCAGCGTGAAGTGAAATCCTGGCCTGATACAGATAAAGGGACAGTAACCCAGATATTGGCCAAGCTAAAGAGTACTTTTGACACCCGCACCGCAGCAGAGATAAAGATGAGATTCTTTGGGTGCAAGCAGCGGGCCACAGACAGCATCAGGGACTATGCCTTAAACTTGCAGGAGGCCCTGAAAGCAGTTAAACAGGTGGACCCAGAGAGTGTACGTGAAGAACACAAGCTCCTAACTGAGCAGTTCATAGAAGGGCTCCTGTCAGACGCCCACAGGACCCAGCTGCGTATCATGGTCCTGCAGAACCCTGCTCTGGACTTTGCAAAGTTTAAGGACCAGGCCATCCGGGTACTGAGAGAATCTACACCGAATGACCCAGTATTCCTCCGGCCTCTTGCTATCACGTACCCCGGGGTGGTGCCTGCAACACCAGCTGCTGCAGGGGCCGAGGCGCAGTCCCTGGAAAAGGATCCCACTGCAGAGCTCAGACAGCAGGTCCAGGAGCTGACCAAAACTGTAGCTGCCCTTGCCAAGACCGTGCAGTCTCTACAAGTGACCCCATCACCTGCAAGAATCGAGTTGGCCTCCAGCCCAGATGACGTCCCATGGATGCGACAGAGGAGGATTCCGCCGACCCGAGGCAGAGACACAGACCGGTATGATTCAACGGGACAACCGATCTGCCGCCGCTGCAGCCAGGCGGGCCACATTGCACGACACTGTCCTTTAAATGGGCCGAGCCTGGGGCCAGGAGCAGACCCCCAGGTGTAAGGAAGCCCGGCTCAACCCCCAGCCGCAGCAAGTATGTGGGAGGACGACCGGTCCTTCCTATTGTGCTGGATGGGATCCCTTTGAATGCTCTCCTGGATACGGGGTCCCAGGTAACAACCATCCCCTATAAACTGTACAAAAGATATTGGGATGATTCAGACATTGACCATGGCCCAGATGATGATTTAACAATTGTGGCCAGTAATGGTCAGCCCTTACCCCAAATTGGGTACAAAGAAGTAACCATTAAAGTGGGGCGGGTAGAATTGCCATGTCAGGGGATGATAATTGTAGATATTGATCGCAAAGAATCTGAAGCACTGCTAACCATTGGTACAAATGTGATGGAAAATTGTATTGCCGAAGTGATAATTTTGTTGCAACAGGCGTCTAAAACCGCCAGCTCCGGGCAGCAGCGTGCCCTACAGAGGGAGATCCGAGCCCTGATGAGGAGGCAGCAGGTAGAGCTGGCCGGAGGAGAAATTGGCAGTGTGAGGGTAAGTGACCCCCTCCCCATTGCAATACCCCCAAGAAGTGAAATGTTGATATGGTGTCGGGCAGCAATAGGCCTCAAGGGTCAGGACTACCATGCCTTGGTAGAACCAGTATATTCAGACAGTAGGCCTGGAGTCCTGATAACCAGAGGGGTAGCAGACGTCCGCAAGGGGAGAGTGCCCGTCCGTGTCCTGAATTGTGGGGAGGAGGAAGCCAAATTGCCCCGGTACGCCACTGTAGCAAAACTGTACACTGTCAGCAACAATACCATCAAAGCAGTGGAACCCTTGATCCCGTCCGACCAGGCGGAAGACAATGGCTCCAAGGGGCAGCTGGAAGACTGGTGCCAAAAATTACATGTGGGCACCGACTCCACCTCCTCACACCAAAAGCATGGGGTTTACCGGGTGGTACAGGAGTACGAACGGGTCTTCAGCAAACACCCCCTAGATTTTGGGCAGGTGAAAGGGGTTAAACATCAAATCCCCACGGGTGATCATCATCCCATTAAAGAGAGATACCGCCCTGTACCCCCCGCACAGTATCAGCGTGCCAAAGAAATGTTACGGGAAATGAAGGAGGCTGGGGTTATCAGAGATAGTTGTAGCCCCTGGGCAGCTCCACTAGTGCTCGTAAAGAAAAAAGATGGTACAATGAGAATGTGTGTAGATTACAGGCAAATTAACCGCATTACACATAAAGATGCTTATCCACTGCCCAGAATAGAGGAGTCACTAACAGCCTTAAAGTCAGCTAACTATTTCTCCACCTTGGATCTCACCAGTGGGTATTGGCAGGTTCCCGTGGCAGAGGCGGACAAGGAGAAGACTGCATTCACGACACCAATGGGCCTCTGTGAGTTCAACTGTATGCCATTCGGGCTCTGCAATGCCCCAGGGACATTCCAAAGGTTGATGGAGTGCTGCTTGGGCCACCACAACTTTGAAACCGTGCTATTGTACCTGGATGACGTCATAGTCTACTCCAAGACTTATGAAGACCACCTGAGGCACTTAGCAGAAGTGTTTGAGTCCTTGTCGAAATATGGCCTGAAGATAAAGCCGTCCAAATGTCACCTCTTGAAGCCAAAGGTACAGTACCTGGGTCATGTGGTCAGCGCAGAAGGTGTGGCACCTGATCCGGAGAAAGTCACCGTAATCAAGGACTGGCCAAGACCCACCACGGTAAAGGAGGTGCGGCAGTTCCTTGGGCTGGTGGGCTACTACCGAAGGTTCATTGATGGTTTCACCAAGATAGCAGCGCCCCTTCAAGATCTCCTGGTGGGCCAGCCAAAGCAGGCTAAGAAGCAGAGCCCTCCATTTGAATGGAGCAGCCAACTAGAAACATCCTTTGTCCGGCTGAAAGGGGCTCTCACGGGAGAAGAAATTCTGGCCTACCCTGACTACAGCCAGCCGTTTGTACTGTATACAGATGCCAGCAACGTGGGACTGGGAGCAGTTCTGTCCCAGGTGCAGGGAGGCAGAGAGAGGGTGATAGCGTACGCCAGTAGGAAGCTTTGGCCCACAGAAAGGAATCCAGAAAACTACAGTTCCTTCAAGCTGGAGTTCCTCGCTATTGTTTGGGCAGTGACTGAACACTTCAAGCACTATCTGGCGTCGGCCAAGTTCACCATCTTCACGGACAACAATCCGTTGACACACCTGGCAACAGCCAAGTTAGGTGCGTTGGAACAGCGATGGATGGCCCGGCTGTCTAACTTTGACTTTACCATCAAGTATCGGGCTGGCAAGAAGAATAACAATGCTGATGCGCTGTCCAGTATGCCTCACTTACCCGAGTCTGGAGAAGACCTGGATGAACTCGAAGAGATAGAGTTACCGGCTTTCCATCACCAAGGTGTTTCCCAGTGTGAGCATGCTGTAAGAGGGAAGTGCTCGAGCCAGCACGAGGTCTCGGTCAACCCATTACTCCACCATAATTGGGAAGAGACACAGAACGGTGACCCGGCTGTGCGACTGGTCAAAGAAAAGCTAGCACAAGCTGAGACTCATCTTGGCCCAGATGCTCCAGAAGAAGCCCAGCAGCTGTGGAAGGAGAGGGGACGACTGTTCACCTACCAAGGCAAGCTCTGCAAGAGATATGTCAACTGGCGAACGAATTAACTTGTCTGGCAGATAGTGGTCCCACAGAGGGATGCTCCAATGGTCCTAGCAGCTTATCATGATAACGCAGGACACTTCGGGTGGAAGAAGTTGGAGACCCTACTCCGTGATCGGTTCTACTGGGTGCACATGAGAAAGACAGTCGAGAAGTGGTGCCGAGACTGTGGTCCGTGTAATCTGAGGCGGAAAGATGATGCCAGCCAGAGGTCTCCCCTACAGCCAATTGTCACGAAGCAGCCCCTGGAGTTGGTGGCCCTGGACCACGTGAAGTTAACACCAAGCCGGTCAGGCTATGTGTATGCCCTCACCATTGTGGACCATTACTCGCGTTTCCTGGTAGTAGTGCCCGTGAAGGACCAGACAGCCAGAACAGCAGCGAGAGAATTTCAGGCCTACTTTTGTCGACCTCACGGTTACCCTGAAAGGGTACTGACTGATCAGGGTCCTGCATTCGAGGCAGAAGTGTTCCAAGAGTTCTGTAACATGTACGGTTGTAAGAAAATCAGAACCACACCGTACCACCCCCAAACCAATGGATTGTGCGAGAAGATGAACCATGTGGTTATTGATATGCTCAAGACTCTACCTTTGGAAGAAAGAAACCAATGGCTAGAAAAGTTACCAGATCTGGTAGACTTGTACAACCATATCCCGGTGAATTCGACCAACTGCAGCCCTGCTTACCTGATGCGAGCCAGACCTGGGAAGTTACCTGTAGACTTTGAGATGGGGACTGTGTCACCTGAGGCGGTTCAGGAAATAGAGGATTGGGATACAGAGCGGCAGCAGCGGTACCGTAAGGTCCAGGAATGCGTAGAGAGGAGCCTGTCTCAAGCAAGAACGAGACAAGAGCAGCATTACAATGAAACAGCCCCAGCAACTCCCTTAGCACCTGGAGAACAAGTCCTCAAGAAGAAGCGGAGGACGCATAAATTGGATGATCAGTGGGAAAACGAGCCCTACACCATTATCCCCTCCAACTTTGACAATAGTAAGGTATGCCTCATAAGCAAGGATGAAGGCAAGACCTATCAAGCAATTTCTCGAGACCACCTGAAAGCGTGCCCTGAACGGTGCAGAACCCAAAAAGAAGTAGAAGAAGTACAAGAAAGTCCCCAAAGTCAAGAAAAAGAGGAAGAGATGATCCAAACAATCCTTGGAAAATTCCCCAAAACTTGGACCCGAATAAACAATGCCATAGTGGTACCAGTCTTGGCGTTCCCGCAGTTGGTCGAGGAAGAAACAGAAGAGGTTCCAGATCCACCTAAAGAACCGGCCGCTCCAACACGAGGTGACACGCCAGCAGTGGAACAGGAGGTTCAACCCCCTGCCAGTGGTGAACCTGCCGTACCCTTGGCGAATCTGAGATCCCGTAGGCAACCGACACGTATCCCTGTCAGGGTTAGGCCTACCAATCACACGGGGGGGGGCAGACCCTCTAAGTAGTCAGGGACAAACCCCAGAGCTACGCCGGTCCCAACGTAGCACTCGGGGACAGCCCCCTCCAAGGTATAGAATATAGAACGTAAAATACCTAAAAGAATGTAAATAGTTATGTGAAATGTCTGTAATGTTGTGTATAAAATGCTTTTTGTCTTAGGTGATTAAGTAAATGGACAATTGGGCCACTGGACTATGGGTGGCCAACACCTACATTGTTCATAGTTAGCACCAGTGTGCTCAACACCCCTGAAGAAAAACCCGTCCGGCGTGCATAGAGTGGGGTCATCAATGCTCTGACGCACGCCCAGAGCCTATGTTGGGGGTTTGATCGCAGCGGGTCCCCCATGGAGCAGTGTAATGGACACCTGGCGGGGAGCCACACTGGACTCTTATAGTAGTATTTAAGTTTGTAACGTTTAAGTAATGCGCCTCCCATAATGGGATGAAATGTTGTAACATGTTATGTTTGTTTCCACAGTCTGGGAGTACTGAATTTAACTAAGGGGGAGTGTGGCGCCCCAGGACCTGGTCGCCACAACAGCATTGCCCTCCCAAAGGGTTAATGCTGAGCCTGGAGGTAATTGGGAGATCCATTGGCCAGCAAGTTTAACACCCAACGCAGTTCTCCCTCCGGCCAGCAGGGGGAGCTCTGAACTTGGGATTCCAGGGAGCATCCCCTTAAGCCTGGTCTGAGAGAGGGAGTAGTGTTCAGTCTGTAGAGAGAGCAGTAGGAGTGAACAGACGCAGAGTGAGCTGTCCTGTGAATCTGGGGCCTAGAGCTAGAGTAGCTTGGCCCAGAGAAGCAGGAGTAGCTGAGAGGCAGCAGAGAGACTCGGACATCGGAGTCTGTGGCCACCAGGGCTTAAAATACTCCCTGGTAGCCGAATCCGAAGGGCAGGAGAGCTGCAAGCACCTGGCCCAAAAACATCCCAAAAGTACAGCTGCAGCATCAAGGCCGGTGTGGATTCCAGCAGAGAAGCACCAGAGAGAGAGCCTGCGCAGCCTGCTACAGAGGGAAAGGGACGCACCAACAGTCCCAGCAGCACAGGGGGCCATTGCTGGATTCAGAGAAGCAGGGTCCTATCGTAACAAAGCAACTCAGCTGGCCAGAGATATCACCCCAAGTACTTCCAGGCCGACCGGATCCCCATCACCACCTGTAACGGTCTCCCAGGACTGGACTGTTTCCAAAGTAAAGAGGAAAAGGTAAAGAGACTGTTGTTTATGCCTGGTTCTTTCATCGCCTGTCGGCCCTGCACCGTGTTAGCCACACAACCTCATAGACTTCCACAAGCACTAACAGTATCCCCGGGGCTCCGCTCCACCTGTGGGGAGCAGTACCACCATTGCTGCCATAACATCACCCCGGAGGCCTCACACAGCAGCGGCGGCTTAATAGCCGCAGACCACAGGTGGCGTCACGAACACAACCATTAATAAGCAAGCCACATATTCTACTGACACCCACCAGGGCCACGGAGCCGGGCCCAGCCACCACTGACTACCACCGGACTAGTCCGGCCCGGCACCGGGTGTCCCATAGCCCTGGGGTGGGCGAGTCAATGACACACGGGCCTCTACACCTATTACTATACCTCTGCATGTGATGACACACGGGCCTCTACACCTGTTATTATACCCGTGCATGTGATGACACACGGGCCTCTCCACCTGTTACTACACCTGTGAATGTGACGACACACGTGCCTCTCCACCTGTTACTACACCCGTGAATGTGATGACACACGGACCTCTCCACCTGTTACTACACCCGTGAATGTGATGACACACGGGCCTCTACACCGGTTACTATACCTCTGCATGTGATGACACACGGGCCTCTCCGCCTGTTACTACACCCGTGCATGTGATGACACACGGGCCTCTCCACCTGTTACTACACCCGTGCATGTGATGACACACAGGCCTCTCCGCCTGTTACTACACCCGTGAATGTGATGACACACGGGCCTCTACACCTGTTACTATACCTCTGCATGTGATGACACACGGGCCTCTCCGCCTGTTACTACACCTGTGCACTGATGACACATGGGCCTCTCCACCTGATATTACACCCGTGCACGTGATGACACACGGGCCTCTCCACCTGTTACTACACCCGTGCACGTGATGACACACGGGCCTCTTCACCTGTTACTACACCCGTGCACGTGATGACACACGGGCCTCTCCGCCTGTTACTACACCCGTGCATGTGATGACACACGGGCCTCTCCGCCTGTTACTACACCCGTGCATGTGATGACACACGGGCCTCTCCGCCTGTTACTACACCCGTGCATGTGATGACACACAGGCCTCTCCGCCTGTTACTACACCTCTGCATGTGATGACACACGGGCCTCTCCGCCTGTTACTACACCCGTGCATGTGATGACACACGGGCCTCTCCGCCTGTTTATTTTGTGTCTATGGTAGCATTAGGTGCAAGGAAAGAACATTTATGGCTGCACTACAGACCCCACCACCTGTTTACACCCTGGTGACGTCCATTGCAGGAAGATCTATTTCTGTTTATTTCCTGAGAAAGGCACTAAAATCCATTAGGAGATCCGGAGGAAGAAGAAGAGTCCTGGGAACACTTGGTTTAAGCTGCCGGACTCTGCGCTGTTTATATCTCATTGTTAGTGCACATTGCAGAACGTGATAGGTTTGGGGGGGTGGGAGACTCAGAGGACAGAGATAGGAAAGAGAACATGGGGAATCAGATGGGAGGGAGAACACCTGAGGGGACAGATGGGAGAGAGAACATCTGAAGGGACAAATAGGAGGGAGAACATCTGAGGGGAATCAGATGGGAGGGAGAACACCTGAGGGGACAGATGGGAGGGAGAACATCTGAGGGGAATCAGATGGGAGGGAGAACCTCTGAGGGGAATCAGATGGGAGGGAGAACCCCTGAGGGGACAGATGGGAGGGAGAAAATCTGAGGGGAATCAGATGGGAGGGAGAGCACATGAGGAGAGTCAGATGGGAAAGAGAACATCTGAGGAGAATCAGATGGGAGGGAAGACCCCTGAGGGGACAGATGGGAGGGAGAACACCTGAGGGGACAGATGGGAGGGAGAACACCTGAGGGGACAGATGGGAGGGAGAACATCTGAGGGGAATCAGATGGGAGGGAGAACCTCTGAGGGGAATCAGATGGGAGGGAGAACCCCTGAGGGGACAGATGGGAGGGAGAAAATCTGAGGGGAATCAGATGGGAGGGAGAGCACATGAGGAGAGTCAGATGGGAAAGAGAACATCTGAGGAGAATCAGATGGGAGGGAAGACCCCTGAGGGGACAGATGGGAGGGAGAACACCTGAGGGGACAGATGGGAGGGAGAACACCTGAGGGGACAGATGGGAGGGAGAACATCTGAGGGGAATCAGATGGGAGGGAGAACCTCTGAGGGGAATCAGATGGGAGGGAGAACCCCTGAGGGGACAGATGGGAGGGAGAAAATCTGAGGGGAATCAGATGGGAGGGAGAGCACATGAGGAGAGTCAGATGGGAAAGAGAACATCTGAGGAGAATCAGATGGGAGGGAAGACCCCTGAGGGGACAGATGGGAGGGAGAACATCTGAGGGGACAGATGGGAGGGAGAATATCTGAGGAGAATCAGATGGGAGGGAGAACACCTGAGGGGACAGATGGGAAGGAGAACACCTGAGGGGACAAATGGGAAGGAGAACACCTGAGGGGACAAATGGGAGGGAGAACACCTGAGGGGAATCAGATGGGAGGGAGAACACCTGAGGGGAAGCAGATGGGAGGGAGAACACCTGAGGGGAATCAGATGGGAGGGAGAACCCCTGAGGGGAAGCAGATGGGAGGGAGAACACCTGAGGGGAAGCAGATGGGAGGGAGAACACCTGAGGGGAAGCAGATGGGAGGGAGAACACCTGAGGGGAAGCAGATGGGAGGGAGAACACCTAAGGGGAATCAGATGGGAGGGAGAACCCCTGAGGGGAATCAGATGGGAGGGAGAACCCCTGAGGGGAATCAGATGGGAGAGAGAACCCCTGAGGGGAATCAGATGGGAGGGAGAGCCCCTGAGGGGAATCAGATGGGAGGGAGAACCCCTGAGGGGAATCAAATGGGAGGGAGAACTCCTGAGGGGAAGCAGATGGGAGGGAGAACCCCTGAGGGGAATCAGATGGGACGGAGAACCCCTGAGGGGAATCAGATGGGAGGGAGAACCCCTGAGGGGAATCAGATGGGAGGGAGAACCCCTGAGGGGAATCAGATGGGAGGGAGAACCCCTGAGGGGAAGCAGATGGGAGGGAGAACCCCTGAGGGGAATCAGATGGGAGGGAGAACCCCTGAGGGGAATCAGATGGGAGGGAGAACACCTGAGGGGAATCAGATGGGAGGGAGAACCCCTGAGGGGAATCAGATGGGAGGGAGAACCCCTGAGGGGAATCAGATGGGAGGGAGAACCCCTGAGGGGAATCAGATGGGAGGGAGAACCCCTGAGGGGAATCAGATGGGACGGAGAACCCCTGAGGGGAATCAGATGGGACGGAGAACCCCTGAGGGGAATCAGATGGGAGGGAGAACACCTGAGGGGAATCAGATGGGAGGGAGAACCCCTGAGGGGAATCAGATGGGACGGAGAACCCCTGAGGGGAATCAGATGGGACGGAGAACCCCTGAGGGGAATCAGATGGGAGGGAGAACCCCTGAGGAGAATCAGATGGGAAGGAGAACCCCTGAGGGGAATCAGATGGGAGGGAGAACCCCTGAGGAGAATCAGATGGGAAGGAGAACCCCTGAGGGGAATCAGATGGGAGGGAGAACCCCTGAGGGGAATCAGATGGGAGGGAGAACCCCTGAGGGGAATCAGATGGGAGGGAGAACCCCTGAGGGGAATCAGATGGGAGGGAGAACACCTGAGGGGAATCAGATGGGAGGGAGAACACCTGAGGGGAATCAGATGGGAGGGAGAACCCCTGAGGGGAATCAGATGGGACGGAGAACCCCTGAGGGGAATCAGATGGGACGGAGAACAGCTGAGGAGAATCAGATGGGAGGGAGAACACCTGAGGGGACAGATGGGAGGGAGAACCCCTGAGGGGAATCAGATGGGAGGGAGAACCCCTGAGGGGACAGATGGGAGGGAGAACATCTGAGGGGAATCAGATGGGAGGTAGAGCACATGAAGAGACAGATGGGAAAGAGAACACCTGAGGAGAATCAGATGGGAGGGAGAACACCTGAGGGGACAGATGGGAAAGAGAACACCTGAGGAGAATCAGATGGGAAAGAGAACATCTGAGGAGAATCAGATGGGAGGGAGAACACCTGAGGGGGTCAAATGGGAGGGAGAACACCTGAGGGGAATCAGATGGGAGGGAGAACACCTGAGGAGAATCAGATGGGAGGGAGAGCACATGAGGAGACAGATGGGAGGGAGAACACCTGAGGAGAATCAGATGGGAAAGAGAACATCTGAGGAGAATCAGATGGGAGGGAGAACACTCGATGTGAAAGGTGGAAGGGAGAGTATCTGAGAGGACAGATGGGTGGGAGAACACCTGAGGGGGCATATGGGAGGGAGAATACCTGAGGGGACAGATGGGAGGGAGAGCACCTTAGGGGACAGATGGGAGGGCCACTGTCATGCTACACTGTCGACATCCCCGTGTCACCGCTATGCTTCACTGGAGATATCACCAAGTCGTTGCCGTGCTCAATTGTCGACATCAAGTCATCACTATACTTCACTGTAGATATCAGTCAGCCCCTGCCATGCTTCACTGTAGACATCACCGAGCTTCCCCATGCTTCACTGCAGACATCAACGAGCCCCCACCTTGCTTCACTGTAAACATCACGGAGCCCCCACCGTGCTCTCTAATAAACATCACTGAGCCCCCCCCCCCCCCCCCCCCCCCCCCCCCACCCCCCCCCCCCCCCCGCCATGCTTCACTGTAAACCTCACACAGCCCCCGCTGTGCTTCACTGTAGTCATCACCAAGAACTGCCGAGCTCCACGATTGATGACACCAAGTCCCTGCCATGCTTCACTGTAGATGTCACTGAGTCCCCATGATGCTTCGCAGTAGCCTTCAATGAGCCCCTGAAATGCTTCATTGTAAACATCACTTAGGTCCCACAATGATTCGCAATAGACATCACCATACTTCATAGAATCATAGAATGGTAGGGTTGTAAGGGACATCAAGGACCATGAGACGCAGCTCCCTGCGAGTGCAAGTTTTTTTCCTAAATTATCCCAGCTAGGTTTATCCAGCTTCCTTTTGAAGATTTCTATTGATGGAAATCTCACTGCCTCCCGTGGCCGCCTGTTCCACTCTCTGCTCTCACTGTCAGAAAGTTTTTCCTAATGTGTAATCTGAATCTCATTCTCTTTAGTTTCATCCCATTCCTTCTTGTACTTCCTTGTGCAATGAGAACAGGGTAGTTCCCTCTCCACTGTGACCTTTCAGATATTTGTAGACCGCTTTTAAGTCTCATCTCAGCCTTCCATGGGACATGATTTGCAAACCTTCTACCATCTTGGTTGCTCTTCTCTGGACTTGCTGCAATATAGCGATGTCTTTCTTGAATTGGGGGCCAAGAACTATACACACTATTCCAGGTGGGTCTGACCAGGGCAGAATATAAGAAAATAACAACCTCCCTTGATCTAGATTCAATGCTGGTCTTGATACATCCCAGCATTTTTTTTTTTCCTTTTTAGCTGCAGCACCGCACTGCTGGCTCCTTGTTCAATCTGGGATCTACTATTATGCTCCAGTCCTTTTCCCCAGTGGTATCACTTAATTTTATGCCCCGGTCCTTTGCCCTGATGCGATTGTTGAGTCAGACCTTAAGAGACCCATTGTAGTCTCACCTCAACACGATCACTTAGTTTTATTCCGCAGTCCTTTTCCTGGTGCTGTTGGTTAGTTTTATCCTCCAGTAATTTTCCCTGGTGTAATTAGTTTTATGCTCCGGTCCTTTTCCCTGGTGTTATCACTTAGTTTTATATCCCAGTCCTTTTCCCGGTGCTAACTCTTAAGGGTGCTTTACACGCTGCGACATCGCTAGCGATGTCGAGCGCGATTGCACCCGCCCCCGTCATTCGAGCGACATTTGTTGCTCGCTGCCATAGCGAACATCATCGCTACGGCAGCGTCACACGCACATACCTGTGTAGCGACGTCGCTGTGACCGCCGAACAATCCCTCCCTCAAGGGGGAGGTGCGTTCGGCGTCAAAGTGACGTCACTGCGGCGTCACTAAGCGGCCGGCCAATAGCAGCGGAGGGCGGAGATGAGCGGGACGTAACATCCCGCCCACCTCCTATCTTCCGCATTGCCGGTGGACGCAGGTAAGGAGATGTTCGTTGTTCCTGCGGTGTCAAACACAGTGATGTGTGGTGCTGCAGGACTGACGAACAACATTGTACCTGTGGCAGCAGCGATATTAAGGAAAGGAGTGACGTGTCAACGATCACCGTTTTTGAACGATTTTGCGATCGTTGATCGTTGCTCCTTGGTGACACACGCTGCGATGCCGCTACCGGCGCCGGATGTGCGTTACTAACGACGTGACCCCGACAATATATCGGTAGCGATGTCGCAGCGTGTAAAGCACCCTTTAGTTTTATGCTCCAGTCCTTTTCTCAGATGCTATCTCTTAGTTTTATGCTCGGGTCCTTTTCCCTGGTGCTCTCCCTTAGTTTTATGCTCCGGTCCCTTTCCTGGTGCTCTCCCTTAGTTTTATGCTCCGGTCCTTTTCTCTGGTGCTCTCTCTTAGTTTTATACCGCTTAGTTTTATGCTCTAGTCCTTTTCCCCGGTGCCATCTTTTAGTGTTATGCTCCAGTCCTTTTCCCCGGTGCCATCTTTTAGTTTTATGCTCCAGTCCTTTTCCCCGATGCCATCTTTTAGTTTTATGCTCCAGTCCTTTTCTCCGGTGCTATCTATTCGTTTTATGCCCCAGTCCTTTTCCATGGTGCTATCGCCTAGTTTAATGCTGCAGTCGTTTTCCCCGGTGCTCTTAGTTTTATGCTCCAGTACCTTTCCCCGGTGCCATCTTTATGTTCCAGTCCTTTTCTCCGGTGCTATCTCTTAGTTTTATGCTCCAGTCCTTTTCCCTGGTGCCATCTTTTAGTTTTATGCTCCAGTCCTTTGCTCCAGTGCCATCTCTTAAGGCTGCTTTACACCAGACAATCTATCGTGCGATAGATCGTCGGGGTCACGGTTTTTGTGACGCACATCCGGCATCGCTGGCGATGCCGGCCTGTGTGACACCTCCTAGCGACGCAGTATCGCTCACAAATCGTGAGTCATGTACTGCTCGCTAGGTTCCATAATATCGTTTAATTTAGTTGTTCATCATTTCCGGGGTAGCACACGCCGCTCCGTGTGACACCCCGGGAACGATGAACAGCAGCTCACCTGCGTCACGCGGCCGCCGCTGGCTATGTGAAGGAAGGAGGTGGGCGGGATGTTTACGTCCCGCTTATCTCCGCCCCTCCGCTTCCATTGGCCGGCGGCCGTGTGACGTCGCTGTGACGCCGAACGTCCCTCCCACGCCAGGAAGTGGACGTTCGACGCCCACAGCGTGGTCGCACGAGAGGTAAGTACGTGTGACGGGGGTTACCGACTTTGTGCGCCACGGGCAGCGATTTGCCCGTGACGCAAAAAAGACGGGGGCGGGTACGATCGATTGTGGAATTGCACAATCGGTCGTAACGTGTAAAGCCCCCTTTAGTGTTATGCTCTAGTCCTTTTCCCCGTGCCATCTTTATGTTCCAGTCCTTTTCCCCGGTGCTATCTATTCGTTTTATGCCCCAGTCCTTTTCCATGGTGCTATCGCCTAGTTTCATGCTGCAGTCGTTTTCCCCAGTGCTCTTAGTTTTATGCTGTTGTTGTGCAGGATTTCCTTATGGAAGATTTTCCATCCTTCTTGTGCAGTTTTGTGGTTAAACTTTAGATGCCATGGATTTCTACCAACCCATGCCTTTAGGGTCTTGAAGTCGCTCTGCTAAAATTGAGCTTTGAAATTTGTGTCTTCTCAGATCTTCCTCCTCTTAGAACCCCAAATTCAAGGATAGCATGATCGCTGAGTCCCACTGTCCCTGCTAGCCTGAAGGCCGCTTTACACACTGCGATATCGATACTGATATCGCCAGCGTGCGTACCCGCCCCCATCGGTTGTGCGTCACGGGCAAATCGCTGCCCGTGTTGCACAACATCGCCCAGAGCCGTCACACATACTTACCTTCCCTGCGACGTCGCTGTGACTGGCGAACCGCCTCCTTTCTAATGGGGCAGTTTGTTCAGCGTCACAGCGACGTCACAGCAGCGTCACTGAACCACCGCCCAATAGAAGCGGAGGGGCGGAGATGAGCGGGACGTAACATCCCGCCCACCTCCTTCCTTCCGCATTGCGGGCAAGAGGCAGGTAAGGGGAGCTTCCTCGTTCCTGCGGTATCACACGGATTGATGTTTGCTGCCGCAGGAACGAGGAACAACTTCGTTACTGCTGCAGTAACGATAATTGAGAATGGACCCCCATGTCACCGATGAGCGATTTTGCACGTTTTTGCGACGATGCAAAATCGCTCATCGGTGTCACATGCAACAACATCGCTAATGCGGCCGGATGTGCGGCACAAATTCCGTGACCCCCAACGACTCCGCATTAGCGATGTCGTACTGTGTAAAGCCCCCTTTAGTCCCTTATCCATACCCTCGTTGTTTGTTAGTACTAGGTCCAAGATGGTTGTTCCCCTCATAATTTCTTCTATCAGTTGGGAGATGAAGTTGCCTACAAGGGAGGATAAAAATTGGATGGAGCCTTTCCTCTTACCTGTGAGGGTTTCCCAATGAATGTCTGGGTAGGTGAAATCTCCATGATCTCCATGATCACTCTTTCATGTTTTCTTGAGAATCTGGCCATATGATGTGAAATAATCTCCTCCATCTCCTCTGTGTGACCAGCTGGTCTTTACTAAACACCTATCATCATATTCTTTCTGTTGATTTCTTCATTAATTCTTAACCAAATATCTTCTTAAAGATTCTCCTTCTCTGAAACTTTAATTTCTGTGGAAATGTGTTCTTTTTTTAACATACATCACCAAGGCCCCGCCACATTACACTGTAGTTGTGATGGTGGGATATTGTGGGTCATGTACCATTTTGTGTGGTTTCATGTTTTGGGCGTGGTGGTCTGTCTATTCGATGTATTGTTTATCCTGCCTGCATGGTTATAACACCTTGAAGCACTTCTGTCCCTAGGTGTGGGGGAGGGGGCCTGGGATCCACCAAAACTCTCTGCTTACCTGAAGAATAGGGCAGTCTGTTTGAGAACTTGAAGAGAGAAGGAAGAAGATTGATCCTCTGGAAGGGAAAAGCTGAGGTTGCGGCAAGCATGCCAGAGAGACTGTGAGAAAACCCCATTTGCCTGGAAAAGGGCTGCTGGAGATTGTGACTGATCCCCTGGGACATTTATGCCATTACTGGACAATTTTTACCCTTCGCATGGTGGATTATTTGATGAACATTCTGGATTGTATGGAATAAATATTCTTTGGATGGTTCATCCATCTCTCGCTCTGTTGATTGTGTGATATTGGAGAAGGACCCCGTCACAGTAGTCATCACTGAGCCCCAGCCATGATTCACTGTAGGTAATAACGAGCCCCCGTATGCTTCTCTGTAGGCATCACCAACCCCTCACCATGCTATACTGTAGACATCAGAGAGCCACTGATATGCTTCACTGTAGATATCAGAGTACTGCCATGCCTAACTGTAGATATCACCAAGTCTCTACCGTACTTCACTTGACATCACTGAGCTCCTGCTATGCTTCACAGTAGACAATGAGCTCCCACCTTTAGCATCACCAAGACTTCACTGTGCTTCACTGTAGGATCACCAAGTGCCCTTCTTGCTTCACTGTAAATATCCCTGTGCCCCCGCCACACTTCAATGTAGACATCACAGAGCCCCCGCCATGATTCACTGTAGACATCAACGAGCCATCACCATGCTTCTCTGTAGACATCAAGTTCCCATTGTGCTTAACTGTAGATATCACCGAGCCCCTGTCGTGCTTCACTGTAGACATCACCAAGTCCCCACCATGCTCCACTGTAGACATTGAGTCCCCTCCATGCTTCACTCTAGATATCACAGAGCCCCCGCCATGCTTCACTGTAGACATCCCTAAGCTCCCATCAAGCTTCACTGTAGAGATCACTGAGCCCCCACCATACTTCAGTGTAGACCTCACCGAACCCCCACCGTACTTCAGAGTAGTCATCACCAAGCCCACGATGTGGTTCACTATAGATATCTCCAAGCCCCTGCTACACTTCACTTTAGATATCACTGAGCCCCCACCATGCTTCACTTTAGACAGCAAAGCACCTAAGGTGCTTCACTGTAGACATCACCGAGCCGCTGTCATACTTCATTGTAGATATCACACAGCTCCACTATTGATATCTGCAAGCCCCTGCTACACTTCACTTTAATCATCATTGAGCCCTCACCATGCTACGCTGTAGACAACAGAGCCCCTAAGATGATTCACTGTAGATATTACCGAGCCTACACCGGGCCTCAATGTAGGCATAGTGCAAACTGAAACCTCAGCGCCCACTGCCACCAAATCTTCTGCAATCACTTGAGGATTCTTGAGCACTTGTCTGCTCAGGAATCGGGCGGCAGCCGGTGACATCTTCCTCCTTCAGCCACATCCAAGTAGTGTAGTCAGTGTTCCTGTAACTGAACTTGTGACCTTACTTCCAGCTGATTCTCTAGGATATTCAATGCCTTTGGATGATTTTGTATCCGATTTAACTGTTAAGCATTTCCTGACAATCCAAGAATATTAGTGACTTGGAGGCAATTGCCCATGTGGACTGGGCCAAGATTGATCGGGAGCTGCCAGAAGCCGGTGTCTGGTAATGCATCACGTCTGCAGCAGATTACAACAGCAAGAAGAGCTCTGCGAAGTGAAAAGAGGCTGCGTATGAAAGGGGGAATATTCAAACAGCAGTCAATAAGTGGCACGTCGAGCTAAATTTGAAGAAACTGTTATATTAGTTGTTATATTAGTTGTGTTCAGTTCTTTTATTCTTCTTATGTCATTGGTTGAGGGATCTCAATGGAGGTGTATATTGTGAATTCAGCTGTATCTGTGTCAAGCATTAGTATGTGTGTATATACTGTACATGTACATACTGTACACTACTTACAAAAAGCTGGGAATATTTGGCTCTCGGGTGAAATCTATGGAAAACATAAAAAGTTCACGGTACAGTGATATTTTATCATGAAAGTAGGGTTATTGAAGTAGAAGCAGCAATGGAGATTTCCTCATCTCAGACAATATATTGAAATAAAAGGTAACACCAGTGGTGGGTATACCCCCACCCCCCCAAAAATGTCACTGTCTCAATAACTTGTCCTGTGGCCTTGAGCATCAATTCCAGCTGACAACGGCGCTTCCTGCTGGTCACCAGTGGAGTTATTGTGTGTGGAGGCGGCGTCCCACTCTTCTGGAAGGGCGGCCATCAGGTCATTGAGGTTCTGGGGTACAGAGTTACGGCCTCTACCTGGCGACTTAGCTGATCCCATAGATTTTTTGTGGGCTTTAGGTCTGGAGAAAGTGCAGCTGTGACGCCCTGGCAAAACCAGGTGGTCACAAAAGTTGTCCACCCTCTTTGTTACCACCAAAAACCCACACCCAGTTACAACACACAGCCATTAAAGCCTAGCCACCCCCTCATGATAATAAGGACACACCAGTGGGCGGGACCAGGCGGATGGGAGCGCCCACCTAGGGGTCCTGAGGTGTCAGGGGAGGGAACCAGTTAATAAAGTGGAGGAGGTGAAAGATCAGTTTTGACAGTAGTCAAGTGTAGACCGTTGACAGCAGTGGAGTCAGGGATAGGGGCCCCTGGACTACCCGGCTAGGTGGCAGACAGTGAACAGGGCCACAGGTGACGGAGATCAGTCGCGGGAGACCTTACGTGGACCAGGGCAGGATCGTAGCCCGCCGGTGCCGACAGCGAGAATCTGGTCCAGAGGCCGTGCACAGACGGGTTGCCTGGACCCTAGGACGAGGAAGGTTGCATGCCCCTTGTTAATCAACCAGCAGAGGACGAGGTTTCAGGCCTTGTTCTCCAGGAGCCCAGAGAGCGAAACGGAAGCCCAACGCAGGGGATAGGGTGTCCGTCAGAAGCCACAGAAATCCCAAGGGTCAGATTTCATGGGGCACAGCTCCCAAACACAAACAGTACCGGGAGTGGACTTCTCCGTTCCATGCAAAGTCGTCCGACAGAAGAGACAAACACAGAGTGCAGGAGGAAGGGACACCTGTTCACTAACCCGGGTGTGGGACCCGAATACACCCTCCAACGGCAGCCGGTCACTGGCAACTTGGTTTACCACTGGACTTGTGTGAGATTACTGAACTGTGAGTACACCATTGACCCCCGGTCAAACCCTGCGCGCCACCTCCAGCAGCCATTACTCCCGTGTACCGACCTCGGGCCCTGGGACTACGCCTCCCCTACCCGTGGAGGGGATCCCATCTTGCTGCCTCACTACACCAGCCCCGGGCGCCCCATCACCAGGCAGCGGCAGTGTCACCATTCCTCACCGCAACCCACGGGTGGCGTCACCGACACAACAAACCCCCTGTAAATATTCCCCCTTTCCGACGGTTGTGAGGACAGACGGCTGTGCGAGCCCGGGTCCGGTCACCACTCGAGCCACAGTAGCGAACCTGGATCCAAGCGGGCCCCCGAGAGAGAGAAGCTGCAGCGGCCCCCGCCTACAACACAGCCACTCTATTTAAGATCCCCCAGTCTCAAGCAGCCGTTCTCTAATGATGCGACCTCCTTGAGCTGGAGCATTGTCATCCATGAAGATGAAATTAGGCTGCTGCTGCTCGTCCAGAGGCACAATGACTGCATTAATGATGTTATTCCAGTAGTAGGGACTGTCACTGTACCAGTCACATACTGTAGGGCCATTCTGTACTGACCAGACACACCAGCCCACACTAACACCTCAATCATCTGGTGACAGCAGTGGCTGATGCACAGCGCTCTCCTGGATGTCTCCAGCAATCATTTCTGCTGAGTGTGAATCAACTTTCATCAGTGACCAGCACAGAGGCCACTGGTCCGTCGTCCAGAATAGATGAGGCCTGTCCCTGGTGGTGCGGTCAGGTACCTTGCAGGTCGTTTAGCACGCAGACAAAGCTGATATAAATGGATTTGAACAGTCTCATGTGACACTTTGGCACCTCCTTACATGTGCCTGGAGATGTGTGGTGTCCCGCCCCAGGGTAGCCGGGTTGCTCAGATCCAGACGGTCCGTGGCTCGAGGGGTTCCGGATCCGGGGACACCGTCGGCCAGTTTTAAATTAAAAAAAAATAAATAAAAATATAGTCCGACTACACCACTAGTGATGTGTGACCTGGGATGGTAGGGCAGCCATTGCGGGTTCCCGTTGGGGATGATGGATGGGGGCAGCGTGGATGGTGGAGCCCTCCGCGAGCAGGGCTTTCCCCAGGAGCAGGTGAAGGGTTAATGTGGAGGCGCACGGCAATAAATCAGTCCAGACAGGGAGTGCAGTTTGGTTGTCTTTAAGTACTGGCTTCACGCCCAGGGGATGTACTGGATCTCAGGTGCGCTCGTGTCCCTGATGGCTGTGCCTGCCAGCCTGGTGCCACTCTCCCACCGATGCACTCTGGTGTATTTGTTGGTCCTCCCTGGTGTGGAGCTCCTGGAGTTTAGTCTGGTGTCTGGGTCCTGCCGCAGGCAGCTTGGACTATTTAAGGGAGTATGTCCCAGTCCTCCCTTTGTTGCTGCTGCCTTGGACGTTAGTGGTGGCAGATGAGTCCTGGAAACCCACCCGCCTGGCAGAGTTACCAGATGGCTTGAAGTCCTGGTCTGTTCTGAGATCTGCACCCAGTGCATGCAAAGTACTGGGAGCCCTGGATGTCCGCCCCACAGGATCCCTCTGTCCTTGGAGCTTGCTGTCTCGCTCTCCAGCTACTTTCTTCTCTGAATGGCTGATCTTTCTCCCCAGGACTTTGCGTGGTCTTTGCTACTTTCACTGTGTCTCAAGATTCTGTTGTCTGTCTTGACACCTGTATTTTTACTACTGCTCACTTCTCACTCCTTTCCCTCTCACTGACGTCCGTTGACTAGCCACACTTCCCAGGTACCTCGCTCCTCCCCCAGGTCTGGTCCCTCCCGACCCAGTTCGCTGCCTGTTAGCTCACAGTGCCCAGCCTTGTCACCTGGTTATAAGGGGGGTCTCCCCCCTGGTTGTGAGTGTATGTGTCCTGGTGTACTAGTGTGTGTTCTGAGTGGCACAGTCATGTAGGACCCAAGCTGTTACCTTATTATTGTGACACCTGGTTACCACAGGGGCGTTACATTCCCCCTTAGTTAAACCCAGCACGTCCGCGAGCTTCAATTCAAACAGGTCATACTGCAGTTTTTACATGCATAACTAACATTTTCAAACATTTCTTCCCTTGCAGGAGGCACATTTCCTTAAATGTTGCAACCTGGTTTCACCTTCCTTACCACCCGCCACCCAGAGTCTCTAGCACAACTGCTCAGTGGTTTCCCACCCAAAGTCCCTGGTGCTCTTTTGTTCCTGGATAAACAAACAAGTGGTAAAGTCCTGGTAGAGCGTCACTGGTTCCTGTGGTGACGGGGTCCTGGCCTGCTCCGCCACGGACCCTTCCTGTGCCTGCCACTCTTCTGGGAACAGTCCTGTACAGCAGGCTGCAGGCTTAACCAGGTTTAGCACACAATAGTGCAACTTATTTACATTGAAAGTTTGTGTCACTTCCAGTCCTGTGATTCCGTTCCATAATTAACTTTTTCAAAGCATAACCTTTGCAAAATATCTCGAAGTTCAATGCATTTGGCAAAATTTTGACTTTTCAAAGCATTAAAACATTTTACTGAAAACATTAACTGATAACTGGAACAGGTTGCAGTCACTGAAATAACTGGACACAGTTACCTTATTGTGGTGTTGCTGAAGGGTTTGCGGGGCTGGGTGCTTCTTCAACAAGCCTAGCTGGTTGCGGCTCTACATCTAGAGCATAGCAGCCCCGCTCCCAAGGGTGCCTGGTATAGGACACCACGTCGCCCACTTTTAGGTCTCGACCAGGGTGGTCCCTGGGAAGGTGGTGTGGAGACACGGGGATCAGTGGGTGGTCTCGTCCGCTGGCCCAGCCGCCTTTAGAAAGACAGCATGGCCCAGGGCTCATACTAACTGAACGCCCAACCTCCTTAACCGTTGATGGAACACTACTCAGACAACACAGGGTGAGGGAATCAAAATATTAAGACTTTATTGGATCCCCAAACAATTAACGGCACATAACACATAACCAGCAAAACACACAAATGTAACAGGCAACAGTCTCTCACCCTTCCGCTGGCTCACCAGGGATTTAGAATGTCCGTGTCTCAGAGCGTCCAAGGCTACTTACTCCAATCCAGCAGCACCCCACTTTCAGCCGGCACCCACCGAGAATGGAATAACGCCAGATTTAGGAAGCTGGCTGAGGACTGCAAAGTCTGTAGCCAGGTGACCAAATTGTCCCAACCTGGGTTTCTTCCTTAAGTAGTCTCTGGTATAATGATATGATATAATCCTGGCAGCCAGAGTCGAAATCCCTAGACTGTGGTTATGGTCTCCAATCGGAATCGGAGTCCCTAGATTGAAGCCATGCAGCCAAGTGATCCTCTAGTCGGAGCCAAAGTCCCTAGACCGAGTCCACAAGGCATCCTGGTTCTGATCCCCTAGCCAGCTCCTAAGAGCTTAGACTGAATCATGCAAAATCCATCAACCACCTGGTGACTCCAAGAAGTCACCTTTTATAGCCATAGCCTTCCCTTAGTATATACTGTGCCCTTATCGGATTGGTTGTACAAGGTTGCTTCTCTTATTGGATGAATTTCAAGCTGCATGGATAATGTTCATATAAATGATGTGGACAGAAAGACTGAGGATATTTACATGTAGTCTGCAATCCACAGACTAGACAATGGCCACTGAGGTAATTTACATTAGATTAGCAATACACAACTACATTACAATGAATGCTCAGAAGGGTCTGGCAGAAACAATAGTTTAGCAAGCATGAGTTAACACACAGAAGAACAATACGTCTGGCTAATGTAAGAAATTTAACCCACGACACACATTGAAAAAGTTCGTGTCGTCACAGGTGTTTCCTCACGTCTCGCCGGGACATAAACATGCCCACACTATGGCCCGGTTCAGAAATTAATCCCAAACCTTTCTTTTGGTGGAACCAGTCCAGTACTCCCATGTAGCGGGCCCCACAGGCTCCCCAAGTGGCTAGCCAGAGGGTCTGCTTTTCTTGCAGGTCACGAGCCTCCGTTTGGGCCCTCCGGGTCTCCCTTTCCTCCCGCTACTGGGACAGCTTTAAAGCCATGGCCTGGCATGCCTCTTCAGCCTCCAGTGACAGGGCAGCACCCAAGCCAGCTGCCTGGACAATCCGAGGCAAGGAACGGGTCGGGATCCCGGGCAGGGCAAGTTGGCTCACCTCCGGGAGTTCCGTTGCCAGGGCCCCAGCAACGGCAACTGATAGGGCCTCCAAGGCAGGATCGGCAGCATCTTTCTCCTCCATGATGACAGGTGAGGTTGTCACAGGTGGGGCATCAGGAGTCTTTGTAGCGTCCTCGGCTGGTGAAGGCAGCGGTGCGGCCTCGTCTGGTCTGGCCGTTGGGACTGGGGTTGCAGCCTGGTCCGCGGCTGAGGTAGGCATCAGGTCACTGCTAGTGGTCAGCTCCAACTGGTGCTCTCTGGTGGTGTGGCACTCTCGCTCCACCTCCACCTCAAGCAGCATCAGCAAAGGGGTCTGGGTAGCTACCTCCCGGAGCCGCACTGGTCGAGCGGCTCGGCGTTCATGGGCCCGCACCGCCACAGCTAAGTTCCGCAGCTCTGCACGCTACTCTATCAGTTGCCATTGTGACTGCGTCCGGACACAGAACTGGGTTAGCTGCCAGTCCAGCCAGGCGGCAGTGCCTGGTTCCAGGCCGTCGGACTCCTGCTCCCCTGGGCAGACATCCTTTCCCTATGGCATTCAGAAAACTTGTTTTTGCAGAGTTCCGGTGTCTCTGCCTTGGGCCGTCCTCTTACATCTTGGACACACCCTAGGGGCGGAGAGTTCAGGTTTCGCGCCTTTTACTGATGGAGCAGCAGTTTTACAGTCCAGAAAATGGCGGCAAGTTGAAATTTTGGCAGTAAAGTCCAAAAAGGCGCGCTTGTCACCAGTTTTGGCAGGTCTAGTCTGAATGCTGCCAACTACGCCAGTTTTTAAAAGCTGTCGAGCCCCGGGGCAGCCGGGCTGCTCTGATCCGGACGGTCTGTGTCTCGAGGGGTTCCAGATCCGGGGGCACCATCAACCAGTTTTAAATAAAATGAAAGTAAAAATATAGTCTGACTACGATACTCGCGGTGTGCGGCCAGAGACGGTAGGGCCGCCGCTGCGGGTTCCCGCTGGGGATGATAGATGGGGGCAGCGTGGATGGTGGAGCCCTCCGCGAGCAGGGCTTTCCCCAGGGGCAGGTGAAGGGTTAACGTGGAGGCGCATGGCAATAAATCAGTCCAGACAGAGAGTCCAGTTTTGTTGTCTTTACTTACTGGGTTCGCATCCTGGAGACGTGCTGGATCCCAGATGCGCCCGAGTCCTCTATAGCTGTGCCAGCCAACCTGGTACCACTCTCCCACCGATGTACTCTGCTATATTTGTCGGTCCTCCCTGGCGTGGAGCTCCTGGAGGTCAGTCTGGTGTCTGGGTCCTGCCGCAGGCAGCTTGGACTATTTAAGGGAATATGTCCCGGTCTTCCCTTTGCTGCTGTTGCCTTGGATGTTAGTGGTGGCAGATGAGTCCTGGAAACCCACCCGCCTTGCAGAGTTAACAGATGGCTTGAAGTCCTGGTCTGTTCTGCTAAGATCTGCAGCCCGTGCGTGCAAAGTACTGGGAGCCCTGGATGTCCATCCCACAGGATCCCTCTGTCCTTGGAGCTTGCTCTCTCGCTCTCCAGCTACTTTTCTCCTCTGAGTGGCTGATCTTTCTCCTCAGGTCTTTGCTACTTTCACTGTGTCTCAAGATTCCGTTGTCTGTCTTAACATCTGTCCTTTTACTACTGCTCACTTCTCACTCCTTTCTCACTGTCTTCCGCTGACTAGCCACACTTCCCAGGTCACTCTCTCCTCCCCCAGGTCTGGTCCCTCCTTTCCCAGTTGGCTGCCTGTTAGCTCACAGTGCCCAGCCCTGTCACCTGGTTCTAAGGGGGTCTCCCACCCTGGTTGTGAGTGTAAATGTCCTGGTGTGCTAGTGTGTGTGTTTACTGACTCAGAGTCATGTGGGACCCGAGCGGTTACCTTGTTGTTACCTTGCTTTTGTGACACCTGGTTGCCGCAGGGGCGTCACACGTGATATTCATCATTCTGCTCCGCAGGGCATTGTTCACAATGAAGTGGTCATCAGTGTAGGATGTGGCAGAAGATGTCCACTTCTCTGCCTTTGTGTGACTCTTCCAGTCTCTCTGTACATCCTGCTAGCGACATTCTATGATGCTCTTAGCTCAGGGGCCACTTCTCTGCCGTTCTGTGACTCTTCCAGTCTCTCTGTATCTCTGTACAACCTGTTGGTGACACTTTGTGACACTCTAAGCTCAGTGGTCTCTTCTGTCTGAGAACTTCCTGCTTGAAGCCTCACAATGGAACGGTGCTGCTGATCACTTGTTAGGTGTCGTCTTGGTCTCATGAGGAGGTTTACTACCAATTCTAACTGAACCTCGAAATGTATTGGGCAATTGACTCGCTCACCCCAGGGACACCTGGTGTCGGGCCGGACTAGTCTGGGGGTAGTCAGTGGTGGCGGGGCCCGACTCCGTGACCCTGGCGGGGTCAACTAATATGGCAGTGATGGTGGTGGTGATGTTAATTAAAGTTTGTGGGAATATTCGTGACGCCACCTGTGGATTGCGGCTATGGAGCCACCACTGCTGGATGGGACCCCCGGGGCTGATGGATTGGCAGCTGGGATGGTTCTGCTCCCCACAGGTGGAGCGGGGCCCCGGAGCAACCGTTGGTGCTTATTAAAGTCTATGGTGCTTTTGTGGATGGTGCAGTGCAGGGCAGAATAAAGGAGGCAACAGCAGGGGGTGCAGTTTCAAGATGTTTACTCACAGTTCCAGGGCTGCAGCACACTGGTGCCTTTGGATTGCTGAAATTCACTGTCAGGGACCTCCGCCGCTCCCGGGTAGTTCTTAAGGCAAATGCCGGAGCACCCTTGGTTGTGTCTCTTTCCTAGTCTGACTTCAAAGCCTTGACCTTTACAGATAAACTCGTCTCGGCCTCCACCATAGGTTCTGGTCAAGAAGGCTTGCCTGGCTGGAATCTTGCCTTCTTCCCAGGGGATCTACGGTGGGTTGTGGCCCTGGGCGCTTGCAACTACCCTGGGCCTTCGGTGTTTACTTTTGGAAATGTTTTTCTTTCCTTAGTTTCTAGGGACTGTCCCTGGATGCAGTCTGATCCCTCCACCCGATGTTCTAGTGGAACAGCCCACGAGCTTGAAAGCCTTTCGTGGCCCTGGAATCCTTTCTTCACAGTCTGTGGTGTCACCTGGGCCTAGCTAGGCCCCAGGGTCTCCACCAGGAAGCTTCACTCTGTCACTTTTCTGAGGTATCAACCTCTCTCTCCTTCTCCAACTCCTCACTCTCCAACTCTCCACTTCAAACTAAACTTGACCTTCCTGTAGCTGCTCTCACTTTCTGTTGGCTCCTCCCACTTTCCCAGTTGCTAGGCCCCACCCTATGGGAGAAGAGATGGGTCTTACGGCCCCCAGCATGCAGCATGGGGGTAGCTGCCACTATCTCCGGTCCCAATATATGCCTAACAATAGGTGTAGTGTGAATTTGCCTGTGCACCGGCATGTACCCTTGTCCTTACCCAGGATGGGACATGACACCTCTGGCTGAGGTGCAATGTCTCTGTGGCGACGGAAGCCTCAAGGGCGCCACACAATTCATGGATCAAACACCTGCTGTTAATTTTCCCAGTAATCTCTTTGTTGGAGAATACTAAGTTGTACAAAAAGTTTGGAAACATTGACCAGTTGGAGTTGCTTTTTAAGAGCATTAAAAAGTTTAGAAAAGGTCACATTAAGGTCACCTGAAAGGTCAGAGGGCATTGTAAGGTCATCCTGAAATATCATCTGAAAGCCAAGCATCCCTAACTTTTGTGAGTAGAGTAGTTGTATGAATGTGCACATTAGCCCGTCTATAGGCAATGTCTTATGTCTACACAGAAGGTTATTTCCTTTATGTGTATTGGAACAACACAAAAAAACTGAGAAAAAGATAAATTGGACAGAATTTCACACAAAAATCCAAAAATGTTCCGGACAGAATTGTTGTCCCCTCCTCTTAATATTTGGTTGCGTCCTTTACCCTCTGGAATAAATCCCTTCCATCAGTCGCCTCCTATCCCCGTCCACAGCTTCCTCCTCCTCTCACCTGGAGTCTCGGACTCTTCGTCTTTATAAATGTCTCCAGGTCTCTCATATCTGAAGGCGTCTTCTCTTCTCCCAATCTTCAGGACTCTGCAGCACTTTGTTTCCATCCATTTCTGGAGCTTCTTGAAGTCATTGTCCTGCTGGAGACCCCGACCTAGGACTATACCCAGCTTTCTGACACCGTTCACTACATTGCCACCCAGAATCCTCTGGTAATCTTCAGCCTTTATGATGCCGTGCACACAGTTGTAGCAGGTGGTCGCGCCTTCCCCACACTGTTTTATGCCATTTGTCTGTGTTCTGTAGATGATGTGTTTCAGGTACCCAGTACGCTGTTAATGTATTTAGTGAAATTACTGATGCTACTGAAGTGTGGGTCCCCAATGTAGCAGAGCCGGGACCGTGTAGCAGAGCCGGGACCGTGTAGCAGACGGTGCCCCCTAGTGGTCTGGCTAGAGCAGTAGTAGATTAGATGTTAGATAAGATGGAGGAGGAGTGACACATGGCCAGTGGGTTGGTTAGAGAGACGGGCCTGCTGAGGGAAGATCTGCAGAAGGGTTTGAGGAGTAAAGATGTGGCACTGTGTCAGGACCAAATCAGGGAACCTCGAGGTAATCTCAAAGGTTCGGAACCTACGGCTCACCCTGGCGGGCTCAGGGAAGCCATGAGACTAGAGAGCTGTCAGCGCCCACAAGCGGACAGCAGTGAGAAGAAGAGTGGGGGGAATGGAGACACAGGTGCCTTGCGGACTAGATCCAAGATAGCGGGGATAGGTGGAGTGAGAGTACCCCAAAAATATATCAACCACAGAACCATCAGAAGTGACGCCATGTCTGTCATAGTGTGGAAAGAATAAACTATTCAAGCTTTTATTTGCCCAGAGATCTCTGTGTCACCGACTGTAGGGTGATCAATGCCAACCAGAAGAAAACCGTAAGTGTCACACACCCCACCCGCAGTCACACACATCTTGTCTCATCTGTCCACACGACACTTTCCCAGAAGGATTTTGGTTGCTCGCGTACATTGTGGCTTTTCTCTGTCTGTGTCAGCAGTGGGGTCTCTTGGGTCTCCATGTAGACAGATAGCGCTGACACTGATGCCCCCTGAGCCTGCAGGACAGCTTGAATTTCAATGGGATTGGAATGGGGTGGCTTATCTTATTTTTCAACAATTTTGGTTCTTAAGTCGTCAGACAGTTCTCTTCTCAACTTTCTGTTCTTCATGCTTAGTGCGACACATACAACTTCTCCCCTTTTTATCTGGTTTCTGGTGTTATTTCCATATTGCCCACGCCTGTTACTTGCCACAGGACAGTTTGAACGAGCATCACATGCTGGAAACAGAGCTGTTTACCAACAATTTTGAAAAGGTGCCAACAATTTTATCCGGACCATTTTTGGAGTTTTGAGTGAAATTACGTGCAATTTGTCTTTTTTCTCTGTTTTTTTTTTTGTGTTGTTCCAATACACACAGAGGAAATAAACGTGTGTATAACAAAGCGAGTAATTGTGATGACTTTCTGGGAGAAATGCTTAATTGTCTGGAACAATTTCAAGGGTGCTAACACTTTCGTCCATGACTGTAGATGTAATTGTGTGTGTATTGTCATTGTGTGTGTATTGTCATTGTGTGTGTGCACAGCGGCTCCTGTTCCACAGTGGCGCTCATATGTGTGTTGCAGGTTTGTATAGAGCTGTATGTGTGCGCACAGGAGCCCCTCTCTACAGACGTGTGTGTCAGTGCACAGGCAGGGTCTCTCCCCCAGTTTCCATGTTGTGAGCTGGGTCTGGTCCTGGAATTCAGCATAAATTACCAGATGAGAAGAGAGGGGGGGGCACACTAGTGGAAGGGGGCGCAACGGTGAAGGGGGATGCACTAGTGGAGGGGTTTGCATTGGTGGAGGGGGGCACACTGGTGGAGTGGGGTACACTGGTGGAGGGGGGCGCACTGGTGGAGGGGGGCGCACTGGTGGAGGGGGGATACACTGATGCAGAGGGTGCACTGGTAGAGGGGGTGCATTGGCGGAGGAGGGGGCACTGGTGGAGGAGGTGTGTGGGGGCTGATGCTGGAGGAGGAGGTAGAGGAGAGTCATGTTTCAGTCCAGGCTCTCAGTCCTTCTGAGCCCAGGGTTGGCTGCGCTCTCTCTCACATCCACAGCTGTCTCAATCCATTGTCCCAGTCAGAGAGACAGAGTGAGACTGCAGGGAGTGCGCACAGAGCTGAGGGCCAGCATCCTGGAGAGAGCGCGCTCCCATAGACTGCACTCAGGAAAAGAGACATCCATCTGACACAGAACAATAGCAGACCCTGCGCAGAGGGACCGCCCTGAATATCTGCACAAAGGGGATGAAAGAGACAGCCCAGGGATGAGAACAAAGCGGTGAGACTGCCGGCCTGAGAGAAGAGACCGGGGGAGAGACTACCGGGGAGAGACTGCCGGACTGAGGGAAGAGAGAGGAGAGACTGCCAGCCTGAGAAGAGACCGGGGAGAGACTACCGGCCTGAGGGAAGAGACCGGGGAGAGACTGCCGGACTGAGGGAAGAGACCGGGGAGAGACTGCCGGCCTGAGAGAAGAGACCGGGGAGAGACTGCCGGCCTGAGAGAAGAGACCGGGGAGAGACTGCCGGACTGAGGGAAGAGACCGGGGAGAGACTGCCGGACTGAGGGAAGAGACCGGGGAGAGACTGCCGGCCTGAGAAGAGACCGGGGAGAGACTACCGGCCTGAGAGAAGAGACCTGGGAGAGACTGCCGGACTGAGGGAAGAGACTGCCGGCCTGAGAGAAGAGACAGGGGAGAGACTGCCGGACTGAGGGAAGAGACTGCCGGCCTGAGAGAAGAGACAGGGGAGAGACTGCCGGCTTGAGAGAAGAGACCTGGGAGAGACTGCCGGACTGAGGGAAGAGACTGCCGGCCTGAGGAAAGAGACAGCGGAGAGACTGCCGGCGTGAGAAGAGACAGGGGAGAGACTGCCGGCCTGAGAGAAGAGACAGGGGAGAGACTGCCGGCCTTAGAGAAGAGACTGGGGAGAGACTACCGGGGAGAGACTGCCGGACTGAGGGAAGAGAGAGGAGAGACTGCCAGCCTGAGAAGAGACCGGGGAGAGACTACCGGCCTGAGAGAAGAGACCTGGGAGAGACTGCCGGACTGAGGGAAGAGACTGCCGGCCTGAGAGAAGAGACAGGGGAGAGACTGCCGGCCTGAGAGAAGAGACCTGGGAGAGACTGCCGGACTGAGGGAAGAGACTGCCGGCCTGAGGAAAGAGACAGCGGAGAGACTGCCGGCGTGAGAAGAGACAGGGGAGAGACTGCCGGCCTGAGAGAAGAGACAGAGGAGAGACTGCCGGACTGAGAGAAGAGACAGAGGAGAGACTGTCAGAGATCGGCCTAAGCCTGGAGCGAGAAGAATGGAAAGAGGATTAACACCAAGTGTGACCGACGAGCGGCCGAGACAGCGGTCACCTGAGCTGACAATCGAATGGTGAGTGGACTACGTGTCTGCGAGACCGCCAATAACCACCGCATTATATGGGGAGACCTCAGCTGACGCTCTAATTTCACCATTAACCATTTCATGACCCCACGGATCCATCCGTACCACACAGCTGACGCTCTAATTTCACCATTAACCATTTCATGACCCCACGGATCCATCCGTACCACACAGCTGACGCTCTAATTTCACCAGTAACCATTTCATGACCCCACGGATCCATCTGTACCACACAGCTGACGCTCTATTTTCACCATTAACCATTTCATGACCCCACGGGTCCATCCGTACCACACAGCTGACGCTCTAATTTCACCATTAACCATTTCATGACCCCACGGATCCATCCGTACCACACAGCTGACGCTCTAATTTCACCAGTAACCATTTCATGACCCCACGGATCCATCCGTACCACACAGCTGACGCTCTATTTTCACCATTAACCATTTCATGACCCCACGGGTCCATCCGTACCACACAGCTGACGCTCTAATTTCACCATTAACCATTTCATGACCCCACGGATCCATCCGTACCACACAGCTGACGCTCTAATTTCACCATTAACCATTTCATGACCCCACGGATCCATCCGTACCACACAGCTGACGCTCTAATTTCACCAGTAACCATTTCATGACCCCACGGATCCATCCGTACCACACAGCTGACGCTCTAATTTCACCAGTAACCATTTCATGACCCCACGGGTCCATCCGTACCACACAGCTGACACTCTATTTTCACCATTAACCATTTCATGACCCCACGGATCCATCCGTACCACACAGCTGACGCTCTAATTTCACCAGTAACCATTTCATGACCCCACGGATCCATCCGTACCACACAGCTGACGCTCTATTTTCACCATTAACCATTTCATGACCCCACGGATCCATCCGTGCCACACAGCTGACGCTCTAATTTCACCATTAACCATTTCATGACCCCACGGATCCATCCGTGCCACACAGCTGACACTCTAATTTCACCATTAACCATTTCATGACACCACGGATCCATCCGTACCACAGAGCTGATGCTCTACATTCACCATTAACCATTTCATGACTGGACAGATCTCTCCATACCACAGGGCTGACGCTCTAATTTCGCCATTAACCATTTCATGACATCTCAGATGTAGCTATACCACAGATCTGGCGCTCTAATCGTGGCATTAGCTAGCCATGACCTTTCAGAACTCTCTGACCACAGAGCTGACGCTCTATCACAGCCATTAACCATTTGGTGACATCCTAGATTTGCTGTTTGTAAACACTTCCATGTTCCACACTGGACATTGGACACTCGTCCGTCCTGCAGGAAGGATGTGGGGGCTGGGCTGGGGATAGGAGGGTCTCAGCCACACTTATCTGACGCCTTTCCAGACTTTCTAGCAGCTGTAAATGACCCTTAGCTGGATCCAGTCACCAGGGAATCTTCCAGATAAACATCCCATAACCAAATGCTTCCTAGAAGGAAGATGCGGAGAGGACAGGGACATGACCCAGGGTCTGACAGGCGGGAGCCCGGGGGCCCACATACCACAGCCTGGGCCCCTGAATCCGGCTGACCAGAAGCAAACCATGGATGATAAGTACCATGGATGATCATCTGCTCTTCTCACATCTTGTGTTATATGATAAATGTACATTACAGAAACTGATAACCCAACAGTCTGATGATTACAGGAGATCCTGACAGGTCCCAGTACATGGTCCATGGATCCTCGGAATCTGCTCCTGACAGGTCCCAGTACATGGTCCATGGGTCCTCGGAATCTGCTCCTGACAGGTCAATAGTAAATAGTCTATGGATCCTCAGAATCTGCTCCCGACAGGTCCCAGTTGATAGTCCATGGATCCTCGGAATCTGCTCCTGACAGGTCCCAGTACATGGTCCATGGGTCCTCGGAATCTGCTCCTGACAGGTCAATAGTAAATAGTCTATGGATCCTCAGAATCTGCTCCCGACAGGTCCCAGTTGATAGTCCATGGATCCTCGGAATCTGCTCCTGACAGGTCCCAGTACATGGTCCATGGGTCCTCGGAATCTGCTCCTGACAGGTCAATAGTAAATAGTCTATGGATCCTCAGAATCTGCTCCCAACAGGTCCCAGTTGATAGTCCATGGATCCTCGGAATCTGCTCCTGACAGGTCCCAGTACATGGTCCATGGATCCTCAGAATCTGCTCCCGACAGGTCCCAGTACATGGTCCATGGATCCTCGGAATCTGCTCCTGACAGGTCCCAGTACATGGTCCATGGATCCTCGGAATCTGCTCCTGACAGGTCCCAGTACATGGTCCATGGATCCTCAGAATCTGCTCCTGACAGGTCCCAGTACATGGTCCATGGATCCTCAGAATCTGCTCCCGACAGGTCCCAGTACATGGTCCATGGATCCTCGGAATCTGCTCCTGACAGGTCCCAGTACATGGTCCATGGATCCTCGGAATCTGCTCCTGACAGGTCATAGTAAATAGTCCATGGATCCTCAGAATCTGCTCCTGACAGGTCCCAGTACATGGTCCATGGATCCTCAGAATCTGCTCCTGACAGGTCCCAGTACATGGTCCATGGATCCTCGGAATCTGCTCCTGACAGGTCATAGTAAATAGTCCATGGATCCTCAGAATCTGCTCCTGACAGGTCATAGTAAATAGTCCATGGATCCTCAGAATCTCCTCCCGATAGGTCCCAGTACATGGTCCATGGATCCTCGGAATCTGCTCCTGACAGGTCCCAGTACATGGTCCATGGATCCTCGGAATCTGCTCCTGACAGGTCCCAGTACATGGTCCATAGATCCTCGGACTCTGCTCCTGACAGTTCATAGTAAATAGACCACGGATCCTCAGAATCTGCTCCCAACAGGTCCCAGTGCATGGTCCATGGATCCTCGAAATCTGCTCCTGAGAGGTCATAGTAAATAGTCCATGGATCCTCGGAATCTGCTCCAGACAGGTCCCAGTAGACAGTCCATGGATCCTCAGAATCTGCTCCTGACAGGTACCAGTAGATGGTCCATGGATCCTCAAAATCTGCTCCTGACAGTTCATAGTAAATAGTCCACGGATCCTCGGAATCTGCTCCCGACAGGTCCCAGTACATGTCCATGGATCCTCGAAATCTGCTCCTGAGAGGTCATAGTAAATAGTCCATGGATCCTCGGAATCTGCTCCCGACAGGTCCCAGTAGATAGTCCATGGATCCTCGAAATCTGCTCCTGAGAGGTCATAGTAAATAGTCCATGGATCCTCGGAATCTGCTCCTGACAGTTCATAGTAAATAGTCCACGGATCCTCGGAATCTGCTCCAGACAGGTCCCAGTAGATAGTCCATGGATCCTCAGAATCTGCTCCTGACAGGTACCAGTACATGGTCCATGGATCCTCAAAATCTGCTCCTGACAGTTCATAGTAAATAGTCCACGGATCCTCGGAATCTGCTCCCGACAGGTCCCAGTACATGTCCATGGATCCTCGAAATCTGCTCCTGAGAGGTCATAGTAAATAGTCCATGGATCCTCGGAATCTGCTCCCGACAGGTCCCAGTAGATAGTCCATGGATCCTCGAAATCTGCTCCTGAGAGGTCATAGTAAATAGTCCATGGATCCTCGGAATCTGCTCCAGACAGGTCCCAGTAGATAGTCCATGGATCCTCGGAATCTGCTCCTGACAGGTCCCAGTACATGGTCTATGGATCCTCGGAATCTGCTCCCGACAGGTCCCAGTACATGGTCCATGGATCCTCGGAATCTGCTCCAGACAGGTCCCAGTAGATAGTCCATGGATCCTCAGAATCTGCTCCTGACAGGTCATAGTAAATTGTCCACGGATCCTCAGAATCTGCTCCCGACAGGTCCCAGTACATGGTCCATGGATCCTCAGAATCTGCTCCTGACAGGTCATAGTAAATAGTCCACGGATCCTCGGAATCTGGTCCCGACAGGTCCCAGTACATGGTCCATGGATCCTCAGAATCTGCTCCCGACAGGTCCCAGTAGATAGTTCATGGATCCTCAGAATCTGCTCCTGACAGGTCATAGTAAATAGTCCATGAGTCTTGGTAATCTGCTTCTAATAGTCTATGGATCCTTGGAATCTGCTCCTGACAAATACAAGTAGATAGTCTATGGGTCCTGATAATCTGCTAGATGCAACACAGACTGAGGGGGAGGAGCCAGAGGCAACACATACTGAGGGGGAGGAGCCAGAGGCAACACATACTGAGGGGGAGGAGCCAGAGGCAACACATACTGAGGGGGAGGAGCCAGAGGCAACACATACTGAGGGGGAGGAGCCAGAGGCAACACATACTGAGGGGGAGGAGCCAGAGGCAACACAGACTGAGGGGGAGGAGCCAGAGGCAACACATACTGAGGGGGAGGAGCCAGAGGCAACACATACTGAGGGGGAGGAGCCAGAGGCAACACAGACTGAGGGGGAGGAGCCAGAGGCAACACAGACTGAGGGGGAGGAGCCAGAGGCAACACAGACTGAGGGGGAGGAGCCAGACGCAACACAGGCAGGGGGAGGAGCCAGAGGCAACACAGGTGGAGGAGCCAGAGGCAAAACAGACAGAGGGAAAGGAGCTAGAGGCAACATGAGGAGCTAGATGCAACGCAGAGGAGGAGGAGCTAGAGGCAAACCACAGGGGGAGCTAGAAGCAACACAGACAGAGGTGGAGGAGCTAGAGGCCCATTCCCACATCTCATCCAGATCCTTCTGTAATATTGTATCACGGTCAGTATTTAATATCCTACATAGTTTGGTGTCATCAACAAAGACTGACACTTTGGTCCCCACTGCTCCCAGTACAGACCCCTGCGGCCCCCACTGCTCCCAGTACAGATCCCTGCGGCCCCCACTGCTCCCAGTACAGATCCCTGCGGCCCCCACTGCTCCCAGTACAGATCCCTGCGGCCCCCACTGCTGACTGTTGCCCATTTAGAGAATGTACCCTTTATGACGACTCTTTGTTTCCTATCTTTTAGCCAATTCCTTACCCAGTTGCATATAGTTTCCCCCAGTCCTTGCTTCTGGAGCTTTAGTATAAGGCTATTGTGTGGTACTGGAGCAAATGCCTTTACAAAGTCCAAATAAATCCCATCAGCTGCATTCCCAATATCCAGATCTGCACTTACCCCCTCATAGAACCCCAACAGGTTGGTCAGATACGACTTATCTTTCATGAATCCATGCTGTCTGTCAGTTATTAGATTATTCTCTCTAATATATCGCTGCAGGTCAGCTCTTAAAACGCCCTCAGACACCTCGCACACCCCTGATGTCAGACTTACCAAATGGTAGTTGAATGGATCCACCCTCTTACCTTTTCTTAAATATCGGTACCATACATGACTTGTTGTACCCTCTAGATCAGAGCTCCCAGTAGATGATACATGGCTTGTGGTACCCTCTAGATCACAGCTCCCAGTAGATTATACATGGCTTTTAGTACCCTCTAGATCAGAGCTCCCAGTAGATGATACATGGCTTGTGGTACCCTCTAGATCAGAGCTCCCAGTAGATGATACATGGCTTTTAGTACCCTCTAGATCAGAGCTCCCAGTAGATGATACATGGCTTGTGGTACCCTCTAGATCAGAACTCCCAGTAGATGATACATGGCTTTTAGTACCCTCTAGATCAGAGCTCCCAGTAGATGATACATGGCTTGTGGTACCCTCTAGATCAGAACTCCCAGTAGATGATACATGGCTTGTGGTATCTTCTAGATCAGAGCTCCCAGTAGATTATACATGGCTTTTAGTACCCTCTAGATCAGAGCTCCCAGTAGATGATACATGGCTTGTGGTACCCTCTAGATCAGAACTCCCAGTAGATGATACATGGTTTGTGGTACCCTCTAGATCAGAGCTCCCAGTAGATGATACATGGCTTGTGGTATCTTCTAGATCAGAGCTCCCAGTAGATTATACATGGTCTTGTGGTATCTTCTAGATCAGAGCTCCCAGTAGATGATACATGGCTTGTGGTATCTTCTAGATCAGAGCTCCCAGTAGATGATACATGGCTTGTGGTATCTTCTAGATCAGAGCTCCCAGTAGATGATACATGGCTTGTGGTACCCTCTAGATCAGAGCTCCCAGTAGATGATACATGGTTTGTGGTACCCTCTAGATCAGAGCTCCCAGTAGATGATACATGGTTTGTGGTACCCTCTAGATCAGAGCTCCCAGTAGATGATACATGGCTTGTGGTATCTTCTAGATCAGAGCTCCCAGTAGATGATACATAGCTTGTGGTATCTTCTAGATCAGAGCTCCCAGTAGATGATACATGGCTTGTGGTACCCTCTACATCAGAGCTCCCAGTAGATGATACATGGATTTTAGTACCCTCTAGAGCTCCCAGTAAATGATACATTGCTTGTGGTACCCTCTAGATCAGAGCTCCCAGTAGATGATACATGGTTTGTGGTACCCTCTAGATCAGAGCTCCCAGTAGATGATACATGGTTTGTGGTACCCTCTAGATCAGAGCTCCCAGTAGATGATACATGGTTTGTGGTACCCTCTAGATCAGAGCTCCCAGTAGATGATACATGGCTTGTGGTACCCTCTAGATCAGAGCTCCCAGTAGATGATACATGGCTTGTGGTATCTTCTAGATCAGAGCTCCCAGTAGATGATACATGGCTTGTGGTATTGTCTAGATCAGATCTCCCAGTAGATAATACATGACTTTTAGTACCCTCTAGATCAGAGCTCCCAGTAAATGATACATGGCTTGTGGTACCCTCTAGATCAGAGCTCCCAGTAGATGATACATGGCTTGTGGTACCCTCTAGATCAGAGCTCCCAGTAGATGATACATGGCTTGTGGTATCTTCTAGATCAGAGCTCCCAGTAGATGATACATGGCTTGTGGTATCTTCTAGATCAGAGCTCCCAGTAGATGATACATGGCTTGTGGTATCTTCTAGATCAGAGCTCCCAGTAGATGATACATGGCTTGTGGTACCCTCTAGATCAGAGCTCCCAGTAGATGATACATGGCTTGTGGTATCTTCTAGATCAGAGCTCCCAGTAGATGATACATGGCTTGTGGTATCTTCTAGATCAGAGCTCCCAGTAGATGATACATGGCTTGTGGTATCTTCTAGATCAGAGCTCCCAGTAGATGATACATGGCTTGTGGTATCTTCTAGATCAGAGCTCCCAGTAGATGATACATGGCTTGTGGAATTGTCTAGATCAGAGCTCCCAGTAGATGATACATGGCTTGTGGTATCTTCTAGATCAGAGCTCTCATAGATGATACATGGCTTGTGGTATCTTCTAGATCAGAGCTCCCAGTAGATGATACATGGGCTTGTGGTACCCTCTAGATCAGAGCTCCCAGTAGATGATACATGGCTTGTGGTATCTTCTAGATCAGAGCTCCCAGTAGATGATACATGGCTTGTGGTATTGTCTAGATCAGAGCTCCCAGTAGATGATACATGGCTTGTGGTATCGTCTAGATCAGAGCTCCCAGTAGATGATACATGGCTTGTGGTATCGTCTAGATCAGAGCTCCCAGTAGATGATACATGGCTTGTGGTACCCTCTAGATCAGAGCTCCCAGTAGATGATACATGGCTTGTGGTATCGTCTAGATCAGAGCTCCCAGTAGATGATACATGGCTTGTGGTACCCTCTAGATCAGAGCTCCCAGTAGATGATACATGGTTTGTGGTATCGTCTAGATCAGAGCTCGCAGTAGATGATACATGGCTTGTGGTATCGTCTAGCTCAGAGCTCCCAGTAGATGATACATGGCTTGTGGTACCCTCTAGATCAGAGCTCCCAGTAGATGATACATGGCTTGTGGTATTGTCTAGATCAGAGCTCCCAGTAGATGATACATGGCTTGTGGTATTGTCTAGATCAGAGCTCCCAGTAGATGATACATGGCTTGTGGTATCGTCTAGATCAGAGCTCCCAGTAGATGATACATGGCTTGTGGTATCGTCTAGATCAGAGCTCCCAGTAGATGATACATGGCTTGTGGTACCCTCTAGATCAGAGCTCCCAGTAGATGATACATGGCTTGTGGTATCCTCTAGATTAGAGCTCCCAGTAGATGATACATGGCTTGTGGTATCCTCTAGATCAGAGCTACCAGTAGATAATGCAGAGATTGTGGTACCTTCTAGGTTAGACCTACCAGGAACTGTAGGATATTTCCACTGTTACATGGCTCATGGATCCCAGTACATAATAAAGGTTTGTGATACTTAGTTGTAGCCCTAAAACTTGTATTTCAGCCGCAGCTTTTGCAAGATTTCGGTCTGCTTTTTCAGTGTTGGCCATTTGAGGACTTGGTTCTGACCAGTGACTAGCTTAGTTGCACTGGCTGATGATGTCTGACATCTGAGGTGGATCTTTCTAATCATCCCAGGCATAGGTGGCTGTTCTATTCTCCTTAATACTTTACATTGCATCTCTGCTCGCCTGGCGTAGATAGTTGAGTAGATGCGCAGGTCCTACCAGCTGCTCACCAAGATGTTTGCACATAGAAAGTTTACAGCAATGACAGAATAATTATGAACTGTCAGTAACTAAGACACCAGAGCGCCCCATGGAGGCGTCTGCAGGACCTGCAGCATGTGTTGGGCTGCAGTATTTTCTTCTTTTGAGTTCAGTTGGTGTGAAGGGGTTAACAATGGCAGATGTAAAGCGTGGAGAGTAGGAGTTACTACATTAGGCGCAGTAATTCTATCAGGACGAGGACAAAAAATAGAAAATGTTTTTTCTTTACACATCTAGAAAAAGCAGCTGCAAACCGAAGATAGCTAAGACTATGCAGTCCTCCGGAGGAATGCGGCTCCCAAACCTCCAGAGGAACCATAGGGTCACCTCATCCAGTCCAGAGGCAAAGAATCTATGATGTAACGGGTCTACGTCAACCAGAGTGGGGCACAACCAATAGTAGCATGAACTATTGAGATGGTCCATCAGCTCTAAAGTGGTCACCGCAGGAGGACGTCCTCATGAAGGATTGCTTATTGGTGTAAAGGGGGCTTTACACGCTACTATATCGCTAATGCGGAGTCGTTGGGGTCACGGAATTGGTGACGCACATCCGGCCGCATTAGCGATGTTGCTGCGTGTGACACCGATGAGCGATTTTGCATCGTTGCAAAAACGTGCAAAATCGCTCATCGGTGACATGGGGGTCCATTCTCGATTATCGTTACTGCAGCAGTAACGATGTAGTTTGTCGCTCCTGCGGCAGCACACATCGCTATGTGTGACGCCGCAGGAACGAGGAACCTCTCCTTACCTGCCTCCCGGCCGCTATGAGGAAGGAAGGAGGTGGGCGGGATGTTCCGGCCGCTCATCTCCGCCCCTCCGCTTCTATTGGGCGGTCGCTCAGTAACGTCGCTGTGACGCCGCACGGACCGCCCCCTTAGAAAGGAGGCGGTTCGCTGGTCACAGCGACGCCGCAGGGCAGGTAAGTATGTGTGACGGGTCTGCGCGATGTTGTGCGGCACGGGCAGCGATTTGCCCGTGTCGCACAACAGATGGGGCGGGTACCCACGCTAGCGATATCGGGACCAATATCGCAGCATGTAAAGTAGCCTTAACTTGTTCTCTCTTTTCTCTGCAGAGTGAAGAGCTGTAACCGACAGCTGTGGATGCAGGAAGGATGCTGCCGCTGGGGGTCTACCTGCCGCTGGGGGTCTACCTGCTGCTTGCTTGTTCCCCATCTTATGCCTCTCTGGGGACACTGGAGCTCCATATTGATGAAGAGCAGCCAGCTGGAACCATCATTGGGGATATCAGTGCAGGTCTTCCACCAGACTCCTCTGGGCACATGTTCTTTATTTCGGCACAGGAGGGGAGCGGAGTAACTAGTGATTTAGAGATAGATGAGCATACCGGAATAATTAAAACTGCTCGAATCCTTGATCGGGAGCAGAGGAACCATTATAGCTTCATAGCAGTAACTCCAGAAGGTGTTACTGTGGAAGTGGATATTCATGTGGATGATATCAATGACCACACACCTACATTTGCTAAAGGTCGTGTAGAAATTGGCATTCCAGAGCACACGCCCCGAGGTACGAGTTACCCTCTAGAGCCAGCGGTTGATTTGGACAGCGGAGCATTGGGCACTCAAGGTTATCTTATCAAAAGGGGGGATCCCATGCAAGCATTCCAACTAGAAACTCGCCATGCGTCCAGTGGTACATTGTCTGTAGAACTAGTAGTCAATGCCGATCTAGACCGAGAGAATCGCTCGTCATATTCTTTAACTTTGGAGGCATATGATGGGGGATCTCCAAGTCGTAGCTCTCAGATGAAACTGGACATAGCTATCCTGGACATCAACGACCACGCTCCGGCATTCAATCAGAGCCGCTACCAGGCACTAATTTCAGAAAGTCTGTTGCCAGGATCTAGTGTCCTTCAGGTCTATGCCACCGATGCCGATCTGGGTCATAATGGGGACATCACTTATGAGATCAACCGCAGGCAAAGTGACCCAGAGGGTTTCTTTGCCATCAATCCGCATTCTGGACTTATACAGCTTAGCAAACCATTGGATTACGAGACTCGGAAAGCTCATGAACTGGTTGTGCAAGCAAAGGATGGAGCCGCTCAGCCAGAGGTGGGCACAGCATTTGTGTCCATACAGGTACGAGACTCCAATGACAACCAGCCCAGCATGACCATTATCTTTCTTAGTGAGGATGGGGCCCCTAAAGTGTCAGAGGGGGCCACACCAGGCCAATATGTAGCTCGAATCTCCGTATCTGATCCGGACTATGGCGAGCACCCTGATGTGGATGTGACTCTGGAGGGTGGGGAGGGAAAGTTTGCTTTGACCACAAAAGATAGCATCATCTACCTCATTTGTGTGGACAAGTTACTAGACCGCGAGGAGCGAGATTCTTATCGCCTGAGGGTTCTGGCTACAGATTCGGGGACTCCTCCATTAAGGGCAGAATCTTCATTTGTTCTTGAAGTTACGGATATAAATGATAACCCTCCAGTCTTTGACCGTCAAGAGTACAGCCACAGTGTACCAGAGGCTGTCCATCCCGGGAGCTTCCTTCTCCAAGTCACAGCTCGGGATAAAGATCAAGGTGTTAATGGAGAAATTAGATACAGTCTTCTAGAAACACCATGGTTCCATATCCATCCAGAGACCGGGGTCATCACCACAGCTGCCCCACTAGATTATGAGAAAGACCCACTGCCACACATGACAGTGGTGGCTTCAGACCGTGGCACGCCACCACTGACCTCCACCGCTATTGTAAGAGTCCAACTGCTGGATGTTAATGACAATGATCCCGTCTTTGCCAGTGCAATTTACAATGCCACGCTGAGTGAAGGCTCTCCACGGGGCATCTGCTTCCTAAAGGTGAGAAACATTTTCTAAACCTACAATTTACTGTAAAATTGTGAACGGCTCATCTCTCCACAAATCTTGCGTACACATTAAATGGGCATCAGGACCACTGCACACACATAGGACCCCCACATATCTGGGCATACCAAGAATCACCTTACAAATGAGTATACCAAAAGGACCATCGCACACATAGGGGCATACCACACCAAACTCTATAATTTTAAGTAAAGTAAGCTTGTACAATCCTACAACAAGGACCTACTGCTATAGATGGAGGGAGGCAGTTTTTTCCTAGAGCACAGACCTACTGCTCCCTACAATTGGTAGAAGGTACTGATTGCCTGTAACAGAAATACAGAGAGTAGCTGGACTTCAGTCACAGGGTTCCTTGGTTATGCATGGCCTCCACAGAGTCAGGAGAGGAGTTGGACACTAGTTGAAGGCAGTTATTAGTCATCCATGAACTTCACAGAGTCAGGAGAGGAGATTGACTCCAGTCACAGGGGTCATTGGTTCTCCATGGCCTCTGCAGTGTCAGGAGAGCAACTGGCTCCAGTCGCAAAGGTCATTGCTCACCCATGGCCTCCGCAGTCAGGAAAGAAGCTGGAGACTATTTGAAGGCAGCCATTGGTTATCCACGGCCTACATAGTGTCAGAAGACAAGCTGGACTCCACTTACAGGGATCATTGGTCATCCATGACCTCCGCAAAGTCAGGAGAGCAGCTGGACTCTACTGTAGTTGGAGAGGGTAATTAGTAATCCATGGCCTCCACAGTCAGGAGAGGAGCTGGACTCCAGTCATAGGGGTCATTGGTCATCCATGGCCTCCACAGAGTCAGGAGAGTAGCTGGACACTAGTTGAAGGCAGTCATTGGTCATCCATGGCCTCTGCAGTGTCAGGAAAACAGCTTGACTCTAGTTGAAGGGGGTCATTTGTAATCCATGGCCTACAAAGTGTCAGGAGAGGAGCTGGACTCCAGTCACAGGGGTCATTGGTCATCCATGGCTTCCACAGAGTCAGCAGAAGAGCTGGACTCCAGTTGGAGGGTTCAATGGTTCTCCATGGTTCTCCATCGCCTCTGCTGTGTCAGGAGAGCAGTTGGACTACTTTCATAGGTCTAATTGGTTACTGGGGTGCACATACTTCCTGGCCTGCAGTCTCCTGTGGATACTAGTCCATATATCTCTGTAGTTCAGTATACACCTGGTTCTTATTTGTCCATTGCCACATTATCTGGTGGGGGAGGGGGAGCCCAAGGCCCAAGACAGGAGGGAGCGAACACTGTGAGTGTGAGTCCAAGAAGATGAGTGTAGCATTAGGCGCCATGTCTGCACAGTGTGACTCACATAGGCGAACACCAGGGGAAAGCTGGATCCTGTGCAATGAGCCAGACAGACGGATTACATGGAGGCAGAAAGATTATTACAATATTACCAGCCCTACCTGAGACTATCATGAAAGCCCCAGGGCATCCTCTAATAATCCCTATACAAGAATTACCTGGGATTACAATGCATCATCGTGACCCCGGGAAACAATCTCTGGTGGTTCTTGCCCCTATTATAGTCCCTATACTGTATATACTAGAATAATCTGCATACGACTGTACCTGAGATTAAAATAGTTCCATCTTCATATCCCTTATAGGTGACCTGAGATTGTAATGAGTCGGTGATCAGGACCCTACTGCACATACAGTGGGGAAAAAAGTCACTAGTCAGCCCCCAATGGTGCAAGTTCTCCCACCTAAAAAGAGGAGGTCGGCCTATAACTGACATCATAGGTGACCATAACTTTGAGAGACAAAATGAGAAAACAAATCCAGAAAATCATCTAGTCTGATTTGGAAGATTTTATTTGCAAATTCTGGTGGAAAATAAGTATTTGGTCAACAACAAATATTGATCTCAATATTTTGTTCTATATCCTTTGTTGGCAATGACAGAGGTCAGATGTTTTCTGTCTTTACAAGGTTGGCACACACTGTTGGTGGTATGTTGGCCCATTCCTCCGGTTGGAACACACTGTTGGTGGTATCTTGGACCATTCTTCCATGCAGATCTCCTCTAGAGCAGTGATGTTTCGGGCCTGTCGCTGGACAACACAGACTTTCATCTCCCTCCAAAGGATTTCTATTGGGTTGAGATCTGGAGACTGGCTAGGCCAGTCCAGTCCAGGACCTTCGTATGTTTCTTATGAAGCCACTCCTTTGTTGCCTTGGCGGTGTGCTTGGGATCATTATCATGCTGAAAGACCCAGCCACGTTTCATCTTCAATGCCCTTGCTGATGGAAGGAGGTTTGCACTAAAAATCTCACGATACATGGCCCCATTCATTCTTCCATGTACACGGATCAGTCATCCTGGTCCCTTTGCAGAGAAAAAGGCCCAAAGCATGATGTTGCTACCCCCATGCTTCACAGTAGGAATGTTGTTCTTTGGATGCAACTCAGCATTCTGTCTCCTCCAAACACAACAAGTTGTGTTTCTACCAAACATTTCTACTTTGGTTTCATCAGACCATATGACATTCTCCCAATACTCTTCTGGATAATCCAAATGCTCTATAGCAAACTTCAGATGAGCCCAGACATGTACTGGTTTAAGCAGTGGGACAGTCTGGCACTGCAGGATCTGCGGCGTAGTGTGTTAAGGATGTAGCCTTTGTTATAGTAGTCCCAGCTCTATGCAGGTCATTCACGAGGTCCCCCCGTGTGGTTCTGGGATTTTTGCTCACTGTTGCGGTGATCATTTTAACCCCACGGTGTGAGATCTTGTGTGGAGCTCCAGATTGAGAGAGATTATCAGTGGTCTTGTATGTCTTCCATTTTCTTATTATTGCTCCCACAGTTGATTTCATCACACCAAGCTGCTTGCCTACTGCAGATTCAGTCTTCCCAGCTTGGTGCAGGGCTACAATTTTGTTTCTGGTGTCCTTCGACAGCTCTTTGGTTTTCATCATAGTGGAGTTTGGAGTTTGACTGTTTGAGATTGTGGACAGGTGTCTTTTATACTGATAAGTTACAACAGGTGCCATTACTACAGGTAATGAGTGGAGGACAGAGGAGCCTCTTAAAGAATAAGTTACATGTCTGTGAGAGCCAGAAATCTTGCATGTTTTTAGGTGACTAAATACTTATTTTCCACCATAAATTGCAAAACAAATCTTCGAAATCAGACGCGGTGATTTTCTGGACTTGTTTTCTCATTTTGTCTCTCATAGTTGTGGTCACCTATGATGGCAATTACAGGCCAACCTCATCTTTATAAGGGGGAGAACTTGCACAATTGGGGGCTGACAATACTTTTTTTCCCCACTGTACTACTATAATCCCTATACAAAACCTACAGACTATTATAATCTGCCTACATGAAAATTATCCCTAAACAAGACCCAATCTCTGTAAGCCCCTGATCACACCACAATAAACCACTGCCCATCAGGGCGATCAGTATTTTATTAAATCCTGTCCCTAGATTAAAAATTATCAGCTAATAATCCCTGTTCACATTAGGATATTTTATGGAGCCACCATGATAATCCAGGACGATAAGAATCCCTATAACAACTGTGTGGGTTCTTCAGTATCAGTTTCTGGAGCGATCCAGAGCAGTCTAGTTTTTTCCATCTGTGACAGTGTCAGAGTGCTCCATCAGTGCAGCACTTACCTCTGGAGCAGTGTAGTTTTTTCCATCTGTGACGGTGTCAGAGTTTTCCGTCAGTGCAGCACTTAGTGTCCGTGACTTGTAGCCGTGTATTCCGTTTCTGTATCTGGGACGGACTTATTACTGGAGTACTAGCGTTGGCGTCTGGTTTTTGTGTCCCGTGTAATGATCAGTATTGGTCGGGAGCAGCTCCAGGTTTCCGCTGGCCCTCGGGTCACACAGCTTCAGGGGCCCCTGCTTCTCTTAGGATTTTCCTCCTTGCCCTCCATGAGTTATGAGATTTTCACTTTCTGAATGCCATTTTTGGGTTTCTACGACCTTTTGGCCTTTTTTGTTACGATTTTTGGAAAGGCAAGTCACTAAACAATTATTTTCCCATGCCAATGTTTTTCTCATTTTGGCGTTGATCATATGGGACAAATATCAGATTTTATTAGTCTGGACAGTTATGAATGCAGGGATACTTTGTTTTGCAGATTTTATTTACTTTTGGGAAAATGAACGATTTAAACTTTTATATGTATAGATTTTTTTTCTAAATTTAGCCTTCAGTATGGCCCTGGGCACTGCCATCAGCAGCCCAAAATTGCACTTCAGGGACACGCACCCTTATTTTTAGCCTCTGGACCCCGCTGTCAGAATTACCAGCGGCATCTGAGAGCCTGGAGCTAGCTGTGGGCGCAGCAATTAGACTCCTGTGCCAGCTGTATTGCACAGCCGGTATCTGTGCTGTATGGTGCATGTTCAGGTACTCTATACGCTCCACATATCAAGTGCATACAGATGGCACGTAGTGGGTCCCTCAGGCTCAGTGCCCCCTGACTGATGGCCCACCAGGTTCAGCGGCCCCCCAGGCAGAGTGACCTCACAGGCTCAGTGGTCACTCAGTTTTTCCATCTGTGTCTCTTGCAGAGAGCTCCACCTGTGTAATGATGGTTATCCGTGTCCAGCGATTACAGGATTTTCGTTTTTTCCATCTGTGACTGGCAGAGAGCTCCACCTTTGCAATGATGGGTATTCGTGTTTGGTAATTATAGGATTCTAGGTTTTTCCATCTGTGACTGGCAGAGAGCTCCACCTGGGTAATGATGGTTATCCGTGTCTGGTGATTATAGGATTCTGATTCTAGGTTTTTCCATCTATGTCTCTGGCAGAGTGCTCCACCTGTGTAATGATGGTTATCCATGTCCAGTGATTACAGGAGTCTAGGTTTTTCCATCTGTGTCTCTACACAGGTGGCGCACTCTGCCAATGATGGTTATCCGTGTCTGGTGAGTACAGTGTTCTAGGTTTTTCCATCTGTGACTCTGGCAGAGAGCTCCACCTGGGTAATGATGGTTATCCGTGTCTGGTGATTACAGGATTCTAGGTTTTTCCATCTGTGTCTCTGGCAGAGAGCTCCACCTGGGTAATGATGGTTATCCGTGTCTGGTGATTATAGGAGTCTAGGTTTTTCCATCTGTGTCTCTGGCAGAGAGCTCCACCTGGGTAATGATGATTATCCGTGTCTGGTGATTACAGGATTCTCGGTTTTGCCATCTGTGTCTCTGGCAGAGAGCTCCACCTGTGTAATGATGGTTATCCGTGTCTGGTGATTACAGGATTCTAGGTTTTCCATCTGTGTCTCTGGCAGAGAGCTCCACCTGTGTAATGATGGTTATCCGTGTCTGGTGATTACAGGATTCTAGGTTTTTCCATCTGTGTCTCTGGCAGAGAGCGCCACCTGGGTAATGATGGTTATCCGTGTCTGGTGATTATAGTATTCTGATTCTAGGTTTTTCCATCTATGTCTCTGGCAGAGTGCTCCCCCTGTGTAATGATGGTTATCCATATCCAGTGATTACAGGAGTCTAGGTTTTTCCATCTGTGTCTCTACACAGGTGGCGCACTCTGCCAATGATGGTTATCCATGTCTGGTGAGTACAGTATTCTAGGTTTTTCCATCTGTGACTCTGGCAGAGAGCTCCACCTGGGTAATGATGGTTATCCGTGTCTGGTGATTACAGGATTCTAGGTTTTCCATCTGTGTCTCTGGCAGAGAGCTCCACCTGGGTAATGATGGTTATCCGTGTCTGGTGATTACAGGATTCTAGGTTTTTCCATCTGTGTCTCTGGCAGAGAGCGCCACCTGGGTAATGATGGTTATCCGTGTCTGGTGATTATAGGATTCTGATTCTAGGTTTTTCCATCTATGTCTCTGGCAGAGTGCTCCCCCTGTATAATGATGGTTATCCATGTCCAGTGATTACAGGAGTCTAGGTTTTTCCATCTGTGTCTCTACACAGGTGGCGCACTCTGCCAATGATGGTTATCCGTGTCTGGTGAGTACAGTATTCTAGGTTTTTCCATCTGTGACTCTGGCAGAGAGCTCCACCTGGGTAATGATGGTTATCCGTGTCTGGTGATTACAGGATTCTAGGTTTTTCCATCTGTGTCTCTGGCAGAGAGCTCCACCTTGGTAATGATGGTTATCCGTGTCTGGTGATTACAGGATTCTCGGTTTTTCCATCTGTGTCTCTGGCAGAGAGCTCCACCTGGGTAATGATGGTTATCCGTGTCTGGTGATTACAGGATTCTAGGTTTTGCCATCTGTGTCTCTGGCAGAGAGCTCCACCTGGGTAATGATGGTTATCCGTGTCTGGTGATTACAGGATTCTCGGTTTTGCCATCTGTGTCTCTGGCAGAGAGCTCCACCTGTGTAATGATGGTTATCCGTGTCTGGTGATTACAGGATTCTAGGTTTTGCCATCCGTGACATAAGTTGTGTCATTATAACATGATCTCCACAGCTTCCTCCTCTACATGCTTTTTTGAGCTGCCTCAGAATATGCATTACGATTTTGGGGATTTGGTGCCACCTCACACACTGGCGGGCAGTCAGACGGGAATGTAGGGTGTGGTGGCAGAAGGAAATGAATTGAAGAGGATTTGTAAATTCCAACACCAAAGGAATGTAAAACCAAGAAGATTTATTCAATTACTTACAATTCATGGCGGACTCCAGTTACGCGTTTTGAGCCGTGCTGATGTTTTCTCATTTCTTTGACTAACTATAATCAGTCATGACTAAGCCAGAATGGCTGAAAACCAGCAGATTACTATAAGGTGTTGTGCTTTTACGCTTCTAGTGCAGCTTCCTACATCTTCGGCCTCCACTTATACAGTGGGGGGAAAAAAGTATTTAGTCATCCCCCAATTGTTCACGTTCTACCACTTAAAAAGATGAGCTTTGCCTGTAATTGACGTCATAGGTGACCACAACTATGAGACAAAGTGAGAAAACAAATCCAGAAAATCACCGCGTCTGATTTGGAAGATTTTATTTGAAAATGAAGGTGGAAAATAAGTATTTAGTCACCTAAAAACATGTAAGATTTCTGTCTCTCACAGACCTGTAACTTCTTCTTTAAGAGGCTCCTCTGTCCTCCACTCATTACCTGTAGTAATGGCACCTGTTGTAACTTATCAGTATAAAAGACACCTGTCCACAACCTCAAACAGTCACACTCCATACTCCACTATGGTGAAGACCAAAGAGCTGTCGAAGGACACCACAAACAAAATTGTAGCCCTGCACCAGGCTTGGAAGACCAAACCTCCAATAGGCAAGCAGCTTGGTGTGATGATTGTTGTGTTTGGAGGAGACAATGCTGAGTTGCATCCAAAGAACACCATACCTACTGTGAAGCATGGAGGTGGCAACATCATGCTTTTGGACTGTTTCTCTACAAAGTATCGTGAGATTTTGAGTGCAAACCCCCTTCCATCAGCAACGGCATTGAAGATGAAATGTAGTTGGGTTTTTTAGCATGATAATGAACCCAAGCGCACCGCCAGGGCAATGAAGGAGTGGCTTCATAAGAAGCATATGAAGGTCCTGGAGTGGCCTAGCCATAGAAAACCTTTGGAGGGAGTTGAAAGTCCATGTTGTCCAGAGACAGGCCCAAAACATCACTGCTCTAGAGGAGATCTGCATGGAGGAATGGGCCAACACACCAACAGTGTGTGCCAACCGGAGGAATGGGCCATTACACCACCAACAGTGTGTGCCAACCTTGTGAAGACAGAAAACGTCTGACCTCTGTCATTGCCAACAAAGGATATAGAACAAAATATTGAGATGAACTTCTATTATTGACCAAATAATTATTTTCCACCAGAATGTGCAAATAAAATCTTGTAAATCAGACGCGGTGATTTTCTGGATTTTCTTGTTTTGTCTCATAGTTGTGGTCACCTATGATGTCAGTTACAGGCAAATCTCATCTTTATGGGGAGAACCAGCACAATTGGGGGCTGACTATATACTTTTTTTCCTTACTGTAAATACCGGGCTCAGGGGAGCTGTGGGGGCAGATTCATGGCATTCACTCCAGGTGGAGGATCCTACAATCCTGCTTTCCGGTTACATTATGAGGACTATGAAGAGAAGCATGGATTTCTCCATCAGTGGAGCATCAAGACAGACGGGTCAACTTGTGTTGTATCTTCTGAGGCGTCTGGCGCTGCTGCCATTTATCTTCCGCACACACCCAAATAGTCCATAAGGTGGACAATACCCTCATTACAGTGGGGAAAATAAGTATTTGGTCCTCTGCCGATTTTGCAGTTTCCCCCTACACAGAATGGAGAGATCTGTAATTCTTATCGTAGGTACTGTAACTTCACCTGTGACAGAAATTATATATATATATATATATATATATATATATATATATATATATATATATATATATATATATATATATAAAAATCCCATTGTATTGTTTATAAATAAACAATTTGCATTTTATTGCATGAAATGTGTTTTATCACTGACCGACCAGCAGGAATTCTGCTCACAGACCTGGTAATTTCTCCTACTCTGCTTTCATTACCTGGATTACTTGCTCCTGTTTGACCTCATTACCTGTATAATAGACACCTAAATCACACTCCAACCTGTCCATCATGGCCAAAACCAAAGAGCTGTCTAAGGACACCAGGCACAACATTGTAGACCTGCACAAGCCTGGCTGGGATGAGCTACAGGACAATAGGCAAGAAGCTTGTGAAAAGGCAACAACTGTTTGTACAATTATTAGAAAATGGAAGAAACACAAGATGACTCAATCTTGCTCAGTCTGGGGCTCCATGCAAGATCTCGCCTCGTGGGGTTAGGATGATTCTGAGAAAGGTCAGGAATCAGCCCAGAACTACACAGGAGGACCTGGTCAATGATCTGAAGAGAGCTGGGACCACAGTCTCAAATATTACCATTAGTAACACACTACGCTGTCATGGATAAAAATCTCGCAGAGCATGTAAGGTCCCCCTGCTCACACCAGCACATGTCCGGGCCCATTTAAAGTTCGCCAATGACCATCTGGATGATCCAGAGGAGGCATAGGAGAAGGTCATGTGGTCAGGCGAGACCAAAATAGAACCTTTTGGTGTCAACTCCATTCACAATCTTTGGCAGAAGGACGAGTACAACGCAAAGAACACTGTCCCAACCGTGAAGCATGGGGGTGGAATCATCATACTTTGGGGGTGAGTTTCTGCCAAGGGGACAGGACGACTGCACCATATTGAAGGGAGGACGGATGGGGTCATGTATCGCGAGCAATGAAGATGGGTCGTGGCTGGGTCTTCCAGCATGACAATGACCCGAACCACACAGCCAGGGCAACTAATGAGTGGCTCTGTAAGAAGTATTTCAAGGTCTTGGAGTGGCCAAGCCAGTCTCGAGACCCGAGCCCAATAGAAAATCTCCGGAGGAGCTGAAACTCAATGTTGTCCGGTGACAGCCCCGAAACTTGAAAGATCTGGAAAAGATCTGTATGGTGGAGTGACCTGAAAGATCTGGAGAAGATCTGTATGGAGGAGTGACCTGAAAGATCTGGAGAAGATCTGTATGGAGGAGTGACCTGAAAGATCTGGAGAAGATCTGTATGGAGGAGTGACCTGAAAGATCTGGAGAAGATCTGTATGGAGGAGTGACCTGAAAGATCTGGAGAAGATCTGTATGGAGGAGTGACCTGAAAGATCTGGAGAAGATCTGTATGGAAGAGTGACCTGAAAGATCTGGAGAAGATCTGTATAGAGGAGTGACCTGAAAGATCTGGAGATCTGTATGTAGGAGTGACCTGAAAGATCTGGAGAAGATCTGTATGGAGGAGTGACCTGAAAGATCTGGAGAAGATCTGTATGGAGGAGTGACCTGAAAGATCTGGAGAAGATCTGTATGGAGGAGTGGGCAGAAATCCCTGCTTCTTTGTGTGCGAACCCGTTCAAGATCTACGAGAAACGTCCGACCTCTGTAACTGCAAACAAAGTTTCTACCAAATATTAAATTCTGTTTTTCTATTGTATAAATACTTATTTCATCCAATAAAATGCAAATTATTTATAAATCATACAATGGGATTTTGTGGATTTTTTTATTCTGTCACAGGTGCAGATCTCTCCATTCTGTGTAGGAGGGAAAACTACAAAATCAGCAGAGGATCAAATCCTTATTTTCTCCCGCTGTATATGTATTAATGGCATGATATCCTGGGCTCTGACTGAGTCACCTCTCACCTGTCATCCTGGTGATTTGAGCTCACCTGGTGAGGAGGCACACAGGAGCTGCAGAGGCATCTTTATACTGTAGAGATGGAAGTACAGTTATTCATGGACAGCAGTACAGACAAGACACTCGGACCTTGGCTGCACTTGAATTGGACAATACGTGGGTAGATTCCAGGATAGCATGTGATGGTGGTAGTATGCACTATTACCTGAACAATCAGGGAGCACACAGCTGCCTGAGATGACCTTAAAAAGCCGTGGATGATGACATCAGAGGGAAACTCCTTATATGGATAGGTATCTGCAATAAGAGCCCTGATCAGACTGCAGCACTGGTTCTGCAGAAGGTATCCCGCTCAGTTTAGAAGCCATAGAACAAGCTACCCAGGGAAAAGTCACCCGAGACCCACAGAGAAGGTGGCTCTTATTGACCATGTTGCAGAGATGTTTTGTTGTAGGCGCCGATAGCTCTGAATCGGGAGCCAGGGCTCATGATTGTCCTCTGCTGTTTTCCAGGTCTCGGCATCAGATGCAGATAGCGGGTCTCTGGGACATGTGTTGTACTCTCTCAGCCCCACATCTCCTCCACAGTTCCAGATCCACTCAGAGAGCGGAGAGATCTGCCTCTCCGACACCCTGGACAGCGATGATGGAGAGCGCTTCTTCCTGCTTCATGTGACAGCTACAGATGGGGTGAGACCTCACAATTCAGAAATGTACAAATGTCTATTAGCATGTAATCCTACCAGAAAAAAAAACAACCCTGCACCTCAGTCCCAGGATCTAGAGGGAGAGATCAGCAGTCGCGGGATCTAGAGGGAGGGATCAGCAGTCGCGGGATCTAGAGGAAGAGATCATCAGTCACGGGATCTAGAGGGAGAGATCATCAGTCGAGGGATCTAGAGGGAGAGATCATCAGTCGCGGGATCTAGAGGGAGAGATCAGTCGCGGGATCTAGAGGGAGAGATCATCAGTCGCGGGATCTAGAGGGAAAGATCATCAGTCGCGGGATCTAGAGGGAGAGATCATCAGTCGCAGGATCTAGAGGGAGAGATCATCAGTCGCAGGATCTAGAGGGAGAGATCATCAGTCAAGGGATCTAAAGGGAGAGATCATCAGTCGAGGGATCTAGAGGGAGAGATCATCAGTAGAGGGATCTAGAGTGAGAGATCATCAGTTGCGGGATCTAGAGGGAGAGATCATCAATCGCAGGATCTAGAGGGAGAGATCAGTCTTATTACTGTGAAGGTTGCAGAAATCAATTAGAACAGAGTTTAGAATCCTCCATCAGTGCTGAGACTGATCCATTTCAGGATCTAGAAATGTAAAGTTTCCATCAGTCACTGAAGGGTAGACTCTCCGGAGGGCAGGAGTCGGGATATGTGGACGGTGGGATCCGGAGCTCGCAGTGTGAGAGGAGAATAGCAGGAAACCTCTCAATCCACCCTTCCTCTGTTCCCACAGGGAGGCCTGAGCTCTGGTTGCCTCGTCCGGGTCTCGGTAGAAGATGTGAATGATAACCGACCGGTCTTTTATCCTTTGGAGTATGGCGCTAGTGTGAGTGCCCTCAGCCCACCAGGAACACCCATCATTAGTGTGACTGCCCGAGATAAGGACGACGGGCTGCACGGCACCCTGACCTACCACATATTGTCAGGAAACAGCCCTCCGCTTCTGCGTATCCAGCCCGACACAGGTAAGCCCACCCAACAACAACACAAGGGGCATGAGACCACCCTCCCATCAAACAGCACCCACATACGTTTAATGATCCTCAACCATTGTATGAACCAGCAGGAAAGACGGAAAAGACAATGCAAGGTCTGCAGGAAAGGACGGCCAATACCGGGGAGCGGTATTCATGGTATAGTAGGGTGGCGGCACCTCATTCAACCTATGGTGGTGGTAGTAATCTGTTTCCTTAGAGCCTATGGTGGTGGTAGTCATCTGTTTCCTTAGAGCCTATGGTGGTGGTAGTCGTGTGTTTCCTTAGAGCCTATGGTGGTGGTAGTCGTGTGTTTCCTTAGAGCCTATGGTGGTGGTAGTCATGTGTTTCCTTAGAGCCTATGGTGGTGGTAGTCAGCACTGGAGTGCGATGAACACTTACTAGAGACCAGCAGCTACATGGAAGACATTATACAGCAGTACTGAACAATGAATCTGTGATTATAATTAAAGGTAACATCTATACAGAATTTAGCTCAATCAGATCACAGCACATGCCCGTTACACTCAGCCCAATCTGAGAGCATGGATCTCTCTTCTTTTATTTCCTATGGTCCCTGTGCTTGCAGTAAAATTATTCTCTAAATGCTGAAAATAGTGGCTTAGGAAAGATGTCCGCCCATCATCATCATCATCATCATGGGGGAAGAGAATAAATAATTATGTACACAAATAAAAGTATCCATGTCTGGTGCTGTTTAACGGGAACCTGATATGTGATACCTGATCCGACCCACGAGCCACACATATCAGGCAGCGGCTGGATGATCTCAGGTCTGCTGCAGATGGTAGCATGGCCGCCTGGGAGTGAGACGCAGACTCATCGGACAAGTGGGTCCCCGGCGTGAGGCCTGCTACATTGCTCCATTACGTGTAGGAGATACATTCCCTTTGTGATGTGGTGGTCGTGTATTTTGAGGATCTGGTGGTGAATCTATGTTCTGTAACTTGCTCCTGCTCTTGTAGGTACCCTGTTGGTGGCCCGTTCTATGTCGGCCCGGGCCGGCTCTGTGCTCCATCTTGAGGTGGGAGCACAGGATGGTGGTGGGGTCAGAGCGGAGTTGAACGCCTGGGTAAACGTCAGCATCTTAGCGAGCTCGGCCCACATCCCAACGTTTCTCCAGCCTCAGTATGACTTTGTGGTGCCTGAAGACACTCCACCGGGGACTATGGTGGGCAGTGTGAAGGCAAACAACCCCCTAGGTATGTTCGACACATCAGACCACTCTGTCACTGCATGTCCAGGCCGGTATCGGTCATGGTTTTAACAGTGAGAGTGTATTGTGATGGTTGTTTTTTCTTCTAGGTGCCCCTGGCATAATCATTTACTCCTTGGCATATGGAGACCCCCGTGGACTTTTATCCCTGGACCCTCATTCTGGGACATTGTCCACATGCCGGCAGCTGGATCGGGAGCAGGACTCCGAGCTTCTCCTGGAGGTTCAGGCCCGTAGTGGGTCTCCCCCAGCCTACACACGAGCGGGAGTCACTCTGCGAATCACAGATGTGAATGATAATCCCCCCACGTTCTTGTCATCTTCACACACCCTGAGAATCCAGGGGTCCACCCCCACCGACTCTATCATATTCACTGCTAAGGCAGTAGACCCCGATCTAGGTGCCAATGGTCACGTGCATTACCAGCTGGTTTCTCAGGGGCCCTTCAGCATTGACAATTCAGGACAGATCCAGATCAACGGGGCCCTGAGCCAGGAGAGCTACGAGCTCCGTGTGCTGGCGCTTGATGCCGGCTTCCCACAGCTTTCGTCGGAGTTAGAGATCACTGTCCTCGTCATGGAGCAGGACTCTGAGCCGGCGTGTGGAGCCTCTGATTATCGTGTGGAGGTCCGGGAAGGAAGCCCTCCGATGAGTAGACTATTACAGGTCCAGGCATTACTCCCTGGTGGGAAGGAGAACCCCTTACGTTACCGGCTGAGAACAGACGCAGATGCAGTAGGATTTAGTGTGGAACCGGACACAGGATGGTTGTACGTCCGAGGGGCACTGGACAGGGAAAGCCGAGAGGTGTATGTCCTGGCAGTGCTGGCATCAGGGGGTTCAGGCAGCCGCACTGCTACATGCACCGTACGTGTCCGGGTCACTGATGAGAATGACAATGCTCCGCGACTGAGCGAGGAGAGGTACTTCATGAGCATCTCTGAGAACCGACCACCGGGGGAGATGGTGGGAAGAGTCAGCGCCAGCGACCGAGACGCAGGGCAGAATGGACGCATTACATACAGATTGCCCGTACAAGAAAACGACTTCACCATACATCCACACACAGGTAAACCCCGATATCACCGTGCAACCACATACGAGACCCCGGCACCACCGTACATCCCCACACAGGATCCCAGCATCCCTGTGCATCCACACACGGGACCCCAACATCACTGTACATCCACATATTGGACCCCAATATCACTGTACACCCAAACATGGGATCCAGACATCACAAAACAACCACACCCAGCACTCTGGTATCTCTTTTTATCCACACATGGGAACCCAGCATCACCTTACAGCGGTTCACAGTGATGACATACATGTGATGTGATGTTATTCTAGACATTGGGTCCACCTCATGTTATTCTCTGTAGGGGAGTTATCAGTAAGACGGAGTTTGGACCGAGAGCTTCAGGCCACATATCAGCTACTGGTCATAGCTCAGGATGGCGGAGCACCTCCCCGCAGTGTGACTGGCACCATCCACATCTCTGTGCTGGATGAGAATGACAACCATCCAGTGTTCCTACACCCCGGCCCTGGGAGGGAGACGACGGTGCAGGTAATTGAGAAGAGGATTCCTCTGCCTCCACCTCCTTCTCCATCTTCTCTTCCACCTTGTCTGTCCTCTCCACATTGTTCACTGCTTTCTATTTATCCTCTTCCACCTTTTCTGTCCTCTGGTCATTGTCCACCTCCTTCTCTTACATCTTGTCCATCTTGTCCACTTCCTTCTCTATGTTCTCTTGCACCTTGTCAATCCTCTCCACATTGTTCACTGCCTTCTAATTTTCCTCCCACCATGTCCGTCCGCTCATTGTCCACCTCCTTCTCTTACATCTGGTCCGTCTTCTCCACAATGATCACCTCCTTCTTTTTCTCTTCCACCTTGTCCATCCTCTCTATATTGTCCACCTATGTCTCAATCTTCTCTTGCAACTTGTCTGTCCCTTCTACATTGTCTACCGGCTTCTCCTTTTTCTCTTCCACGTTGTCAGTCTTCTCCATGTTGTCCACCTCCATCTCCATCTTCTCTTGCACCTTGTCCATCCTCTACATTTTCCACCACCTTCTCCTTTTTCTCTTTAACGTTGTCCGTCCTCTCCACATTGTCCACTTCCTTCCCTTTCTCAGAGTCCTCAGCTACTTCTTATTTCCGATGTTGTCTATATCTCTTCTCCTACAGATCATGGAAGGGAAACTCTCCGGGGCCTTTGTGACGTCCATCTCAGCCAAAGATGCTGATGAAGGCGAGAACGGGACAGTGAGTTACAGTCTGTCAGGTACAACCACGTGCAGCTCATAGAAGTTGCAGAGAATATAGAGGAGTATTGCTGTGCGCACCATGGGCATATCGTGAGATTGATTGCTGTAACCAATGACTGGGGATGCATGTTAAGGACATTATGGAGGTTAGAGAGCTGGTAGCTCAGGGATGATTAATAGAAAACTGGGTGATTGATGAGAACATGGCCATCTGATGATACTGGGTGTGATCAATGGGTGATTGATAATGTTGCAGATGACTGATAACATGGTTTATAAATGACAGATGAGTGATGATGATGTTGCAGATGATCAATGACATCATGAGCTGAGATCATGTTTTGTATTTGTGGCTTTATCAGAGTCATAATGTCTGTGAAGATCTGACCTTGTGGGTTGTATTCATCACCTAGGCAGGTAGCCATGCAATTATTTTTATTTCTTCCATCCACGGTCTTACAGCAATTTTGGGTAGATGGTCAAAACGAGATGCCCACACTCCATGAGATCCCAAACCAGGACTGGTCGCTCCATGACCCCGTACCAGGCGATACCCACTGTTATAAAATCTGTGGGCCAACCAAACTTTGTGAATGTCCCTCAGGCACGGTCTGCAGTCTCAGCCTTTGCTCCTCCAGCGATGGCTAGCACGACTGTAGCGCGAGTATCCAGTTCCAGCATGTGAGACCCCATGTGGTGATGGCCCACTGGGTTTACCATCACCATCCACACAATGGGACTAGTGGCTGGAGAACAATGGATTAATTGAGGCCCCTGTGACACTAACAAGAGTAATGGAATGATTTCTTTATTCTAATTACCAATCTCGTGCCTGGTCTTCTGTGTTATACTGACAAGCAACAAAATATCTAATAAAACACAACATTGAGAACATCAATAAGATCTACATTAACTGCGCTCCGCGCTGGAAAACGTCTGCATCCCATAGAGCTGTGACCTCCGCTCTACGTCCAATGGTCCATTAGTGTTTAGTCCGCAGCCAGCTCCTCACACTGACGTGGAGAGCACATCTCAATGGCGCAGGATCGACGTAGACTTGTATAGTAAGTTGTGATGTCAGGACATGGACATTAGACAGCTGTAGACTGAATCATTCGGGGACAGCCATCTCCTCACACTGACGTGGAGAGCACATCTCAATGGCGCAGGATCGACGTAGACTTGTATAGTAAGTTGTGATGTCAGGACATGGACATTAGACAGCTGTAGACTGAATCATTCGGGGACAGCCATCTCCTCACACTGACGTGGAGAGCACATCTCAATGGCGCAGGATCGACGTAGACTTGTATAGTAAGTTGTGATGTCAGGACATGGACATTAGACAGCTGTAGACTGAATCATTCGGGGACAGCCATCTCCTCACACTGACGTGGAGAGCACATCTCAATGGCGCAGGATCGACGTAGACATGCATAGTAAGTTGTGATGTCAGGACATGGATGACACTTTGGCTGACCATGCACATTAGACAGCTGTGGACTGAATCATTCGGGGACAGCCATCTCCTCCAATCCTCCGGTGTTCTCTATGATAAAGCTGCCGGCTGACATGCACAATGCGATCGACAGTCTGAAATCAGTCTTGCCCCCATACACATTAGCTGTTTGGTTAAACACATCAACATCGGCAGGTTCAGTCAGGATTCTAATGTGTATGGGGGCTTATGTCTACATGGCACCAGGTCCATGGCAAAACTAGAACAAAACATCTGCCTATCCCGGCCTATTGCCACATTCCTGGCTTACAGAATATAAACCCTACGGCATGAGCACCCCTACTAAACCCAGATCACCCCAATATTTTGCGTAGTGACTTTCACAGTGTAGTTTACATCTTTCTATGATCCTGGGGTCTGATGTAATTGGTACCCCCATCTTGGCAGGTCCATGGGCAGAGCGGTTCACCCTGCACCCTCACACCGGAGAGCTGCGTACTGCTGCCCCTATACACCACATAGAGCGATCCCTCTACACAATGACCATCCAGGCCCGGGATTCTGGATCTTCTCCCAAAAGTGCAGAGGCCACGCTCCGCATACAGGTATGGGCTATATACAGGGGGTCTTCTCTGTTACATTAAAGGTCCAGTGTGCGAATCATATATGTGTGAAATATTTTACAGATTTTACCATCCGCCAGATACCCAGCAAAGCCAAACCCCAGTGCTCTCATCCTTACACCAATGGAGGGATTACCCCCGGGATCACTTCTGGGCACTGTTTCCTCCAAGACTTCTCATAGCTCAGCAATCTACACCCTACAGGATGACCCAAATGGGACCTTTATGGTGGATGGACGGACCGGTAACATCTTCCTGGTGAAAGACCTGGACTTTGAATCTCAGCCCCGGCACAGCCTGCGGGTGAGCGTAGAGGAGGCGAGAGAAGTGACTGGCTTGTATTTACCTCCTCGAGTAATACAAGTCGAGATTGAGGTCCAGGACAGAAATGATCACTCCCCGGTGTTTCCTGAGGACCCGCTGACATTAGTGGTGGCAGAGGATGCTCAGGTGGGTTCTTCAGTGTTCACTTTCGAAGCTTTGGACCGAGATGGACCAGGACCGAACAGTCAGGTCCGATACTCCTTACTACATCAGGAGCCAGAGCTGGCAGACCGTATATTTCGCCTGGATGCAGAAACGGGTGTAATGAGTATTGCTCAGCAGCTGGATCGGGAAAAAGTGTCTTCATATCTGCTGATGGTGGAGGCCCGAGACTGTGCACTGAATGCCAGTCAGCGCCGCTCCACCTCTGTGACTGCCAGAATCTTCCTCAGTGATCGCAACGATAATTCACCCAATTTCATCACACCCTCCATCATATGGTTGTCGGAGGACCTTCCGATAGGATCTACAGCCCTCTATCTGGTGGCACAAGACCCAGACCTGGGAGAGAACGGGCGGATCGGTTATCAACTCACTGGGGGCAATGAAGAGGGCAGATTCCAGATACATCCGAGCACAGGTAAGCGATGGTGTACGGGGACAGGGCACATGACGGAGGGAAGGCTGCTGCCGCGTACGGGGACAGGGCACATGGCGGAGGGAAGGCTGCGGCCGCGTACGGGGACAGGGCACATGGTGGAGGGAAGGCTGCGTACGGGGACAGGGCACATGGCGGAGGGAAGGCTGCGTCCGCATACGGGGACAGGGCACATGGCGGAGGGAAGGCCGCGTACGGGGACAGGGCACATGGCGGAGGGAAGGCCGCGTACGGGGACAGGGCACATGGCGGAGGGAAGGCCGCGTACGGGGACAGGGCACATGGCGGAGGGAAGGCCGCGTACGGGGACAGGGCACATGGCGGAGGGAAGGCCGCGTACGGGGACAGGGCACATGGCGGAGGGAAGGCCGCGTACGGGGACAGGGCACATGGCGGAGGGAAGGCCGCGTACGGGGACAGGGCACATGGCGGAGGGAAGGCCGCGTACGGGGACAGGGCACATGGCGGAGGGAAGGCTGCGTACGGGGACAGGGCACATGGCGGAGGGAAGGCTGCGTACGGGGACAGGGCACATGGCGGAGGGAAGGCTGCGTACGGGGACAGGGCACATGGCGGAGAGAAGGCCGCGTACGGGGACAGGGCACATGGCGGAGAGAAGGCCGCGTACGGGGACAGGGCACATGGCGGAGAGAAGGCCGTGTACAGGGAGAGGGCACATGGCGGAGTGAAGGCTGCGGCCGCGTACGGGGACAGGGCACATGGCGGAGGGAAGGCTGTGTACGGGGACAGGGCACATGACGGAGGGAAGGCTGTGGCTGTGTACAGGGAGAGGGCACATGACGGAGGGAAGGCTGCGGCTGTGTACAGGGAGAGGGCACATGACGGAGGGAAGGCTGTGGCTGTGTACGGGGACAGGGCACATGGCGGAGGGAAGGCTGCGTACGGGGACAGGGCACATGGCGGAGGGAAGGCTGCGTACGGGGACAGGGCACATGGCGGAGGGAAGGCTGCGTACGGGGACAGGGCACATGGCGGAGAGAAGGCCGCGTACGGGGACAGGGCACATGGCGGAGAGAAGGCCGCGTACGGGGACAGGGCACATGGCGGAGAGAAGGCCGTGTACAGGGAGAGGGCACATGGCGGAGTGAAGGCTGCGGCCGCGTACGGGGACAGGGCACATGGCGGAGGGAAGGCTGTGTACGGGGACAGGGCACATGACGGAGGGAAGGCTGTGGCTGTGTACAGGGAGAGGGCACATGACGGAGGGAAGGCTGCGGCTGTGTACAGGGAGAGGGCACATGACGGAGGGAAGGCTGTGGCTGTGTACGGGGACAGGGCACATGGCGGAGGGAAGGCTGTGTACAGGGAGAGGGCACATGACGGAGGGAAGGCTGCGGCTGTGTACAGGGAGAGGGCACATGACGGAGGGAAGGCTGTGGCTGTGTACGGGGACAGGGCACATGGCGGAGGGAAGGCTGTGTACAGGGAGAGGGCACATGACGGAGGGAAGGCTGTGTACGGGGACAGGGCACATGACGGAGGGAAGGCTGTGGCTGTGTACAGGGAGAGGGCACATGACAGAGGAAAGGCTGCAGCCGTGTACGGGGATAGGGCACATGGCGGAGGGAAGGCTGCGGCTGTGTACGGGGACAGGGCACAAGGCGGAGGGAAGGTGTAAACCTTGTACGCAGTTGTATGCCTGCCCCTCCCCCTCCATAGGGTCCTGTGCAGGAATATATCTGCCCCTTCCCCAATTTGTCTGCCCACGCTCAGTCTTCCAGTCTCATACTGGGAGGTGCTGGCTTTCTGCAGCTGTTTCCAATAATTGCTCAGGTTTTTAGCTTAGTTTATCCCAGTGCACTGCCGGTCTTCGCATTCTGCTCAGTGGTGCTTGCTCTTGTATCTGTGTTCTGGGAATTGTTCTTTTGCCTTGTCCCTCTGCTCTGCTGCCTCCAGGTTCTGTCTCCGGACTGTGACCTGACTACGCCTCTGTCTATCCACTTACTCTTGACTATTCTGGTACCTGACCCCAAAAGTTTGACTATTCTGCGACTGGTCCTGTAGGGACTAGCATCATAATTACATACCGCAGCCCCCCGCACTGACACCGCCACCCGCCGCACTGAACCCCAGGCTTCACTCCATGAAGCAGCGATGTTCTGGGTCTACCGGCGCCCGGTTTCTGGGGGTCAGAAGCTGCCATGGTGGTGAAGCACGATGCTGGTCTGCATCTGACATCCTGTCACAGGGTAGTCCGGCTCCGCACAGGTGCGGACCCCCGAGAATGTGCCTGGAACCCAGGACTGACCAGACGTAACAAGCAGCAAATATATCTAAATGACCCCACCCCCAATATTACATATACTGCGTAACATATACACACTGTCATGCACACTATATACCACTATATAAGGTTAGCTTGGGGGCTCAGTGGTCACCACCAAACGGTGGCTCAGTGGTCAGCACTTTGGCTTTGTAGCACTGGGGTCCTAGATACAAACCCTTCCAAGGACAACATCTGCCTGTTCTCATGTCCTCCCCGTGTTTTCTGGCCTTCGGTTTCCTCCCACACGCCAAAGACTGAAGGAAATGTAGATTGTGAGCCCCAATGGGGACAGTGATGATGTCTGTACAGCGCCGCGGAATATGATGGTGCTACATAAGCAATACGTAATAAATATACTCTATACTGTGCACACACACTAAATACTACAGATACGCACCATTATATATATACACACACACACTGTAAACACATTATACACTGTATACTACATATACACAGTATTATGCACACTATATACACTATATATTACATATACACTATATACCATATACACATTATACACCATATACACACTATATACTACATATGCACAGTATTATGCACACTATATACACTATATATTACATATACACTATATACCATATACACATTATACACCATATACACACTATATACTACATATGCACAGTATTATGCACACTATATACACTATATATTACATATACACTATATACCATATACACATTATACACCATATACACACTATATACTACATATGCACAGTATTATGCACACTATATACACTATATATTACATATACACTATATACCATATACACATTATACACCATATACACACTATATACTACATATGCACAGTATTGTACACACTATATACCATATACAAACATCACTATAGAGTAGACCACAGACACTATATACTACAGATACGCACCATTTTTTATATTATATACACACACACACACACACTGTAAACACCAATGTATACATTATACACTGTATACTACATATACACATTATATACACTGTATACTACATATACCGTATACACACTATATACTACATATACACAATATATACACTGTATACTACATATACACACTATATACTACATATACACAATATTGTGCACACTATATACTACATATACACATTATATACACTGTATACACCATATACAGTATACACACTATATACACATCATTATACACCATATACAGTATACACACTATATACACTGATGTCCGCACCTTCTCTGACCCCCGGCTCCGGACACTGAGGCCTCCGCCATTTGCCCCATCCAGGGCCGCAGCCGTGAGGAGAGGGAAATGGAGTAGAGAAGCCTCTGCCGCCGGCTCTGCAGACACCACAGCCGCCATGTCCTCCTCCCTCTCCTCTCCATCCCGACTGCCTCCCTCCACTAGGGACAACAGGACGGAAGGGAGAGGAAGGGCTGGATACAGCAGCAGTGGGGGAGGGACAGACAAGGCCTTCATGGCGGGGAGGAGGGGCTGTATGCTCAGGAGCTGGGGCCCCTTCCTGCACCCCCATACTGCAGGCAGCTGTGGAGGAGGGACAGGGCTATCCTGGTGGTGGGGGCTGTGTAATCTGGAGCTGGGGCCCCTTCCTGCACCCCCATACTACAGGCAGCTGTGGAGGAAGGACAGGGCTATACTGGTGGTGGGGGGCTGTGTACTCTGGAGCTGGGGCCCCTTCCTGCACCCCCATACTGCAGGCAGCTGTGGAGGAGGGACAGGGCTATACTGGTGGTGGGGGGGCTGTGTACTCTGGAGCTGGGGCCCCTTCCTGCACCCCCATACTACAGGCAGCTGTGGAGGAAGGACAGGGCTATACTGGTGGTGGGGGGGTCTGTGTACTCTGGAGCTGGGGCCCCTTCCTGCACCCCCATACTGCAGGCAGCTGTGGAGGAGGGACAGGGCTATACTGGTGGTGGGGGGCTGTGTACTCTGGAGCTGGGGCCCCTTCCTGCACCCCCATACTGCAGGCAGCTGTGGAGGAGGGACAGGGCTACACTGGTGGTGGGGGGGTCTGTGTACTCTGGAGCTGGGGCCCCTTCCTGCACCCCCATACTGCAGGCAGCTGTGGAGGAAGGACAGGGCTATCCTGGTGGTGGGGGGCTGTGTACTCTGGAGCTGGGGCCCCTTCCTGCACCCCCATACTGCAGGCAGCTGTGGAGGAGGGACAGGGCTATACTGGTGGTGGGGGGCTGTGTACTCTGGAGCTGGGGCCCCTTCCTGCACCCCCATACTGCAGGCAGCTGTGGAGGAAGGACAGGGCTATCCTGGTGGTGGGGGGCTGTGTACTCTGGAGCTGGGGCCCCTTCCTGCACCCCCATACTGCAGGCAGCTGTGGAGGAGGGACAGGGCTACACTGGTGGTGGGGGGCTGTGTACTCTGGAGCTGGGGCCCCTTCCTGCACCCCCATACTGCAGGCAGCTGTGGAGGAAGGACAGGGCTATACTGGTGGTGGGGGGCTGTGTACTCTGGAGCTGGGGCCCCTTCCTGCACCCCCATACTGCAGGCAGCTGTGGAGGAGGGACAGGGCTACACTGGTGGTGGGGGGCTGTGTAATCTGGAGCTGGGGCCCCTTCCTGCACCCCCATACTGCAGGCAGCTGTGGAGGAGGGACAGGGCTATACTGGTGGTGGGGGGCTGTGTACTCTGGAGCTGGGGCCCCTTCCTGCACCCCCATACTGCAGGCAGCTGTGGAGGAGGGACAGGGCTATACTGGTGGTGGGGGGCTGTGTACTCTGGAGCTGGGGCCCCTTCCTGCACCCCCATACTGCAGGCAGCTGTGGAGGAGGGACAGGGCTATACTGGTGGTGGGGGCTGTGTACTCTGGAGCTGGGGCCCCTTCCTGCACCCCCATACTGCAGGCAGCTGTGGAGGAGGGACAGGGCTATACTGGTGGTGGGGGGCTGTGTACTCAGGAGCTGGGGCCCCTTCCTGCACCCCCATACTGCAGGCAGCTGTGGAGGAAGGACAGGGCTACACTGGTGGTGGGGGGTCTGTGTACTCTGGAGCTGGGGCCCCTTCCTGCACCCCCATACTGCAGGCAGCTGTGGAGGAAGGACAGGGCTACACTGGTGGTGGGGGGCTGTGTACTCTGGAGCTGGGGCCCCTTCCTGCACCCCATACTGCAGGCAGCTGTGGAGGAGGGACAGGGCTATACTGGTGGTGGGAGGCTGTATGCTCAGGAGCTGGGGCCCCTTCCTGCACCCCCATACTGCAGGCAGCTGTGGAGGAGGGACAGGGCTACACTGGTGGTGGGGGCTGTGTACTCTGGAGCTGGGGCCCCTTCCTGCACCCCCATACTGCAGGCAGCTGTGGAGGAGGGACAGGGCTATCCTGGTGGTGGGGGCTGTGTACTCTGGAGCTGGGGCCCCTTCCTGCACCCCCATACTGCAGGCAGCTGTGGAGGAGGGACAGGGCTATCCTGGTGGTGGGGGCCTGTGTACTCAGGAGCTGGGGCCCCTTCCTGCACCCCCATACTGCAGGCAGCTGTGGAGGAGGGACAGGGCTATCCTGGTGGTGGGGGGCTGTGTACTCTGGAGCTGGGGCCCCTTCCTGCACCCCCATACTGCAGGCAGCTGTGGAGGAGGGACAGGGCTATCCTGGTGGTGGGGGCTGTATGCTCAGGAGCTGGGGCCCCTTCCTGCACCCCCATACTGCAGGCAGCTGTGGAGGAGGGACAGGGCTATCCTGGTGGTGGGGGGCTGTGTACTCTGGAGCTGGGGCCCCTTCCTGCACCCCCATACTGCAGGCAGCTGTGGAGGAGGGACAGGGCTATCCTGGTGGTGGGAGGCTGTATGCTCAGGAGCTGGGGCCCCTTCCTGCCCCCCATACTGCAGGCAGCTGTGGAGGAGGGACAGGGCTATCCTGGTGGTGGGGGCTGTGTACTCTGGAGCTGGGGCCCCTTCCTGCACCCCCATACTGCAGGCAGCTGTGGAGGAGGGACAGGGCTATACTGGTGGTGGGGGGCTGTGTACTCTGGAGCTGGGGCCCCTTCCTGCACCCCCATACTGCAGGCAGCTGTGGAGGAGGGACAGGGCTATCCTGGTGGTGGGGGGCTGTATGCTCAGGAGCTGGGGCCCCTTCCTGCACCCCCATACTGCAGGCAGCTGTGGAGGAGGGACAGGGCTATCCTGGTGGTGGGGGGCTGTGTACTCTGGAGCTGGGGCCCCTTCCTGCACCCCCATACTGCAGGCAGCTGTGGAGGAGGGACAGGGCTACACTGGTGGTGGGGGGCCTGTGTACTCTGGAGCTGAGGCCCCTTCCTGCACCCCCATACTGCAGGCAGCTGTGGAGGAGGGACAGGGCTATCCTGGTGGTGGGGGCTGTGTACTCTGGAGCTGGGGCCCCTTCCTGCACCCCCATACTGCAGGCAGCTGTGGAGGAGGGACAGGGCTATACTGGTGGTGGGGGGCTGTGTACTCTGGAGCTGGGGCCCCTTCCTGCACCCCCATACTGCAGGCAGCTGTGGAGGAGGGACAGGGCTATCCTGGTGGTGGGGGGCTGTATGCTCAGGAGCTGGGGCCCCTTCCTGCACCCCCATACTGCAGGCAGCTGTGGAGGAGGGACAGGGCTATACTGGTGGTGGGGGCTGTGTACTCTGGAGCTGGGGCCCCTTCCTGCACCCCCATACTGCAGGCAGCTGTGGAGGAGGGACAGGGCTACACTGGTGGTGGGGGAGCCTGTGTACTCTGGAGCTGGGGCCCCTTCCTGCACCCCCATACTGCAGGCAGCTGTGGAGGAGGGACAGGGCTATCCTGGTGGTGGGGGCTGTATAATCAGGAGCTGGGGCCCCTTCCTGCACCCCCATACTGCAGGCAGCTGTGGAGGAGGGACAGGGCTACACTGGTGGTGGGGGGGGCTGTGTACTCTGGAGCTGGGGCCCCTTCCTGCACCCCCATACTGCAGGCAGCTGTGGAGGAGGGACAGGGCTATACTGGTGGTGGGGGGGCTGTGTACTCTGGAGCTGGGGCCCCTTCCTGCACCCCCATACTGCAGGCAGCTGTGGAGGAGGGACAGGGTTATCCTGGTGGGGGGGGGGGGCTGTGTACTCTGGAGCTGGGACCCCTTCCTGCACCCCCATACTGCAGGCAGCTGTGGAGGAGGGACAGGGCTACACTGGTGGTGGGGGGCTGTGTAATCTGGAGCTGGGGCCCCTTCCTGCACCCCCATACTGCAGGCAGCTGTGGAGGAGGGACAGGGTTATCCTGGTGGGGGGGGGGCTGTGTACTCTGGAGCTGGGACCCCTTCCTGCACCCCCATACTGCAGGCAGCTGTGGAGGAGGGACAGGGCTACACTGGTGGTGGGGGGCTGTGTAATCTGGAGCTGGGGCCCCTTCCTGCACCCCCATACTGCAGGCAGCTGTGGAGGAGGGACAGGGCTACACTGGTGGTGGGGGGGCTGTGTACTCTGGAGCTGGGACCCCTTCCTGCACCCCCATACTGCAGGCAGCTGTGGAGGAGGGACAGGGCTACACTGGTGGTGGGGGGCTGTGTACTCTGGAGCTGGGGCCCCTTCCTGCACCCCCATACTGCAGGCAGCTGTGGAGGAGGGACAGGGCTATACTGGTGGTGGGGGGGCTGTGTACTCTGGAGCTGGGGCCGCTTCCTGCACCCCCATACTGCAGGCAGCTGTGGAGGAGGGACAGGGCTACACTGGTGGTGGGGGGGCTGTGTACTCTGGAGCTGGGACCCCTTCCTGCACCCCCATACTGCAGGCAGCTGTGGAGGAGGGACAGGGCTACACTGGTGGTGGGGGGCTGTGTACTCTGGAGCTGGGGCCCCTTCCTGCACCCCCATACTGCAGGCAGCTGTGGAGGAGGGACAGGGCTATACTGGTGGTGGGGGGCTGTGTACTCTGGAGCTGAGGCCCCTTCCTGCACCCCCATACTGCAGGCAGCTCTGGAGGAGGGACAGGGCTACACTGGTGGTGGGGGCTGTGTACTCTGGAGCTGGGGCCCCTTCCTGCCCCCCATACTGCAGGCAGCTGTGGAGGAAGGACAGGGCTATCCTGGTGGTGGGGGCTGTGTAATCAGGAGCTGGGGCCCCTTCCTGCCCCCCATACTGCAGGCAGCTGTGGAGGAGGGACAGGGATATACTGGTGGTGGGGGGCTGTGTAATCAGGAGCTGGGGCCCCTTCCTGCACCCCCATACTGCAGGCAGCTGTGGAGGAGGACAGGGCTACACTGGTGGTGGGGGGCTGTGTACTCTGGAGCTGGGACCCCTTCCTGCACCCCCATACTGCAGGCAGCTGTGGAGGAAGGACAGGGCTACACTGGTGGTGGGGGGGGCTGTGTACTCTGGAGCTGGGGCCCCTTCCTGCACCCCCATACTACAGGCAGCTGTGGAGGAGGGACAGGGCTATACTGGTGGTGGAGGGACTGTGTGCTCTGGAGCTGGGGCCCCTTCCTGCACCCCCATACTGCAGGCAGCTGTGGAGGAGGGACAGGGCTACACTGGTGGTGGGGGGCTGTGTAATCTGGAGCTGGGGCCCCTTCCTGCACCCCCATACTGCAGGCAGCTGTGGAGGAGGGACAGGGCTATCCTGGTGGTGGGGGGCTGTGTACTCAGGAGCTGGGGCCCCTTCATGCACCCCCATACTGCAGGCAGCTGTGGAGGAGGGACAGGGCTACACTGGTGGTGGGGGGCTGTGTACTCTGGAGCTGGGGCCCCTTCCTGCACCCCCATACTGCAGGCAGCTGTGGAGGAGGGACAGGGCTACACTGGTGGTGGGGGGAGCCTGTGTACTCTGGAGCTGGGGCCCCTTCCTGCACCCCCATACTACAGGCAGCTGTGGAGGAGGGACAGGGCTATACTGGTGGTGGGGGGCTGTGTACTCTGGAGCTGAGGCCCCTTCCTGCACCCCCATACTGCAGGCAGCTGTGGAGGAGGGACAGGGCTATACTGGTGGGGGGGGGGCTGTGTACTCTGGAGCTGGGGCCCCTTCCTGCACCCCCATACTGCAGGCAGCTGTGGAGGAAGGACAGGGCTATACTGGTGGTGGGGGGCCTGTGTACTCTGGAGCTGGGGCCCCTTCCTGCACCCCCATACTGCAGGCAGCTGTGGAGGAAGGACAGGGCTACACTGGTGGTGGGGGGCTGTGTAATCTGGAGCTGGGGCCCCTTCCTGCACCCCCATACTGCAGGCAGCTGTGGAGGAGGGACAGGGCTACACTGGTGGTGGGGGGCTGTGTACTCTGGAGCTGGGGCCCCTTCCTGCACCCCCATACTGCAGGCAGCTGTGGAGGAGGGACAGGGCTATCCTGGTGGTGGGGGGGCTGTGTACTCTGGAGCTGGGGCCCCTTCCTGCACCCCCATACTGCAGGCAGCTGTGGAGGAGGGACAGGGCTATACTGGTGGTGGGGGGCTGTGTACTCTGGAGCTGGGGCCCCTTCCTGCACCCCCATACTACAGGCAGCTGTGGAGGAGGGACAGGGCTATACTGGTGGTGGGGGCTGTGTACTCTGGAGCTGGGGCCCCTTCCTGCACCCCCATACTGCAGGCAGCTGTGGAGGAGGGACAGGGCTATACTGGTGGTGGGGGGGCCTGTGTACTCTGGAGCTGGGGCCCCTTCCTGCACCCCCATACTGCAGGCAGCTGTGGAGGAGGGACAGGGCTACACTGGTGGTGGGGGCTGTGTACTCAGGAGCTGGGACCCCTTCCTGCACCCCCATACTGCAGGCAGCTGTGGAGGAGGGACAGGGCTACACTGGTGGTGGGGGTCTGTGTACTCTGGAGCTGGGGCCCCTTCCTGCACCCCCATACTGCAGGCAGCTGTGGAGGAGGGACAGGGCTACACTGGTGGTGGGGGCTGTGTACTCAGGAGCTGGGGCCCCTTCCTGCCCCCCCATACTACAGGCAGCTGTGGAGGAGGGACAGGGCTATCCTGGTGGTGGGGGCCTGTGTACTCTGGAGCTGGGGCCCCTTCCTGCACCCCCATACTGCAGGCAGCTGTGGAGGAGGGACAGGGATATACTGGTGGTGGGGGGCTGTGTACTCAGGAGCTGGGGCCCCTTCCTGCACCCCCATACTGCAGGCAGCTGTGGAGGAGGGACAGGACTATCCTGGTGGTGGGGGCTGTGTACTCAGGAGCTGGGGCCCCTTCCTGCACCCCCATACTGCAGGCAGCTGTGGAGGAGGGACAGGGCTATACTGGTGGTGGGGGCTGTGTACTCAGGAGCTGGGGCCCCCTCCTGCACCCCCATACTGCAGGCAGCTGTGGAGGAGGGACAGGGCTACACTGGTGGTGGGGGGCTGTGTACTCAGGAGCTGGGGCCCCTTCCTGCACCCCCATACTGCAGGCAGCTGTGGAGGAGGGACAGGGCTACACTGGTGGTGGGGGCTGTGTAATCTGGAGCTGGGGCCCCTTCCTGCACCCCCATACTGCAGGCAGCTGTGGAGGAGGGACAGGGCTATACTGGTGGTGGGGGCTGTGTACTCTGGAGCTGGGGCCCCTTCCTGCACCCCCATACTGCAGGCAGCTGTGGAGGAGGGACAGGGCTACACTGGTGGTGGGGGGCTGTGTACTCTGGAGCTGGGGTCCCTTCCTGCACCCCCATACTGCAGGCAGCTGTGGAGGAAGGACAGGGCTATACTGGTGGTGGGGGGGCTGTGTACTCTGGAGCTGGGCCCTTCCTGCACCCCCATACTGCAGGCAGCTGTGGAGGAAGGACAGGGCTATACTGGTGGGGGGGTTGTGTACTCTGGAGCTGGGGCCCTTCCTGCACCCCCATACTGCAGGCAGCTGTGGAGGAGGGACAGGGCTATACTGGTGGTGGGGGGTCTGTGTACTCTGGAGCTGGGGCCCCTTCCTGCCCCCCATACTGCAGGCAGCTGTGGAGGAGGGACAGGGCTACACTGGTGGTGGGGGGTCTGTGTACTCTGGAGCTGGGGCCCCTTCCTGCACCCCCATACTGCAGGCAGCTGTGGAGGAAGGACAGGGCTATACTGGTGGTGGGGGCTGTGTACTCTGGAGCTGGGGCCCCTTCCTGCCCCCCCATACTGCAGGCAGCTGTGGAGGAGGGACAGGGCTACACTGGTGGTGGGGGGTCTGTGTACTCTGGAGCTGGGGCCCCTTCCTGCCCCCCCATACTGCAGGCAGCTGTGGAGGAGGGACAGGGCTATACTGGTGGTGGGGGGGGCTGTGTACTCTGGAGCTGGGGCCCCTTCCTGCACCCCCATACTGCAGGCAGCTGTGGAGGAGGGACAGGGCTACACTGGTGGAGGGGGCTGTGTACTCAGGAGCTGGGGCCCCTTCCTGCACCCCCATACTGCAGGCAGCTGTGGAGGAGGGACAGGGCTATACTGGTGGTGGGGGGCCTGTGTACTCAGGAGCTGGGACCCCTTCCTGCACCCCCATACTGCAGGCAGCTGTGGAGGAGGGACAGGGCTATACTGGTGGTGGGGGCTGTGTACTCTGGAGCTGGGGCCCCTTCCTGCCCCCCCATACTGCAGGCAGCTGTGGAGGAGGGACAGGGCTATACTGGTGGTGGGGGGGGCTGTGTACTCTGGAGCTGGGGCCCCTTCCTGCACCCCCATACTGCAGGCAGCTGTGGAGGAGGGACAGGGCTACACTGGTGGTGGGGGGCTGTGTACTCTGGAGCTGGGGCCCCTTCCTGCACCCCCATACTGCAGGCAGCTGTGGAGGAGGGACAGGGCTATCCTGGTGGTGGGGGGGGGGGCCTGTGTGCTCAGGAGCTGGGGCCCCTTCCTGCCCCCCCATACTGCAGGCAGCTGTGGAGGAGGGACAGGGCTATACTGGTGGTGGGGGGGGCTGTGTACTCTGGAGCTGGGGCCCCTTCCTGCACCCCCATACTGCAGGCAGCAGTGGAGGAGGGACAGGGCTACACTGGTGGTGGGGGGCTGTGTACTCAGGAGCTGGGACCCCTTCCTGCACCCCCATACTGCAGGCAGCTGTGGAGGAGGGACAGGGCTACACTGGTGGTGGGGGGCTGTGTACTCTGGAGCTGGGGCCCCTTCCTGCACCCCCATACTGCAGGCAGCTGTGGAGGAGGGACAGGGCTATACTGGTGGTGGGGGGCTGTGTACTCTGGAGCTGGGGCCCCTTCCTGCCCCCCCATACTACAGGCAGCTGTGGAGGAGGGACAGGGCTACACTGGTGGTGGGGGGTCTGTGTACTCAGGAGCTGGGGCCCCTTCCTGCACCCCCATACTGCAGGCAGCTGTGGAGGAGGGACAGGGCTATACTGGTGGTGGGGGGCCTGTGTACTCAGGAGCTGGGACCCCTTCCTGCACCCCCATACTGCAGGCAGCTGTGGAGGAGGGACAGGGCTATACTGGTGGTGGGGGCTGTGTACTCTGGAGCTGGGGCCCCTTCCTGCCCCCCCATACTGCAGGCAGCTGTGGAGGAGGGACAGGGCTATACTGGTGGTGGGGGCTGTGTACTCTGGAGCTGGGGCCCCTTCCTGCACCCCCATACTGCAGGCAGCTGTGGAGGAAGGACAGGGCTACACTGGTGGTGGGGGGTCTGTGTACTCTGGAGCTGGGGCCCCTTCCTGCACCCCCATACTGCAGGCAGCTGTGGAGGAGGGACAGGGCTACACTGGTGGTGGGGGGCTGTGTACTCTGGAGCTGGGACCCCTTCCTGCACCCCCATACTGCAGGCAGCTGTGGAGGAGGGACAAGGCTATACTGGTGGTGGGGGGCCTGTGTAATCAGGAGCTGGGGCCCCTTCCTGCACCCCCATACTGCAGACAGCTGTGGAGGAGGGACAGGGCTACACTGGTGGTGGGGGGTCTGTGTACTCTGGAGCTGGGGCCCCTTCCTGCACCCCCATACTGCAGGCAGCTGTGGAGGAGGGACAGGGCTACACTGGTGGTGGGGGGTCTGTGTACTCAGGAGCTGGGGCCCCTTCCTGCCCCCCCATACTGCAGGCAGCTGTGGAGGAGGGACAGGGATATACTGGTGGTGGGGGGCTGTGTACTCTGGAGCTGGGGCGCCTTCCTGCACCCCCATACTGCAGGCAGCAGTGGAGGAGGGACAGGGCTACACTGGTGGTGGAGGGGGCTGTGTACTCAGGAGCTGGGGCCCCTTCCTGCCCCCCCATACTGCAGGCAGCTGTGGAGGAGGGACAGGGCTATCCTGGTGGTGGGGGCTGTGTACTCTGGAGCTGGGGCCCCTTCCTGCACCCCCATACTGCAGGCAGCTGTGGAGGAGGGACAGAGCTATACTGGTGGGGGGGGGGGGGGGCTGTGTAATCTGGAGCTGGGGCCCCTTCCTGCACCCCCATACTGCAGGCAGCTGTGGAGGAAGGACAGGGCTATACTGGTGGGGGGGGGGGGGCTGTGTACTCTGGAGCTGGGGCCCCTTCCTGCACCCCCATACTGCAGGCAGCTGTGGAGGAGGGACAGGGCTATACTGGTGGGGGGGTTGTGTACTCTGGAGCTGGGGTCCCTTCCTGCACCCCCATACTGCAGGCAGCTGTGGAGGAGGGACAGGGATATACTGGTGGTGGGGGGCTGTGTACTCTGGAGCTGGGGCCCCTTCCTGCACCCCCATACTGCAGGCAGCTGTGGAGGAGGGACAGGGCTATACTGGTGGTGGGGGCTGTATAATCAGGAGCTGGGGCCCCTTCCTGCACCCCCATACTGCAGGCAGCTGTGGAGGAGGGACAGGGCTATACTGGTGGTGGAGGGGGCTGTGTACTCAGGAGCTGGGGCCCCTTCCTGCCCCCCCATACTGCAGGCAGCTGTGGAGGAGGGACAGGGCTACACTGGTGGTGGGGGCTGTGTACTCTGGAGCTGGGGCCCCTTCCTGCACCCCCATACTGCAGGCAGCTGTGGAGGAGGGACAGGGCTATCCTGGGGGGGGGGGGGCTGTGTACTCTGGAGCTGGGGCCCCTTCCTGCACCCCCATACTGCAGGCAGCAGTGGAGGAGGGACAGGGCTATCCTGGTGGGGGGGGGGGCCTGTGTACTCTGGAGCTGGGGCCCCTTCCTGCACCCCCATACTGCAGGCAGCTGTGGAGGAGGGACAGGGCTATACTGGTGGTGGGGGCTGTGTACTCTGGAGCTGGGGCCCCTTCCTGCCCCCCATACTGCAGGCAGCTGTGGAGGAGGGACAGGGCTATACTGGTGGTGGGGGCTGTATAATCAGGAGCTGGGGCCCCTTCCTGCACCCCCATACTGCAGGCAGCTGTGGAGGAGGGACAGGGCTATCCTGGTGGTGGAGGGACTGTGTGCTCAGGAGCTGGGGCCCCTTCCTGCACCCCCATACTGCAGGCAGCTGTGGAGGAGGGACAGGGCTATACTGGTGGGGGGGGGCTGTGTACTCAGGAGCTGGGACCCCTTCCTGCACCCCCATACTGCAGGCAGCAGTGGAGGAGGGACAGGGCTATACTGGTGGTGGGGGGGTCTGTGTACTCAGGAGCTGGGGCCCCTTCCTGCACCCCCATACTGCAGGCAGCTGTGGAGGAGGGACAGGGCTACACTGGTGGTGGGGGGCTGTGTACTCTGGAGCTGGGGCCCCTTCCTGCACCCCCATACTGCAGGCAGCAGTGGAGGAGGGACAGGGCTATACTGGTGGTGGGGGGGTCTGTGTACTCAGGAGCTGGGGCCCCTTCATGCACCCCCATACTGCAGGCAGCTGTGGAGGAGGGACAGGGCTATACTGGTGGTGGGGGGGGCTGTGTACTCAGGAGCTGGGGCCCCTTCATGCACCCCCATACTGCAGGCAGCTGTGGAGGAGGGACAGGGCTACACTGGTGGTGGGGGCTGTGTACTCTGGAGCTGGGGCCCCTTCCTGCACCCCCATACTGCAGGCAGCTGTGGAGGAGGGACAGGGCTATCCTGGTGGTGGGGGGCTGTGTGCTCAGGAGCTGGGGCCCCTTCCTGCACCCCCATACTGCAGGCAGCTGTGGAGGAGGGACAGGGCTATACTGGTGGTGGGGGCTGTGTACTCAGGAGCTGGGACCCCTTCCTGCACCCCCATACTGCAGGCAGCTGTGGAGGAGGGATAGGGCTACACTGGTGGTGGGGGGCTGTGTACTCTGGAGCTGGGACCCCTTCCTGCACCCCCATACTGCAGGCAGCTGTGGAGGAGGGACAGGGCTATCCTGGTGGTGGGGGCTGTGTAATCAGGAGCTGGGGCCCCTTCCTGCCCCCCCATACTGCAGGCAGCTGTGGAGGAGGGACAGGGCTACACTGGTGGTGGGGGGTCTGTGTACTCTGGAGCTGGGGCCCCTTCCTGCACCCCCATACTACAGGCAGCTGTGGAGGAGGGACAGGGCTACACTGGTGGTGGGGGCTGTGTACTCTGGAGCTAGGGCCCCTTCCTGCACCCCCATACTGCAGGCAGCTGTGGAGGAGGGATAGGGCTACACTGGTGGTGGGGGGCTGTGTGCTCAGGAGCTGGGGCCCCTTCCTGCACCCCCATACTGCAGGCAGCTGTGGAGGAGGGACAGGGCTATACTGGTGGGGGGGTTGTGTACTCTGGAGCTGGGGCCCTTCCTGCACCCCCATACTGCAGGCAGCTGTGGAGGAGGGACAGGGCTACACTGGTGGGGGGGGGCCTGTGTACTCTGGAGCTGGGGCCCCTTCCTGCACCCCCATACTGCAGGCAGCTGTGGAGGAGGGACAGGGCTATCCTGGTGGTGGAGGGACTGTGTGCTCAGGAGCTGAGGCCCCTTCCTGCACCCCCATACTGCAGGCAGCTGTGGAGGAGGGACAGGGCTATACTGGTGGTGGGGGGCTGTGTACTCTGGAGCTGGGGCCCCTTCCTGCACCCCCATACTGCAGGCAGCTGTGGAGGAAGGACAGGGCTATACTGGTGGTGGGGGGCTGTGTGCTCAGGAGCTGGGGCCCCTTCCTGCACCCCCATACTGCAGGCAGCTGTGGGGGAGGGACAGGGCTATACTGGTGGTGGGGGCTGTGTACTCAGGAGCTGGGACCCCTTCCTGCACCCCCATACTGCAGGCAGCTGTGGAGGAGGGACAGGGCTATACTGGTGGTGGGGGCCTGTGTACTCAGGAGCTGGGGCCCCTTCCTGCACCCCCATACTGCAGGCAGCAGTGGAGGAGGGACAGGGCTATCCTGGTGGTGGGGGCCTGTGTACTATGGAGCTGGGGCCCCCTCCTGCACCCCCATACTGCAGGCAGCTGTGGAGGAGGGACAGGGCTATACTGGTGGTGGGGGTCTGTGTACTCTGGAGCTGGGGCCCCTTCCTGCACCCCCATACTACAGGCAGCTGTGGAGGAGGGACAGGGCTATCCTGGTGGTGGGGGCCTGTGTACTATGGAGCTGGGGCCCCTTCCTGCACCCCCATACTGCAGGCAGCTGTGGAGGAGGGACAGGGCTATCCTGGTGGTGGGGGGGCTGTGTACTCTGGAGCTGGGGCCCCTTCCTGCCCCCCCATACTACAGGCAGCTGTGGGGGAGGGACAGGGATATACTGGTGGTGGGGGGCTGTGTAATCTGGAGCTGGGGCCCCTTCCTGCACCCCCATACTGCAGGCAGCAGTGGAGGAGGGACAGGGCTATCCTGGTGGTGGGGGCCTGTGTACTCTGGAGCTGGGGCCCCTTCCTGCCCCCCATACTGCAGGCAGCTGTGGAGGAGGGACAGGGCTATACTGGTGGTGGGGGGGCTGTGTACTCTGGAGCTGGGGCCCCTTCCTGCACCCCCATACTGCAGGCAGCTGTGGAGGAGGGACAGGGCTACACTGGTGGTGGGGGGGGGGCTGTGTACTCTGGAGCTGGGGCCCCTTCCTGCACCCCCATACTGCAGGCAGCTGTGGAGGAGGGACAGGGCTACACTGGTGGTGGGGGGTCTGTGTACTCTGGAGCTGGGGCCCCTTCCTGCACCCCCATACTACAGGCAGCTGTGGAGGAGGGACAGGGCTATCCTGGTGGTGGGGGCTGTGTACTCTGGAGCTGGGACCCCTTCCTGCCCCCCCATACTGCAGGCAGCTGTGGAGGAGGGACAGGGCTACACTGGTGGTGGGGGCTGTGTACTCTGGAGCTGGGGCCCCTTCCTGCACCCCCATACTGCAGGCAGCTGTGGAGGAGGGACAGGGCTATCCTGGTGGTGGGGGTTGTGTACTCTGGAGCTGGGGCCCCTTCCTGCACCCCCATACTGCAGGCAGCTGTGGAGGAGGGACAGGGCTATACTGGTGGTGGGGGGCTGTGTACTCTGGAGCTGAGACCCCTTCCTGCACCCCCATACTGCAGGCAGCTGTGGAGGAGGGACAGGGCTATACTGGTGGTGGGGGCTGTGTACTCTGGAGCTGGGGCCCCTTCCTGCACCCCCATACTGCAGGCAGCTGTGGAGGAGGGACAGGGCTACACTGGTGGTGGGGGCTGTGTACTCTGGAGCTGGGGCCCCTTCCTGCACCCCCATACTGCAGGCAGCTGTGGAGGAGGGACAGGGCTACACTGGTGGTGGGGGCTGTGTACTCTGGAGCTGGGGCCCCTTCCTGCCCCCCATACTGCAGGCAGCTGTGGAGGAGGGACAGGGCTACACTGGTGGTGGGGGGTCTGTGTACTCTGGAGCTGGGGCCCCTTCCTGCCCCCCATACTGCAGGCAGCTGTGGAGGAGGGACAGGGCTACACTGGTGGTGGGGGCTGTGTACTCTGGAGCTGGGGCCCCTTCCTGCACCCCCATACTGCAGGCAGCTGTGGAGGAGGGACAGGGCTACACTGGTGGTGGGGGCCTGTGTACTATGGAGCTGGGGCCCCTTCCTGCCCCCCATACTGCAGGCAGCTGTGGAGGAAGGACAGGGCTATACTGGTGGGGGGGGCCTGTGTACTCTGGAGCTGGGCCCTTCCTGCACCCCCATACTGCAGGCAGCTGTGGAGGAGGGACAGGGCTATCCTGGTGGTGGGGGGCTGTGTACTCTGGAGCTGGGGCCCCTTCCTGCACCCCCATACTGCAGGCAGCTGTGGAGGAGGGACAGGGCTACACTGGTGGTGGGGGCTGTGTACTCTGGAGCTGGGGCCCCTTCCTGCACCCCCATACTGCAGGCAGCTGTGGAGGAGGGACAGGGCTATACTGGTGGTGGGGGGCTGTGTACTCTGGAGCTGGGGCCCCTTCCTGCACCCCCATACTGCAGGCAGCTGTGGAGGAAGGACAGGGCTATACTGGTGGTGGAGGGGGCTGTGTACTCTGGAGCTGGGACCCCTTCCTGCACCCCCATACTGCAGGCAGCTGTGGAGGAGGGACAGGGCTATACTGGTGGTGGGGGCTGTGTAATCAGGAGCTGGGGCCCCTTCCTGCACCCCCATACTGCAGGCAGCTGTGGAGGAGGGACAGGGCTATCCTGGTGGTGGGGGGCTGTGTGCTCAGGAGCTGGGGCCCCTTCCTGCACCCCCATACTGCAGGCAGCTGTGGAGGAGGGACAGGGCTATCCTGGTGGGGGGGGGGCTGTGTAATCTGGAGCTGGGGCCCCTTCCTGCACCCCCATACTGCAGGCAGCTGTGGAGGAGGGACAGGGCTATCCTGGTGGGGGGGGGGCTGTGTAATCTGGAGCTGGGGCCCCTTCCTGCACCCCCATACTGCAGGCAGCTGTGGAGGAGGGACAGGGCTATCCTGGTGGTGGGGGGGGGCCTGTGTGCTCAGGAGCTGGGGCCCCTTCCTGCACCCCCATACTGTAGGCAGCTGTGGAGGAGGGACAGAGCTATACTGGTGGTGGGGGGGGCTGTGTACTCTGGAGCTGGGGCCCCTTCCTGCACCCCCATACTGCAGGCAGCTGTGGAGGAGGGACAGGGCTATACTGGTGGTGGGGGGCTGTGTACTCTGGAGCTGGGGCCCCTTCCTGCACCCCCATACTGCAGGCAGCTGTGGAGGAGGGACAGGGCTATACTGGTGGTGGGGGGCCTGTGTACTCTGGAGCTGGGGCCCCTTCCTGCACCCCCATACTGCAGGCAGCTGTGGAGGAGGGACAGGGCTATCCTGGTGGTGGGGGGGGCTGTGTGCTCAGGAGCTGGGGCCCCTTCCTGCACCCCCATACTGCAGGCAGCTGTGGAGGAGGGACAGGGCTATCCTGGTGGGGGGGGGCTGTGTAATCTGGAGCTGGGGCCCCTTCCTGCACCCCCATACTGCAGGCAGCTGTGGAGGAGGGACAGGGCTATCCTGGTGGGGGGGGGGGGGGCTGTGTAATCTGGAGCTGGGGCCCCTTCCTGCACCCCCATACTGCAGGCAGCTGTGGAGGAGGGACAGGGCTATCCTGGTGGTGGGGGGGGCCTGTGTGCTCAGGAGCTGGGGCCCCTTACTGCACCCCCATACTGTAGGCAGCTGTGGAGGAGGGACAGAGCTATACTGGTGGTGGGGGGGGCTGTGTACTCTGGAGCTGGGGCCCCTTCCTGCACCCCCATACTGCAGGCAGCTGTGGAGGAGGGACAGGGCTATCCTGGTGGTGGGAGGCTGTATGCTCAGGAGCTGGGGCCCCTTCCTGCACCCCCATACTGCAGGCAGCTGTGGAGGAGGGACAGGGCTATCCTGGTGGTGGGGGCTGTGTAATCAGGAGCTGGGGCCCCTTCCTGCACCCCCATACTGCAGGCAGCTGTGGAGGAGGGACAGGGTTATACTGGTGGTGGGGGGCCTGTGTACTCTGGAGCTGGGGCCCCTTCCTGCACCCCCATACTGCAGGCAGCTGTGGAGGAGGGACAGGGCTATCCTGGTGGTGGGAGGCTGTATGCTCAGGAGCTGGGGCCCCTTCCTGCACCCCCATACTGCAGGCAGCTGTGGAGGAGGGACAGGGCTATCCTGGTGGTGGGGGCTGTGTAATCAGGAGCTGGGGCCCCTTCCTGCACCCCCATACTGCAGGCAGCTGTGGAGGAGGGACAGGGCTATACTGGTGGTGGGGGGCCTGTGTACTCTGGAGCTGGGGCCCCTTCCTGCACCCCCATACTGCAGGCAGCTGTGGAGGAAGGACAGGGCTACACTGGTGGTGGGGGGCTGTGTACTCTGGAGCTGGGGCCCCTTCCTGCACCCCCATACTGCAGGCAGCTGTGGAGGAGGGACAGGGCTATACTAGTGGTGGGGGGCCTGTGTACTCTGGAGCTGGGGCCCCTTCCTGCACCCCCATACTGCAGGCAGCTGTGGAGGAAGGACAGGGCTACACTGGTGGTGGGGGGCCTGTGTACTCTGGAGCTGGGGCCCCTTCCTGCACCCCCATACTGCAGGCAGCTGTGGAGGAGGGACAGGGCTATACTGGTGGTGGGGGGCTGTGTACTCTGGAGCTGGGGCCCCTTCCTGCCCCCCATACTGCAGGCAGCTGTGGAGGAGGGACAGGGCTATACTGGTGGTGGGGGGCTGTGTACTCTGGAGCTGGGGCCCCTTCCTGCACCCCCATACTGCAGGCAGCTGTGGAGGAGGGACAGGGCTATACTGGTGGTGGAGGGGTTGTGTGCTCAGGAGCTGGGGCCCCTTCCTGCACCCCCATACTGCAGGCAGCTGTGGAGGAAGGACAGGGCTATACTGGTGGTGGGGGGCCTGTGTACTCTGGAGCTGGGGCCCCTTCCTGCCCCCCATACTGCAGGCAGCTGTGGAGGAGGGACAGGGCTATACTGGTGGGGGGGGCCTGTGTACTCTGGAGCTGGGGCCCCTTCCTGCACCCCCATACTGCAGGCAGCTGTGGAGGAGGGACAGGGCTATACTGGTGGTGGGGGCTGTGTACTCAGGAGCTGGGGCCCCTTCCTGCACCCCCATACTGCAGGCAGCTGTGGAGGAGGGACAGGGCTATACTGGTGGTGGGGGGCTGTGTAATCAGGAGCTGGGGCCCTTCCTGCACCCCCATACTGCAGGCAGCTGTGGGGGAGGGACAGGGCTACACTGGTGGTGGGGGGCTGTGTAATCTGGAGCTGGGGCCCCTTCCTGCACCCCCATACTGCAGGCAGCTGTGGAGGAGGGACAGGGCTACACTGGTGGTGGGGGCTGTGTACTCAGGAGCTGGGACCCCTTCCTGCACCCCCATACTGCAGGCAGCTGTGGGGGAGGGACAGGGCTACACTGGTGGTGGGGGGCTGTGTAATCTGGAGCTGGGGCCCCTTCCTGCACCCCCATACTGCAGGCAGCAGTGGAGGAGGGACAGGGCTACACTGGTGGTGGGGGGCTGTGTAATCTGGAGCTGGGGCCCCTTCCTGCACCCCCATACTGCAGGCAGCTGTGGGGGAGGGACAGGGCTACACTGGTGGTGGGGGGCTGTGTAATCTGGAGCTGGGGCCCCTTCCTGCACCCCCATACTACAGGCAGCTGTGGGGGAGGGACAGGGCTACACTGGTGGTGGGGGGCTGTGTAATCTGGAGCTGGGGCCCCTTCCTGCACCCCCATACTGCAGGCAGCTGTGGAGGAAGGACAGGGCTATACTGGTGGTGGGGGGGGCTGTGTACTCAGGAGCTGGTGCCCCTTCCTGCACCCCCATACTGCAGGCAGCTGTGGAGGAGGGACAGGGCTATCCTGGTGGGGGGGGGCTGTGTAATCAGGAGCTGGGGCCCCTTCATGCACCCCCATACTGCAGGCAGCTGTGGAGGAGGGACAGGGCTATACTGGTGGGGGGAGCCTGTGTACTCTGGAGCTGGGGCCCCTTCCTGCACCCCCATACTGTAGGCAGCTGTGGAGGAGGGACAGGGCTACACTGGTGGTGGGGGGGCTGTGTACTCAGGAGCTGGGGCCCCTTCCTGCACCCCCATACTGCAGACAGATGTGGAGGAGGGACAGGGCTATCCTGGGGGGGGGGGGGTCTGTGTACTCAGGAGATGGTGCCCCTTCCTGCACCCCCATACTGCAGGCAGCTGTGGAAAAGGGACAGGGCTATCCTGGTGGTGGGGGCCTGTGTACTCTGGAGCTGGGGCCCCTTCCTGCACCCCCATACTGTAGGCAGCTGTGGAGGAGGGACAGAGCTATACTGGTGGTGGGGGGCTGTGTACTCAGGAGCTGGGCCCCCTTCCTGCACCCCCATACTGCAGGCAGCTGTGGAGGAGGGACAGGGTTATCCTGGTGGGGGGTCTGTGTACTCAGGAGCTGGGGCCCTTCCTGCACCCCTATACTGCAGGCAGCTGTGGAGGAGGGACAGGGCTATCCTGGTGGGGGGGGGGCTGTGTAATCAGGAGCTGGGGCCCCTTCCTGCACCCCCATACTGCAGGCAGCTGTGGAGGAGGGACAGGGCTATCCTGGTGGGGGGGGGGGGCTGTGTAATCAGGAGCTGGGGCCCCTTCCTGCAGCCCCCATACTGCAGGCAGCTGTGGAGGAGGGACAGGACTATCCTGGGGGGGGTGGCTGTGTGCTCTGGAGCTGGGGCCCCTTCCTGCACCCCCATACTGCAGGCAGCAGTGGGGGAGGGACAGGGCTATCCTGGTGGTGGGGGCCTGTGTACTCTGGAGCTGGGGCCCCTTCCTGCACCCCCATATTGCAGGCAGCTGTGGAGGAGGGACAGGGCTATCCTGGAGGAGGGGGGGGCTGTGTGCTCTGGAGCCGGGGCTCCTTCCTGCACCCCCATACTGCAGGCAGCTGTGGAGGAGGGACAGGGCTATCCTGGGGGAGGGGGGGGCTGTGTGCTCTGGAGCCGGGGCTCCTTCCTGCACCCCCATACTGCAGGCAGCAGTGGGGGAGGGACAGGGCTATCCGGGTGGGGGGGGCTGTGTGCTCAGGGGCACCAATATGGCCCTAATTACGGTGTTCTGTGCCTCATGATGAGGGGTGCTACTTTTCTGGATAGTGGGTGCCACGTGTGTGTGCTCGGGTGGAGCGCAGATCTCCGGTGAGCGGTACTGTAAGTCACCAGGCACGCCGCAGGATTCTCCGTGGAAGACGTGTCTGGACATGCGCACTCTGTGGCACTGTGCTCCAGCGTGGATTGCCGGCCTGTGCACATGCGCGGTGTTCATCCAGCGCTACATGGCGACCTCTACAGGCTGTGGCGAAAGCGCCCATTATCCGCTTAGGCACCTGTGACTATTGGAGGTAATGGGGGGGGCGCGCTAACAAGGGGAACTGGCGCTGGATTTGAATGCAGCCGCCATCTTGCTACATCACATACCATCAGGCTGTGACCATCAGCTGTAACCGCCCGTCTTGCTGCTATACCCTGATGATATTTATATTGGCCTCCTGAGGAAGCGTATGAATGGAAACGCATCGAGGCGAAACGTTAGGTGAGACACCAGACATCCGAAAAGGAGGGTGATACGTGCAATGACTGACGTCTGCTCTGCAGCTGCCGGGGAGTGCTGTCGTGTGCACGCTGCACTTTATCTTATTAGGCACTAGCACTTTTTCTGGCAGGGCCACGCATTGCATTAGAGGTCCACGCAGTGCAGTACAGGGCCACGCAGCGCAGTACAGGGCCACGCATTGCATTAGAGGGCCACGCAGCGCAGTACAGGGCCACGCAGCGCAGTACAGGGCCACGCAGCGCAGTACAGGGCCACGCAGCGCAGTACAGGGCCACGCAGCGCAGTGCCACGCAGCGCAGTACAGGTCCACGCAGCGCAGTACAGGGCCACGCAGCGCAGTACAGGGCCACGCAGTACAGGGCCACGCAGTACAGGGCCATGCAGTACAGGTCCACGCAGCACAGTACAGGTCCACGCAGCGCAGTACAGGTCCACGCAGCGCAGTACAGGTCCACGCAGCACAGTACAGGTCCACGCAGCACAGTACAGGTCCACGCAGCGCAGTACAGGTCCACGCAGCGCAGTACAGGGCCACGCAGCGCAGTACAGGGCCACGCAGCGCATTACAGGGCCACGCAGCGCATTACAGGGCCACGCAGCACAGTACAGGGCCACGCAGCACATTAGAGGTCCACGCAGCTCAGTACAGGGCCACACAGTACAGGGCCACACAGTACAGGGCCATGCAGCTCGGTACAGGGTCACGCAGCGCATTAGAGGTCCACACAGCTAAGTACAGGGCCACGAGGGGGCGCCATAACACAGGGCAGAACAGGGCCAGGGCGGCGGTGAGTGTGGGCTCCATAAAGCTGCGCAGTACAGGGCCAGGCGATGGTGAGTGGGGGCGCCATAACACAGCGCAGTATAGGGCCAGGCGGCGGTGAGTGGAGGTGCCATAAGCAGCGCAGTACAGGGCCAGGCGACGGTGAGTGGAGGCTCCATAAGCAGCGCAGTACAGGGCCAGGCGGCGGTGAGTGGAGGCGCCATAACACAGCTCAGTACAGGGCCAGGCAACGGTGAGTGGAGGCGCCATAATGCAGCGCAGTACAGGGCCAGGCGACGGTGAGTGGAGGCGCCATAACAGCGCAGTACAGGGCCAGGTGACGGTGAGTGGGGGCGCCATAACACAGCGCAGTACAGGGCCAGGCAACGGTGAGTGGAGGCGCCATAATGCAGCGCAGTACAGGGCCAGGCAGCGGTGAGTGGAGGCTCCATAACACAGCGTAGTACAGGGCCAGATGGCGGTGAGTGGGGGTACCATAACGCAGCGCAGTACAGGGCCAGGCGACGGTGAGTGGAGGCGCCATAACAGCGCAGTACAGGGCCAGGTGACGGTGAGTGGGGGCGCCATAACACAGCGCAGTACAGGGCCAGGCGACGGTGAGTGGAGGCGCCATAACGCAGCAGAGTACAGGGCCAGGCGACGGTGAGTGGGGGCTCCATAATGCAGCGCACTACAGGGCCAGGTGGCGGTGAGTGGGGGCGTCATAACACAGCGCAGTACAGGGCCAGGCGACGGTGAGTGGAGGCGCCATAATGCAGCGCAGTACAGGGCCAGGCGGCGGTGAGTGGGGGCGCCATAATGCAGTGCAGTAGAGGGCCAGCCGGCGGTGAGTGGGGGTTCCATAACGCAGCGCAGTACAGGGCCAGGCGGCGGTGAGTGGGGGCGCCATAACACAGCGCAGTACAGGGCCAGGCGGCGGTGAGTGGGGGTGCCATAACGCAGCGCAGTACAGGGCCAGGCGACGGTGAGTGGGGGCTCCATAACACAGGGCAGAACAGGGCCAGGCAGCGGTGAGTGGGGGAGCCATAACGCAGCGCAGTACAGGGCCAGGCGGCAGTGAGTGGGGGTGCCATAAAGCTGCGCAGTACAGGGCTAGGCGACGGTGAGTGGGGGAGCCATAACGCAGCGCAGTACAGGGCTAGGCGGCAGTGAGTGGGGGCGCCATAACCCAGCGCAGTACAGGGCTAGGCGTCAGTGAGTGGGGGCGCCATAACGCAGCGCAGTACAGGGCCAGGCGACGGTGAGTGGGGGCGCCATAACGCAGCGCAGTACAAGGCTAGGCGGCGGTGAGTGGGGGCGCCATAACACAGCGCAGTACAGGGCCAGGCGGCGGTGAGTGGGGGTGCCATAACGCAGCGCAGTACAGGGCCAGGCGACGGTGAGTGGGGGCTCCATAACACAGGGCAGAACAGGGCCAGGCAGCGGTGAGTGGGGGAGCCATAACGCAGCGCAGTACAGGGCCAGGCGGCAGTGAGTGGGGGTGCCATAAAGCTGCGCAGTACAGGGCCAGGCGGCGGTGAGTGGGGGCGCCATAACGCAGCGCAGTACAGGGCCAGGCGGCGGTGAGTGGGGGTGCCATAACGCAGCGCAGTACAGGGCCAGGCGACGGTGAGTGTGGGCTCCATAACACAGGGCAGAACAGGGCCAGGCAGCGGTGAGTGGGGGAGCCATAACGCAGCGCAGTACAGGGCCAGGCGGCAGTGAGTGGGGGTGCCATAAAGCTGCGCAGTACAGGGCTAGGCGACGGTGAGTGGGTGAGCCATAACACAGCGCAGTACAGGGCCAGGCGGCGGTGAGTGGGGGTGCCATAAAGCTGCGCAGTACAGGGCCAGGCGGCGGTGAGTGGGGGCGCCATAACGCAGCGCAGTACAGGGCTAGGCGGCAGTGAGTGGGGGCGCCATAACACAGCGCAGTACAGGGCCAGGCGACGGTGAGTGGGGGCGCCATAACGCAGCGCAGTACAAGGCTAGGCGGCGGTGAGTGGGGGCGCCATAACACAGCGCAGTACAGGGCCAGGCGACGGTGAGTGGGGGCGCCATAACGCAGCGCAGTACAGGGCTAGGCGGCAGTGAGTGGGGGTGCCATAACACAGCGCAGTACAGGGCTAGGCGGCGGTGAGTGGGGGCGCCATAACACAGTGCAGTACAGGGCCAGGTGGCGGTGAGTGGGGGTGTCATAACGCAGCGCAGTACAGGGCTAGGCGGCGGTGAGTGGGGGCGCCATAACACAGCGCAGCACAGGGCCAGGTGGCGGTGAGTGGGGGTGCCATAACGCAGCTCAGTACAGGGCCAGGCGACGGTGAGTGGGGGCGCCATAACGCAGCGCAGTACAGGGCCAGGCGACGGTGAGTGGGGGTGCCATAACGCAGCGCAGTACAGGGCCAGGTGGCGGTGAGTGGGGGTGCCATAACGCAGCGCAGTACAGGGCCAGGCGACGGTGAATGGGGGCGCCATAACGCAGCGCAGTACAGGGCCAGGTGGCGGTGAGTGGGGGTGCCATAACACAGCGCAGTACAGGGCCAGGTGGCGGTGAGTGGGGGTGCCATAACGCAGCGCAGTACAGGGCTAGGCGGCGGTGAGTGGGGGTGCCATAACGCAGCGCAGTACAGGGCCAGGCGACGGTGAATGGGGGCGCCATAACGCAGCGCAGTACAGGGCCAGGTGGCGGTGAGTGGGGGTGCCATAACACAGCGCAGTACAGGGCCAGGTGGCGGTGAGTGGGGGTGCCATAACGCAGCGCAGTACAGGGCCAGGCGACGGTGAGTGGGGGTGCCATAACGCAGCGCAGTACAGGGCCAGGCGACGGTGAGTGGGGGCGCCATAACACAGCACAGTACAGGGCCAGGTGGCGGTGAGTGGGGGCGCCATAACACAGCGCAGTACAGGGCCAGGTGGCGGTGAGTGGGGGCGCCATAATGCAGTGCAGTAGAGGGCCAGCCGGCGGTGAGTGGGGGTTCCATAACGCAGCGCAGTACAGGGCCAGGCGGCGGTGAGTGGGGGTGCCATAACGCAGCGCAGTACAGGGCCAGGTGGCGGTGAGTGGGGGTGCCATAACGCAGCGCAGTACAGGGCCAGGCGACGGTGAATGGGGGCGCCATAACGCAGCGCAGTACAGGGCCAGGCGACGGTGAGTGGGGGCGCCATAACGCAGTGCAGTACAAGGCCAGGTGGCGGTGAATGGGGGCGCCATAACGCAGCGCAGTACAGGGCCAGGCGACGGTGACTGCGTGCGCCATAACGCAGCGCAGTACAGGGCTAGGCGGCGATGAGTGGGGGCGCCATAACGCAGCGCAGTACAGGGCTAGGCGGCGGTGAGTGGGGGCGCCATAACGCAGCGCAGTACAGGGCTAGGCGGCGGTGAGTGGGGGCGCCATAATGCAGTGCAGTAGAGGGCCAGCCGGCGGTGAGTGGGGGTTCCATAACGCAGCGCAGTACAGGGCCAGGCGGCGGTGAGTGGGGGTGCCATAACGCAGCGCAGTACAGGGCCAGGTGGCGGTGAGTGGGGGTGCCATAACGCAGCGCAGTACAGGGCCAGGCGACGGTGAATGGGGGCGCCATAACGCAGCGCAGTACAAGGCCAGGTGGCGGTGAATGGGGGCGCCATAACGCAGCGCAGTACAGGGCCAGGCGACGGTGAGTGGGGGCGCCATAACGCAGTGCAGTACAAGGCCAGGTGGCGGTGAGTGGGGGCGCCATAACGCAGCGCAGTACAGGGCCAGGCGACGGTGACTGGGGGCGCCATAACGCAGCGCAGTACAGGGCTAGGCAGCGGTGAGTGGGGGCGCCATAACGCAGCGCAGTACAGGGCTAGGCGGCGGTGAGTGGGGGCGCCATAACGCAGCGCAGTACAGGGCTAGGCGGCGGTGAGTGGGGGCGCCATAACGCAGTGCAGTACAAGGCCAGGTGGCGGTGAGTGGGGGCGCCATAACGCAGCGCAGTACAGGGCCAGGCGACGGTGAGTGGGGGCGCCATAACGCAGTGCAGTACAAGGCCAGGTGGCGGTGAGTGGGGGCGCCATAACGCAGCGCAGTACAGGGCCAGGCGACGGTGACTGGGGGCGCCATAACGCAGCGCAGTACAGGGCTAGGCAGCGGTGAGTGGGGGCGCCATAACGCAGCGCAGTACAGGGCTAGGCGGCGGTGAGTGGGGGCGCCATAACGCAGCGCAGTACAGGGCTAGGCGGCGGTGAGTGGGGGCGCCATAACGCAGCGCAGTACAGGGCTAGGCGGCGGTGAGTGGGGGCGCCATAACGCAGCGCAGTACAGGGCTAGGCGGCGGTGAGTGGGGGCGCCATAACGCAGCGCAGTACAGGGCTAGGCGGCGGTGAGTGGGGGCGCCATAACGCAGCGCAGTACAGGGCTAGGCGGCGGTGAGTGGGGGTGCCATAACGCAGCGCAGTACAGGGCTAGGCGGCGGTGAGTGGGGGTGCCATAACGCAGCGCAGTACAGGGCTAGGCGGCGGTGAGTGGGGGTGCCGACCTCCGCTGCCAGGTAGTGACTGGAGGCAGAGCCGTATATAGGACAGGAACTCTCCCTTCTCTGTGCACCGGGCAGAGGGGGGAGGTTGTAAGAGATCTAGTAAAATATTTTTTTTTAAGGGTTTTTTGTTTACCTTCTCACCCAATGTATATAGAGAACCTGGAGGAAACCCCCACAACACGGGGAGGACATGCAAACGCCTGCAGACGTCAACCCGGGACCCCAGCGCTGCAAGACTGCAGTGCTAACCACTGAGCCGCCCCAAGACTGCAGTGCTAGCCACTGAGCCACCATGAGGCACTAGTCCCTGAGCCACAGTGTGGTGCTAGTCCCTAAGTCATTATGCGGCCCTACCCCATGAGCCACTGTGTGGCGCTAGCTCCGCAGGCACGGTGTTGTCCTATCCAATGAGCCACGGTGTGGCACTAGCTCCCCAGCCACGGCGTGGCCCTATCCCATGAGCCACAGTGTTGCGCTAGCTCCCCAGCCACGGCGTGGCCCTATCTTATGAGCCACGGTGTGGCACTAGCTCTCCACCCACAGCTGCCCAGAATGATTTTTTTCTCAGACACCGAGTACAATGGCTGCCGCCCCCCACACGGACCCGGGCACATAGTGCAGCTGGAGTGCACAGAACAGTGGCCCATTGAGAATCTGCCCACTCGGGCCTTATGTGGATCCATGGCTTCATTAAGTGTCAGCCAATCACAGGCGTGCGCATAAAGCGGAGTCTGTGATTGATTGACGAGATGAGGCACCAGTGTCACTACAGTGCGGACTGTATAAGGGGGTCCTCTCCGGTCTCCCCCTGATATTGGCTGAGGATAATGTCTACACCATGCACAACTATCTCCCCTCTGTAGAATCCCCCCTAGCAGCAGGACGCATGGAGGCTGGTGTCCAGGGAGCAGCCCCAACTCCACAGGACCCCCCTCACTGTACAAAGCTCAGCCCCTCCGTCCCTGCACAGATCCTGTCAGTAGAAGATGCTGGGGCCCTTGATGGGGTCATTTGCAGAGCAGGCCCCTGCATCTCCTTCTGGACCAATCGTCTTCAGCAGTTATTTGGGCCTCCTTCTTCAGGACCCCTGTGCAGCTGCAGTTTGTCCGCCCCGTACATCCTAATCTATATGGCCATCTTGTGGCCGGTCATATTCCATTAGTCGTGGCGATGTAGGGTCTCAGGATTTCGGGACGTTAATGATATTACTAGATTTATTGGTGCTCACTCCATTATCTGCTCCTTGCAGGTGCGCTCTCGGTAGTCCGGGCTTTGGACCGTGAAGAGACGGCTGGCTATAACCTGACTGTGGTAGTCATGGATTACGGCTCTCCGCGTCTCTCCAGCACACAGACACTCTCCATCTCCATTCTTGATGTGAATGATGAGATTCCTGTCTTTGAGAAAACGCAGTATGAAGGCAATGTCCAGGAGAATCAGGCGGCCGGCACCACTGTCCTCAGACTACAGGCGGTGGACCGGGATCTCGGTGAGTAGAAGGCATGCAAGAGCGACATGAATGGACGTCATTGAGCATCTCAATGTAACCTGTTCTGACAATCTTATGTACTATTCAGGTTCCGGAGGACAAGTCACATATGGAGGGGTCACGGGCGATGAATTCTCACTGGATCCTCAAACTGGAATCCTCACCACCAAGAAGCCACTTGACCGGGAGAAAAGAGATGTCTACAAGCTGACAGGTAGATATAAAATGACCAGGACATCACTATATGTACATGTATACTGACGGCCCATCATGTGTTCTAGCATATGCCCGGGACGGAGGGTCCCCACCAAAGGTGTCTGAGGTCAGGATTCACCTCACTGTTGGAGATGAGAATGACAACGCTCCCATATTCCAGACTGACAACATCTTCCTTGAAGTTCCTGAGAATCAGGAGCCAATGACACTGGGTGTCCTCCGAGCCTGGGACCTGGATATGGGAAGTAATGGGCAGCTGCGATATCGCCTGATCGGTGAGTGTCCCTCACATCAGCAGATGTCTGAGGTATGAGGATAAGACTATGGGATCACGACTAGTGCAGGCTGGACATATAGCCATGGGATCTTAGCTCCATGGCACCATGTTACTTCTTAACCAATCCTTTCTCAGCTTCCTGACCCCTCATTCACTTCAAAGCTATCTTAGGTTCCTCCAATCACGCTTTTCCTTGAGTTCCATGATGGTATCTTAGGTTCCTGATACCATGTTTGTCATTGACTGCGATAATAGTATCTTACATTTCTGACGCTACGTTTGTTATTGACTTACATAATTGCTTCTTGGCGCCTTGTTTCTCATTGACATCCATTATAATATTATCGATTTCCACATTTCTCATTGATGTCCATGATGGTATCTTAGGTTCCTGACACCATGTTTCTCTTTGACTTCCATGACAATATCTCAGGTTCCTGACACCATGTTTCTCTTTGACTCCATGACAATATCTCAGGTTCCTGACACCATGTTTCTCTTTAACTTCCATGACAATATCTCAGGTTCCTGACACCATGTTTCTCTTTAACTTCCATGACAATATCTCAGGTTCCTGACACCATGTTTCTCTTTGACTTCCATGACAATATCTCAGGTTCCTGACACCATGTTTCTCTTTGACTCCATGACAATATCTCAGGTTCCTGACACCATGTTTCTCTTTAACTTCCATGACAATATCTCAGGTTCCTGACACCATGTTTCTCTTTGACTTCCATGTCAATATATCAGGTTCCTGACACCATGTTTCTCTTTGACTTCCATGACAATATCTAAGGTTCCTGACACCATGTTTCTCTTTAACTTCCATGACAATATCTCAGGTTCCTGACACCATGTTTCTCTTTGACTTCCATGACAATATCTCAGGTTCCTGACACCATGTTTCTCTTTGACTTCCATGACAATATCTCAGGTTCCTGACACCATGTTTCTCTTTGACTCCATGACAATATCTCAGGTTCCTGACACCATGTTTCTCTTTGACTCCATGACAATATCTCAGGTTCCTGACACCATGTTTCTCTTTGACTCCATGACAATATCTCAGGTTCCTGACACCATGTTTCTCTTTGACTTCCATGACAATATCTCAGGTTCCTGACACCATGTTTCTCTTTGACTCCATGACAATATCTCAGGTTCCTGACACCATGTTTCTCTTTGACTTCCATGACAATATCTCAGGTTCCTGACACCATGTTTCTCTTTGACTCCATGACAATATCTCAGGTTCCTGACACCATGTTTCTCTTTGACTCCATGGCAATATCTTAGGTTCCTGACACCATGTTTCTCTTTGACTTCCATGACAATATCTCAGGTTCCTGACTCTATGTTTCTCCTTGACTTCTATAATAATATCTTAAGGCCGCTTTACACGCTGCAATCTCGCTAGCAAGATCGCTAGCGTGCGTACCCGCCCCCATCGGTTGTGCGACACGGGCATATCGCTGCCCGTGGCGCACAACATCGCGCGGACCTGTCACACTACTTACCTGCCTAGCGACGTCGCTGTGACCGGCGAGCCGCCTCCTTTCTAAGGGGGCGGTTCGTTCGGCGTCAGTGACGTCACTAAGCGGCTGCCCAATCAAAGCGGAGGGGCGGAGATGAGCGGGACGAACATCCCGCCCACCTCCTTTCTTCCTCATTGCGGGCGGGACGCAGGTAAGGTGAGGTTCCTTGTTCCTGCGGTGTTACACGTAGCAATGTGTGCTGCCGCAGGAACTACGAACTACATCGTACATGCAGCAGCAACGATAATTGAGTTTAGGGGGGATGTCACCGATTAGCGATTTTGAACGTTTTTTTGCAACGATTCAAAATCGGTAATAGGTGTCACACGCAACGACACCGCTAAAGCGGCCGGATGTGCGTGACAAATTCCGTGACCCCCAACGAGACCGCTTTAGCAATCTCGTAGCGTGTAAAGCCACCTTTAGGTTCCTGACACCATGTTTCTCCTTGACGTCCATGACAATATCTCAGGTTCCTGACACCATGTTTCTCCTTGACGTCCATGAGAATATCTTAGGTTCCTGACACCATGTTTCTCCTTGACTTCCATGAGAATATCTCAGGTTCCTGACTCCATGCTTCTCATTCATTTCATAAGTTCCTGATACAATGTTTCTTGTTGACTTTCATGATGGTGTTTTAGGTTTCTGATGACATTTCTTGTTGACTTCATGACATCCATAACTTTTTTTGCAGATGGTGATCCATTACAAGACTTCCTCTTAGATCCTTCATCAGGAACTCTGTCAACAACTAGAGCATTGGACCGGGAGTCTGTGTCAGACTACCAGCTTACTGTGATAGTCCGTGATTGTGGAGATCCATCCCTCAGTGCTTCCACCACCATCTCCGTCTCTGTTGTAGACCTGAATGACAATGCCCCCACCTTCTCCGCATCATCATTCAACGCTGAGGTTCCCGAAGATGCTCCAGTGGGTAGCTTGGTTCTGAAGTTGACTGCCCTAGATCCTGATTATGGCCACAATGGGAGAACCACTTTCCATCTCTCTAATGGGACACAAGGCGCATTCCACATTGACACACTGACTGGACATATCACTACAGCGATTCAGCTGGATCGAGAGCGCCGGGCTGCATACACCTTCTTGGCATGGGTGATGGATTCTGACCCGTCTGGACCACGCAGTGCAGAAGCTAGCGTGACAGTTATAGTCAAGGACGTCAATGATAATCCTCCAACATTTCTACGTAGTCCGTTTCACCTGAATCTGTCTCGTAACACCCCCATCAAGAGGACCTTGGCCGCAATGAGAGCAGAAGATAAGGATGCTGGTGCCAATGCTTCCATCTTATACAGGTTGGCACCGCTCTCTGGAACTGGACGCTTTTCTGTAGACCCTTATACCGGTGAAGTGCGCCTGCTGGAACCTCTGGATGGCATGAGCCCACGAGACCGCACTGTGTTTGTACAAGCCTCGGATCTAGGCGAGCCACCATTGTCCACCACAGCCGTTCTGGTCATTCATGTCCGAGAGGAGGCCGCACGGGGGCCGAGGTTCCCGAGGGATGGCAACGAGTTCAGCTTGTCAGAAAACAGTCAGCAAGGTGAGCGAATATCAGAAACCCGCACTGTGGTGCCAGTGAGACCGCGCCTCTTCATCAAGGGTCAGTGACACAAGGCTCCCGCGTATCCACCAAGTGAGGGGTCTCTACACAGGGAAGGCAGGGGGACACGGCTGGCACTATAGACACGTTACATATACACTAGCTCTGGAGCCCATTCCACGCCCGGGGCTAATGATGAAGCGTCGGGGCTGATGATGAAGCGTCAGGGCAGGACTTTGTGGTCGGGGTCTTATTTATCTACTCCTCCCCTGGCTGCTTTTCTCCCCTTTATTTACATTTTGACCCCTGTCATCATCCCTAAGGCCGGTGTGTTCATGCAGTATAGCGCCAGAGTCAGCGCATGCGCATACCGCCAACTCCAGCTCCATTTTATTGAAGACACTGTCTGCGAATAACATCTGAAACAGACTGATGATATCCACAGAGACAGAGGCCTCGAGAAATGGCGGATTTTATTGAAGAATTCTACTACAAGATGAACACGTCACTGCGCATGCGCCGGCCAAACGGTTCACTGCCGGCTTGTGTCAGAAGGACGTGTTCACCATTATTTAGTGAATAAATATATATGTGTATTGGCAGCTATCAGACAGCAGCAGCGTGCGGTGGTCGGCGCAGGTGACATCAGTGAATAGGCTGAACGTGTGTATTTGCAGATAACAGAGAGCAGCAGCACACGAACTTGTGGTCAGTGCAGTGACATCAGTGAATAGGCCACGAGTGTGCGTATTGGCAGATAACAGAGGGCAGCAGCGCGCATCCTTGTGGTCGGTGCAGTGACATCAGGGAATTTGCCACGTGTGTGTGTATTGGCAGATAATAGAAAGCAGCAGCGCGCACCCTTGTGGATGGTACAGTGATGTCAGTGACCTCGACTTCAGCAGCTCCTCCACCTTCTGCTCGGAGACACCACACAGCACCGTGCACTCAGACGCTACACCCCCCACTGCAAAAGCAAAACCGCTGCATCCTACACCCCGCACAGCCCTGCACCCCACCACCCCGACCCGCACAGCCCTGCACCCCACCACCCCGCACAGCCCTGCACCCCACCACCCCGACCCGCACAGCCCTGCACCCCGACCCGCACAGCCCTGCACCCCGACCCGCACAGCCCTGCACCCCACCACCCGGGCCCGCACAGCCCTGCACCCCGGCGCTCAGGTCGGCAGCCTGCGTGCAAAAGCAGCCATCCTCAGGTCACACGATGTCCGCACACTACTGAACTCCCTCTCCATGACGTTTGATGTGGGTAGGTGGTTCACTGCCTCTCCCCTCCCTCACAATGACGGCATGCAGCTGTGCGGGCAGCGTCCCCTGTGTGTAGCCGCGTCCCCTGTGTGTAGCCGCGTCCCCTGTGTGTAGCCGCGTCCCCTGTGTGTAGCCGCGTCCCCTGTGTGTAGCGCCGTCCCCTGTGTGTAGCCCCGTCCCCTGTGTGTAGCCCCGTCCCCTGTGTGTAGCCCCGTCCCCTGTGTGTAGCCCCGTCCCCTGTGTGTAGCCCCGTCCCCTGTGTGTAGCCCCGTCCCCTGTGTGTAGCCGCGTCCCCTGTGTGTAGCCGTGCAGGCGGCGTCCCCTGTGTGTAGCCGTGCAGGCGGCGTCCCCTGTGTGTAGCCGTGCAGGCAGCATCCCCTGTGTGTAGCCCCGTCCCCTGTGTGTAGCCGCGTCCCCTGTGTTTAGCCGCGTGCCCTGTGTGTAGGCGTGCAGGCGGCGTTCCCTGTGTGTAGCCGTGCAGGCGGCGTCCCCTGTGTGTAGCCATGCAGGCGGCGTCCCCTGTGTGTAGATCCGTCCCCTGTGTGTAGCCGCGTCCCCTGTGTTTAGCCGCGTCCCCTGTGTGTAGGCGTGCAGGCGGCGTCCCCTGTGTGTAGCCGTGCAGGCGGCGTCCCCTGTGTGTATCCGTGCAGGCGGCGTCCCTTGTGTGTAGCCGTGCAGGCGGCGTCCCCTGTGTGTAGCCGTGCAGGCGGCATCCCCTGTGTGTAGCCATGCAGGCGGCGTCCCCTGTGTGTAGCCATGCAGGCGGCGTCCCCTGTGTGTAGCCGCGTCCCCTGTGTGTAGCCGTGCAGGCGGCGTCCCCTGTGTGTAGCCATGCAAGCGGCGTCCCCTGTGTTTAGCCGTGCAGGCGGCGTCCCCTGTGTTTAGCCGTGCAGGCAGCGTCCCCTGTGTGTAGCCGTGCAGGCGGCGTCCCCTGTGTGTAGCCCCGTCCCCTGTGTGTAGCCGCATCCCCTGTGATTAGCCGCGTCCCCTGTGTGTAGGCGTGCATGCGGCGTTCCCTGTGTGTAGCCGTGCAGGCGGCGTCCCCTTTGTGTAGGCGTGCAGGCGGCGTTCCCTGTGTGTAGCCGTGCAGGCGGCGTCCCCTGTGTGTAGCCGTGCAGGCGGCGTCCCCTGTGTGTAGCCGTGCAGGCGGCGTCCCCTGTGTGTAGCCGTGCAGGCGGCGTCCCCTGTGTGTAGCCGTGCAGGCGGCGTCCCCTGTGTGTAGCCGTGCAGGCGGCGTCCCCTGTGTGTAGCCGTGCAGGCGGCGTCCCCTGTGTGTATCCGTGCAGGCGGCATCCCCTGTGTATAGCCGTGCAGGCGGCATCCCCTGTGTATAGCCGTGCAGGCGGCATCCCCTGTGTATAGCCGTGCCGGCGGCGTCCCCTGTGTGTAGCCTTGTAGGCGTCCCCTGTGTGTAGCCCCGTCCCCTGTGTGTAGCCCCGTCCCCTGTGTGTAGCCCCGTCCCCTGTGTGTAGCCATGCAGGCGGCGTCCCCTGTGTGTAGCCTCGTCCCCTGTGTGTAACCGCGTCCCCTGTGTATAGCCGTGCCAGCAGCGTCCCCTGTGTGTAGCCTTGTAGGCAGCGTCTCCTGTGTGTAGCCCGTCCCCTGTGTGTAGCCGCGTCCCCTGTGTTTAGCCGCATCCCCTGTGTGTAGCCGTGCAGGCGGCGTCCCCTGTGTGTAGCCTTGTAGGCAGCGTCCCCTGTGTATAGCCGTGCAGGCGGCATCCCCTGTGTATAGCCGTGCAGGCGGCGTCCCCTGTGTGTAGCCGTGTCCCCTGTGTGTAGCCGCGTCCCCTGTGTGTAGCCGTGCAGGCGGCGTCCCCTGTGTATAGCCGTGCAGGCGGCATCACCTGTGTGTAGCCGTGCGGGCAGCGTCCCCTGTGTGTAGCCCCGTCCCCTGTGTGTGGCCCCGTCCCCTGTGTGTAGCCACGTCCCCTGTGTTTAGCCGCGTCCCCTGTGTGTAGCCGTGCAGGCGGCGTCCCCTGTGTGTAGCCGTGCAGGCGGAGTCCCCTGTGTATAGCCGTGCAGGCGGCATCCCCTGTGTATAGCCGTGCAGGCGGCATCCCCTGTGTATAGCCGTGCAGGCGGCATCCCCTGTGTATAGCCGTGCCGGCGGCGTCCCCTGTGTGTAGCCTTGTAGGCGTCCCCTGTGTGTAGCCCCGTCCCCTGTGTGTAGCCCCGTCCCCTGTGTGTAGCCCCGTCCCCTGTGTGTAGCCCCGTCCCCTGTGTGTAGCCGCGTCCGCTGTGTGTAGCCGCGTCCCCTGTGTAGCCATGCAGGCGGCGTCCCCTGTGTGTAGCCCCGTCCCCTGTGTGTAACCGCGTCCCCTGTGTATAGCCGTGCCGGCGGCGTCCCCTGTGTGTAGCCTTGTAGGCAGCGTCCCCTGTGTGTAGCCCCGTCCCCTGTGTGTAGCCGCGTCCCCTGTGTTTAGCCGCGTCCCCTGTGTGTAGCCGTGCAGGCGGCGTCCCCTGTGTGTAGCCATGCAGGCGGCATCCCCTGTGTGTAGCCGTGCCGGCGGCGTCCCCTGTGTGTAGCCGTGTAGGCAGCGTCCCCTGTGTGTAGCCGTGCAGGCGGCGTCCCCTGTGTGTAGCCGTGCAGGCGGCGTCCCCTGTGTGTAGCCGTGTAGGCGGCGTCCCCTGTGTGTAGGCGTGGAGGCGGCGTCCCCTGTGTGTAGCCGTGCAGGCGGCGTCCCCTGTGTGTAGCCGTGCAGACGGCGTCCCCCGTGTGTAGCCGTGCAGGCGGCGTCCCCCGTGTGTAGCCGTGCAGGCGGCGTCCCCCGTGTGTAGCCGTGCAGGCGTCGTCCCCCGTGTGTAGCCGTGCAGGCGTCGTCCCCCGTGTGTAGCCGTGTAGGCGGCGTCCCCTGTGTGTAGCCGTGCAGGCGGCGTCCCCTGTGTGTAGCCGTGCAGGCGGCGTCCCCTGTGTGTAGACGTGCAGGCGGCGTCCCCTGTGTGTAGCCGTGCAGGCGGCGTCCCCTGTGTGTAGCCGTGCAGGCGGCGTCCCCTTTGTGTAGGCGTGCAGGCGGCGTTCCCTGTGTGTAGCCGTGCAGGCGGCGTTCCCTGTGTGTAGCCGTGCAGGCGGCGTCCCCTGTGTGTAGCCGTGCAGGCGGCGTCCCCTGTGTGTAGCCGTGCAGGCGGCGTCCCGTGTGTAGCCGTGCAGGCGGCGTCCCCTGTGTGTAGCCGTGCAGGCGGCGTCCCCTGTGTGTAGCCGTGCGGGCGGCATCCCCTGTGTGTAGCCGTGCAGGCGGCGTCCCCTGTGTGTAGCCGTGCAGGCGGCGTCCCCTGTGTGTAGCCGTGCAGGCGGCGTCCCCTGTGTGTATCCGTGCAGGCGGCATCCCCTGTGTGTAGCCGTGCAGGCGGCATCCCCTGTGTATAGCCGTGCAGGCGGCATCCCCTGTGTATAGCCGTGCCGGCGGCGTCCCCTGTGTGTAGCCCCGTCCCCTGTGTGTAGCCCCGTCCCCTGTGTGTAGCCCCGTCCCCTGTGTGTAGCCCCGTCCCCTGTGTGTAGCCCCGTCCCCTGTGTGTAGCCATGCAGGCGGCGTCCCCTGTGTGTAGCCTCGTCCCCTGTGTGTAACCGCGTCCCCTGTGTATAGCCGTGCCAGCGGCGTCCCCTGTGTGTAGCCTTGTAGGCAGCGTCTCCTGTGTGTAGCCCGTCCCCTGTGTGTAGCCGCGTCCCCTGTGTTTAGCCGCATCCCCTGTGTGTAGCCGTGCAGGCGGCGTCCCCTGTGTGTAGCCTTGTAGGCAGCGTCCCCTGTGTATAGCCGTGCAGGCGGCATCCCCTGTGTATAGCCGTGCAGGCGGCGTCCCCTGTGTGTAGCCGTGTCCCCTGTGTGTAGCCGCGTCCCCTGTGTGTAGCCGTGCAGGCGGCGTCCCCTGTGTATAGCCCTGCAGGCGGCATCCCCTGTGTGTAGCCGTGCCGGCGGCGTCCCCTGTGTGTAGCCGTGTAGGCAGCGTCCCCTGTGTGTAGCCCCGTCCCCTGTGTGTAGCCCCGTCCCCTGTGTGTAGCCGCGTCCCCTGTGTTTAGCCGCGTCCCCTGTGTGTAGCCGTGCAGGCGGCGTCCCCTGTGTGTAGCCGTGCAGGCGGAGTCCCCTGTGTATAGCCGTGCAGGCGGCATCCCCTGTGTATAGCCGTGCAGGCGGCATCCCCTGTGTATAGCCGTGCAGGCGGCATCCCCTGTGTATAGCCGTGCCGGCGGCGTCCCCTGTGTGTAGCCCCGTCCCCTGTGTGTAGCCCCGTCCCCTGTGTGTAGCCCCGTCCCCTGTGTGTAGCCCCGCCCCCTGTGTGTAGCCCCGTCCCCTGTGTGTAACCGCGTCCCCTGTGTATAGCCGTGCCGGCGGCGTCCCCTGTGTGTAGCCTTGTAGGCAGCGTCCCCTGTGTGTAGCCCCGTCCCCTGTGTGTAGCCGCGTCCCCTGTGTTTAGCCGCGTCCCCTGTGTGTAGCCGTGCAGGCGGCGTCCCCTGTGTGTAGCCATGCAGGCGGCATCCCCTGTGTGTAGCCGTGCCGGCGGCGTCCCCTGTGTGTAGCCGTGTAGGCAGCGTCCCCTGTGTGTAGCCGTGCAGGCGGCGTCCCCTGTGTGTAGCCGTGCAGGCGGCGTCCCCTGTGTGTAGCCGTGTAGGCGGCGTCCCCTGTGTGTAGGCGTGGAGGCGGCGTCCCCTGTGTGTAGCCGTGCAGGCGGCGTCCCCTGTGTGTAGCCGTGCAGACGGCGTCCCCCGTGTGTAGCCGTGCAGGCGGCGTCCCCCGTGTGTAGCCGTGCAGGCGGCGTCCCCCGTGTGTAGCCGTGCAGGCGGCGTCCCCCGTGTGTAGCCGTGCAGGCGGCGTCCCCCGTGTGTAGCCGTGCAGGCGGCGTCCCCCGTGTGTAGCCGTGCAGGCGTCGTCCCCCGTGTGTAGCCGTGTAGGCGGCGTCCCCTGTGTGTAGCCGTGCAGGCGGCGTCCCCTGTGTGTAGCCGTGCAGGCGGCGTCCCCTGTGTGTAGACGTGTAGGCGGCGTCCCCTGTGTGTAGCCGTGCAGGCGGCGTCCCCTGTATGTAGCCGTGCAGGCGGCGTCCCCTGTGTGTAGGCGGCGTCCCCTGTGTGTAGCCGTGCAGGCGGCGTCCCCTGTGTGTAGCCGTGCAGGCGGCGTCCCCTGTGTGTAGCCGTGCAGGCGGCGTCCCCTGTGTGTAGCCGTGCAGGCGGCGTCCCCTGTGTGTAGCCGTGCAGGCGGCATCCCCTGTGTGTAGCCGTGCAGGCGGCATCCCCTGTGTGTAGCCGTGCAGGCGGCGTCCCCTGTGTGTAGCCGTGCAGGCAGCGTCCCCTGTGTGTATCCGTGCAGGCGGCATCCCCTCTATGTAGCCGTGCAGGCGGCGTCCCCTGTGTGTAGCCATGCAGGCAGCGTCCCCTGTGTGTAGCCGTGCAGGCGGCGTCCCCTGTGTGTAGCCGTGTAGGCAGCGTCCCCTGTGTGTAGCCGTGCAGGCGGCATCCCCTGTGTGTAGCCGTGCAGGCGGCGTCCCCTGTGTGTAGCCGTGTAGGCGGCATCCCCTGTGTGTAGCCGTGCAGGCGGCGTCCCCTGTGTGTAGCCGTGCAGGCGGCGTCCCCTGTGTGTAGCCGTGCAGGCGGCATCCCCTGTGTGTAGCCGTGCAGGCGGCATCCCCTGTGTATAGCCGTGCAGGCGGCATCCCCTGTGTATAGCCGTGCAGGCGGCATCCCCTGTGTATAGCCGTGCCGGCGGCGTCCCCTGTGTGTAGCCCCGTCCCCTGTGTGTAGCCCCGTCCCCTGTGTGTAGCCGCGTCCCCTGTGTGTAGCCGCGTCCCCTGTGTGTAGCCCCGTCCCCTGTGTGTAACCGCGTCCCCTGTGTGTAGCCGTGCCGGCGGCGTGCCCTGTGTGTAGCCGTGCAGGCGGCGTCTCCTGTGTGTAGCCGTGCAGGCGGCGTCCCCTGTGTGTAGCCGTGCAGGCGGCGTCCCCTGTGTGTAGCCGTGCAGACGGCGTCCCCTGTGTGTAGCCGTGCAGGCGGCGTCCCCTGTGTGTAGCCGTGCAGACGGCGTCCCCTGTGTGTAGCCGTGCAGGCGGCATCCCCTGTGTATAGCCGTGCAGGCGGCATCCCCTGTGTATAGCCGTGCAGGCGGCATCCCCTGTGTATAGCCGTGCCGGCGGCGTCCCCTGTGTGTAGCCGCGTCCCCTGTGTGTAGCCGCGTCCCCTGTGTGTAGCCCCGTCCCCTGTGTGTAACCGCGTCCCCTGTGTGTAGCCGTGCAGGCGGCGTCCCCTGTGTGTAGCCGTGCAGGCGGCGTCCCCTGTGTGTAGCCGTGCAGGCGGCGTCCCCTGTGTGTAGCCGTGCAGGCGGCGTCCCCTGTGTGTAGCCGTGCAGGCGGCGTCCCCTGTGTGTAGCCGTGCAGGTGGCGTCCCCTGTGTGTAGCCGTGCCGGCGTCGTCCCCTATGTGTAGGCGTGCAGGCGGCATCCCCTGTGTGGAGCCCCGTCCTCTGTGTGTAGCCATGCAGGCGGCGTCCCCTGTGTGTAGCCCCATGCCCTGTGTGTAGCCGCATCCCCTGTGTTTAGCCGCGTCCCCTGTGTGTAGCCGTGCAGGCGGCGTCCCCTGTGTGTAGCCGTGCAGGCGGCGTCCCCTGTGTGTAGCCGTGCAGGTGGCGTCCCCTGTGTGTAGGCGTGGAGGCGGCGTCCCCTTTGTGTAGGCGTGCAGGCGGCGTCCCCTGTGTGTAGGCGTTCAGGCGGCGTCCCCTGTGTGTAGGCGTTCAGGCGGCGTCCCCTGTGTGTAGCCCCATGCCCTGTGTGTAGCCGCATCCCCTGTGTTTAGCCGCGTCCCCTGTGTGTAGCCGTGCAGGCGGCGTCCCCTGTGTGTAGCCGTGCAGGCGGCGTCCCCTGTGTGTAGCCGTGCAGGCGGCGTCCCCTGTGTGTAGGCATGGAGGCGGCGTCCCCTTTGTGTAGGCGTGCAGGCGGCGTCCCCTGTGTGTAGGCGTTCAGGCGGCGTCCCCTGTGTGTAGGCGTTCAGGCGGCGTCCCCTGTGTGTAAGCGTTCAGGCGGCGTCCCCTGTGTGTAGGCGTTCAGGCGGCGTCCCCTGTGTGTAGCCGTGCAGGCGGCGTCCGCCGTGTGTAGTCGTGCAGGCGGCGTCCCCTGTGTGCAGCCGTGCAGGCGGCGTCCCCTGTAGCCGTGCCGGCGGCGTCCCCTGTGTGTAGGCGTGCAGGCGACATCTCCTGTATGTAGCTGTGCGGGTGGTGCCCCCTGTATGTAGCTGTGCGGGTGGTGCCCCCTGTATGTAGCTGTGCGGGTGGTGCCCCCTGTATGTAGCTGTGCGGGCGGTGCCCCCTGTATCTCTCCGTGCGGGCGGTGCCCCCTGAGTTTCTCGCTATCAGTAATCCCCTCGCTCCGCTCGCTCTGACTCTTCTGGTCGTCTCTTCTAGGCTCCGTGGTCGGGTCGGTGAAGGCCGCGCACAGTGGAGGCTCCAGCGGGAAAATCACCTACAGTATCCTGAGCGGAAATGAAAATGGCGCCTTTATCATCAGCCCAAATACAGGTACAAACTGGGCCCCACTGATGTATGATAATCTATATAGTGGAGACCCCCGCACTGATGTATAATCTGCATAGTGGAGACCCCCGCACTGATGTATTATAATCTGCATAGTGGAGACCCCCGCACTGATGTATGATCGCCCCCCCATAGTAATCTGCACCTTTCTCTGCGGTGTTAACCCCTTACATGCCTTGTGATTTCCCTCCAGGGCAGCTCACCGTTTTGCGGTCGGACTCTCTGGACTTTGAGTCGACTCCTCGCCATAAGTTGGTGATTCAGGCGGAGACCGCGCAGCATTTCGCCTTCACCACAGTCACCGTCGCGCTCCAGGATGCCAATGACAATGCTCCGCGCTTCCAGCTTCCCTCCTATACGGCGTATATCCGGGAGGGTCAGGCTGACGGGAGCCGCATTATCCAGGTATATGGCGGCCCCTGTGACCCCCCTCCCCCTCCCCGCGTGGGAGGCAAGCACTGATGATACCACGGCTTTGTCTCTAGGTTCTCGCTGAAGATCCTGATCAGGGAATGAACGGGCAGATCACCTACACGTTCCAGCCGTTCCAGCCCATGAGGGATCTGTTTCGCATTGATCCTCACACAGGCATTGTTACTACGGCCGTTATATTAGATCGTGAGATCTGGTCCGAGGCGCGGTGAGTGTGGGAGGAGAACAAATACTTTTACTGGAACAAAACAAATATCAGAGTAAAAAAGGCAAATTGCTCGTAATTTCAATGAAAGTAATAGAAGTGGGCAATATGGAAATCACACCGGAAAACAGAGAAAAAGGGGAGAAGCTGCCTCAATCTCTGCACTAAGCATGGAGGACAAAGAGGGGAGAAGCTGCCTCAATCTCTGCATTGTGTGTGTGTGTGTGTGTGTGTGTGTGTGTGTGTGTGTGTGTGTGTGTGTGTGTGTGTGTGTGTGCTGCACCAAGTATGGAGGACAGAGGGGGGAGAAGCTGCCTCAATCTCTGCATTGTGTGTGTGTGTGTGTGTGCTGCACCAAGTATGGAGGACAGAGAGGGGAGAAGCTGCCTCAATCTCTGCATTATGTGTGTGCGCGTACTGCACTAAGCATGGAGGACAGAGAGGGGAGAAGCTGCCTCAATCTCTGCATTATGTGTGTGTGTGTGTGTGTGTGTGTGCTGCACCAAGTATGGAGGACAGAGAGGGGAGAAGCTGCCTCAATCTCTGCATTGTGTGTGTGTGTGTGTGTGTGTGTGCTGCACCAAGTATGGAGGACAGAGAGGGGAGAAGCTGCCTCAATCTCTGCATTGTGTGTGTGTGTGTGTGTGTGTGTGTGTGTGTGTGTGTGTGTGTGTGTGTGTGTGTGTTTGTGTGCTGCACCAAGTATGGAGGACAGAGAGGGGAGAAGCTGCCTCAATCGCTGCACTAAGCATGGAGGACAGAGAGAGGAGAAGAAAACGAGGACTGGAGAACCAATAATATATCAACAATCTCACAGCTATAAGTCCATCTCCAGAGATCTTGATGTTCCTTTCTCCACAATGTGTAACATAATGAAGACGTTTAGCACTAGTGATGAGCGAGCGGTAAGATGCTCATGTGCTCGTTGCTCGAATCAAGCAATGTCTAACGCTCGGCTGCTCGTCTCAAGTAACCACTATAATAGAAGCGCAGGCATTTTATGGGCAGATCCCCGGGGAGGGCTGAGGGGGCCGGAAACAGCACGGGGAAGACACCCGGACAGATCTCTGACTCCCAGATCACTGCTGGGAACAATGGTGTCAGAGGATTACGCCACTATTACTGACTGACAAGAAAACATGCAAAACCGAGGATAACATGGCTATTACAGAAATAATGTTCAGAAACATTCTATATAACTTGCATATAAAGCAAATTTAACTGCAGAGAAAAAACCGCCTCCTGCACCCGTTTGGCCGTGTTCACAACTCACGTTTTGGCTTTCAACGGTGAAACAAACACTGCAAAACACTGAAAGCAGCGACAGGCTCCTTCTTCTAAAAATGTAGCAGCTTTCTATTACAGTCAGGAAAAACAGAAATCCTGTCCATGAGATGTCTCATATTTTTCCCCATTTGTAAGGAGTGGGACTCCTAGCCTGGTGAAGCCTATGTACTAAGTGCCAGGGATGCCAAAACGTAGGGGGGACTGCAATACTCCCTGGCAGAAATGTAGAGGAGGCCTCAGAAAACATGCAGAAGGAGTGGGACTTCTGTAGCCAATAACAAGGAATCCCAGAGGCTCACAGTATATCTAACAATAACAACCTTCAGGCAGTCTGACTCTGACTTTGCTCCCACTTAGGTGGGCGGCAGGTCCTCCTGTGCCGGCTCTGGGCATCAGGCAGCCCCTAGGCTTGAAATAGATTGAATCAGGGGTTTCCAAACTTTTATTTTTTAATTATCTCTTTTAAGACCTTTGCCAATGAAAATTCATGAACCATGAGGGGGAAACTTCTCCATCCATCCATCCAAGGGGGAACTTCTTGTTCCATTACGGGACGTACTATGTTTTATACCCTGATCTTCTGTGCATGATCAGCATTGGTTCCCTCTGATAGGGGATTTAACTACGCCTTGTAAGTCTGACCTGCACTGCCAGCATTTTTAGCACACTCTTGTCCCCCCCCCCCCCCCCTTCCCCCTTTTGATGGGACTACTGTATTAGGGGTAGTGGGTGAGAGTGTGTCTTATTATTGTCATACATCCTCTAGGCACCTATCGGGTGGTTCCTGGATGGTTCCTAGTCTAGAGGATACCACTGTGATATTGACCTAGGAATGGTGGTTTGACTTGGGCTTTGTCTGATGCCCTTTTGCAGCGTGAGTAATATCATTGCTTCACTGGTTTTATTCACCTTTTGAGTGTATACTCCTTTATTGGTACTTTATTAAAAGTTATGTTTTAGGTCTTTTTTTGGTGTGCAGACCATTGTTTGCTCCTCTTGGATCCAGCTATTTACCTCTGTGGAAACTTCTCCAACCCATCCGGGGGAAAGAAACCACAAGTCCTTTGTCCATTTACTCACACAAGAGGTGCACTCGGGTCTTTCTCCCATTGTATGAAGGCTTCCTTATTTATTTTTTATGCAGAGTTGAGGAAAATCAGAGTCTTGCAGGCCGCAGTCACTGCTCCCTCCCTGCTAAAGGTCATTCCGTAGGTTTTTAGTGCCGCCGGGTCATAATAACTAATAGGCTCATACGCCTGTCAACTAACAAAGCTGACCATCTTACTGTGCTCAAAATGAACAAGGCCTGGATTAGCCCCGATTTCTCAACCCCACCGGATGACAACAGCAGAACGTAAAGCCAAGTCAAATGTGTTTGTTTTCTGGTATATTCCCATGCACCCCTTCCCACCCCAAAAAAAGCTATACAGTTCATGGTTTAGTTTCCTGGACCTCTTCCTCAAGTCATCAAGCGGCCCTCACTCACAATCTTTAGAGGGCCATCACCTGACCCTCACTGCAGATATTTAGAGGGCCAGTGGTCGTCCCTCACTCAACTGACAACACTTTGAGGAACCGACCAAGATGGTAACAGCTATGATGCCATAACAAGTGTCACCATCCCACTTCTGTGTCTACTTAAACGATCGATGCTCACAGTTAAAGAGGAAGCTTCGCATATGGACAAGGTGGAGATGGATGAAGAACAGGGTGCTACGTGCTTGCATATCATGACTGCTTGCCGTGGAAATGTTCCCGTTTAGGCTTGTAGGTGCTAAGGCTTTCCATAATCTGAGGGTGGCGGCCATCCTGTGGTACTTGGTGTTCAGCCGCCAATATATTTCCTGGTATGCAGTCCCTGCCTTACACTGCACGTGTCTCATAACATCACCCATGCCCTGACCAACGTAGTTAGGTGGCAGCAGTGAACATATAGAAGGACTGTAAACCAATATAACCTGACTATATGCCTCTAATCCAAAACTATCCCTCCTCCAGCAGCTATCCCCACACTGAATGCAGATAATAGTGGTATTAACCCTTTCACGACCGGCCGATTTTTCGCTTTCCGTTTTTTTTTTTCGCCATTCTTTTTCTGAGAGACGTAACTTTTTTATTTTTCAGTCAATATGGTCATGTGAGGGCTCATTTTTTGCGGAACGAGCTGTACTTTTAAATGAAACCATCAGTTTTACCATATTGTGTACTAGAAAATGGCAAAAAAATTCCAAATGCTGAAAAATTGCAAAAAAAGTGCGATAGCACTATGGTTTTTGAGATATTTTATTCACTGTGTTCACTATATGGTAAAACTGATGTGTGGGTGTGATGCCTCAGGTCAGTGTGAGTTCGTAGACACCAAACATGTATAGGTTTACTTTTATATAAGGGGTTAAAAAAAAATCGGAAGTTTGTCCGAAAAAAGTGGCGCACGTTTTACGCCATATTCCGTGACCCGTAGCGTTCTCATTTTTCGGGATCTTAGGCTCAATGACGGCTTATTTTTAGTGTCTCGAGCTGACGTTTTTAACGGTATCATTTTTGCGCAGATGCTACGTTTTGATCGCCTCTTATTGCATTTTGCGCAAAAGTTGTGGCGACAAAAAAACGTCGTTTTGGCGTTTGGAATTTTTTTGCCGCTACGCCGTTTACTGATCAGATTAATTGATTTTATATTTTGATAGATCGGGCGTTTCTGAACGCGGCGATACCAAATGTGTGTATATTTTTTATTTTTTTAACCCTTTAATTTTCAATGGGGCGAATGGGGGGTGATTTGAACTTTTAGGTTTTTTTGTTTTTTTTTAATTTTTTAAAACTTTTTTTTTTACTTTTTTTTTTTATTTTACTAGTCCCCCTAGGGGGCTATTGCGATCAGCATTCCGATCGCTCTGCAGTATCTGCTGATCACAGCTGGAAGGCTGTAAACAGCAGATACGCTGTCTTTCTCTTTTGCTGTGCCCCGGGCACAGCGAAAGTGAAACCAATTCATGTGTAGTAGAGGAGTCATCACATGACCCTGTGCTACCATGACAACTATCGGGAGTCACGTGATCGCGTCACGTGACTTCCGGTTTTGGCGGTAAGTAAAACTTTACCGCGATCGCGCTTATAATGGCGCTGTCATGTATTGACAGCGCCATATAAGGGGTTAATCGGCACGAGCAGATAACGACTCTGCTCGTGCCTAGCAGGCACACATCTCAGCTGTGAAAATCAGCTGAGATGTGTGCCGATCGCGGCATGCTGCCGCCGGAGGACCGCGGGCAGTAAGATTATGTCATTTAGGACGTAATTTTACGGCCCGCGGTCGTTAAGGGGTTAATAGGGAATAGAATTGATTTAGGCCTGAAAAGGACTTTTGGTTTTAGGTTTCAGCAGCGAGGACTGTAAGGCTGTAATCCCTACTTACAGGTTTCTAATACACTATCCCTTCTCCAGCAGCTTGTCCTACACTAAATGCTGACTACAATCGGTATTATTAGACAATAGAATAGCTTTCAATTAGCCCTGAACAGGTCTGTTGGTTCAGTTTGTTCCAGCAGGTTCTGTCACCCTATCCCTTTTCCAGCAGAATCTCTCCCTAGTCCCTACACTATTTCCGGGTAGAGTGTTTCGAACATGGTGTCATCGGGTCTTATATAGACTCATTGCAGCCAACCAATCACAGTAATGCCATTAGCCAATATAGGTATTGCATTATCATGATTGGCAGGCAATCCCACATATTTAGGGGCTGAAAAAAAACCCAGGAAATATGTGGGTAGGAACTCGAGCATTGCGTCTGACTACCATGATACTCGATTGAGTGTCAAGTATTCTCTCTCATCAGTATTTATAACCCACTGCAGCTAATCTTCCTGGATGTGGACGGCAGAGAAAAATTGATAAAAGGTTGTAATAGTGCGGATGTAGGATAAGCCCCAATCAAGATCCAAAGAAATTAAAGTCGTCCTGCAGCTCAGGGGCATCAGTGTCAGCGCAAACTATCCGTCCACATCTGAATGACATGAAACGCTATGGAGGAGACCCAGGAGGACCCCACTGCTGACACAGAGACAGAAAAAAGCCAAAATGTAAGGGAGTAACCAAAATCCTTCTGGGAAAGCGTCTGGTTGACAGATGAGAGCTTTTTAGTAAAGCGCATCATTCTACTGTTTACTGAAAACAGAATGAGGCCTACAAAGAAAAGACCACAGAACCTACAGGCACATCTGGTGGAGGACAGAGATGTTTCGGGGATGTTTTGCTGCTTCTGGCACTGGGTGCAGTGACTGTGTGCAAGACATCATGAAACCTGAGGATACCAGAGGATTTTAGGTAGCAATGTAGTGCCTACTGTAAGAAAGCTGGGTCTGCGCCTAGGTCAGGGGTCTCCACCAGGACAATGACCCCAAACACTTCAAGAATTCCCAGAAATGGATGGAAACAAAGTACTGGAGAGTCCTGAAGAGGCCGCAATGAGTCCGGATCTAAACCCCATTCACTTGTGTGGAGAGATCTGAAGATTGGAGGAGGAGATAAGAAGATAAGAAGAAGAGAAGACATCTTCAGATATGAGAGACCTGGAGACGTTTATTAAAACGAAGAGTCCAAGACTCCAGGTGCCAGGAGGAAGAAGCTTGTGGACGGGGATAAGAGGCGACTGATGGAAGGGATTTATTCCAGAGGGTAAAGGACGCAACTAAATATTAAGAGGAGGGGACAACAATTCTGTCCGGAACATCTTTGGAGTTTTGTAGGAAATCCTGTCCAATTTGCCTTTTTTTACTCATGTGTATAACGAAGCATGTAATTGTAATAATTATCTGGGAGAAATACGTCATGATGTAGAGTAATTTCAAGGTGCCGACACTTTCATCCACTACTAATAGATATATATATATATATATATATATATATATATATATATATATATATATATATATATATATATATATACATACACACATTACAGACCGAAAGTTTGGACACACCTTCTCATTCAAAGAGTTTTCTTTATCTTCAGGACTCTGAAAATTGTAGATTCACATTGAAGGCATCAAAACTATGAATTATCACATGTGGAATGAAATACTTAATAAAAAAGTGTGAAACAACTGAAAATATGTCTTATATTCTAGGTTCTTCACAGTAGCCGCCTTTTGCTTTGATTACTGCTTTGCACACTCTTGGCATTCTCTTGATGAGCTTCAAGAGGTAGTCACCGGAAATGGTCTTCCAACAGTCTTGAAGGAGTTCCCAGAGATGCTTAGCACTTGTTTTCCCTTTTGCCTTCACTCTGCGGTCCACCTCACCCCAAACCATCTCGACTGGGTTCAGGTCTGGTGATTGTGGGGGCCAGGTCATCTGGCGTAGCACCCCTCACTCTCTTTCTTAGGCAAATAGCCCTTACACAGCCTGGAGGTGTGTTTGGGGTCATTGTCCTGTTGAAAAATAAATGATGGTCCAACTAAACGCAAACCGGATGGAATAGCATGCTGCTGCAAGATGCCGTGGTAGCCATGCTGGTTCATTATGCCTTCAATTTTGAATAAATCCCCAACAGTGTCACCAGCAAAGCACCCCCACACCATCACACCTCCTCCTCCATTTCACGGTGGGAACCAGGCATATAGAGTCCATCCGTTCACCTTTTCTGCGTCGCACAAAGACACGGTGGATGGATCCAAAGATCTCAAATTTGGACTCATCAGACCAAAGCACAGATTTCCACTGGTCTAATGTCCATTCCTTGTGTTCTTTAGCCCAAACAAGTCTCTTCTGCTTGCTGCCTGTCCTTAGCAGTGGTTTCCTACCAGCTGTTTTACCATGAAGGCCTGCTGCACAAAGTCTCCTCTTAACAGTTGTTCTAGAGAGGTGTCTGCTGCTAGAACTCTGTGTGGCATTGACCTGGTCTCTCATCTGAGCTGCTGTTAACCTGTGATTTCTGAGGCTGGTGACTTGGATAAACTTATCCTCCGCAGCAGAGGGGACTCTTGGTCTTCCTTTCCTGGGGCGTTCCTCATGTGAGCCAGTTTCTTTGTAGCATTTGATGGTTTTTGCCACTGCACTTGGGGACACTTTCAAAGTTTTCCCAATTTTTCGGACTGACTGACCTTCATTTCTTAAAGTAATGATGGCCACTCGTTTTTCTTTACTTAGCTGCTTTTTTCTTGCCATAATACAAATTATAACAGTCTATTCAGTAGGACTATCAGCTGTGTATCCACCATCCACTGTGTGTCTGCACAACACAACTGATGGTCCCAACCCCATTTATAAGGCAAGAAATCCCACTTATTAAACCTGACAGGGCACACCTGTGAAGTGAAAACCATTTCCGGTGACTACCTCTTGAAGCTCATCAACAGAATGGCAAGAGTGTGCAAAGCAGGAATCAAAGCAAAAGGAGGCTACTTTGAAGAACCTAGAATATAAGACATATTTTCAGTTGTGTCACACTTTATTGTTAAGTATTTCATTCCACATGTGATAATTCATAGTTTTGATGGCTTCAATGTGAATCTGCAATTTTCAGAGTCATGAAAATAAAGAAAACTCTTTGAATGAGAAGGTGTGTCCAAACCTTTGGTCTGTACTGTGTATATATATATCGCTCTGCAGCACGATGTGTGTTTGAATGCTTAATTCACCGGGGGTCTGCTAAGTTTACATTGCCTTTGTCTCTGTCCAGGTTGGTGGTCACAGCGACTGATCGCGGCTCCCCCCCTCTGACCGGATCGGCTACATTAACCCTGGTGGTGATGGATGTAAATGATAACAGTCCAACCATCCCGCTCCAGCTAGAGCTCAGTATCCGGGAGGGTAGGTATTTGTAGATGAGAAACTCTTCTACGATGTCATCTTCATAATAGTCCTTATCATCTTAAATATAGTGACTATATTTTTGGTTGCTATTTGAATAGTACAATCCAGAAACTTGCCAACTAGAAAACAATAATCTAGACGACCACTGACTAAAAAAACATTCCTTAGAATACCACTTACCTGACCAGATCCCCTAGAAGAACACACTCTAATAGACCATCCACTAGAAATCCACTGCTGAGAAGACCATCCCTAGAAGACCAAGTAGAAAACCATCCAGTATGCAACATCCCATTGAAGACCACAACCTAATACACCACCCACTAGAAAAGCACCACTAAAAAGACTAACCCCTAAAAAACCACACAGTAGAAGTCCACTGACTACAAAACTACTCATTAGGAAACATCCCCTATAAAACCAGCCACTAGGACACTACCCACTAGATGTCCATCAACTAGAAGACAAACTGACTAAACAGCCACCTGGAGACCAACCACTAGAAGACCATGAACTAGAAGACCACTAACTTAAAGACCATCCCCTATAAAACCAACAACTAGGAAACCACTGACTAGAAGCCCACCCACTAGTAGACATACCCTAGAAGACCTCACCCTAATAGACCATCCACTAGAAAACCACTTTTCAGTGCAATTTGTAATGGTGGTCCCAATCTGTTTCCCTGCTTTTACCAACAATGCAGGAGTAGTAGATGGCACTGATGTCCGGCCCGAGTTGCGCAGCAGTGGCCATGTCTGAACTGTCCGTCAAGTCACAATTACCAATCCTCTCATCTACAGATGCTCTGATTGGCTCAGAAATTGCTCAGGTGACAGCCAATGATGTGGACTCTGGCCCTCCCTTGTGGTACCTGCTGACCATTGATGGCTCCCCAGGGAGCACATTCAGCATCTTCCGTTACGGTGGGCACATATGGCTTACGGAGCCCCTGGACTACGAGGAGCGGGCATCATACACTCTAACGATACAGACGTCCGATGGAAAGCACCAGACTCGTGCGGATGTGAGACTCACCCTACAGGACATCAACGATAATGCTCCCGAGTTCAGACAGAGCCTGTACCAGGTCAGCCTCTGTCGCGCGGTCCCCCGCACCAGGGTTTGTCCTCTGAGGACCTTATCACTCCTGCAAAATGACAGGAAGGAACAAATTTACCCTTTCCTGCAATTTTGTTCATTGAATTGTCACTTTGTGATTAGTAAAGGATGACTTTCTCCCCGCCAGGTCGCTGTCATGGAGCACACTCCGGCGTGGACCCCGCTGGTGACTATTTCTGCCACCGATCGAGACTCCGGGGAGATGGGCAGAGTCACATACAAAGTGTTGTCCTTTGATACCGGCTCCTTTCACATCGACCCCAATAATGGTAAGTCCAGGTATACACTACCCAACTTGTAGCGTTAGGCGACCACTCATCTATAGTAGCCTGATGACCCGCTAACGATGTGCACACAACGATCAGTATTAGATCAATAGCAGATCGCTTTGTCTGCATTGACTCTGCAGCACTTTCCCGATAATTGTACAGTATAAATCCAGCTAAATTTTACTGACTCCCCATCCCTAGCACCAGACGTGAGCAAACAGTCACAAGAGAAGGGACGTACTCTCATCTGAGGGTCATTTATGGCTAAATGCAATGGACTTGTCTTCTTTTAACCCTGAAAACTTTGAACGTTATTTTAATATTTATACCGTCTCATGAAAAAAATCTCAAACGCGCCTCCCCCTTGAAAGAGGGATAGTTCGGCAGTCACAGCGACGTCGCTGAGCAGGTATGTGCGTGTGACACTGCCGTAGCGATAATGTTCACTACGGCAGCAATCACCACATATCGCATGTGCGACGGGGGCGGATACTATCGCGCTCGGCATCGCTAGCCGATGCTAGCAATGTCGCAACGTGTAAAGCCCGTCTAAGTATACCCATATTGGTGGGATGAACAGGTTGGAGGTGGGAAGCGGGTCGGAGGTGGGAAGGGGGTTGCTGGGAAGCGGGTCTGTGTGGGAAGGGGGTTGCTGGGAAGCGGGTCGTTGGTGGGAAGCGGGTCAGAGATTGGAAGGAGGTTGGTGGGAAGCGGGTCGTTGGTGGGAAGTGGGTCGTTGGTGGGAAGCGGGTCGTTGGTGGGAAGCGGGTCATTGGTGGGAAGCGGGTCGAAGATGGGAAATGGGTCATTGGTGGGAAGCGGGTCGGAGATGGGAAGCGGGTCATTGGTGGGAAGCGGGTTAGGGTTAGGGTTAGGGTTAATAACTGGTACATTCTGCAGAAAAAGAGTGCACTGGTGAGCCGGGAACACTAAAAAGCCTTGCTGTCCACAACAGACAACAGTGATGGCTGATCACAGAACCACAAGGGGCAAATACAGAGGAGTCACCACAAGGTGCAAATACAGAGGGGTCACCACAAGGAGCAGATACAGAGGAGACACCACAAGGTGCAAATACAGAGGGGTCACCACAAGGAGCAGATACAGAGGGGTCACCACAAGGAGCAAATACAGAGGGGTCACCACAAGGAACAAATACAAAGGAGACACCACAAGGGGCAAATACAGAGGAGTCACCACAAGGTGCAAATACAGAGGAGTCACCACAAGGTGCAAATACAGAGGAGTCACCACAAGGAGTAAATACAGAGGGGTCACCATAAGGAGGAAATACAGAGGAGTCACCGCAAGGAGCAAATACAGAAGAGACACCACAAGGAGCAAATACAGAGGGGACACCACAAGGTGCAAATACAGAGGAGACACCACAAGGAGGAAATACAGAGGAGTCACCACAAGGAGGAAATACAGAGGAGTCACCACAAGGAGCAAATACAGAGGGGTCACCACAAGGAGGAAATACAGAGGAGTCACCACAAGGAGCAAATACAGAGGGGACACCACAAGGTGCAAATACAGAGGGGTCACCACAAGGAGCAAATACAGAGGAGACACCACAAGGAGGAAATACAGAGGAGTCACCACAAGGAGGAAATACAGAGGAGTCACCACAAGGAGCAAATACAGAGGGGACACCACAAGGTGCAAATACAGAGGGGTCACCACAAGGTGCAAATACAGAGGAGACACCACAAGGAGGAAATACAGAGGAGTCACCACAAGGAGGAAATACAGAGGAGTCACCACAAGGAGCAAATACAGAGGAGACACCACAAGGAGGAAATACAGAGGAGTCACCACAAGGAGCAAATACAGAGGGGACACCACAAGGTGCAAATACAGAGGGGTCACCACAAGGAGCAAATACAGAGGAATCACCACAAGGAGGAAATACAGAGGAGTCACCACAAGGAGCAAATACAGAGGAGACACCACAAGGAAGACATACAGAGGAGTCACCACAAGGAGCAAATACAGAGGGGACACCACAAGGTGCAAATACAGAGGAGTCACCACAAGGAGCAAATACAGAGGGGACACCACAAGGTGCAAATACAGAGGGGTCACCACAAGGAGCAAATACAGAGGAGTCACCACAAGGAGCAAATACAGAGGGGTCACCACAAGGACCAAATACAGAGGAGTCACCACAAGGAGCAAATACAGAGGAGTCACCACAAAGAGCAAATACAGAGGGGTCACCACAAGGAGCAAATACAGAGGAGTCACCACAAAGTGCAAATACAGAGGAGTCACCACAAGGAGCAAATACAGAGGAGACACCACAAGGAGCAAATACAGAGGAGACACCACAAGGAGCAAATACAGAGGGGTCACCACAAGGAGCAAATACAGAGGAGTCACCACAAGGAGCAAATACAGAGGGGTCACCACAAGGAGCAAATACAGAGGGGTCACCACAAGGAGCAAATACAGAGGAGACACCACAAGGAGCAAATACAGAGGAGTCACCACAAAGAGCAAATACAGAGGGGTCACCACAAGGAGGAAATACAGAGGGGTCACCACAAGGAGCAAATACAGAGGAGACACCACAAGGAGGAAATACAGAGGAGACACCACAAGGTGCAAATATAGAGGAGTCACCACAAGGAGCAAATACAGAGGAGTCACCACAAGGTGCAAATACAGAGGAGTCACGACAAGGTGCAAATACAGAGGAGTCACCACAAGGTGCAAATACAGAGGGGACACCACAAGGAACAAATACAGAGGAGTCACCACAAGGAGTAAATACAGAGGGGTCACCACAAGGAGGAAATACAGAGGAGTCACCGCAAGGAGCAAATACAGAAGAGACACCACAAGGAGCAAATACAAAGGAGACACCACAAGGAGCAAATACAGAGGGGACACCACAAGGAGCAAATACAAGGAGCAAATACAGAGGAGTCACCACAAGGTGCAAATACAGAGGAGTCACCACAAGGTGCAAATACAGAGGAGTCACCACAAGGTGCAAATACAGAGGGGACACCACAAGGTGCAAATACAGAGGAGACACCACAAGGAGCAAATACAGAGGAGTCACCACAAGGAGGAAATACAGAGGAGTCACCACAAGGAGCAAATACAGAGGGGTCACCACAAGGAGCAAATACAGAGGAGTCACCACAAGGAGCAAATACAGAGGAGACACCACAAGGAGCAAATACAGAGGAGACACCACAAGGTGCAAATATCGAGGAGTCACCACAAGGAGCAAATACAGAGGGGTCACATCAAGCAGCAAATACAGAGGAATCACCACAAGGTGCAAATACAGAGGAGACACCACAAGGAGCAAATACAGAGGAGACACCACAAGGTGCAAATACAGAAGAGTCACCACAAGGTGCAAATACAGAAGAGTCACCACAAGGTGCAAATACAGAGGAGTCACCACAAGGAGAAAATACAGAGGAGTCACCACAAGATGCAAATACAGAAGAGTCACCACAAGGTGCAAATACAGAGGGGTCACCACAAGGAGAAAATACAGAGGAGTCACCACAAGATGCAAATACAGAAGAGTCACCACAAGGTGCAAATACAGAGGAGACACCACAAGGAGCAAATACAGAGGAGACACCACAAGGTGCAAATACAGAGGAGTCACCACAAGGAGCAAATACAGAGGAGTCACCACAAGGAGCAAATACAGAGGAGTCACCACAAGGAGCAAATACAGAGGAGTCACCACAAGGAGCAAATACAGAGGGGACACCACAAGGAACAAATACAGAGGAGTCACCACAAGGAGTAAATACAGAGGGGTCACCACAAGGAGGAAATACAGAGGAGTCACCGCAAGGAGCAAATACAGAAGAGACACCACAAGGAGCAAATACAAAGGAGACACCACAAGGAGCAAATACAGAGGAGTCACCACAAGGAGCAAATACAGAGGAGTCACCACAAGGAGCAAATACAGAGGAGTCACCACAAGGAGCAAATACAGAGGGGTCACCACAAGGAGCAAATACAGAGGAGTCACCACAAGGAGCAAATACAGAGGGGACACCACAAGGAGCAAATACAAGGAGCAAATACAGAGGAGTCACCACAAGGTGCAAATACAGAGGAGTCACCACAAGGTGCAAATACAGAGGAGTCACCACAAGGTGCAAATACAGAGGGGACACCACAAGGTGCAAATACAGAGGAGACACCACAAGGAGCAAATACAGAGGAGTCACCACAAGGAGGAAATACAGAGGAGTCACCACAAGGAGCAAATACAGAGGGGTCACCACAAGGAGCAAATACAGAGGAGTCACCACAAGGAGCAAATACAGAGGAGACACCACAAGGAGCAAATACAGAGGAGACACCACAAGGTGCAAATATCGAGGAGTCACCACAAGGAGCAAATACAGAGGGGTCACATCAAGCAGCAAATACAGAGGAATCACCACAAGGTGCAAATACAGAGGAGACACCACAAGGAGCAAATACAGAGGAGACACCACAAGGTGCAAATACAGAAGAGTCACCACAAGGTGCAAATACAGAAGAGTCACCACAAGGTGCAAATACAGAGGAGTCACCACAAGGAGCAAATACAGAGGGGACACCACAAGGAACAAATACAGAGGAGTCACCACAAGGAGTAAATACAGAGGGGTCACCACAAGGAGGAAATACAGAGGAGTCACCGCAAGGAGCAAATACAGAAGAGACACCACAAGGAGCAAATACAAAGGAGACACCACAAGGAGCAAATACAGAGGAGTCACCACAAGGAGCAAATACAGAGGAGTCACCACAAGGAGCAAATACAGAGGAGTCACCACAAGGAGCAAATACAGAGGGGTCACCACAAGGAGCAAATACAGAGGGGTCACCACAAGGAGCAAATACAGAGGAGTCACCACAAGGAGCAAATACAGAGGGGACACCACAAGGAGCAAATACAAGGAGCAAATACAGAGGAGTCACCACAAGGTGCAAATACAGAGGAGTCACCACAAGGTGCAAATACAGAGGAGTCACCACAAGGTGCAAATACAGAGGGGACACCACAAGGTGCAAATACAGAGGAGACACCACAAGGAGCAAATACAGAGGAGTCACCACAAGGAGGAAATACAGAGGAGTCACCACAAGGAGCAAATACAGAGGGGTCACCACAAGGAGCAAATACAGGGGAGTCACCACAAGGAGCAAATACAGAGGAGACACCACAAGGAGCAAATACAGAGGAGACACCACAAGGTGCAAATATCGAGGAGTCACCACAAGGAGCAAATACAGAGGGGTCACATCAAGCAGCAAATACAGAGGAATCACCACAAGGTGCAAATACAGAGGAGACACCACAAGGAGCAAATACAGAGGAGACACCACAAGGTGCAAATACAGAAGAGTCACCACAAGGTGCAAATACAGAAGAGTCACCACAAGGTGCAAATACAGAGGAGTCACCACAAGGAGAAAATACAGAGGAGTCACCACAAGATGCAAATACAGAAGAGTCACCACAAGGTGCAAATACAGAGGGGTCACCACAAGGAGAAAATACAGAGGAGTCACCACAAGATGCAAATACAGAAGAGTCACCACAAGGTGCAAATACAGAGGAGACACCACAAGGAGCAAATACAGAGGAGACACCACAAGGTGCAAATACAGAGGAGTCACCACAAGGAGCAAATACAGAGGAGTCACCACAAGGAGCAAATACAGAGGAGTCACCACAAGGAGCAAATACAGAGGGGTCACCACAAGGACCAAATACAGAGGAGTCACCACAAGGACCAAATACAGAGGAGTCACCACAAGGAGCAAATACAGAGGAGTCACCACAAGGAGCAAATACAGAGGGGTCACCACAAGGAGCAAATACAGAGGAGTCACCACAAGGAGCAAATACAGAGGAGTCACCACAAGGAGCAAATACAGAGGGGTCACCACAAGGAGCAAATACAGAGGGGTCACCACAAGGAGCAAATACAGAGGAGTCACCACAAAGAGCAAATACAGAGGAGTCACCACAAGGAGCAAATACAGAGGAGACACCACAAGGAGCAAATACAGAGGAGTCGCCACAAGGAGCAAATACAGAGGGGTCACCACAAGGAGGAAATACAGAGGGGTCACCACAAGGAGGAAATACAGAGGGGTCACCACAAGGGGCAAATACAGAGGGGTCACCACAAGGAGGAAATACAGAGGGGTCACCACAAGGAGGAAATACAGAGGGGACACCACAAGGAGGAAATACAGAGGAGTCACCACAAGGAGCAAATACAGAGGAGACACCACAAGGAGCAAATACAGAGGAGACACCACAAGGAGCAAATTCAGAGGAGTCACCACAAGGAGGAAATACAGAGGAGTCACCACAAGGAGGAAATACAGAGGAGTCACCACAAGGTGCAAATACAGAGGAGTCACCACAAGGAGCAAATACAGAGGAGTCACCACAAGAGGCAAATACAGAGGAGTCACCACAAGGAGCAAATACAGAGGGGTCACCACAAGGAGCAAATACAGAGGAATCACCACAAGGAGCAAATACAGAGGGGTCACCACAAGGAGCAAATACAGAGGAGACACCACAAGGAGCAAATACAGAGGAGTCACCACAAGGAGGAAATACAGAGGAGTCACCACAAGGAGCAAATACAGAGGGGTCACCACAAGGAGAAAATACAGAGGAGTCACCACAAGATGCAAATACAGAAGAGTCACCACAAGGTGCAAATACAGAGGAGACACCACAAGGAGCAAATACAGAGGAGACACCACAAGGTGCAAATACAGAGGGGTCACCACAAGGAGCAAATACAGAGGAGTCACCACAAGGAGCAAATACAGAGGAGTCACCACAAGGAGCAAATACAGAGGAGACACCACAAGGAGCAAATACAGAGGGGTCACCACAAGGACCAAATACAGAGGAGTCACCACAAGGAGCAAATACAGAGGAGTCACCACAAGGAGCAAATACAGAGGAGTCACCACAAGGAGCAAATACAGAGGAGTCACCACAAGGAGCAAATACAGAGGGGTCACCACAAGGAGCAAATACAGAGGAGTCCCCACAAGGAGCAAATACAGAGGAGACACCACAAGGAGCAAATACAGAGGGGTCACCACAAGGACCAAATACAGAGGAGTCACCACAAGGAGCAAATACAGAGGAGTCACCACAAGGACCAAATACAGAGGAGTCACCACAAGGAGCAAATACAGAGGAGTCACCACAAGGAGCAAATACAGAGGAGTCACCACAAGGAGCAAATACAGAGGAGACACCACAAGGAGCAAATACAGAGGGGTCACCACAAGGACCAAATACAGAGGAGTCACCACAAGGAGCAAATACAGAGGAGTCACCACAAGGAGCAAATACAGAGGAGTCACCACAAGGAGCAAATACAGAGGAGTCACCACAAGGAGCAAATACAGAGGGGTCACCACAAGGAGCAAATACAGAGGAGTCCCCACAAGGAGCAAATACAGAGGAGACACCACAAGGAGCAAATACAGAGGGGTCACCACAAGGACCAAATACAGAGGAGTCACCACAAGGAGCAAATACAGAGGAGTCACCACAAGGAGCAAATACAGAGGAGTCACCACAAGGAGCAAATACAGAGGGGTCACCACAAGCAGCAAATACAGAGGAGTCACCACAAGGAGCAAATACAGAGGAGTCACCACAAGGTGCAAATACAGAGGAGACACCACAAGGAGCAAATACAGAGGGGTCACCACAAGGAGCAAATACAGAGGGGTCACCACAAGGAGCAAATACAGAGGAGTCACCACAAGGGGCAAATACAGAGGGGTCACCACAAGGAGCAAATAGCGAGGAGTCACCACAAGGAGCAAATACAGAGGGGTCACCACAAGGAGCAAATACAGAGGGGTCACCACAAGGAGCAAATACAGAGGAGTCACCACAAGGAGCAAATACAGAGGAGTCACCACAAGGAGCAAATACAGAGGCGTCACCACAAGGAGCAAATACAGAGGAGTCACCACAAGGTGCAAATACAGAGGAGTCACCACAAGGAGCAAATACAGAGGAGTCACCACAAGGAGCAAATACAGAGGGGTCACCACAAGGAGCAAATACAGAGGGGTCACCACAAGGAGCAAATACAGAGGAGTCACCACAAGGAGCAAATACAGAGGGGTCACCACAAGGAGCAAATACAGAGGGGTCACCACAAGGAGCAAATACAGAGGAGTCACCACAAAGAGCAAATACAGAGGAGTCACCACAAGGAGCAAATACAGAGGAGTCACCACAAGGAGGAAATACAGAGGCGTCACCACAAGGGGCAAATACAGAGGAGACACCACAAGGAGGAAATACAGAGGCGTCACCACAAGGGGCAAATACAGAGGAGACACCACAAGGAGCAAATACAGAGGAGTCACCACAAGGAGCAAATACAGAGGAGACACCACAAGGAGCAAATACAGAGGAGTCACCACAAGGAGCAAATACAGAGGGGTCACCACAAGGTGCAAATACAGAGGGGTCACCACAAGGTGCAAATACAGAGGGGTCACCACAAGGTGCAAATACAGAGGAATCACCACAAGGAGCAAATACAGAGGAGTCACCACAAGGAGGAAATACAGAGGGGTCACCACAAGGAGCAAATACAGAGGAGTCACCACAAGGGGCAAATACAGAGGAGTCACCACAAGGAGGAAATACAGAGGGGTCACCACAAGGAGCAAATACAGAGGAGTCACCACAAGGGGCAAATACAGAGGGGTCACCACAAGGAGCAAATACAGAGGAGTCACCATCAGGAACTCGCCAGGCCACCTGCAGAGCACAACGTGGAGCACAGCAAAATTTAGCGGACTGGTGGATGGAGCAATGTTCAGATCTAGGACTTGTGTGTAACAAAAGCATCTTATTTTTTCTATAGCTGTCTTAAGGCTGCTTTACACACTACGACATCGCTAATGTGGGATGTCGTTGGGGTCACGGAATTTGTGACGCACATCCGGCTGCATTAGCGGTGTCGTTGCGTGTGACACCTATGAGCGATTTTTAATTGTCGCAAAAACGTTCAAAATCGCTCATCGGTGACATGGGGTCCCTTCTCAAATATCGCTGCTGCAGCGTGTACGATGTAATTCGTCGCTCCTGCGGCAGCACACATCGCTCCGTGTGACGCCGCAGGAACGAGGAACCTCACCTTACCTGCCACCACCCGCAATGCGGAAGGAAGAAGGTGGGCGGGATGTTACGTCCCGCTCATCTCCGCCCCTCCGCTTTGATTGGGCTGCCGCTTAGTGACGTCGCTGTGACGCCGCATGGACTGCCCCCTTAGAAAGGAGGCGGTTCGCCGGTGACAGCGACGTCGCAGGGCAGGTAAGTAGTGTGACGGGTCCGGGCGATGTTGTGTGCCACGGGCAGCGATTTGCCCGTGTTGCACAACCGATGGGGGCGGGTACCCACGCTAGCGATATCGGTACCGATATCCCAGCGTGTAAAGTGGCCTTAAGACTTTTGCTCAGTCCTGTATTAGAGCATAAGACCTGAAGATATATGAGAACCAGCATATTATTAGAAATCCAACTCCTGCTGTGTAAAGCAGTGGAGATGTTCTGGCTGGGGAGGTCAATGTGCCAGAAGTGGCTGTGAATAAGGCTACATGCGCACGCTGCATATTTTTGTGTTCACAAAATGCAGCCAAAACTGCAGCCAAAACTGCATATTGTCAGAGAGAGCCTGCAAATGTCACAAGAAATGCTTGTAATTGTAGGTGCGTTTTCGGTGCGCTTTTAGTGTATTTTTCGTGTGGTTTTCACAACATGCGTTTTTGTGACAAATGTTGACAAAAATGCAGGGAGAATGAACATGCTGCATCTTTTGTCACAAACTTTTGACAAAACGCTGACAAACTGCAATGTGCGCAGCAAATCTGACTTCTCATAGACTTTGCTGGGAAGTCAAATGTCTGAAAGTTCTGACAAGAAAAACTGCAGCCAAAAACGCAGCAAAAAACGCAGCGTGTGCATGTAGCCTAAATGTGCCTCCGTCAATCAAAAGAAGAACCTCAGGTCAAGATTACATGACTATAGCTCTCATTTAGAGTTGGCTGAAGAAAAAATAGAAGTAACCTGAAAGTCCCAGCTCAGATCTACAATTCATGGAGGCGCACTGAAGGGCCATTTACACGCTGCGACATCACTAACGATATAGCGTCGGGGTCACGGTGTTTGTGACGCACATCCAGCGCCGTTAGCGACATCGCAGCGTCAGACAGCCAGGAGCGACCTTAAACAATCGCAAAAGAGACAAAAATCGTTGGTATATGAGAGGTCGTTCATTTACCAAAAATCGTTGTCTAGTCAGTAGCGATGTTGTTCCTCGTTCCTGCAGCAGCATATATCGCTGTGTGTGACACCGCAGGAGCGATGATCATCTCCTTACATCCGTTCACCGGCAATGCGGAAGGAAGGAGGTGGGCGGCATGTTCCAGCCGCTCATCTCCGCCCCTCCTCTGCTATTGGATGGCTGCCGTGTGATGTCGCTGTGACGCCGCACGAACCGCCCCCTTAGAAAGTAGGCGGATCGCCAGCCAGAGTGCGCCACAGGGAGCGATTTGCCCGTGACGCACAACCGACGGGGGCGGGTACGCTCGCTAGTGATATCAGTACCAATATCGCAGCGTGTAAAGTACCCTGTACTGTAGATGATGGGGAGCGCACCACTAATTCTCTCAGACATGACAGCTGCAAACATTCTTCATGGAGACTGCTGGAAGTTGTGTTCCCCAAAGAGCTCAAAACCTAAGATTAGGGGCACTTATATCAGATGTGGGTAATAAATTACTGTGCCGTCAGCGTATTCTTGGTCACTTCCATGCCTTTTAGTTCTGTGTGACTGATCGGTAGATATGACTATGTCCTCATATGTTTCATGTACTCACCCTGGGGTGTACTTGCATGATTGTACTGGGTGTGGGTTTTGGTGGCCACAAGACCACTCACTTTCCTGTGACACATGGCCAATCTCATTGACTTTCCCGGCATTTCTTCCCTCTGGTTTTGGTTTTCGGTCTGGTCAGTAACTGTTCCTTTTTCTCCATTTCAGGCACCCTCTTCACGAAGCAACTGATGGAGCTGGACACATCGCGGCCTCTGGTGGATGTGCTCGTTGAGGCTCGAGATCAAGGTTCTCCAAGTCTGGCTTCTCTCGTTACAGTGCAGATCCTAGTTCTGGATATTAATGATAATGTGCCCACGTTCCCTCAGGCACAGTACACGGCTGCCGTACCCGAGGACTTGCCGCTCGGTAGTACCATCCTGATATTAGAGGCCACGGATGCCGACTTGACTCCAGAGAATTCAGTCCTGGATTACACCATACTAAGCGGGAACGTGGGTAATGTGTTCCAGGTACAGAGTGGACTACACTACTGGAATGGACAATATCAGCAGATTGGTTCTATCATCATAACAGATCCTCTAGATTTTGAGAGCACTCATTCTTATAATCTTACCCTAGGGGCATCGGATAGAGGTGTTCCCCAGAGAAGTCACTCAGTCCATGTACTCATCACTGTCCTGGATGTAAATGATAACCCTCCAGTGTTTCCGCGGCCAGACTACAGTGTCCTTCTTAGTGAGGCTGCGCCAGTTGGCTCCGAGGTGCTGCGGGTATTGGCACAAGATTCCGACTCTGGACAAAATGGTGTGGTGCATTACAGAATCACATCTGGGGACGAGAGTCGACTCTTTCAGATCAATGAGGCGACTGGCGCCATTAGGCTGGTGCGTCAGTTGGACAGGGAGCGGCAGGCCATGCATACCTTAGTAGTCCTAGCTTTTGATGGCAACAGCGGCCTGGTAAATTTTGCACTTGCTCCTGTGACTGTGGAAGTTCGTGACATCAATGACAACAAGCCTTACTTTCCAGTACAAATTCTGACCACCAGTATTAGGGAAAACCAGCCAGCAAACACCTTACTCACCATTATTCACGCCATTGACCTGGACACAGGAATGTTTGGCCAGTTGTTGTATACAGTAGTGGAGCTTCCAGCCACGGAGCCCGGACTTATTACTGGGAGAGATGTATTTTCTGTGAATCGGACTTCAGGAGAACTTCTGTCCCGGCAGAGCTTTGATTATGAGCGAAGCAAAACCTTCAATATGGTGATCAAAGCTACAGACGCAGGAAACTTTTCCGCTACGGTCACTGTCCAAGTCTTTGTGACCGGGGAAGATGAGTATGACCCTGTATTTGTCGCCCCATACTTCAATTTTGAGGTGCCAGAAGGTGCTAACAAAGGGCAGATTATCGGCCGAGTCCAGGCCACAGATGAGGATGAAGGGGCTGATGGTGTTGTGCTGTATTCCTTCTCTAAACCGTCACCCTACTTTGGCGTTAATGAAACAACGGGTCAGGTGTATTTGAAGGTGGATGGTCAGAGACATCGCTCTGGACGCTCCAAGAGAGAGACCAGGGAAATGACTCTAGAGGTCCATGCCCACAGTCCTCTACCATCCTCGCGGGTGGCCATGGCTCAGCTGACAGTGGACATTACACACACATCTTTTGGTTTGGCCCCAGATCTGAATTTACTGCTAATAGTATCTGTAGCTTCATCATTGGCAGTTGTCGTGGTTTTAGCTGCAGTTGCTATTATTCTGGTAGTCTGCAGGTCTCGTGGAATGCAGAAAAAAAGTGAAGAAACTGATGCCCAACTGGACAGTTTACAAGGCAGCACCCTGCAAAGGATGGGTCATGATAAATCAGGACTTGGTAGCGGAGATCGAATTTATCACCAAACTCTTCCAGGTTACTCTATGGACTCTTCTGCCGTGGATGGACCTTACACTAGAGGGGGATCTCTAGATCCCTCACACTCCAGTGGCCGAGGCTCTGCCGAAGCTGCAGAAGATGATGAGATCCGTATGATTAATGAATATCCACGTGTGGCAAGCATTACATCTTCTATGCAGGAGCACATCTCTGCACGTGGTCCAGATTCTGGGATACAACAAGATGCTGATCAGCTGTCTGATATCTCCTGTGACCCCTCTATGGACAGTGGACAATGGTTCAAGAACAAGAAGGGTTCTGGACAAACAACACTCTATCGAGATGATAGTGGGGGAGGAGGCGCTTTTATGGGGGTGGGGTGTGGGTTAAATATGTCACACCCAAAGGACTATTCTTTTCCTGAAGATGGCAAACCATCTGTAGAAGGATCTTTGACAGCTATTGTTGCTAGTGATGAGGAATTACGTGGCAGCTACAACTGGGATTATTTGCTGAACTGGTGTCCACAATTTCAGCCATTGGCCAGTGTCTTCATGGAGATTGCTCGCCTCAAAGATGAGTCAGCATTAAGAAAACCCTTCCAGCCTAAACCAAAAGCAATTCCTCAACCTCGTATCGATCCACCTCCTCTCATCACGTCTGTAGCTCATCCTGGTGCTAAAACCGTGCCTCCGAAGCCTGCGGTGGCCAGAACCTTCCCTAATTTCTCATCCCTACGCCGCTCTCCTATAACCCATGAAGCTTCTCTTTCCTCATCGATTATAGCCCCCAGCTTCTCCCCATCTTTGTCTCCTCTCGCAGCACGCTCACCCGTCGTCTCCCCATTTGGGATATCCCAGGGCCCATCCACCTCCATCCTGAGTACAGAACATACTCTTGATCCTTCAGGTGATGGGGAACTAAGAATTTAAAAAAAATCAGTAACTATGGAGGATACAGATACATGGGAAAAAGTAAAGTCTGAACTGGTGAGAAAGTTTCTTGTGATAAGAGACTAAAAGTTTAACGACTGCAGAGTATGAAGTGAATATTGCAAAGGATTCAGACAGATCCATCTTAGTTACATCTGAGGACAAATCGATGGGTATTCCCTCTATGATGAGATTCATTCGAGGTTCCCTCTGTTGACCAGGGGTAGGCAGCTTCATGTCTCTGCAGCGTGGGACAATATGCTTAAGAAGAAAGACTTGTAGTGTCCATGCTCCACTCAGCTATTATGTTGACCATCGTGCAGTCCTGCCCCAGAATGGCAGCTAATTTCTGTTTTTCAGCATTTTTCACATATCAGGCGGGACCTGCTCACCAGCAACTGCATCCAATCTGCAAGGACTGTGACACATCCAGGCTCCACACCGGGATCATGAGACTTTCACATATAATGAAGGTCATGAGGGCTCCACAAAACCCTGGACCAGATATGTGCCCTAGGACAGGACTTTGGACCACAGATATAACCTAGGACCGGGTTCTGGACCCCATATGTTACCTAGGACAGGACTCTGGACTACATATGTGACCTAGGACAGGACTGTAGACTTGATAGATGACCTAGAACAGGACTCTGGACCACATATGTGACCTAGAACAGATCTCTAGACCACATATGTAATTTAGGACAAGACTCTGGACCACATATGTAACCCAGCACAGAATTCTGGATCACATATGTGACTTAAGACAGGTTTCTGGACCATAAATTAGACATTGGACATGACTTTGGGCCAAGATGAGACCTAATAGAGAACTCTGAACCACATATGTCATCTACGAGAGGACTATGAATTACATATATGATCTAAGACAGGACTATGGACCACATATGTGACTTAGGACAAGATTCTGGACCACATATGCGACTTTAGACATGTTTCTGGATCATTAATGAGACATTTGACATGACTTTGAACCAAAATGAGACCTAAAACAGAACTTTGGCCAAATATGTAACTTACGACACAACGATGGACCACATATGTGACCCCCAACAGGACTATGGACCACGTATGTGGCCTAGGACTGGACTTTGGATCATACATGTTGTCTAGGACAGAACTCTGGACTGAGATAAGACGTAGAGCAGGACTCTGGATCACATATGTGGCCTACGACAGGACTCTGAACCACCTATGTGGCCTAGTGCAGGATTCTGGGCTGAGATGAGACCTAAGACAGGACTCAGGACTGAGATGAGATTGAGAACAAGACCCTGGTTCACATATGTGGCCTAGGACAGGACTCTGGATCACATATGTGGCTTAAGACAGGATTCTGGACTGAGATGAGACCTAGGACAGAAGATGGGATAAGGAATGTTTGCTTCAATGAAGAGTGTAGTGAAGAGATTGGTGACAAGGTGGATCTAATATAAGTATATTGAATGTTACATCAGCACTTCAAAGTCTTATGTGGCAGAGACTATTGGTTGTAATTGGGATATGTTATCTATACAGGAAGTGAGATGTTGGGGGTTGTTGTCCATGGTAACTGGGATGGTAATGTATTCAGATTTGTGATATTCGTCATGTCAGCTTTTCCCCATAAACTCAATCGAGCCACAGACTGACGGGGGACGAATCTGAGGGGCCACAATATGCAGCTAACAATCTCATTCTGACATCGCTTCTGCACAACTACAACCTCCAGCATGACCCGACCGCTGGACGTGAACATAACAATCTACACACAGAACTACAACCCCCAGCATGACCCGACCGCTGGACGTGAACATAACAATCTACACACAGAACTACAACCCCCAGCATGACCCGACCGCTGGACGTGAACATAACAATCTACACACAGAACTACAACCTCCAGCATGACCCGACCGCTGGACACGACCATAACAATCTACACACAGAACTACAACCCCCAGCATGACCCGACCGCTGGACGTGACCATAACAATCTACACACAGAACTACAACCCCCAGCATGACCCGACCGCTGGACGTGAACATAACAATGTACACACAGAACTACAACCCCCAGCATGACCCGACCGCTGGACGTGAACATAACAATCTACACAGAACTACAACCTCCAGCATGACCCGACCGCTGGACATGAACATAACAATCTACACACAGAACTACAACCCCCAGCATGACCCGACCGCTGGACGTGAACATAACAATCTACACACAGAACTACAACCCCCAGCATGACCCGACCGCTGGACGTGAACATAACAATCTACACACAGAACTACAACCTCCAGCATGACCCGACCGCTGGACGTGAACATAACAATCTACACACAGAACTACAACCCCCAGCATGACCCGACCGCTGGACGTGAACATAACAATCTACACACAGAACTACAACCTTCAGCATGACCCGACCGCTGGACGTGAACATAACAATCTACACACAGAACTACAACCCCCAGCATGACCCGACCGCTGGACGTGAACATAACAATCTACACACAGAACTACAACCTCCAGCATGACCCGACCGCTGGACGTGAACATAACAATCTACACACAGAACTACAACCTCCAGCATGACCCGACCGCTGGACGTGAACATAACAATCTACACACAGAACTACAACCTCCAGCATGACCCGACCGCTGGACGTGACCATAACAATCTACACACAGAACTACAACCTCCAGCATGACCCGACCGCTGGACGTGAACATAACAATCTACACACAGAACTACAACCCCCAGCATGACCCGACCGCTGGACGTGAACATAACAATCTACACACAGAACTACAACCCCCAGCATGACCCGACCGCTGGACGTGAACATAACAATCTACACACAGAACTACAACCTCCAGCATGACCCGACCGCTGGACACGACCATAACAATCTACACACAGAACTACAACCCCCAGCATGACCCGACCGCTGGACGTGACCATAACAATCTACACACAGAACTACAACCCCCAGCATGACCCGACCGCTGGACGTGAACATAACAATGTACACACAGAACTACAACCCCCAGCATGACCCGACCGCTGGACGTGAACATAACAATCTACACAGAACTACAACCTCCAGCATGACCCGACCGCTGGACGTGAACATAACAATCTACACACAGAACTACAACCCCCAGCATGACCCGACCGCTGGACGTGAACATAACAATCTACACACAGAACTACAACCTCCAGCATGACCCGACCGCTGGACGTGAACATAACAATCTACACACAGAACTACAACCCCCAGCATGACCCGACCGCTGGACGTGAACATAACAATCTACACACAGAACTACAACCTTCAGCATGACCCGACCGCTGGACGTGAACATAACAATCTACACACAGAACTACAACCCCCAGCATGACCCGACCGCTGGACGTGAACATAACAATCTACACACAGAACTACAACCTCCAGCATGACCCGACCGCTGGACGTGAACATAACAATCTACACACAGAACTACAACCTCCAGCATGACCCGACCGCTGGACACGACCATAACAATGTACACACAGAACTACAACCTCCAGCATGACCCGACCGCTGGACACGACCATAACAATCTACACACAGAACTACAACCTCCAGCATGACCCGACCGCTGGACGTGAACATAACAATCTACACACAGAACTACAACCTCCAGCATGACCCGACCGCTGGACACGACCATAACAATCTACACACAGAACTACAACCCCCAGCATGACCCGACCGCTGGACGTGAACATAACAATCTACACACAGAACTACAACCTCCAGCATGACCCGACCGCTGGACGTGAACATAACAATCTACACACAGAACTACAACCTCCAGCATGACCCGACCGCTGGACGTGAACATAACAATCTACACACAGAACTACAACCTCCAGCATGACCCGACCGCTGGACGTGAACATAACAATCTACACACAGAACTACAACCTCCAGCATGACCCGACCGCTGGACGTGAACATAACAATCTACACACAGAACTACAACCCCCAGCATGACCCGACCGCTGGACGTGACCATAACAATCTACACACAGAACTACAACCTCCAGCATGACCCGACCGCTGGACGTGACCATAACAATCTACACACAGAACTACAACCTCCAGCATGACCCGACCGCTGGACGTGAACATAACAATCTACACACAGAACTACAACCTCCAGCATGACCCGACCGCTGGACGTGAACATAACAATCTACACACAGAACTACAACCTCCAGCATGACCCGACCGCTGGACGTGAACATAACAATCTACACACAGAACTACAACCCCCAGCATGACCCGACCGCTGGACGTGAACATAACAATCTACACACAGAACTACAACCCCCAGCATGACCCGACCGCTGGACGTGAACATAACAATCTACACACAGAACTACAACCCCCAGCATGACCCGACCGCTGGACGTGACCATAACAATCTACACACAGAACTACAACCCCCAGCATGACCCGACCGCTGGACGTGAACATAACAATGTACACACAGAACTACAACCTCCAGCATGACCCGACCGCTGGACGTGAACATAACAATCTACACACAGAACTACAACCCCCAGCATGACCCGACCGCTGGACGTGAACATAACAATCTACACACAGAACTACAACCTCCAGCATGACCCGACCGCTGGACACGACCATAACAATCTACACACAGAACTACAACCCCCAGCATGACCCGACCGCTGGACGTGAACATAACAATCTACACACAGAACTACAACCTCCAGCATGACCCGACCGCTGGACGTGAACATAACAATCTACACACAGAACTACAACCTCCAGCATGACCCGACCGCTGGACGTGAACATAACAATCTACACACAGAACTACAACCCCCAGCATGACCCGACCGCTGGACACGACCATAACAATCTACACAGAACTACAACCCCCAGCATGACCCGACCGCTGGACGTGAACATAACAATCTACACACAGAACTACAACCTCCAGCATGACCCGACCGCTGGACACGACCATAACAATCTACACAGAACTACAACCCCCAGCATGACCCGACCGCTGGACGTGAACATAACAATCTACACACAGAACTACAACCCCCAGCATGACCCGACCGCTGGACACGACCATAACAATCTACACAGAACTACAACCCCCAGCATGACCCGACCGCTGGACACGACCATAACAATCTACACAGAACTACAACCCCCAGCATGACCCGACCGCTGGACACGACCATAACAATCTACACAGAACTACAACCCCCAGCATGGCATGGGCACTACACCTGTTCTCTCTCAGCAGTACAAATCCTGGTTCAGGCTCTTCGCATATGGAGAAGCCTTCTTTTAGGTTTGGGCCACTGCCTCGTACTTCTTCCTTTCTATATAGAGTAACTCTGCTCTACCGTAATGGACACGTGATCATGGAGACCTCTAGATCGGACGAGACCTCTAGAACTTACGAGACCTGTAAAACTCACGAGACCTCTAGAACTTACGAGACCTGTAAAACTCACGAGACCTCTAGAACTAACAAGACCTCCAGAACTCATTCAGACCTCCAGAACTAAAAAGCCCTGGTGTTAGCATATGGGGATGGGTGACGTACATGAGGATGGTCTAACATACGACAACCCAAGTGATGGCCATCCACACAAAGCCTTGTCTGCTCATGGTGACTTACCTCTGACCTTGCACTGTTGCTCGTCTCAACTCCTCCATAAACAATAAGAAGGATGAGATAGATTTGGTGAAATTTCATGATGGCAGCTCAAACCTGGAGGTCCTGTGCTCATGGAGACGCTTTTCTCACTATGCAATGTCATGTTGGTTCCTGTGGTGCCATCAACAGTCCTATAATCGAGGGCCACAGACCTTATTGTCCTGCTTCTTCAGGCTGAAGGATGGCTCATCCCAGAATAAGCAATAAATCCTGTCCCCATAGATGAGTTGTCCAGCGCTATTTGCTCATGTCTATGATGTTGGGGTTTTGTTATGTGAAGAGTCAGTCCCCGTCATTGCATGTAGGGTACTATCCACCTTGTGTGGGGTGCTGGGGTCACGTGTGGAATGGTCTTGTGTGTCTTCGCCCCGCTCATTAGCTGTGACCTCCTCATCTGCCTTCCGCTTTTCTTTTTTCTTCCTCTCACCATGTGACGTTGAGGGAACCTTCTCTCATATCACAGACCTGTGCTATGACTGCTCCATCATGTGGCATCGCCACCTTGAAGATGCCATAAGGAATGCCGTGATCAGTCGCGATTGGCTGATATCCCTCACAGAGCACCTGTATCCTGCGGATGACCGCAGACTGCTCGCTCTTATGAAGATGCTGCTTGTTAGTAGATGATGAGACTCATAAGCTACCTGTAACTTATAACGCCGCACCAGGTCATTATTAGCCCGACCCTTAATAGTGCTGTCACTATTCGTCTCGCCAGGTCAGTATTATCCCTCACCCCCGATCCTGGATGAAGGTACTGCTACGTGTACAATTGAGGAATAGATGTAGACAAAGGTCTATGGCGTCCACTCTTCCATGTTGTATCCTGATTAGAGGATAGACGTTTCCTCAGTTGTTATATCCGAGTGTTCGGCCTCCTGAGGATGTCACTTGTCAGTATTACTGTGGGATCTGCTCATCTTCTTCCAGTACGGACTCCATTTTCTCGCACACTTCCAGCCTTTCCGCACTTCTGCCAGCAGCCATGTCTATGTGTATCTCAGAAACGTATTTATTATACTCCAGAAACCAGCGGTGGCTTTGTGTGTATTTCAGACGATGTTGGGGGAGGGGGTTTGGAGGATTATTGTATTACAGGGTGGATTCTGGGCACAGGGGACTCTGCTATTTACTCGACCTCCCTTCGTGTCACCAGTTCACAAGTGCCAACTTTTATACAAGACTCCTTTTTAACAAGTGGAAATCTCTTTGTAATAAAATAAATGAGAATTGATGACTGCGGAGCCTCGTTGTAGTGGTTTGTACATAATCCGTCATGGCGGCAATGTGCACAGAACATATAACATCCGGCCCCCCCACCCTTGGTGTATATCATCCGGCTCCAGTGTGTATCATCCGGCCCCCCCACCCTTGGTGTATATCATCCGGCCCCATCACCCCCCCAGTGTATAACATCCGGCCCCATCACCCCCCAGTATATAACATCCTGCTCCAGTGTGTATCATCTGACCCCATCACCCCCCGGTGTATAACATCCGACCCCATCACCCCCGGTGTATAATATTCAGCCCCATCACCCCCCAGTGTATAACATCCGGCCCCACCACCCTTGCTGTATATCATCCGGCTCCAGTGTGTATCATCCGGCCCCCCCACCCTTGGTGTATATCATCCGGCTCCCGTGTGTATCATCCAACCCCATCACCCCCCCCAGTGTATAATATCCGGCCCCATCACCCCCCAGTGTATAACATCCTGCTCCAGTGTGTATCATCTGACCCCATCACCCCCCCCGGTGTATAACATCCGACCCCATCACCCCCGGTGTATAATATTCAGCCCCATCACCCCCCAGTGTATATCATCCGGCTCCAGTGTGTATCATCCAACCCCATCACCCCCTCCAGTGTATAACATCCGGCCCCATCACCCCCCAGTGTATAACATCCTGCTCCAGTGTGTATCATCTGACCCCATCACCCCCCCCCAGTGTATAACATCCAGCCCCATCACCCCCGGTGTATAATATTCAGCCCCATCACCCCCCAGTGTATAACATCCGGCTCCAGTGTGTATCATCCAACCCCATCACCCCCCCAGTGTATAACATCCGGCCCCATCACCCCCCAGTGTATAACATCCGGCTCCAGTGTGTATCATCCAACCCCATCACCCCCTCCAGTGTATAACATCCGGCCCCATCACCCCCCAGTGTATAACATCCTGCTCCAGTGAGTATCATCCGACCCCATCACCCCCCAATGTATAACATCCGGCTCCATCACCCCCCAGTGTATAACATCCGGCCCCATCACCCCCCAGTGTATATCATCCGGCTCCAGTGTGTATCATCCAACCCCATCACCCCCCAGTGTATAACATCCGGCCCCATCACCCCCCAGTGTATATCATCCGGCTCCAGTGTGTATCATCCAACCCCATCACCCCCCAGTGTATAACATCCGGCTCCATCACCCCCCAGTGTATATCATCCGGCTCCAGTGTGTATCATCCAACCCCATCACCCCCCAATGTATAACATCCGGCCCCATCACCCCCCAGTGTATATCATCCGGCTCCAGTGTGTATCATCCGACCCCATCACCCCCCAATGTATAACATCCGGCTCCATCCCCCCCCAGTGTATAACATCCGGCCCCATCACCCCCCAGTGTATATCATCCGGCTCCAGTGTGTATCATCCAACCCCATCACCCCCCAGTGTATAACATCCGGCCCCATCACCCTCCAGTGTATAACATCCGGCCCCATCACCCCCCAGTGTATAACATCCGGCCCCATCATCCCCCAGTGTATAACATCCGGCCCCATCATCCCCCAGTGTATAACATCCGGCCCCATCATCCCCCAGTGTATAACATCCGGCCCCATCATCCCCCAGTGTATAACATCCGGCTCCAGTGTGTATCATCCAACCCCATCACCCCCCAGTGTATAACACCCGGCTCCTGTGTGTATCATCCGACCCCATCATCCCCCAGTGTATAACATCCGGCTCCAGTGTGTATCATCCAACCCCATCACCCCCCAGTGTATAACATCCGGCTCCAGTGTGTATCATCCGACCCCATCACCCCCCAGTGTAAAACATCCGGCCCCATCACCCCCCAGTGTATAACATCCGGCCCCATCATCCCCCAGTGTATAACATCCGGCCCCATCATCCCCCAGTGTATAACATCCGGCTCCAGTGTGTATCATCCAACCCCATCACCCCCCAGTGTATAACACCCGGCTCCTGTGTGTATCATCCGGCCCCATCACCCCCCAGTGTATAACATCCGCCTCCAGTGTGTATCATCCAACCCCATCACCCCCCAGTGTATATCATCCGGCTCCAGTGTGTATCATCCGGCCCCATCACCCCCCCAGTGTATATCATACGACCCCATCACCCCCCAATGTATAACATCCGGCCCCACCACCCTTGGTGTATATCATCCGGCTCCAGTGTGTATCATCCAACCCCATCACCCCCCCCCAGTGTATAACATCCGGCCCCATCACCCCCCAATGTATAACATCCGGCCCATCACCCCCCAGTGTATAACATCCGGCTCCAGTGTGTATCATCCAACTCCATCACCCCCCAGTGTATAACATCCGGCCCCATCACCCCCCCAGTGTATATCATCCGGCTCCAGTGTATATCATCCGACCCCATCACCCCCCAATGTATAACATCCGGCCCCACCACCCTTGGTGTATGTCATCCGGCTCCAGTGTGTATCATCCAACCCCATCACCCCCCCCAGTGTATAACATCCGGCCCCATCACCCCCCAATGTATAACATCCGGCCCATCACCCCCCACTGTATAACATCCCTCCGGTGTATAACATCCAACCCCATCACCCCCGGTGTATAACATCCAACCCCATCACCCCCCAGTGTATAACATCCAGCCCCATCACCCCCCATTGTATAACATCCGACCCCATCACCCCCCGGTGTATAACATCCGACCCCATCACCCCCGGTGTATAATATTCGGCCCCATCACCCCCGGTGTATAACATCCGGCTCCAGTGTGTATCATCCGACCCCATCACCCCCCAGTGTATAACATCCGGCCCCATCAACCCCCCAGTGTATAACACCCGGCTCCAGTGTGTATCATCCGACCCCATCACCCCCCCAGTGTATAACATCCGGCCCCATCACCCCCCAATGTATAACATCCGGCTCCAGTGTGTATCATCCGGCCCCATCACCCCCAGTGTACAACATCCGGCTCCAGTGTGTATCATCCGAACTCATCACCCCCCCGGTGTATAATATCCGGCCCCATCACCCCCCATTGTATAACATCCGGCTCCAGTGTGTATCATCCGACCCCATCACCCCCCAGTGTATAACATCCGACCCCATCACCCCCGGTGTATAATATTCGGCCCCATCACCCCCCGTGTATAACATCCGGCTCCAGTGTATAACATCCGACCCCATCACCCCACGGTGTATAATATCCGGCCCCATCACCCCCCGGTGTATAATATCCGGCCCCATCACCCCCCGGTGTATAATATCCGGCCCCATCACCCCCCGGTGTATAATATCCGGCCCCATCACACCCCAGTGTATAATATCCGGCCCCATCACACCCCAGTGTATAACATCCGGCTCCAGTGTGTATCATCCAACCCCATCCCCCCCTCAGTGTAAAACATCCGGCCCCATCACCCCCCCAGTGTATAAAATCCGGCTCCAGTGTGTATCATCCGACCCCATCACCCCCCGGTGTATAATATCCGGCCCCATCACCCCCCAGTGTATAATATCCGGCCCCATCACCCACCAGTGTATAATATCCGGCCCCATCACCCCCGTGTATAATATCCAGCCCCATCACCCCCGGTGTATAATATTCGGCCCCATCACCCCCGGTGTATAACATCCGACCCCATCACCCCCGGTGTATAACATCCGACCCCCATCACCCCCCGGTGTATAATATCCGGCCCCATCACCCCCCGGTGTATAATGTCCAGCCCCATCACCCCCGGTGTATAATATCCAGCCCCATCACCCCCGGTGTATAATATCCGGCCCCATCACCCCCGGTGTATAACATCCGACCCCCATCACCCCCCGGTGTATAATATCCGGCCCCATCACCCCCCGGTGTATAATGTCCGGCCCCATCATACCCAAGTGTATAATATCCGGCTCCAGTGTATCATTTGACCCCATCACTCCCCGGTGTATAAAATCCGGCCCCATCACCCCCCAGTGTATAACATCCGGCTCCAGTGTGTATCATTCGGCCCCATCACCCCCGGTGTATAACATCCGACCCCATCACCCCCCGGTGTATAACATCCGACCCCATCACCCCCCGGTGTATAATATCTGGCCCCATCACCCCCGGTGTATAACATCGGACTCCAGTGTATAACATCCGACCCCATCACCCCCCGGTGTATAATATCCGGCCCCATCAACCCCCCAGTGTATAACACCCGGCTCCAGTGTGTATCATCCGACCCCATCACCCCCCCAGTGTATAACATCCGGCCCCATCACCCCCCAGTGTATAACATCCGGCTCCATCACCCCCCAGTGTATAACATCCGGCTCCAGTGTGTATCATCCGACCTCATCACCCCCCAGTGTATAATATCCGGCTCCATCACCCCCCATTGTATAACATCCGGCTCCAGTGTGTATCATCCGACCCCATCACCCCCCCCGGTGTATAACATCCGACCCCATCACCCCCGGTGTATAATATTCGGCCCCATCACCCCCGGTGTATAATATCCGGCTCCATTACCCCCGGTGTATAGCATCCGGCTCCAGTGTGTATCATCCAACCCCATCACCCCCCGGTGTATAATATCCGGCCCCATCACACCCCACTGTATAATATCCGGCTCCATTACCCCCAGTGTATAACATCCGGCCCCATCACCCCCCCAGTGTATAACATCCGGCTCCAGTGTATATCATCCGACCCCATCACCCCCCGGTGTATAATATCCGGCCCCATCACCCCCCAGTGTATAATATCCGGCCCCATCACCCCCCAATGTATAATATCCAGCCCCATCACCGCCGGTGTATAACATCCGACCCCATCACCCCCCGGTGTATAATATCCGGCCCCATCACCCTCGGTGTATAACATCCGACCCCATCACCCCCCGGTGTATAATATCCGGCCCCATCACCCCCCGGTGTATAATATCCGGCCCCATCACCCCCCGGTGTATAATATCCGGCCCCATCACGCCCCAGTGTATAACATCCGGCTCCATTACCCCCGGTGTATAACATCCGGCTCCAGTGTATAACATCCGGCTCCAGTGTGTATCATCCAACCCCATCACCCCCCCCAGTGTATAACATCCGGCCCCATCACCCCCCCAGTGTATAACATCCGGCTCCACTGTATATCATCCGACCCCATCACCCCCCGGTGTATAATATCCGGCCCCATCACCCCCCGGTGTATAATATCCGGCCCCATCACCCCCCGGTGTATAATATCCGGCCCCATCACCCCCCAGTGTATAATATCCGGCCCCATCACCCCCGGTGTATAATATTCGGCCCCATCCCCCCCGGTGTATAACATCCGACCCCATCACCCCACGGTGTATAATATCCGGCCCCATCACCCCCCGGTGTATAATATCCGGCCCCATCACCCCCCGGTGTATAATATCCGGCCCCATCACCCCCCGGTGTATAATATCCGGCCCCATCACCCCCCGGTGTATAATATCCGGCTCCAGTGTATAACATCCGACACCATCACCCCCCGGTGTATAATATCTGTCCCCATCACCCCCCAGTGTATAACATCCGGCTCCAGTGTGTATCATTCGGCCCCATCACCCCCGGTGTATAACATCCGACCCCATCACCCCCCGGTGTATAACATCCGGCTCCAGTGTATAACATCCGACCCCATCACCCCCCAGTGTATAATATCCGGCCCCATCACCCCCCATTGTATAACATCCGGCTCCAGTGTGTATCATCCGATCCCATCACCCCCCGTTGTATAATATTCGGCCCCATCACCCCCCCAGTGTATAACATCCGACTCCAGTGTATAACATCCGACCCCATCACCCCCCAGTGTATATCATCCGGCTCCAGTGTGTATCATCCAACCCCATCACCCCCCAGTGTATAACATCCGGCCCCATCACCCCCCAGTGTATAACATCCGGCCCCATCATCCCCCAGTGTATAACATCCGGCCCCATCATCCCCCAGTGTATAACATCCGGCCCCATCATCCCCCAGTGTATAACATCCGGCTCCAGTGTGTATCATCCAACCCCATCACCCCCCAGTGTATAACACCCGGCTCCTGTGTGTATCATCCGGCCCCATCACCCCCCAGTGTATATCATACGACCCCATCACCCCCCAATGTATAACATCCGGCCCCACCACCCCCCAGTGTATAACATCCGGCCCCATCACCCCCCAGTGTATAACATCCGGCTCCAGTGTGTATCATCCAACCCCATCACCCCCCAGTGTATATCATCCGGCTCCAGTGTGTATCATCCGGCCCCATCACCCCCCTAGTGTATATCATACGACCCCATCACCCCCCAATGTATAACATCCGGCCCCACCACCCTTGGTGTATATCATCCGGCTCCAGTGTGTATCATCCAACCCATCACCCCCCCCCCAGTGTATAACATCCGGCCCCATCACCCCCCAATGTATAACATCCGGCCCATCACCCCCCAGTGTATAACATCCGGCTCCAGTGTGTATCATCCAACTCCATCACCCCCCAGTGTATAACATCCGGCCCCATCACCCCCCCAGTGTATATCATCCGGCTCCAGTGTGTATCATCCGGCCCCATCACCCCCCAGTGTATATCATCCGGCTCCAGTGTATATCATCCGACCCCATCACCCCCCAATGTATAACATCCGGCCCCACCACCCTTGGTGTATATCATCCGGCTCCAGTGTGTATCATCCAACCCCATCACCCCCCCCAGTGTATAACATCCGGCCCCATCACCCCCCAATGTATAACATCCGGCCCATCACCCCCCACTGTATAACATCCGACCCCATCACCCTCCGGTGTATAACATCCAACCCCATCACCCCCGGTGTATAACATCCAACCCCATCACCCCCCAGTGTATAACATCCAGCCCCATCACCCCCCATTGTATAACATCCGACCCCATCACCCCCCGGTGTATAACATCCGACCCCCATCACCCCCGGTGTATAATATTCGGCCCCATCACCCCCGGTGTATAACATCCGGCTCCAGTGTGTATCATCCGACCCCATCAACCCCCCAGTGTATAACACCCGGCTCCAGTGTGTATCATCCGACCCCATCACCCCCCCAGTGTATAACATCCGGCCCCATCACCCCCCAATGTATAACATCCGGCTCCAGTGTGTATCATCCGACCCCATCACCCCTCAGTGTATAATATCCGGCCCCATCACCCCCAGTGTACAACATCCGGCTCCAGTGTGTATCATCCGAACTCATCACCCCCCGGTGTATAATATCCGGCCCCATCACCCCCCATTGTATAACATCCGGCTCCAGTGTGTATCATCCGACCCCATCACCCCCCAGTGTATAACATCCGACCCCATCACCCCCGGTGTATAATATTCGGCCCCATCACCCCCCGTGTATAACATCCGGCTCCAGTGTATAACATCCGACCCCATCACCCCACGGTGTATAATATCCGGCCCCATCACCCCCGGTGTATAATATCCGGCCCCATCACCCCCCGGTGTATAATATCCGGCCCCATCACCCCCCGGTGTATAATATCCGGCCCCATCATACCCCAGTGTATAATATCCGGCCCCATCACACCCCAGTGTATAACATCCGGCTCCAGTGTGTATCATCCAACCCCATCCCCCCCTCAGTGTAAAACATCCGGCCCATCACCCCCCCAGTGTATAACATCCGGCTCCAGTGTGTATCATCCGACCCCATCACCCCCCGGTGTATAATATCCGGCCCCATCACCCCCCAGTGTATAATATCCGGCCCATCACCCCCCAGTGTATAATATCCGGCCCCATCACCCCCGTGTATAATATCCAGCCCCATCACCCCCGGTGTATAATATTCGGCCCCATCACCCCCGGTGTATAACATCCGACCCCATCACCCCACGGTGTATAATATCGGCCCCATCACCCCGGTGTATAACATCCGACCCCCATCACCCCCGGTGTATAATATCCGGCCCCATCACCCCCCGGTGTATAATGTCCGGCCCCATCATACCCAAGTGTATAATATCCGGCTCCAGTGTATCATTTGACCCCATCACTCCCCGGTGTATAAAATCCGGCCCCATCACCCCCCAGTGTATAACATCCGGCTCCAGTGTGTATCATTCGGCCCCATCACCCCCGGTGTATAACATCCGACCCCATCACCCCCCGGTGTATAACATCCGACCCCATCACCCCCGGTGTATAATATCTGGCCCCATCACCCCGGTGTATAACATCGGACTCCAGTGTATAACATCCGACCCCATCACCCCCCGGTGTATAATATCCGGCCCCATCAACCCCCCAGTGTATAACACCCGGCTCCAGTGTGTATCATCCGACCCCATCACCCCCCCAGTGTATAACATCCGGCCCCATCACCCCCCAGTGTATAACATCCGGCTCCAGTGTGTATCATCCGACCTCATCACCCCCCAGTGTATAATATCCGGCTCCATCACCCCCCATTGTATAACATCCGGCTCCAGTGTGTATCATCCGACCCCATCACCCCCCGGTGTATAACATCCGACCCCATCACCCCCGGTGTATAATATTCGGCCCCATCACCCCCGGTGTATAATATCCGGCTCCATTACCCCCGGTGTATAGCATCCGGCTCCAGTGTGTATCATCCAACCCCATCACCCCCCGGTGTATAATATCCGGCCCCATCACACCCCACTGTATAATATCCGGCTCCATTACCCCCAGTGTATAACATCCGGCCCCATCACCCCCCCAGTGTATAACATCCGGCTCCAGTGTATATCATCCGACCCCATCACCCCCCGGTGTATAATATCCGGCCCCATCACCCCCCAGTGTATAATATCCGGCCCCATCACCCCCCAATGTATAATATCCAGCCCCATCACCGCCGGTGTATAACATCTGACCCCATCACCCCCCGGTGTATAATATCCGGCCCCATCACCCCCCGGTGTATAATATCCGGCCCCATCACCCCCCGGTGTATAATATCCGGCCCCATCACCCCCCGGTGTATAATATCCGGCCCCATCACGCCCCAGTGTATAACATCCGGCTCCATTACCCCCGGTGTATAACATCCGGCTCCAGTGTATAACATCCGGCTCCAGTGTGTATCATCCAACCCCATCACCCCCCCCAGTGTATAACATCCGGCCCCATCACCCCCCCAGTGTATAACATCCGGCTCCACTGTGTATCATCCGACCCCATCACCCCCCGGTGTATAATATCCGGCCCCATCACCCCCCGGTGTATAATATCCGGCCCCATCACCCCCCGGTGTATAATATCCGGCCCCATCACCCCCCGGTGTATAATATCCGGCCCCATCACCCCCGGTGTATAATATTCGGCCCCATCACCCCCGGTGTATAATATTCGGCCCCATCACCCCCGGTGTATAACATCCGACCCCATCACCCCACGGTGTATAATATCCGGCCCCATCACCCCCGGTGTATAACATCCGACCCCCATCACCCCCCGGTGTATAATATCCGGCCCCATCACCCCCCGGTGTATAATATCCGGCCCCATCACCCCCCGGTGTATAATATCCGGCCCCATCACCCCCCGGTGTATAATATCCGGCTCCAGTGTATAACATCCGACACCATCACCCCCCGGTGTATAATATCTGTCCCCATCACCCCCCAGTGTATAACATCCGGCTCCAGTGTGTATCATTCGGCCCCATCACCCCCGGTGTATAACATCCGACCCCATCACCCCCCGGTGTATAACATCCGGCTCCAGTGTATAACATCCGACCCCATCACCCCCCAGTGTATAATATCCGGCCCCATCAACCCCCCAGTGTATAACACCCAGCTCCAGTGTGTATCATCCGACCCCATCACCCCCCCAGTGTATAACATCCGGCCCCATCACCCCAGGTGTATAACATCCGGCTCCAGTGTGTATCATCCGACCCCATCACCCCTCAATGTATAATATCCGGCCCCATCACCCCCCATTGTATAACATCCGGCTCCAGTGTGTATCATCCGACCCCATCACCCCCCGTTGTATAATATTCGGCCCCATCACCCCCCGGTGTATAACATCCGGCTCCAGTGTATAACATCCGACCCCATCACCCCACGGTGTATAATATCCGGCCCCATCACCCCCCGGTGTATAATATCCGGCCCCATCACCCCCCGGTGTATAATATCCGGCCCCATCACCCCCCGGTGTATAATATCCGGCCCCATCACACCCCAGTGTATAACATCCGACCCCATCACCCCCCGGTGTATAATATCCGACCCCATCACCCCCCGGTGTATAACGTCCGACCCCATCACCCCCCGGTGTATAACATCCGACCCCATCACCCCCCGGTGTATAATATCTGGCCCCATCACCCCCGGTGTATAACATCCGACTCCAGTGTATAACATCCGAGCCCATCACCCCCCGGTGTATAACACCCGGCTCCAGTGTGTATCATCCGACCCCATCACCCCCCCAGTGTATAACATCCGGCCCCATCACCCCAGGTGTATAACATCCGGCTCCAGTGTGTATCATCCGACCTCATCACCCCCCAGTGTATAATATCCGGCCCCATCACCCCAGGTGTATAACATCCGGCTCCAGTGTGTATCATCCGACCCCATCACCCCCCGGGGTATAACATCCGACCCCATCACCCCCCGGTGTATAATATTCGGCCCCATCACCCCCAGTGTATAACATCCGACCCCATCACCCCACGGTGTATAATATCCGGCCCCATCACCCCCGGTGTATAATATCCGGCCCCATCACCCCCCGGTGTATAATATCCGGCCCCATCACCCCCCGGTGTATGATATCCGGCCCCATCACACCCCAGTGTATAATATCCGGCTCCATCACCCCCCGGTGTATAATATCCGGCCCCATCACCCCCCCGGTGTATGATATCCGGCCCCATCACACCCCAGTGTATAATATCCGGCTCCATCACCCCCCGGTGTATAACATCCGGCTCCATCACCCCCCCAGTGTATAATATCCGGCCCCATCACCCCCCAATGTATAATATCCGGCCCCATCACCCCCCGGTGTATAATATCCGGCCCCATCACCCCCCAATGTATAACATCCGACCCCATCACCCCACAGTGTATAATATCCGGCTCCAGTGTATAACATCCGGCTCCAGTGTGTATCATCCAACCCCATCACCCCCCCAGTGTATAACATCCGGCCCCATCACCCCCCCAGTGTATAACATCCGGCTCCAGTGTGTATCATCCGACCCCATCACCCCCCGGTGTATAATATCCGGCCCCATCACCCCCCAGTGTATAATATCCGGCCCCATCACCCCCCAGTGTATAATATCCAGCCCCATCACCCCCGGTGTATAATATTCGGCCCCATCACCCCCGGTGTATAACATCCGACCCCATCACCCCCCGGTGTATAATATCCGGCCCCATCACCCCTGGTGTATAACATCCGACCCCCATCACCCCCCGGTGTATAATATCCGGCCCCATCACCCCCCAGTGTATAATATCCGGCCCCATCACCCCCCAGTGTATAATATCCAGCCCCATCACCCCCGGTGTATAATATTCGGCCCCATCACCCCCGGTGTATAACATCCGACCCCATCACCCCCCGGTGTATAATATCCGGCCCCATCACCCCTGGTGTATAACATCCGACCCCCATCACCCCCCGGTGTATAATATCCGGCCCCATCACCCCCCGGTGTATAATATCCGGCCCCATCACCCCCCAGTGTATAACATCCTGCTCCAGTGTGTATCATCTGACCCCATCACCCCCCGGTGTATAACATCCGACCCCATCACCCCCGGTGTATAATATTCGGCCCCATCACCCCCGGTGTATAACATCCGGCTCCAGTGTATAACATCCGGCCCCATCACCCCCCAGTGTATAACATCCGGCTCCAGTGTGTATCATTCGGCCCCATCACTCCCCGGTGTATAAAATCCGGCCCCATCACCCCCCAGTGTATAACATCCGGCTCCAGTGTGTATCATTCGGCCCCATCACCCCCCGGTGTATAACATCCGACCCCATCACCCCCTGGTGTATAATATCTGGCCCTATCACCCCCGGTGTATAACATCCGACTCCAGTGTATAACATCCGACCCCATCACCCCCCGGTGTATAATATCCGGCCCCATCACCCCCCGGTGTATAATATCCGGCCCCATCACCCCCCGGTGTATAATATCCGGCTCCATTACCCCCAGTGTATAACATCCGGCTCCAGTGTGTATCATCCAACCCCATCACCCCCCCCAGTGTATAACATCCGGCCCCATCACCCCCCCAGTGTATAACATCCGGCTCCAGTGTATATCATACGACCCCATCACCCCCCGGTGTATAATATCCGGCCCCATCACCCCCCGGTGTATAATATCTGGCCCCATCACCCCCCAATGTATAATATCCAGCCCCATCACCGCCGGTGTATAACATCCGACCCCATCACCCCACGGTGTATAATATCCGGCCCCATCACCCCCCGGTGTATAATATCCGGCCCCATCACACCCCAGTGTATAATATCCGGCTCCAGTGTATAACATCCGGCTCCAGTGTGTATCATCCAACCCCATCACCCCCCCCAGTGTATAACATCCGGCCCCATCACCCCCCCCAGTGTATAACATCCGGCTCCAGTGTGTATCATCCGACCCCATCACCCCCCGGTGTATAATATCCGGCCCCATCACCCCCAGTGTATAATATCCGGCCCCATCACCCCCCAGTGTATAATATCCAGCCCCATCACCCCCGGTGTATAACATCCGACCCCATCACCCCACGGTGTATAATATCCGGCCCCATCATACCCAAGTGTATAATATCCGGCTCCAGTGTATAACATCCGACCCCATCACTCCCCGGTGTATAAAATCCGGCCCCATCACCCCCCGGTGTATAATATCCGGCCCCATCACCCCCCGGTGTATAATATCCGGCCCCATCATACCCAAGTGTATAACATCCGGCTCCAGTGTATAACATCCGACCCCATCACCCCCGGTGTATAACATCCGACCCCATCACCCCCCGGTGTATAACATCCGACCCCATCACCCCCCGGTGTATAACATCCGACCCCATCACCCCCCGGTGTATAACATCCGACCCCATCACTCCCCGGTGTATAACATCCGACCCCATCACTCCCCGGTGTATAAAATCCGGCCCCATCACCCCCCAGTGTATAACATCCGGCTCCAGTGTGTATCATTCGGCCCCATCACCCCCCAGTGTATAATATCCGGCCCTATCACCCTCGGTGTATAACATCCGACCCCATCACCCCCCGGTGTATAATATCCGGCCCTATCACCCTCGGTGTATAACATCCGACCCCATCACCCCCCGGTGTATAATATCCGGCCCCATCACCCCCCGGTGTATGATATCCGGCCCCATCACTTCTCGGTGTATAATATCCAGCCCCATCGCACCCCAGTGTATAACATCCGGCTCCAGTGTGTATCATTTGACCCCATCACTCCTCGGTGTATAAAATCCGGCCCCATCACCCCCCCGTGTATAACATCCGACCCCATCACCCCCCAGTGTATAATATCCGGCCCCATCACCTACGGTATATAATATTCTGCCCCATCACCCCCGGTGTATAACATCCGACCCCATCACCCCCCGGTGTATAATATCTGTCCCCATCACCCCCCGGTGTATAACATCCGGCTCCAGTGTATAACATCCAACCCCATCACCCCCCGGTGTATAACATCCGGCCCCATCACCCCCCGGTGTATAATATCCGGCCCCATCACACCCTAGTGTATAATATCCGGCCCCATCACCCCCCAGTGTATAACATCCTGCTCCAGTGTGTATCATCTGACCCCATCACCCCCCGGTGTATAACATCCGACCCCATCACCCCCGGTGTATAATATTCGGCCCCATCACCCCCGGTGTATAACATCCGGCCCCATCACCCCCCAGTGTATAACATCCGGCTCCAGTGTGTATCATTCGGCCCCATCACTCCCCGGTGTATAAAATCCGGCCCCATCACCCCCCAGTGTATAACATCCGGCTCCAGTGTGTATCATTCGGCCCCATCACCCCCCGGTGTATAACATCCGACCCCATCACCCCCTGGTGTATAATATCTGGCCCTATCACCCCCGGTGTATAACATCCGACTCCAGTGTATAACATCCGACCCCATCACCCCCCGGTGTATAATATCCGGCCCCATCACCCCCCGGTGTATAATATCCGGCCCTATCACCCTCGGTGTATAACATCCGACCCCATCACCCCCCGGTGTATAATATCCGGCCCCATCACCCCCCGGTGTATGATATCCGGCCCCATCACTTCTCGGTGTATAATATCCAGCCCCATCGCACCCCAGTGTATAACATCCGGCTCCAGTGTGTATCATTTGACCCCATCACTCCTCGGTGTATAACATCCGGCTCCAGTGTATAACATCCGACTCCAGTGTGTATCATTTGACCCCATCACTCCCCGGTGTATAAAATCCGGCCCCATCACCCCCTAGTGTGTAATATCCGGCCCCATCACCCCCCAATGTATAACATCCAGCCCCATCACCTACGGTGTATAATATTCGGCCCCATCACCCCCCGGTGTATAATATCCGGCCCTATCACCCTCGGTGTATAACATCCGACCCCATCACCCCCCGGTGTATAATATCCGGCCCCATCACCCCCCGGTGTATGATATCCGGCCCCATCACTTCTCGGTGTATAATATCCAGCCCCATCGCACCCCAGTGTATAACATCCGGCTCCAGTGTGTATCATTTGACCCCATCACCCCCCGGTGTATAACATCCGGCTCCAGTGTATAACATCCGACTCCAGTGTGTATCATTTGACCCCATCACTCCCCGGTGTATAAAATCCGGCCCCATCACCCCCTAGTGTGTAATATCCGGCCCCATCACCCCCCAATGTATAACATCCAGCCCCATCACCTACGGTGTATAATATTCGGCCCCATCACCCCCGGTGTATAACATCCGACCCCATCACCCCGGTGTATAATATCTGGCCCCATCACCCCCGGTGTATAATATCCGGCCCAATCTTACCCTAGTGTATAATATCCGGCCCCATTACCCCCGGTGTATAATATCCGATCCCATCACCCCCCGGTGTATAACACCCGGCTCCAGTGTGTATCATCCGACCCCATCACCCCCCAGTGTATAATATCCGGCCCCATTACCCCCGGTGTATAATATCCGATCCCATCACCCCCCGGTGTATAATATCCGATCCCATCACCCCCCGGTGTATAACACCCGGCTCCAGTGTGTATCATCCGACCCCATCACCCCCCAGTGTATAATATCCGGCCTCATCACCCCCCAGTGTATAACATCCGGCTCCAGTGTGTATCATCTGACCCCATCACCCCCCCGTGTATAACATCCGACCCAATCACCCCACGGTGTATAATATCCGGCCCCATTACCCCCGGTGTATAACATCCGGCTCCAGTGTATAACATCCGGCTCCAGTGTGTATCATCCAACCCCATCACCCCCCCAGTGTATAACATCCGGCCCCATCACTCCCCCAGTGTATAACATCCGGCTCCACTGTGTATCATCCGACCCCATCACCCCCCCCCCCAGTGTATAACATCCGGCCCCATCACCCCCCATTGTATAACATCCGGCTCCAGTGTGTATCATCCGACCCCATCACCCCCCGGTGTATAACATCCGACCCCATCACCCCACGGTGTATAATATCCGGCCCCATCACCCCCCGGTGTATAATATCTGGGCCCATCACACCCCAATGTATAATATCCGGCCCCATTACCCCCGGTGTATAACATCCGGCTCCAGTGTATAACATCCGGCTCCAGTGTGTATCATCCGACCCCATCACCCCCCCCCCAGTGTATAACATCCGGCCCCATCACCCCCCCAGTGTATAACATCCGGCTCCAGTGTGTATCATCCGACCCCATCACCCCCCCCAGTGTATAACATCCGGCCCCATCACCCCCCCAGTGTATAACATCCGGCTCCAGTGTGTATCATCCGACCCCATCACCCCCCCCAGTGTATAACATCCGGCCCCATCACCCCCCCAGTGTATAACATCCGGCTCCATCACCCCCAGTGTATAATATCCGGCCCCATCACCCCCCCCCAGTGTATATCATCCGGCCCCATCACCCCCCACTGTATAACATCCGGCTCCATCACCCCCAGTGTATAATATCCGGCTCCATCACCCCCAGTGTATAATATCCAGCCCCATCACCCCCGGTGTATAACATCCGGCCCCATCACCCCCGGTGTATAACATCCGGCTCCAGTGTATAACATCCGACCCCATCACCCCCCGGTGTATAATATCCGGCCCCATCACCCCCCGGTGTATAATATCCAGCCCCATCACCCCCGGTGTATAACATCCGGCTCCAGTGTATAACATCCGACCCCATCACCCCCCGGTGTATAATATCCGGCCCCATCACCCCCGGTGTATAACATCCGGCTCCAGTGTGTATCATCCGACCCCATCACCCCCCGGTGTATAACATCCGACCCCATCACCCCCCAGTGTATAACATCCGGCTCCAGTGTATAACATCCGACCCCATCACCCCCCGGTGTATAATATCCGTCCCCATCACCCCCCAGTGTATAACATCCGGCTCCAGTGTGTATCATTTGACCCCATCACCCCCCGGTGTATAAAATCCGGCCCCATCACCCCCCCGGTGTATAACATCTGACCCCATCACCCCCCGGTGTATAATTTCCGGCCCCATCACCCCCCGGTGTATAATTTCCGGCCCCATCACCCCCCGGTGTATAATATCCAGCCCCATCACACCCTTGGGTATAATATCCGGCCCCATTACCCCCGGTGTATAATATCCGATCCCATCACCCCCGGTGTATACCATCTGACCCCATCACCCCCCGGTGTATACCATCCGGCCCCATCACCCCCCGGTGTATACCATCCGGCCCCATCACCCCCCGGTGTATAACATCCGGCCCCATCATCCCTCATTGTATAACCTCTGGCCCCTCACCTCCCAGTGTATAACATCCGGAGCCTCACCACCTGTGTATAACATGTGGCGCCCCAGGATCTGGTTGCCACAACAGTGTTGCCCCTCCAAAGGGTTAATGCTGAGCCTGGAGGTAATTGGGGAAGTCTATTGGCCAGTAAGTACCAACATTCAGCACCGTTTCTCCCTCAGGCCAGCAGAGGGAGCACTAAACCTGGAGTTCCAGGGAGCACTTCCTTAAGCCTGACCTGGGGGAGGAGTTAGTTAGTCTGTTAGGGAAGTTCAAGGAGAGAGGAGCTGAGTAGACGGACTTGTGAGCTGGGGTTTGGAGATAGGCTAGCTCAACCCAGAAGAAGCAGGAGCCGTAGCGAGGCACGGAGAGAAGATTCTAGGGGAGAACTGGTCAGAACCTGTTCGCCTCAGAAGAACACACTAAAAATTAGACAACGGAGTCTGTGGTTGCCAGGGTGTTAGATCCCCCAGTTACTTCGAATCCGAAGGGCAGGAGGACTGACCGGATCCCCTTCACCACCTGTGACAGTCTCCCAGGACTGGACTGTTCCAAAGTAAAAGAAAAGAAGGTAAAGAGACTGTTGTTTGTGTCGGTTCTTTTCACTGTCCTGGTTAGCCCTGCACCATTTCCAAAGCACCATACACTTTAATAAGCACCAACGGCTGCCCCGGGGTACCGCTCCACCTGTGGGAAGCAGAACCATCCCAGCTGCTAATCCATCAGCCCCGGAGGTCTCATCCAGCAGCGGTGGCTCCATAGTCGCAATCCACAGGTGGCGTCACGAATATTTCCACAAAGTATAATTAAAGTTACCACCCCCACAACTGCCATATTAATTTTGACCCCGCCAGGGTCACGGAGTCGGGCCCCACTACCACTGACTACCCCCGGACTAGTCCGGCCCGACACCGAGTATCCCAAAGCCCAGGGGTGGGCGAGTCAACCTTGGCGTCACGAACAGGATTTCGTGCCCGGTCCCACCGGGATTTGTTCGCCTTACAGAACTGTGCTTTATAGACTGTTTCACTTGTGTGTAAAAACTGCTGCCGCCATTAGCCTCGCTGAGCGCAGGAAGAAGAGGGGCGTGCCCGAAAAAGCGCACCATCAGAGCGGAGGTTCGTTAACCCCGCGCGACTCAGAAGAGATTTTGAAAAGGGAGCGGAGCCTGGTAAGGTCCACTAAGGGGGAAGGAAGATGTCCGACACCGAGAGAGAACAGGGGGCTGCTATAGCCCAAGACGCAGCAGCACCGGCCAATGTAATCCCAGTCGCCGTCGCCCAGGCTCCCGCTGCAGCGCCTGTAATGCCGCTCATAATGCCATACCTCCCGGGAGCGGACTGGCTACCGCAGTACTCCGGAGAGTCACATACCCTGAGCGACTTCAGAGAAAGGCTGCATAGCTTGTTTAAGGTGTATCCTCTATCTGAGAGCCAGAAAGTGGGCATAATAATAGGACAGTTAACCGGCGCAGCCCAGCGTGAAGTAAAGTCCTGGCCTGATACTGATAAAGGGACAGTAACCCAGATACTGGCCAAGTTGAAGAGTACTTTTGACACCCGCACTGCAGCAGAAATAAAAATGAAATTCTTTGGGTGGAAACAAAGAACTAAAGACAGCATACGGGACTATGCCTTAGGCCCCCTTCACACGTCCGTGATACACGTGCGTGTTTGGTCCGTTTCCGTATATACCGGAGACACGGCCAAACGTGCACCAATGTTATTTAATGTTTGAGGACACGTGCGTTTTTCATTAAAGTCCGTGTGTCCGTGTGCGTGCTACGTTTGTGTCTCCGTTTTGCACGGAAGCATGTCCGTTTTCAGCACGCAACACGCAGCACGGACCCAATGAAAGTCAATGGGTCTGTGCGCACGTCCGAGTGACACGGACGCATCTCTGTTTGCTCCCTTTACGTTTTGTGCTTATTTCATGTGATGTCGGTCTTTTTTCTTTTTCTGTTTCGTTCTTTCCCTCAGTCCATCGGTCGGTCGGTCTCTCTCTATGTCTGTCGGTCGGTCTCTCTGTCTTATCTGTCCCTCTCGCTGTCTGTTGGTCAGTCCCCCCCCCCTCTCTCACACCTACCATTCCCCGATCTCCGGTGCGGCGCTGCACTGCTGTTATAAAAGCTCCGGCGGCTTTTCCTCTTTTGAAAAAGCCGGCCGCTCATTAATCAATCTCGTATTCCCTGCTTTCCACGCCCACCGGCAAATATGATTGGTTGCAGTGAGACACGCCCACATGCTGAGTGACAGCTGTGTAACTGCAACCAATCATAGCCGCCGGTGGGCGTGTCACTATGGAGCAGATAAATAATTAAAAAAAACCGGCGTGCGGTGCCCCCCAATTTTAATACCAGCCAGATAAAGCCATACGGCTGCAGGCTGGTATTCTCAGGATGGGGATCCCCACGTTATAGGGAGCCCCCCAGCCTAACAATATCAGCCAGCAGACGCCCAGAATTGCCGCATACATTAGATGCGACAGTTCTGGGACTCTACCCGGCTCTTCCCAATTTGCCCTGGTGTGTTGGCAAATCGGGGTAATAAGGAGTTAATGGCAGCCCATAGCTGCCACTAAATCCTAGATTAATCATGTCAGGCGTCTCCCCGAGATTCCTTCCATGATTAATCTGTAAGTTACAGTAAATAAATACACACACACACCTGAAGAAATCCTTTATTTGCAATAAAAAACACTAACACATACCCTGATTCACCACTTTATTCAGCCCGATAAAGCCCTCCATGTCCGGCATACTCCACGGAGTTCCAGCGTCGCTCCCAGCTCTGCTACATGGAGGTGACAGGAGCTGCAGAATACACCGCCGCTCCTGTCAGCTCCCCCCAGCAAATGAGGTGAGTAGCACGATCAGCTGAGCTGTCACTGAGGTTACCCGCGGCCACCGCTGGATCCAGTGGCGGCCACCGGGTAACCTCAGTGATCAGGCCATTCGGGTACTGTGAGAATCTACACCAAATGACACAGTACCCCTCCGGCCTCTTGCTATCACATACCCTGAGGTGGTGCCTGCAACCCGAGCCACTGCAGGGGCCGAGGCGCAGTCCCTGGATAAGGATCCCACTGCCGAGCACAGACAACAGGTCCAAGAACTGACCAAGACTGTGGCTGCCCTTGCCAAAACTGTGCAGTCTCTACAAGTGACCCCATCGCCTGCAACAATCGAGTTGGCCTTCAGTCCAGCGGACGTCCCGTGGATGCAACAGAGGAGAATTCCGCCGACCCGAGGAAAAGACACAGACCGGTATGATTCAGCTGGACAACCGATCTGCCGCTGCAGCCAGGCGGGCTACTACGCAAGGCACTGTCCTTTAAACGGGCCGAACCTGAGGTCAGGAGCCAACCCCCAGGTGTAAGAAATCCCGGCTCGACTTCCTGGCGCAACAAGTATGTGGGAGGACGACCGGTCCTTCCTATTGTGCTGGATGGATTCCCTTTGTCTGCCCTACTGGATACAGGGTCCCAGGTGTGAAGATGTAATTTACCCTCTCACTGTATATGCTGTACAGATTCCTATTTCAAGCTGGGTTCATTGTCTTATTTGAACTACTTCTGTGTACATTTCTATTGTTGTAGGTAATCACTCCCTAAAATGCAAGGTTATATCCTCTTGAGGCACTTCCATCCCTGGGAGTAGGGGGAGGTGGGCCTAGAGTCCAACTAGTGTAAACTCTGCTTACCTGGGAGATTCAGTCAGAGTGAGCTGAAACTTGAAGGGAGCAGGAGCTCCAGCCTGTGTGGCTGTGGACACGGACGGAGCTAGGCCTGTGTGGCGGCCCGTGGGATTGTGTGGAACTCTTTGGACTACTGTAAGGACGATTGCTTTGTAATCCGGTCCGAGGATTGTCGGGAAGGGCCCCCGAATCTGTTTTACGTGGACTTATCGTGTGCTGTTCCAGTGTTCTTGTGAATAAACCTGTTGGATCGTTCCTCGGCCTGTTGTCTCTCCTTGCTCTGCTGTACACCCCCGTCACAAACTGGTGGCAGCGGTGGGATCAGAGCAGAAGAAATGGAGGACAACAGCCAATCGACGTCTGAAACCAGAACCTCAGGATACAGGAACTGGACTGTGGCGAGTCTACAAACAAAGGCCCGTGAATTAGGTGTCGGCTACAAAGGACTCTCTAAGGAGCAACTAATTGAGGCATTGGAACACGCTTGCCTGCAAGATGGCACCGAGGAACAATTTCCACAGCAAGGGGAGCAAAGACGGGAGCCGGAGGTGAATACCCAAAAAAGTCAATGGGTTGTGTGGTACAAGGAAAAGATGGCACTGCTTGGAGATGAGGCCACCATAGAAGATAAGAGGGAGGCCATGCGTGGAGCTGAAGAGAAGGAGCGCAGGATGGAGGAGATGGCATTGCTGGATAAGCAGCTCGCTGTGGAAGCCGCGAGAGGTTCCAGACAGACTGTAACCCCAGCACCCATCATGAGGGAACTTCCCAGAGTGTCCCGCAAAGACTTCAAGCAGTTTAATGAGGCTGCTGGTGACATTGAGGGCTTCTTCCAGGACTTTGAGCATCAGTGTCGATTAATGGAAGTCCCAGAAAGAGAGCGAGTCAGACACCTGGTGGGCCTCTTGGAGGGTGGAGCTGCCGACGCCTATAGAGCTATGGACCCTCAGTGGAATTGTGAGTATGGGGAGATAAAACAGACCATTCTGGAACATTATGCCGTGACCCCAGATACTTATAGGACTAAGTTCCGTACATTAGCCTGTGATGGAGAAGTGTCTTTCAAGATGTTTGCCCACAGACTGAAACAAGTGTGCCATCGCTGGCTAGAGGGAGAGGGAGCCTTAACTTGGCAGACCTTCCTCCAGGTCATCCTAAAAGAACAATTCTTTGCCCAGTGCCCCGCTGAGATCCGGGAATGGGTGCGTGAGAGAAAACCAGCGACAGTGGAGGAAGCTGCTGCTCTAGCTGATGAGGTGCTCACTATCAAGCCTCAGTGGAGGGTTTTGTTGGAGGATGGAGAGACGCCTAACAGCTCCACAACACCGGATGCCCCCAGTTATTCTGCCCCCATTGTTCCCCGTTCCTCTAAGCCACCACATGTTGATACCCGTGTTAATGTGCCTTCAGTTGCTTCTACTGCACTTTCTGGAATACGCCGGGGAGAGGAAGTAACAGAGCGCAGGTGTTATGTTTGTAGGCATCCCGGGCATTTGCAGGCCTCATGCCCAGCCAGCCCATGGAGGAATCATCCTCAAACCCCTACAGCACCTTCAGGTGGGAGTCGGCCTCCAAGTTCCCCTACCCCTTACCCAAGAGGACGCCTTGGATGGAGGGAGACCCAGCTCAGATGCTATCAATGTGGACAGCCAGGGCATCGGCAAGTCTCCTGCCCAGCTGTTCAAATGAGGACTGATCCTGCGCCCAATCGGATTGTTAATTATTTACAGCCCAGCGCCATGGAGGAAGATGTGGCACCGCTATGTGAGGACTGGCCTAGTGACTCAGCCCCCCATGTTGCACCACCAGGAGTTTACGGGGTGCGACCTGCAGTTATGACGACTTCTGCTCATCGAGGTAAGCACTTGCAGGAGGTTGTGCTGGATGGACAGAGACTTGTTGGATTTTGTGACTCGGGTGCTTTCCTCACACTGGCTGATCCCCGAGTGGTTCGGCCTGAGGCAATCCATAGAGGACCTGGGATTGTCATTGAACTGGCTGGTGGACAATGGAGGACTATTCCCACAGCCACTGTGGATCTGAGCTTTGGTTTTGGGGTCAGGCGATGTGTGGTTGGGGTGATGGGTGGTCTGCCTGCAGCTGTTCTCCTGGGCAATGATGTGGGAGAGCTACGATGCCAATTCGTGGCTGCATGAAGCCACATGTAAGTAACGCTCTGCCTGTGTGTACTTAACCAGTGACCTGTAGAGGTCCCTAGTACGTACACAAGTTGGGAGGGGAAGGGATTGTGAAGATGTAATTTACCCTCTCACTGTATATGCTGTACAGATTCCTATTTCAAGCTGGGTTCATTGTCTTATTTGAACTACTTCTGTGTACATTTCTATTGTTGTAGGTAATCACTCCCTAAAATGCAAGGTTATATCCTCTTGAGGCACTTCCATCCCTGGGAGTAGGGGGAGGTGGGCCTAGAGTCCAACTAGTGTAAACTCTGCTTACCTGGGAGATTCAGTCAGAGTGAGCTGAAACTTGAAGGGAGCAGGAGCTCCAGCCTGTGTGGCTGTGGACACGGACGGAGCTAGGCCTGTGTGGCGGCCCGTGGGATTGTGTGGAACTCTTTGGACTACTGTAAGGACGATTGCTTTGTAATCCGGTCCGAGGATTGTCGGGAAGGGCCCCCGAATCTGTTTTACGTGGACTTATCGTGTGCTGTTCCAGTGTTCTTGTGAATAAACCTGTTGGATCGTTCCTCGGCCTGTTGTCTCTCCTTGCTCTGCTGTACACCCCCGTCACACCAGGTAACAACCATACCCTATGTACTGTACAAAAGATACTGGTCCGAATCAGCCATTACCCGTGGCCCAGATGATGATTTAACGATTGTGGCCAGTAATGGCCAGCCCGTGCCTCAAATTGGGTACAAAGAAGTGACCATTAAAGTGGGCCGGGTAGAATTGCCATCTCAGGGAATGATAATAGTAGATATTGATCGCAAAGAATCTAACCCACTGCTAACAATCGGTACAAATGTCATGGAAAATTGTCTTGCCGAAGTGATAATTTTGTTGCAGCAGGTGGCTGAAACTGCCAGCTCCGGGCAGCAGCGTTCCCTACAGAGGGAGATCAGAGCCCTGATGAGGAGGCAGCAGGTAGAGCTGGCCGGAGGAGAAATTGGCAGTGTAAGGGTAAGTGACCCTCTCCCCATTGCAATACCCCCAAGAAGTGAAATGCTGATATGGTGTCGGGCAGCAATAGGCCTCAAGGGTCAAGATTACCAGGCCCTGGTAGAACCTGTGTATTCAGACAGTAGGCCTGGAGTCCTGATAGCCAGAGGGGTAGCAGACGTCCGCAAGGGAAGAGTGCCCGTCCGTGTCCTGAATTGTGGGGAGGAGGAAGCCAAATTGCCCCGGTACGCAACGGTAGCTAAGCTGTACACTGTCAGTAATAATACCATAAGAACCATGGAACCCTTGATCCCGTCCGACCAGGCGGAAGACAATGGCTCCAAGGGACAGCTGGAGGATTGGTGCCAAAAATTACATGTGGGCACCGACTCCACCCCTTCACACCAAAAGCATGGAGTTTACCGGGTGGTGCAGGAATACGATCAGGTCTTCAGCAAACACCCTCTAGACTTTGGGCAGGTAAAAGGGGTTAAACATCAAATCCCCACTGGTGACCATCATCCCATTAAAGAGAGATACCGCCCTGTACCCCCAGCACAGTATCAGCGTGCCAAAGAAATGTTACGGGAAATGAAGGAGGCTGGGGTTATCAGAGATAGTTGTAGCCCCTGGGCAGCTCCACTAGTGCTCGTAAAGAAAAAAGATGGCACAATGAGAATGTGCGTTGATTACAGGCAAATTAACTGCATTACACATAAAGATGCTTATTCACTACCCAGAATAGAGGAGTCACTAACAGCCTTAAAGTCAGCTAACTATTTCTCCACCTTGGATCTCACCAGTGGGTATTGGCAGGTTCCCGTGGCAGAGGCGGACAAGGAGAAGACTGCATTCACGACACCAATGGGCCTCTGCGAGTTCAACTGTATGCCATTCGGGCTCTGCAATGCCCCAGGGACATTTCAAAGACTGATGGAGTGCTGCATGGGCCATTACAACTTTGAAACCGTGTTATTGTACCTAGATGACGTCATAGTCTATTCGAAGACCTATGAAGACCACCTGAGGCACTTGGCAGAAGTGTTTGAGTCCTTGTCAGAGTATGGCCTGAAGATAAAGCCATCCAAATGTCACCTTTTGAAGCCAAAGGTACAGTACCTAGGTCATGTAGTCAGTGCAGAAGGTGTGGCACCTGATCCAGAGAAAGTCACAGTAATCAAGGACTGGCCAAGACCCACCACGATAAAGGAGGTGCGGCAGTTCCTTGGGCTGGTGGGCTACTACCGAAGGTTCATTGACGGTTTCACAAAAATAGCAGCGCCTCTTCAAGATCTCTTGGTGGGACAGCCAAAGAAGGCTAAGAAGCAAAGTCCTCCCTTCGAGTGGAACAGCCAAGTAGAAACATCCTTTGTCCGGTTGAAGATGGCTCTCACTGGAGAAGAAATCCTGGCCTACCCTGACTATGGCCAGCCGTTTGTACTATACACAGATGCCAGCAACGTGGGATTGGGAGCAGTTCTGTCCCAGGTACAAGAAGGCAGAGAGAAAGTGATAGCCTACGCCAGTAGAAAGCTTCGGCCCACAGAAAGTAATCCAGAGAACTACAGTTCCTTTAAGCTGGAGTTCCTCGCTATTGTTTGGGCAGTGACTGAACGCTTCAAGCACTATCTGGCATCGGGCAAGTTTACCATCTTCACGGACAACAATCAGTTAACCCACCTGGCAACAGCCAAGCTAGGTGTGCTAGAACAGCGATGGATGGCTCGACTGTCCAACTTTGACTTTACCATCAAGTACCGGGCTGGCCGAAAGAATAACAATGCTGATGCGCTGTCCAGAATGCCTCACTTACCCGAGTCTGGAGAAGACCTGGATGAACTAGAAGAGATAGAGTTACCGGCTTTCCATCACCAAGGTGTTTCCCAGTGTGAGCATGCTGTAAGAGGGAAGCGCTCGAGCCAGCACGAGGTCTCGGTCAACCCATTACTCCACCATAAATGGGAAGAAACACAAAACAGTGACCCAGCCGTACGATTGATCAAAGAAAAACTGGCACAAGCTGAAACCCATCTAGGTCCCGATGCTCCACAAGAAGCCCAACAGCTGTGGAAGGAGAGGGGATGACTGTTTCTCTACAAAGGCAAGTTATGCAAGAGATATGTTAACTGGCGAACCAATGAACTCGTCTGGCAAATAGTGGTTCCACAGAGGAATGCCCCTATGGTCCTAGCCGCTTACCACGATAAAGCAGGACACTTCGAGTGGAAGAAGTTGGAGGTCCTACTCCGTGATCGGTTCTACTGGGTACACATGAGAAAGGCCATCGAGAAGTGGTGCCGAGACTGTGGTCCGTGTAACCTGAGGCGAAAAGATGATACTAGCCAAAGGTTGCCCCTGCAGCCAATCATCACGAAGCAGCCCCTTGAGTTGGTGGCCATGGACCACGTAAAACTAACACCAAGCCGGTCAGGCTATGTCTACGCCCTTACCATAGTGGACCAGTACTCTCGTTTCCTGGTAGTAGTGCCTGTGAAAAACAAACAGCCAGAACAACAACTAGGGCATTTCAAGCATACTTTTGTCGACCCCACGGTTATCCTGAAAGAGTACTGACTGATCAAGGCCCTGCATTCGAGGCGGAAGTGTTTCAAGAGTTCTGTAACATGTACGGCTGTAAGAAAATAAGAACAACACTGTACCACCCTCAAACCAATGGACTGTGCGAGAAGATGAACCATGTGGTTATTGATTTGCTCAAGACTCTACCTCTAGAAGAAAGAAACCAATGGCCAGAGAAGTTGCCAGATCTAGTGGACTTGTACAATCATATTCCAGTAAACTCCACCAACTGCAGTCCCGCTTACTAGATGCGAGCAAGACCTGGCAAGTTACCTGTAGACTTTGAAATGGGAACTGTGTCACCTGAAGCGGTCAACAGATAGCAGATTGGAATACAGAGCGACAACAACAATACCGCCAAGTTCAGGAATGTGTGGAATGGAACCTGTCCCAAGCCAGAATGAGACAAGAAAAGAACTATAATCCAACAGCCCCAGTAACTCCCTTAGCACCTGGAGAACAGGTCCTCAAGAAAAAGTGGAAAATGCACAAATTAGATGACCGGTGGGAAAATGAGCCCTACACAATTATTCCCTCAAATTTTGATAACAGCAAAGTATGCCTAATAAGTAAAGATGGAGGCAAAACATATCAAGCATTTTCCAGAGATCGTCTGAAAGTATGCCCTGAACGGTGTAAGACCAAAGAAGAAGTTCAAGAAAGTCCCCAACCTCAAAAAGAAGAAGAAATGATCCAAACAATACTCGGAAAATTCCCCAAAACATGGACCCAAATAAATAAGGCTATAGTGGTACCAGTATTGACATTCATGCAAGTAGTCGTACCAGCAGCAGCAGAAGAAGTTCCAGATCCACCTGAAGACCTATCGGTTCCAATGCCAGATGCCACACCAGCAGAGGAACAGGAGAATCAACCCCCTGCCAGTGGTGAACCTGTCGTACCCTTGGCGAATCTCAGACGCCGTGGGCAACAATCACGCATACCTATCAGGGTTAGGCCTACCAGTAACACTGAGATAGCAGACACTCCAAGTAGTCAGGAACAAACACCAGTACTACGCAGGTCCCAACGTAGCACCCGGGGACAGCCCCCTCCAAAGTATAGAAAATAGAATACCAATCAGAGTGTAAATAGTTATGTGAAAATGTCTGTAATGTTTTATTTTCAGTGATTCAGTAAATGGACAACTGGGTCACTGGACTATGGGTGACCAAAACCTTATTATTTATAGTTAGCACCAGTGTACTCACCTCCCCAGAAGAAAAACCCGTCCGGCATGCATAAAAGGGGGTTATCTATGCTCTGCCGCACGCCCAGAGCCTACGTTGGGGGTTTTATCGCGGCGGGTCCCCCATGGAGCCACACTCCCGGCAGGGAGCCACACTGGACTCATAATCTTTGTTATTTAAGTTGTAACGTTTAAGAAATGTGCCTCCCATAAAGGGATGAAATGTTCTAATATCCTCTGTTTATGTTTCCTCAGTCCAGGAGTACTGGTTTTAACTAAGGGAGAGTGTGGCGCCCCAGGATCTGGTTGCCACAAGAGTGTTGCCCCTCCAAAGGGTTAATGCTAAGCCTGGAGGTAATTGGGGAAGTCTATTGGCCAGTAAGTACCAACATTCAACACCGTTTCTCCCTCAGGCCAGCAGAGGGAGCACTAAACCTGGAGTTCCAGGGAGCACTTCCTTAAGCCTGACCAGGGGGAGGAGTTAGTTAGTCTGTTAGGGAAGTTCAAGGAGAGAGGAGCTGAGTAGACGGACTTGTGAGCTGGGGTTTGGAGCGAAGGCTAGCTCAACCCAGAAGAAGCAGGAGCCGTAGCGAGGCACGGAGAGAAGATTCTAGTGGAGAACTGGTCAGAACCTGTTCACCTCAGAAGAACACACTAAAAATTAGACATCGGAGTCTGTGGTTGCCAGGGTGTGTTACGGGGGCTGTCGGATAATAAGGGAATGGAAGGCTATCCGACAGTCAGGGTCCACCGTGCAGAGCTCTGCTGCAGAGTATGGCAGAGGATAGGGGAAACCTGTACCACCAAAGCGGTACTGACACTGTTGCGTCACAGTGTCACCCAGACCAATAGCGGCGTATACTGTTTAAGTCACAGCGACTACCTTATTAGAATAACATAGGAGTGGAAATGCAAAAGAGTGAGGAATACAACATAAAAGTGCATAGAAGTCTCACAGTCTGTGAGCGTGAAAGCACCTGTCTCAGTTAACAGTTACAGAGACTAGGTGTAGTGTGTGCAATATGGCACCTACCTATGTCCGCTCCACTTGTGGTGCAAGGATACGACAGCAGCAATGCTGCTAGCTTGAAACTCCTGCCTATGACCGCTCCCCTAGTGTGCGAGGATACGGACTGCTGTAGTAGGCAGCGTAGTGGAGCGTTACCCTAGAAGGCAACGACCACCTAACCTACCTATGTCCGCTCCACTAAGGTGCGAGGACATGGACAACAGTACGGCTGAAAGGTACAGGAGCGCTACCCTACCGATAGCGCTCACCTCAGAGTAGAACCACAAGGCCCAGTCAGACCATGTGCAGCAAGCACCTGCCTATGTCCGCTCCACTAAGGTGCGAGGATACGGACCACAGCATAAGCTGCAAGGTACAAGAGCGTTACCCTACCGATTACGCTCACCTAGATAGAATAGGTGCCGCAAGGGACATGCACAGAGTGTCTACTCCTATGCAGGAACCAAGAGGACTGAGCGCCGGGCGGCGTGCGGCAGGGTGTTATATAGACTCTGTGCCTCATCTAAGATGGAGGACACCAGAGCCAATCCGCTGCCAGAATGACAGCAATGACGTCACGCTGGCCTATCACCGAGCAAAGCATCACAAGCACATGACCTGCGACCAATCGGCATAGAAGGTGTCAGAGACATGTGACCACGTGTCACAAGCACATGACCAGCGGCCAATCAGCTTAGAAGGTGTCAGAGACATGTGACCTCGTGTCAGCGATGATGTCACCCGCACATGTGCAATGGCTCCAAGATAGGACTTAGTCTCCAGCGCTTGCACATGTGCAGTAGCAAGAAATCCGAACATAGTCTCCAGTGCTCGCACATGTGCAGTAGCAAGAAATCCGAACATAGTCTCCAGTGCCACAGCAACCATAACAGTACCTCCCCCTCAAGGGCCCCCCTCCCGGCGACGCAGGTAACCGGCAACTAAGTCGGGAGCATGGACAGCCTCCTCAGGCTCCCAAGAGCGATGTTCCGGGCCGTAGCACTCCCAATCTATCAAGAAGAACCTGCGGCCTTGAACCATCTTAGAACCAACTATGGCTCGTACCTCATAGCTAGAGCGAGAGGAATCAGAGGCAGGAGAATGCACTTCACGAGCGTGAGGTAAAATAGCCGGCTTTAACAGTGAAACATGGAATTTGTCATGGACCCTAAGATGGACGGGTATCTTCAATTGGTAGACTACAGGATTTACCTGTCGAAGAACCTCATAAGGACCCAGGAAGCGAGGAGCAAATTTGACAGAGCTCACTCTAAGTTTCACGTTTTTTGCAGAGAGCCACACAAAGTCCCCAGGAGAAAAGACAGGAGCCGGGCGACGAAACCGATCGGACACCGTCTTCATACGGTCCTTAGCTGCTTGGATCGACTCTTGAGTCCGATCCCAAACCTCTCTGGCATTAGTCGCCCAGTCGGCCACAAGAGGAGGAGGTGCAGCAGCGGGAAACGGTATCGGTACCCTAGGGTGTTGCCCATTGTTGAGTACGAACGGTGTCTGCCCAGTGGCCTCAGCCAGAGAATTGTTAAGGGAAAACTCTGCCCAGGGTAGGAGGGAGGACCAGTTATCGTGGTTCTCAGCCACAAAGTGTCGAAGGTATATAATCATGGATTGATTAGTACGCTCAACCAAACCATTGATCTCCGGATGGTATGCCGAAGAGAGATTCAACTCAATTTGCAGAAGGCTACAAAGATCTCGCCAGAAACGGGAAGCAAATTGCGGGCCTCTATCACAAATGATACGATCTGGCATCGCGTGAAGCCTAAAGACATGCTTGAGGAATAGTTTGGCTAGTACCCTGGAAGATGGGATTCTTGCTAACGGTACGAGATGAACCATCCGGGAGAAATGGTCCGTAATGACCCACACAAATCGATGTCCCTGTGAACACGGAAGATCACCCACAAAGTCCATGCCTACCACCTCCCATGGTCTATCTGGCACTGGCAAAGGATGCAAGAGCCCAGCCGGTCTCTGCCGTAACGGACCGTTGCGAGCACATGAGTAGCAGGAACCGACATATCTTTTGACGTGGCTGGCTAAGTGTGGCCACCAATACCACCTCTCGAGTAACTCTCGTGTCCGTCTAATACCAAAATGTCCACCCACCTTTGAGGTGTGGGCCCACGACAATATATCATTTTGTTGATTAGGCGGAACAAAGGTCTTGCCCGGTGGGATTTGGTCTAACGTTACAGGAGAGAGTGTGTGAAAAACCCTAGATGGAAGAATGAGACGAGGGTCCTCATTCTCTTCATGAGATGATTCCATAGAGCGAGAGAGTGCATCGGCCTTATTATTCTTACTCCCGGTAAGATAATTAATGGAGAAGTTAAACCGAGAGAAAAACAAGGACCAGCGAGTTTGCCGAGGATTCAAACGTTGTGCAGTTTGCTAATATGTCAGGTTCTTATGGCCTGTAAAGACCTGAAAGGGCTGCCTGGCTCCCTCGAGCAAGTGACGCCACTCTTCCAATGCTAATTTTAGGGCAAGTAGTTCCCTGTCACCAATAGTGTAGTTCCTCTCAGCAGGAGAGAACGTCTTTGCAAAGAAAAAACACGGTCTTTTTCTACCTGAGCTGTTCTTTTGATATAGAACTGCTCCAGCTCCTACAGAGGACGCGTCCACCTCCATGAGAAAGAGCTTATTCTCGTCAGGTCTTTGGAGGACAGGAGCAGATGAAAAGTGTTCTTTAACTGCCTTAAAAGCCTGGGATGTCTCAGTAGACCAGACCTTAGGATTGGCGCCCTTTTTAGTCAAAGCCACTAACGGAGCTACCAAGGTAGAAAAGTGTGGTATAAATTGCCGGTAATAATTTATGAATCCCAGGAAGCGTTATACTGCTTTCAAGGAATGAGGTTCAGCCCATTCCATAACTGCAGAAAGCTTCGCAGGATCCATTGCCAATCACTCATGAGAAATGATATAGCCTAAGAAGGGTAGACTGGCTTGCTCAAATATACATTTCTCGAGTTTGGCAAACAGAGAATGCTCCCTTAGACGTGACAGAACCCTGATCACATCCAACCGATGTGTCTCCAGGTCGGGACAAAAAATTAGTATATCATCCAGGTATACCACCACCGATGATAACAGTAAATCCCTAAACACGTCATTTACGAAGTCCTGGAACACTGCAGGTGCATTACACAGACCGAAAGGCATGACGAGGTATTCATAGTGACCGTCTCTGGTGTAAAAAGCGGTCTTCCATTCGTCACCCTCTCGAATTCGCACTAAGTTATAAGCACCTCGCAGATCCAACTTCGTAAATACCTTCATAGTATCATAGTATCATAGTTTTTTTTTTTTTTCCAAAACGTTTTTTATTGATTTTTCAAATTTGTAAAAACATGACAAGTATCATTGCAAAAGAAGAACATTCGTCTGACAAAATGTGACATAGAGGTGGGTGATACCCCAATTTGGAGTTCCATGTTGCTGTTCGATTTAAGATAGTATACAGTAACATTAAACCAAAACATAGGTAATGAAATATAATATAACATATGCAATACAATTCGTTAAATCTCTGTGTCGTCCCTGAATGATTTCAATTTTGCTAGCGTGTCTTGGTATTCCCAACCGTCTCGTCTCCCCCTCCCGCCAGAGCCCCCTCCTAGGTGATTCTCAGTTTACCCAGGCTGTCCTGAATATCGCTCAGGATATACCACTCTGAGTGAACAAAAGGTGCCATCCGGTTAATTATTTCTCCCTGTGTGAATTGGCTTTCAATAAAATGTCTCCATCTCACAAAAAACTTGGCTGTCAACCCATCTTTATCCCTCTCCGCTTCTAGTTTTTCCCACCTCAGAAGGTTGTGTAGTTCGCCTACAACCTCCTTTATGGATGGGCCCTCCCTTTGAATCCAGTGTTTTAAGATGCAACGCTTAGCTATCATGGCTATGTCATGCGTTATTGCAGTATCATAGTTTTTAAGGTTGAAGGGAGACTCTAAGTCCATATAGTTCAACCCGTAGCCTAACATGTTGATTCAGAGGAAGGCAAAAAAACCCCAATGTGGCAAACAAGTTCCAATGGGGAAAAAATGTCCTTCCTTCGTCCACATCCGGCAATCAGACTAGTTCCCTGGATCAATACCCTGTCATAAAATTTAATATACATAACTGGTAATATTACATTTTAATATTATACCATACTAAATACCTTAGCTCCCCGTAGTCTGTCAAACAGTTCAGAAATTAGGGGCAAGGGGTATCTATTCTTTACAGTAATGGCATTAAGACCCCTGTAGTCTATGCAGGGACGCAGATCACCCTCTTTTTTCCGCACAAAGAAAAAAACAGCCCCTGCAGGTGAGACAGACTTGCGGATGAAGCCCCTCTCCAGACTATCCTTTATATAGGCCGACATAGCCTCGGATTCTGGGATAGACCCTGCCGTTTGGTGGAACAGAACCCGGCAAGAGGTCTATAGCACAGTCATAAGGCCTATGAGGTGGAAGAGTCTCAGCACCCTGCTTGGAAAACACATCAGCGAAATCCACATAGGGTGTAGGTAAGGGAGAGAGATCAGTTGATGCAACCGCAACGACCTTAGGTGGTAAGGGAAGACATCGGGACTGACATTTCGAACCCCAACTAATAATGCTGTCGGACTCCCAGTCAATTAGAGGAGCATGAGTCCGAAGCCATGGGAGACCCAGAAGTACGTCGTCTATACCCTCAGGCAAAACAAGAAAAGAAATCTCCTCTATGTGACCATGAGACAGGGAAAGGCGCAAGGGAACTGTCCTTAATGTAATGGAGTCAGACAACATAGTCCCATTAACAACCCGGACAGGAATAGGCGCCTCTAACATGATAGAGGGAATATTGTGTCTCTTTACAAATCCTGAGGACACAAAAGTCCCGTCAGCTCCGGAATCCACAAAAGCCATAATAGGCCATGTATTCTCAGAGAATGAGAGATGACCTGGGATACTACACTTAGAGGGTGCAGAAGACGTCTCTAGTAACCCCCCTCAAATGGTTACTAGACCTGGGAGTTTCCCTGACGGCTAGGACACTTGTTGGCATAGTGCCCAGCCTGACGACATATGTAACAGATAGGACAGCCCGCCTTACGAGGTCGGGAAGTAGTATAACCCAACTCCATAGGAGTAGGAGATGTCTCAGATGCTGAGGAAGATGGAGAAGGAACCACAGCATCTGAACCAACTCGACGCTTGGGACGTGACAAGGTAACCTCGAGTCTACGTTCCTTATGGCGTACATCGATGCTAGTTGCTACTGTAATTAAGTCCTCCAGAGAAGGAGGAACTTCCCGAATAGCAAGAGCATCTTTGACATAGCCTGCAAGACCCCTACAGAAGATAGGTATTAACACCTTCTCAGGCCAGTCTAACTCTGCTACCAAGGTACGAAAAGCAATGGCATAAGAGCTGGTAGATAACGAACCTTGAGACAGATCTAGCAGTCTCAAAGCCGCATCATGGGTAACCTGCGGTCCCATGAACACCGCTTTAAGAGCATCAAGGAAGTCTTGATGTCTCTGAGTAACCAAATCAGAGCGCTCCCATAAGGGAGTAGCCCACTCTAAGGCTTTATCCTGAAGCAGGGATATAATAAAGCCTACTTTGGACCTCTCCGTAGAGAAGTGAGAGTAATTAACCTCAAGGTGAATCTGACACTGGCTTATGAACCCACGACAAGACCTGGCATCGCCAGAGTATCTGTTGGGTAGAGCAAATCGTGGGTCATGTAGCGAAGACACCAAAGTTTGAGGTTTATCCTCTACAGTCTTGAGCCTTGCTTCAAGAACCTGTATATACTGATGTAATTGTTGATACTCTGCCATCTCTGCCAGACCCTTGGCTCAGTCCTAATGTTACGGGGGCTGTCGGATAATAAGGGAATGGAAGGCTATCCGACAGTCAGGGTCCACCGTGCAGAGCTCTGCTGCAGAGTATGGCAGAGGATAGGGGAAACCTGTACCACCAAAGCGGTACTGACACTGTTGCGTCACAGTGTCACCCAGACCAATAGCGGCGTATACTGTTTAAGTCACAGCGACTAACTTATTAGAATAACATAGGAGTGGAAATGCAAAAGAGTGAGGAATACAACATAAAAGTGCATAGAAGTCTCAGTCTGTGAGCGTGAAAGCACCTGTCTCAGTTAACAGTCACAGAGACTAGGTGTATGTCACAAACCACCGGGGGGGGTCACTCAGAAATCCCCCGCGCTGGCTACCAGTACGTCACAATCGGGGGGTAACAAGTGGGGGTCACCCCTCCTTTATACCTCCCGACCGACAGACAGAGCACGTGACGCGCTCTCTAGCGCCCCTCTTATAGTCAGGCCAATTATGGAATTGCCCGACCATAAGCAAGGAGGCCGCTATACTACTTATGCCGATTATTGAAGGGTCCCCGGTGAGAGTAAGGTATATATTCCCCCGACCTCCGCGGGCGGAATATATAAAATCTCCCCGAATCTCACCGGCCTCCCCACAATAATCCTTGGCACAATTCGCTGCCACCAACCGCTTCACGGTAACTATTAGCCGAACACACAGACGTGGGATTCAAGATCGAGATAACAGAACAGCCCAAGATTAATTATATAATTTAATCAGCCTAAAGCACACTAGAACTACAATATATACAATAGGGAGTCTACAGAATATACATATGTCAGAGTACAGTTACAATCAAAGCATGGGTTACAAACAGGCATACACAGTTCCAGCAGTTACCTTGTTGCGTCTGGCCACAGGGGGGCGCTGTACCCAGGTTTCTAGGATCCTTCCCACAGATGTTTCCTACACGTGCCCCCAGCGAGAAGAACCCTGGAAAATGGCCGAAGTAGGGTTATCAACCTGGGCAATCCAGGTCCCCTCCTACCTTAGTGACCTCACAGGGAGCACTGCTCCACCCCTGGCTGGAGTTATGGACAAAATCCACAACATGGAATATGGCCATAACTTGGCCTGGGAGCGTCGTAGGCGGACGCCAACGCTCTCATTGTGACAGTTATGAATTTAGCTACAGAACGAGGGGACTCATGACCTGTCTGCCAGTTCCCCTGTGAGGTAAATCCGGAGATATGACGATAAATCATGACATTCAAGTCATGTCAGGAAGCCCTCTCCTGGTGTCACTACCCCCTTCCCTTCACACAACTGGTTTAGCAACAAATCCATGGCCATGTCCTGTGATATGGAAATTAGGTGGCTTTAGGACAATGGACACAGGATGACTCCCTGCCGTCACCCTGTAGTAGGAGCTGCTAGCTAGTTAGCCAGGCTATGGAAATAGCCAGACAGAACGACTCCAGTAAAAAATGGTTCATATCTCGCAAGCCATATTTCCGATAAATATGGCAACCATAAAAATGGTGTCTCCGCATGTGGACGATGCCGGCACCCCCTTTTTATGGGAACAGGACATTGGGAAATGCCCCAGGCGTGATATCAGCCAATGGGGAACTGGCAGACAGGTCATGAGTCCCCTCGTTCTGTAGCTAAATTCATAACTGTCACAATGAGAGCATTGGCGTCTGCCTACGACGCTCCCAGGCAAAGTTATAGCCAAAATCCCCTTTGCTGGATAATTCTGATCCATGCAGGGGGAGTGGCAGTGCTTCCCTGTGAGGTCACTAAGGTAGGAGGGGACCTGGATCTGCCCAGGTTGATAACCCTACTTCGGCCATTTTCCAGCGTTCTTCTGCTCGGGGGCCTGGTTGGGACAGACCTGTGAGAGAGTTCCTGGAAACCTGGTCTACAGCGCCCCCCTGTGGCCAGACGCACAAGGTAACTGATTGAATTGCATACCTGTTGTAAACCATGCTTTATCTGTAACTGTACTCTGACATATGTATATTCTGTAGATTCCCTATTGTATATATTGTAGTTTCTAGTGTGCTTTAGGCGATTAAATTATATAATTAATCTTGGGCTGTTCTGTTATCTCGATCTTGAATCCCACGTCTGTGTGTTCGGCTAATAGTTACCGTAAATCGGTTGGTGGCAGCGAATTGTGCCAAGGATTATTGTGGGGAGGCCAGTGAGATTCGGGAAGATATTATATATTCCGCCCGCGGAGGTCGGGGGAATATATACCTTACTCTCACCGGGGACCCTTCAATAATCGGCATAAGTAGTATAGCGGCCTCCTTGCTTATTGTCGGGCAATTCCATAATTGGCCTGACTATAAGAGGGGCGCTAGAGAGCGCGTCACGTGCTCTGTCTGTCGGTCGGGAGGTATAAAGGAGGGGTGACCCCCCACTTGTTACCCCCCGATTGTGACGTACTGGTAGCCAGCGCGGGGGATTTCTGAGTGACCCCCCGGTGGTTTGTGACATCCCCATTGGCTGATATCACGCCTGGGGCATTTCCCAATGTCCTGCTCCCATAAAAAGGGTGTGCCGGCATCGTCCGCATGCGGAGACACCATTTTTATGGTTGCCATATTTATCGGAAATATGGCTTGCGAGATATGAACCATTTTTTACTGGAGTCGTTCTGTCTGGCTATTTCCATAGCCTTGCTAATGAGATACAACTCTTGTTACAGGGTGACGGCAGGGAGTCATCCTGTGTCCATTGTTCCCACACCACCTCATTTCCATATCACAGGACATGGCCATGGAGGTGTAAGTGGAACACTGAGAACAAGAAGGGAGGGGGCACTGCCAGGGAGTGATGAGGGATTATGACTGGAGTCATAATTCATCTTCATATCCCGGGATTTGCCTCACACCTCCCCCCTTTTGAGGGCGCTAGGGGGCAGCACACTCCGGTGTTCCCCCGTGCGCCCGTCCGCGACCTCTCCTTGTCGGGACAGCCCGTCTGCGTTACCGTGGTCACGGCCCCTTTTGTGGCGAATGGTGAAGTTGTATTGCTGGAGCGCAAGGCTCCATCGCAACAATCGCCCATTCGTCCCAGAGACGGTGTGCAACCAGCTGAGGGGATTGTGGTCCGTCTCCACGATGAAGTGGCGCCCGTATAGATAGGGTTGCAGACGCTGCAGGGCCCACACTATGGCCAGGCACTCCTTCTCCATCGTGGAATAGGCAACTTCCCTTGGTAACAGCTTCCTGCTCAGGTACAAGACTGGGTGCTCTTGGCTCGCAGAGTCCACCTGGCTGAGCACCGCACCGATGCCGAAGTCACTGGCGTCGGTCTGTACTACAAACGGCCGCGTGAAGTCGGCTGCCTGTAGCACGGGCGGGCTGGACAGGGCGTCCTTTAGGGCCCGGAAGGCTGTCTCGCAGTCCATTGTCCAATCGACTGCAGAGGGCAGCTTCTTCTTGGTGAGGTCCGTCAGGGGCTTTGCCAGGCTACTATAGCATGGAACAAACCTCCTATAGTACCCAGCGGTCCCCAAGAAGGACATCACCTGCTTCTTGGTCCTGGGGGTGGGCCAGGATGCGATGGCCTCCACTTTCTCAGGCTCGGGCTTCAGTGTTCCCCCGCCTACCCGGTGACCGAGGTACTGGACCTCGCTCATGGCCAGCTGACACTTGCCCGGCTTGATGGTCAAACCTGCCCGGTGGACCCGCCTGAGCACCTGTGCTAGATGCTCTAGGTGATCTTCCCAGGTGGGACTGAAGACGGCAATGTCATCCAGGTACGCGGCCGCGTACCCTTCAAGTCCCTTGAGCAGGGTGTTGACCATCCGCTGGAAAGTGGCAGGGGCATTCCTCATCCCGAATGGCATCACCGTGGACTCGTACAGTCCAAATGGGGTAATAAAGGCAGAGCGTTCCCTGGCCTTGCGAGTCAGGGGGATCTGCCAATATCCCCGGCTCAGATCCATGATGGTCAGGTACTGAGCCCCGGCCAACTGATCGAGCAGGTCATCGATGCGTGGCATTGGGTACGCATCGGCGACCGTGACCGCATTGAGCCCCCTGTAGTCCACGCAGAACCGAGTGGTTCGGTCCTTCTTAGGGACGAGGACTACAGGCGAGGCCCAAGCGCTGTTGGATGCCTGGATCACCCCCAGCTTCAGCATCTCGTCAATCTCCTGGCGCATGTGTTGCTGCACCTCCAGGGAGACCCGATATGCTGAACGCCGGATCGGGGGATGATCCCCAGTGTCCACGTGATGGACAGCCAAGTCAGTCCTTCCGGGCTGGTTGGTAAACAACCCCCGGAAGGGGTGTAGGGTGGCCCACAGCTGGGACCGTTGGTCCTCCAAGAGCTGGTGGCCAACCTCCACATCCTCAATGGATCCGCCTGCCCTAACCTGGGCTAGCATATCCAAGAGGGTTTCCGCTTCTCCCTCCTCGGGCAGGTTGCACACGGGGAGCGCACATGCCTCCCGCTCATGATGTGCCTTCATCATGTTCACATGGAAGGGCTTCCGCCTTCCACGGGCAGGGTCCAGGGTGACCAGGTACGTCACAGGGTTGAGCTGCTGGTACACGAGGTATGGGCCTTCCCAGGCTGCCTGAAGCTTGTCCTGTGGTACGGGGACCAGTACCCACACCTCTTGACCCACTTGGTAGGTCCTCTCACAAGCGTTCTGGTCGTACCAACGCTTCTGATCGGCCTGGGCTTGAGCCATATTGTCGTGTACCAGTTGCGTCAAGGCCTGCATTTTGTCCCGGAAGCGCATGACATACTCGATAACCGACACTCCAGGGGTGGCCAAATCCCCTTCCCAAGCCTCTTTCACCAGAGCCAGGGGGCCCCGCACACGTCGCCCGTACAGGAGCTCAAACGGTGAGAATCCTGTTGAGGCCTGTGGAACCTCCCGGTAAGCAAATAACAGGTGTGGGAGATACCGCTCCCAGTCACGCCCATGGGAGTCGACCAACATCTTAAGCATCTGCTTTAAGGTGCCATTGAACCGCTCGCACAGGCCATTAGTCTGTGGATGGTACGGGCTGGCCACCAGATGTCGCACCTGGACTTGCTTACAGAGGGTCTCCATCAGCTGGGACATGAATTGGGTCCCCCGGTCGGTGAGCATTTCCTGGGGAAAACCCACTCGGGAGAAAATCTCCAGCAATGCGGTGGCCACCTTGTCAGCCCGAATGGACGACAAGGCCACTGCTTCTGGGTACCGGGTGGCATAGTCCACTACCGTCAGTATGAAGCGTTTCCCGGAGCTGCTGGGGATGGCCAGCGGGCCGACCAGATCCACAGCCACCCTCCTGAAAGGCTCATCGATGATTGGCAGAGATACCAGTGGGGCTTTGGGGCGTGGCCCCGACTTCCCCACTCTCTGACAGGTTTCACACGAACGGCAGTAGGCAGCCACATCGGCCCCCATTTTTGGCCAGTAGAAATGCTGGTTTAACCTGGCCTTGGTCTTAGCGATCCCTAGGTGTCCGGCCATCGGAATCTCATGTGCGATCCGCAACAACTCCGTCCGGAACGGATAGGGTACCACCAACTGTCGGTCCCTGGGCCACGCCTCCGGTGAACCCTGCTGGACCGTGGCCCGGTACAGCCGTCCTTGGTCCCAGACCACTCGCTCCGGGTCCGAGTCCGAGGGAGGCTGTGCCGCCTGCTCCTTAAGAGCTTTCAGGCTGTCGTCAGCTTCTAACGCTGCCTGAAACCCCTGACTAGATGTGGCCAGAATCGACGAGACTGTCACATCTTCAGTCAGTACCCCGGGACCTGTGTCCTGGCCTCCACCTGACTCGGCTGCCACTTGGTCAGAAGGGGAAGAGCTATCGGACCTCCGGGAGGCCCCTTGGCTTCCAGCACTCCCACTGCGGGTGACAGCGGCCACAGCCGCTGCGACCGTGGGTCGTGCCTGCTCCTCCTCCGTTCCTGACCAAGTCGCCGGTTCAGGCAGACCTACCTGGCTTCCTGACACCCCGGTTGTGGGGGAACCATGCACCGAGATCTTACCTGGGAGCACTTCCGCTCCTGGACCGGCCCCAATCTCACCTGCCTGTTCCCCTCCTGCAGCAACAGAACCCCGGTGTGAAATCTCTGGGGACCCCACATTTGCTGTGGTAGCCCCCACCCCACACACTGGTCCTCCCCCTGCAGCACCCTGCTCTCTGCTTATCCCTGCAGAGGGCAGCAGATCCCAGCTCACAGGCTGGTTACTTGTAGAGGCATTGTCACACCTTTCTCTGACCCCCTCCCCTCCTGTCACAGCTGCAGCTGCGTGTGTGTCTATGGTGTCTGTGCAAGCAGAAATATCAGAGTTCACTCCCTCCTCCCTTACATCATTCATAGATAACACATTAACATTGTCCGGAGGCATGTCAGTACTGGCTGAAGGTTCAGCCCTTGGTTGGGGCCCAAACTGGGAGGTTATCTGCCCCAAATCTGTCCCAAGTAGCACGTTTGCAGGGATCCGATCAGTTACCCCCACCTCCCTCACCCCTCGCCCTGCGCCCCAGTCCACATAAATGTCAGCAACAGGCAGCGCCGGGTCAATGCCTCCAATCCCGGAGACAGCGAGGGTTTTTCCAGGGATCAAGTCTTGGGGGGACACCATCTCAGGCCGCACCAGAGTCACCTCCGAGGCGCTGTCTCGCAGTCCTATGGTCACAGACCGGCCGACGGTGACAGGTTGGAAGCTGTCCAGGGACCTACCACCACCCCCACCCACACAATACACCTTGGGCGGCCCTTGGGACGGGGACGGAGCCGGGGCCTTGGGACGCTGAGGGCACATGGCCTTGAAGTGTCCAGGTAGGTTGCACTGGTGGCACCGTCTTGGTTCTGCCACGGGCCTGGAGAGGGGAGTTGAGGGGGACACCCCCTGCAGTCTAGGGGCAGGTGGGGCAGTCGCAGAATTCATCTTACCCCCTCTCCAGGTGCTGCTGGTGGCCGCTCTCCTGGCCTCAGGGGCCCGGTTGTTGGTGTAGTCATCGGCAAGGGCAGCTGTAGCCGTGGACCCCTTTGGCTTCTGGTCTCGGATGAACTGGCGGAGATCCTCAGGGCAGTTCCACAAGAGTTGCTCCGTGATGAACAAGTCCAGGATCTCCGGTCCGGTGGAAAGCTGCAGGCCTTGGGTCCAGTGGTCGGCAGCTCGGGCAAGTGCCCGCCGGTGGTCAGCCCAGGAGTCCTTTGGTCCCTTCTGTAGGCTCCGGAACTTCTTGCGGTAGGACTCTGGAGTGAGGTTGTACTGTTGGATCAGGGCCCGCTTGATGGTGTCGTAGCCCTGATCTGCCTCAGCAGGCAAGTCCCCAAGGACATCCAGGGCCTTACCCCTTAAACGGGGGGTCAGGTATTTGGCCCACTGGTCCTTGTCCAGATGGTGCTGCAAGCAAGTCCGTTCAAAAGCAGTCAAGAAAGAGTCCAAGTCTCCATCCTTCTCCAGCACTGGGAAGTCCTCAACACGGACCTTTGGAAGTTTGGTGTCTCGAAGGTCACATGTGGCTGATGAGGGCCGGAGCTGAGCTAGCTGCAGCTGGTAGTCACGGTCTGCCTGTCGCTCTCGCTCCTCACGCGCTGCCTGCCGCTCTCGCTCCGCAGCCTCACGCTCTGCCTGCCGCTCTGCCCTGCGCTCTGCCAGGAGTTCCTTGTAGCCCTTCTGGTCTCCAGCCTGGAGAAGGGCCATAGCCATTTGAAGAAGGCTATCCGAGCCTCCCAGGCTCGGTGGAATGGCACGTGGTGATCTGCGGCACGCTGCAGAGCTAGGCGATTCACTGTCCCTTTCAGAGCGGAGGGCTGGCATCTGGCTCGTTGAGGAACCTTGGGTGAGCTCCTCCTCATCTTGTCCAGCAGTGCCAGGTTGCGCAATGTCCTCGGCAGAACGGTTTTCTGGCGTCGAGCTCCTGGAGGACTCGTGGGCAACCTCCTCATTGCTGTCCACAGCACCGTCCTCCCTCTCTTCGGCTCCTGCCTTAGCATTGGCCAGTTGCATAGCTCTGCTCCTGGTGCCATCAGCCATTCTTGCAGACTTTTGGTCACTGACACAGAACTGACACCTGATGCCTCCACACACCTTACAGTATCTGCACTCTGACACTCTAGTGTTGAGCTAGTCTGAAGACCCCAGCAGCCACAGCTGCTGCAGGCAGTCTTTAGTGTCTGGGAGTATGGGTCTCACACTCACACACACTATTATCTCGATCCCACCGCTATGCCACCAATATGTCACAAACCACCGGGGGGGTCACTCAGAAATCCCCCGCGCTGGCTACCAGTACGTCACAATCGGGGGGTAACAAGTGGGGGTCACCCCTCCTTTATACCTCCCGACCGACAGACAGAGCACGTGACGCGCTCTCTAGCGCCCCTCTTATAGTCAGGCCAATTATGGAATTGCCCGACCATAAGCAAGGAGGCCGCTATACTACTTATGCCGATTATTGAAGGGTCCCCGGTGAGAGTAAGGTATATATTCCCCCGACCTCCGCGGGCGGAATATATAAAATCTCCCCGAATCTCACCGGCCTCCCCACAATAATCCTTGGCACAATTCGCTGCCACCAACCGCTTCACGGTAACTATTAGCCGAACACACAGACGTGGGATTCAAGATCGAGATAACAGAACAGCCCAAGATTAATTATATAATTTAATCAGCCTAAAGCACACTAGAACTACAATATATACAATAGGGAGTCTACAGAATATACATATGTCAGAGTACAGTTACAATCAAAGCATGGGTTACAAACAGGCATACACAGTTCCAGCAGTTACCTTGTTGCGTCTGGCCACAGGGGGGCGCTGTACCCAGGTTTCTAGGATCCTTCCCACAGATGTTTCCTACACGTGCCCCCAGCGAGAAGAACCCTGGAAAATGGCCGAAGTAGGGTTATCAACCTGGGCAATCCAGGTCCCCTCCTACCTTAGTGACCTCACAGGGAGCACTGCTCCACCCCTGGCTGGAGTTATGGACAAAATCCACAACATGGAATATGGCCATAACTTGGCCTGGGAGCGTCGTAGGCGGACGCCAACGCTCTCATTGTGACAGTTATGAATTTAGCTACAGAACGAGGGGACTCATGACCTGTCTGCCAGTTCCCCATTGGCTGATATCACGCCTGGGGCATTTCCCAATGTCCTGCTCCCATAAAAAGGGTGTGCCGGCATCGTCCGCATGCGGAGACACCATTTTTATGGTTGCCATATTTATCGGAAATATGGCTTGCGAGATATGAACCATTTTTTACTGGAGTCGTTCTGTCTGGCTATTTCCATAGCCTTGCTAATGAGATACAACTCTTGTTACAGGGTGACGGCAGGGAGTCATCCTGTGTCCATTGTTCCCACACCACCTCATTTCCATATCACAGGACATGGCCATGGAGGTGTAAGTGGAACACTGAGAACAAGAAGGGAGGGGGCACTGCCAGGGAGTGATGAGGGATTATGACTGGAGTCATAATTCATCTTCATATCCCGGGATTTGCCTCACAGTGTAGTGTGTGCAATATGGCACCTACCTATGTCCGCTCCACTTGTGGTGCAAGGTGTTAGGGCCAGGTGGACGGGCAGACCCAGGAGGTGGATCCACTGGGCTGAACACCTCACCGAGGGCAAGGTGCCCGGTAGCCGGAGCACTAGCAGGACAGTCCGTTTAGAGGAGTGGAGTAAAGAAGTCCCTGGGACCACGGGGTCTCTGATGGTAGTCCGGGTGACGGAGCTCAGGTTCGGAGGCCGAGATGTCGTCAGGCAGAGTCCGGAACCAATGGAGCGAGAAGACGGGTCACCACAGGGATCGGAGATGGCAGGAACTGACGGGATGGCAGGCCGTCACCGTTCGGGGTTCGGGTATCGTCAGGACCGGTTGGCGAGGCAGGAGTGGCTCTACGAGAGAGATAGGTGAGTATATCACAGACACAAGGAGACCTGACTCCTAGCTTAGCAAACACGAAGAACAGGCCCCGCCCACTTGGAAAGGATGCCCCTATATACCCAGTACCTGATCCTTCAATATCCTGTTGGAGGACACTGGCCCTTTAAGAAAGGGTCAATGACCGCGCGCACGCCCTAATGCGCATGCGCGAGGCCCGGGTGCCAGAAGCCAGGGCAGGGAGCGGTGAACAGGAGGCAGGGGAGCCGGCCTGGAGCAGAGCTGCCGACGGGCGCCGGGAGCGGAGACCGAGCCGCCTGGGGACCGCAGATGATGGGGGCTGGAGGCTGTGGAGCGGGGGACGCCTGACAGAGGAGCCGGGGAGCGAGGCAGGGAAGCCGGGGAGCGTGGCAGGTGAGCCGGGGAGCGAGGCAGGGGAGCCGGGAAGCAAGGCAGGGGACCCGGGGAGCGTGACAGTACCCCCCCCCACGCCCCCCTCCCCGCAACCGGGACAGGAAGGCACGTATCAGAGGAGTACCCACATTCTCCCGGGGTTCCCAGGACCTATCCTCAGGACCATACCCTGCCCAGTCCACCAGGAAGAACTGTCGGCCTCGTACGGTTTTCATGGCCACGATATCCCTTACCGCATAGATGTCATCATCAGCAATAGGTGGAGGAGCAGAACTGGCAGCAGCGGAGAAGGGACCAAGGACAACCGGCTTGAGCAGGGAGACGTGGAAGGAGTTGGGTATTCTCATCGTGGCCGGGAGCTGCAGCTTGTAGGAGACCTCATTTATTTTGCTGAGGACTTTAAACGGCCCGATGTAGCGAGGACCCAGCTTGTATGATGGTAGCTTCAATCGGACGTACTTGGAAGCAAGCCAGACCAGATCTCCTGGAGAGAAACACGGGGGATCCAGACGCCTCTTGTCTGCGTGTCTCTTCATCCGCAGGGAAGCACGTCCAAGGGATGTCTTGACAGAGTCCCAAAATGTAGAAAAGTCACGGACTACAGCATCAGCAGCAGGGACATCCGAGGAAGAGGATACAGGTAATGGGACGGAAGGCTGAAGACCATAAACGACATGGAAGGGAGAGCTGGAGGAGGACTCACTGACGTGGTGGTTATGGGAGAATTCAGCCCAAGGAAGAAGCGTGGACCAGTCGTCGTGATGGGCGTTGACGTAGTGACGCAAGAAGGAGGTCAAGATCTGATTGACTTGTTCCACTTGGCCGTTCGACTGAGGATGGTAGGCTGAAGAAAAGTCCAGAGTCACTCCCAGATGTTTGCAGAGAGCCCTCCAGAAGCGGGAGGTAAACTGAGTTCCTCTGTCGGACACAATGTGTGATGGAAAGCCATGCAACCGGAAGATGTGCTGTAAGCGTCAGCGAGTTCCTGGGCAGAGGGCAGTCCAGCCATAGGGACGAAATGAGCCATTTTGGAGAACCGATCCACCACGACCCATATGACGGTGTGTCCGGAGGACAGGGGCAAGTCCGTAATAAAGTCCATCGCAATGTGTTGCCACGGAACGGAGGGTATAGGCAGAGGCAGAAGACGACCATATGGCAGGTGTTTGGGCGTCTTGTTCCTGGCACAAGAGGAGCAGGCTGAGACAAAAGAAGCAACGTCCGTGCGAAGGGATGGCCACCAGTAGTGACGTACAATTGTACTCCATGTTTTCTTCTGACCAGCATGGCCGGCTATTTTCGAGGCATGGCCCCAGTGCAACACTTTTTGCCTGTCAGTCTCAGAGACATAGGTCTTCCCAGGCGGTATGTGGGCCAGGGTGACAGGAGCCACCGGAATGATCTTACTAGGACAGATGATGGGCTGGGATGTCTCCTCCTCCTGCTCCATGGGCATGAATGACCTGGACAAAGCATCTGCTCGTACATTCTTGTCCGTGGGTCGAAAATGGAGCTGAAAATCGAACCTGGCAAAGAACAAGGACCACCTGGCTTGCCGTGGGTTCAGTCGCTGAGCGGGACCGCAGGTATTCCAGGTTCTTGTGGTCCATGTAAATGATCACGGGGTACACTGCTCCCTCCAGAAGGTAGCGCCATTCCTCCAGATCCAGTTTGACTGCCAATAGCTCTCGGTCACCGATGGTGTAGTTGCGTTCAGGCGCTGAGAAGCTCTTGGAGAAGAAACCGCAAGTAACCATCTTCCCGGAGGACTTCTGCATGAGCACTGCTCCGGCTCCCGAGGAGGAGGCATCCACCTCCAAGGTGAACTGTCGGTTTAACTCAGGACGGTGGAGCACAGGGGAAGAAGCAAATGCCTGTTTCAGGGAGCCAAACGCGGCGTCGGCCGCAGGTGACCAGTCCTTTGGATTAGCCCCCTTCTTGGTCAAGGCGGAGAGAGGTGCAGTCAGAGCAGAGAAGTGAGGGATGAACTGACGGTAATAGTTTGCGAATCCCAGAAAGCGTTGGATTGCCTTCAGTCCAGAAGGAGGGGGCCAGTTGAGAATGGAAGAGACCTTCTCCGGGTCCATCTGCAGACCGGTATCGGAGATTACGTAACCCAAGAAGGGAAGAGAAGACTGCTCGAATACACACTTCTCGTACTTGGCGTACAGGTGATTCTCTCTCAGTCTTTGTAGTACCAGCTGCATGTTCTCTCTGTGGGTCTGGAGGTCCGGAGAGAAGACCAGGATATCGTCAAGATACACCACCACACAGACGTAGAGAGGGTCCCAGAACACGTCGTTCACCAATTCCTGAAACACTGCTGGTGCGTTACAGAGGCCGAAGAGCATCACACAGTATTCATAGTGCCCATCGCGAGTATTGAATGCGGTCTTCCATTCGTCCCCAGAGCGGATGCGGACCAGGTTGTAGGCACCCCGAAGATCCAACTTGGTAAACACACGAGCTCCTCTAAGCCGATCAAACAATTCGGGGATGAGCGGCAGGGGGTATTTATTTTTCACGGTGATTTGGTTCAATCCCCGGTAGTCAATGCATGGGCGTAGATCGCCCTCTTTGTTCTTAACGAAGAAGAAGCCTGCTCCCGCAGGAGAGGAGGACCTCCGAATGAATCCCCTTGCCAGGTTCTCCGTGATGTAGGCAGACATGGCCCTTGTTTCAGCAGGAGACAGCGGATATATCCGTCCTCGAGGTGGTGTAGTTCCCGGGAGTAGGTCGATGGCACAATCGTAAGGACGATGTGGCGGAAGTACCTCTGATTCCTTTTTATCAAAGACGTCCGCGAAGGACCAATAGGCCGAGGGCAGTCCCGGTAGGGACTCCGGAACCGGAGGTCGTCGGATGGGCTGTATAGTCTTCAGACAATTCTCGTGGCAAGAGAAGCCCCATCGGGTGATTTCACCAGTACCCCAGCTGACTGACGGTTCGTGTGTCCGTAACCAGGGGAGTCCCAGCAGGATTTGATGGGACATGTGTGGGAGGACGTAGAGAGCGATGTTCTCGGTGTGCAGGGCACCGATACGTAGTTCCACCGGCTTGGTGATCCACGAGATGGTGTCAGAGAGGGGTCTCCCATCTACAGAGGCAATCACGAGGGGTTTGTCGAGTGGAGTAACAGGCACCTGGTACTTGTCCACCGTGGCCTGCTGGATGAAATTGCCTGCTGCCCCGGAATCGAGGTACGCCTCGGCCGTGAACCGCGTCTCTCCCGTTGTCACTTGAACAGTCCACGTAACCGGGTCTGAGAGAGTCCCAGCACCTAGGGTGGCCTCTCCTACCAACCCTAGGCTTTGGAGTTTCCCGGCCTCTCTGGACAGGAGCGTAAAAGGTGTGTGCCCTCTCCGCAGTAGAAGCAGAGGCCCTTGGCGAGCCGTTCTGCTCGGCGTTGTTCGGACTGCCGCAAACGGTCAATCTGCATAGGCTCGTGGACAGAGACACCAGACGACGCTGACTGAAGTACGGCGGGCTTCTGCGGAGGAGAGGAATGCCGTATCGGACGTCTCTCACGGGACACCTCTTTGGATCGTTCCTGGAATCTAAGGTCCACGCGGGTGGCTAGTGCGATCAGGGCATCCAGGGTGGAAGGAACATCGCGGCCTGCCAGCTCGTCCTTAATACGGCTGGAGAGTCCTTCCCAGAAGGCGGCGGTGAGGGCTTCATTGTTCCACCCCAATTCTGAGGCCAAAGTGCGGAAGCGGATGGCATACTGCCCTACCGTCGTAGTCCCCTGACGTAGCCTGAGGAGTGATGAGGCGGAAGCAGCGGCACGTCCAGGTTCGTCAAAGGTGTTTCTGAATGCCTGCAGGAAGTCCTGGATGTTGGTAGTCACAGGGTCCTCCTTTTCCCACAAGGGGTTCATCCAGGCCAGTGCCTCACCCTCTAGATGGGACATCACAAACGCCACCTTGGCTTTGTCGGAGGCAAACAAGTGCGGAAGCAGCTTGAAATGAAGGGAGCACTGGTTTAGGAATCCTCTGCAGGTCTTGGGATCTCCAGCGTACCGGGGTGGTGAGGCCAAACGAAGTCTGGAAGCATCCGAGGAGGCTGCCACGGGAGCTGTGGCCGTGGATTGTACAGTGGAAACCTGAGATGCCAAGGATGTGGCCGTCGCTTGTAGCGTGTTCAGGCGGGTATCCACAGAAGACATGAAGTTCAGCATGCGGGTCTGGGTCTCGCGCTGGCGTGTGAGTTCCTGCTGCAAGGCCGCTAGTGCTTCGGCGGGATCCATGGCCTGTTCTTACTGTTAGGGCCAGGTGTACGGGCAGACCCAGGAGGTGGATCCACTGGGCTGAACACCTCACCGAGGGCAAGGTGCCCGGTAGCCGGAGCACTAGCAGGACAGTCCGTTTAGAGGAGTGGAGTAAAGAAGTCCCTGGGACCACGGGGTCTCTGATGGTAGTCCGGGTGACGGAGCTCAGGTTCGGAGGCCGAGATGTCGTCAGGCAGAGTCCGGAACCAATGGAGCGAGAAGACGGGTCACCACAGGGATCGGAGATGGCAGGAACTGACGGGATGGCAGGCCGTCACCGTTCGGGGTTCGGGTATCGTCAGGACCGGTTGGCGAGGCAGGAGTGGCTCTACGAGAGAGATAGGTGAGTATATCACAGACACAAGGAGACCTGACTCCTAGCTTAGCAAACACGAAGAACAGGCCCCGCCCACTTGGAAAGGATCCCCCTATATACCCAGTACCTGATCCTTCAATATCCTGTTGGAGGACATTGGCCCTTTAAGAAAGGGTCAATGACCGCGCGCGCGCCCTAATGCGCATGCGCGAGGCCCGGGTGCCAGAAGCCAGGGCAGGGAGCGGTGAACAGGAGGCAGGGGAGCCAGCCTGGAGCAGAGCTGCCGACGGGCGCCGGGAGCGGAGACCGAGCCACCTGGGGACCGCAGATGATGGGGGCTGGAGGCTGTGGAGCGGGGGACGCCTGACAGAGGAGCCGGGGAGCGAGGCAGGGAAGCCGGGGAGCGTGGCAGGTGAGCCGGGGAGCGAGGCAGGGGAGCCGGTGAAGCAAGGCAGGGGACCCGGGGAGCGTGACACAAGGATACGGACAGCAGCAAGGCTGCTAGCTTGAAACTCTTGCCTATGACCGCTCCCCTAGTGTGCGAGGATACGGACTGCTGTAGGAGGCAGCGTAGTGGAGCGTTACCCTAGAAGGCAACGACCACCTAACCTACCTATGTTCGCTCCACTAAGGTGCGAGGACATGGACAACAGTACGGCTGAAAGGTACAGGAGCGCTACCCTACCGATAGCGCTCACCTCAGAGTAGAACCACAAGGCCCAGTCAGACCATGTGCAGCAAGCACCTGCCTATGTCCGCTCCACTAAGGTGCGAGGATACGGACCACAGCATAAGCTGCAAGGCACAAGAGCGTTACCCTACCGATAACGCTCACCTAAATAGAATAGGTGCCGCAAGGGACATGCACAGAGCGTCTACTCCTATGCAGGAACCAAGAGGACTGAGCGCCGGGCAGCGTGCGTCAGGGTGTTATATAGACTCTGTGCCTCATCCAAGATGGAGGACACCAGAGCCAATCCGCTGCCAGAATGACAGCAATGACGTCACGCTGGCCTATCACCGAGCAAAGCATCACAAGCACATGACCTGCGACCAATCGGCATAGAAGGTGTCAGAGACATGTGACCACGTGTCAGCGATAATGTCACCCGCACATGTGCAATGGCTCCAAGATAGGACTTAGTCTCCAGCGCTTGCACATGTGCAGTAGCAAGAAATCCGAACATAGTCTCCAGTGCTCGCACATGTGCAGAAGCAAGAAATCCGAACATAGTCTCCAGTGCCACAGCAACCGTAACAGGGTGTTAGATCCCCCAGTAACTTCGAATCCGAAGGGCAGGAGGACTGTAGATCTCCTGGCCCCCAAAACAACCCGTGGGTACAGCTGCATCACCAGGGCCCGGTGTGGACCCCAGCAGGGAAGCATCAGAGAGGTCCTGCGCAGCCTATCCTACGAGAAAGGGACTTACCACCGGTCCCAGCAGCAAGAGGGCCATTGGTAAACCCAGAGTGCAGGGTCCTGTAGAAGCAAAGGAAGAATAGGGAGTAGGCCTCAATACTCGACTGGCCAAGGAGATCACCCCAGGTACTTCCAGGCCGACCGGATCCCCTTCACCACCTGTGACGGTCTCCCAGGACTGAACTGTTCCAAAGTAAAAGAAAAGAAGGTAAAGAGACTGTTGTTTGTGTCGGTTCTTTTCACTGTCCTGGTTAGCCCTGCACCATTTCCAAAGCACCATAGACTTTAATAAGCACCAACGGCTGCCCCGGGGTACTGCTCCACCTGTGGGGAGCAGAACCATCCCAGCTGCTAATCCATGAGCCCCGGAGGTCTCATCCAGCAGCGGCGGCTCCATAGCCGCAATCCACAGGTGGCGTCACGAATATTTCCACAAAGTATAATTAAAGTTACCACCCCCACAACTGCCATATTAATTGACCCCGCCAGGGTCACGGAGTCGGGCCCCGCCACCACTGACTACCCCCAGACTAGTCCGGCCCGACACCGGGTGTCCCAAAGCCCTGGGGTGGGCGAGTTAAACATCTGGCTCCATCATCCCTCATTGTATAACCTCTGGCCCCTCACCTCCCGGTGTATAACATCCGGAGCCTCACCACCTGTGTATAACATCCGGCTTCAGCAGATGATTTTGACTGTAAGGAAAGAAACCTTGCAAATATGCCTATAATGGTAAACTCTCCCTTCTCCAGCAGCTAGTCTTACAGTAATAAGCCTATGCACTAAGTGTGTTGGCTGAAAAAAATTAAACGAAGCGAATACAATTGTACTACCGGGGTTCCGACAGGTACATGGGAACCCCCAGCAAACACAGCAACACACAGGGTACACGATACAGTGCTGGCCCTGGTGCTAGGGAAAGGGGAGAAGGGTCACCTCCTAAACTCACCTGAAGCTGATCCCTGCACTCCCAAATGTTCCTATACGTGCCTATCCCTGTCTTTCCCTGGACTCAGCCCTGTATAGTGCGCAGGGCAGTGGGAACGCTAGTCCCGCTCTAGATTAAAGAGAGGATAAGACAGACAAGAGTAAAGTAAACAGCAATCATACAAAGCACTCGAAAGAACAAGAGGTAATAATGAGGGAAAAACCAAACAGGACTAAGGAAGGGAAACACTCAATACAGATTCACACAGCAAATGTTCAATGAATGGCTTCCTGGTCCACAGGTCACAGGTTCCCTCTAGAGGCAGGTAAAGTAGAAACTATCACCAGAGGTGAGATCATCCTCTGATGCTGCGTATTCATTATCATGATAGCACACCCACAGGGGTCCACAGGGGTGTACTAACATGGTAATGGGGGCGACTGGCCGGGGAACTAACACCCATGGGATTAGTCCCCTCACTCGCTAGCATACGGTAAAAGATTCATAGTTTTGATGCCTTCAATGTGAATCTACAATTTTCAGAGTCATGAAAATAAAGAAAAAACTCATTGAATGAGATGTGTCCAAACTTTTGGTCAGTACCGTACCTCCCCCAGGTTGGGCGGCCATACTACGGATAAGCTCTAGGGTGGGGTCTGTCAGTTGGGCTTCCCTGAATTCCTTACGATCTATCTCCCCCCAGTCAATGTCCACAGTTGGGTCTGATGTACTCACAATTGTTGGCTCCGATGAGGAGGCTGAAGATTGAGGAGGAGGGTTCTCCTCGGATGGGTTGGTAAAAAGACCTGCACCAAGATGGTGACTGGCTTGGCTGCGGGTGATGACAGTGACAAACTGGCTGGATAGTCCCTGTCCTAGGTCATTTCCCAAAATAACAGGGGTGGGGAGGCCGTCCATGAGCCCCACTTCAACCTCTCCTTGGTCAGTTCCCCAGTCCAACTGCACTCGTGCCAGAGGGATGTTCGAACGCTGGCCCCCAACAAGGGAGATGGTCACTTGCCGGCCAGGTAAATGATGTTCTGTGGGAACAATATTTGGGCACACCAGGGTAAGGCCGGTTTCACATCTGCGTTGTTTCGACGCAAACGGACTCCGTCACTAATGTAATACAGTTCATTTATTTACAGTGGAAGAGCGACAGCATGCCTCATGCACTACCCACATGTGTCCACATGCTGTTGTGCTTACACTGTAAATAAATGAACTGTATTACATTAGTGACGGAGTCCGTTAGCGTCGAAACAACGCAGATGTGAAACCGGCCTAATGGAAGTCCCTGAGCCTGTATATGTGACGCCCTGGCAAAACCAGGTAGTCACAGGGTTAATCCTCCTTGGTAACCTGATCCCACTGGTATAGCAAGGCAGCCCCACCCTTCCCCCCAGTGTACTGATAAGAACAGGAGGGGAGGAGTTGTGGTCAGTGAGAGGTAGGAGGGAGAGGAGAGCAGAGCAGTCGGGAGTTGTAGCTCCCAGGCTGCTGCTAAAATAGAGGTGAAGACCCAGATAGTGAAGCGTGGTCCAGGAGTGCCGGGACAGGCTGTGCGTGAGGAAGGGACCTGAGGTGATCGGGACAGGGTAGTGGCTCGCCGATACCGAGAGAGGGCCCGGATCACCGCATGGGAGTGGGCTCCCCGTTCCCGGCCATGGAGGAGAACAGAGAAGGAGAGGGCCTTGCTGTACCGCAGGTGGGATCCGAATAACACCCGCCGAGGACCTATGAACATCGGCAGTTTCTGGATAAATACAGACTCTGTGTGTGTTATTCTCAAGGTGACAGTGAGTACCGCACACCATCCCCCGGTCCAACCTGCGCCATCACTCCCGGCATTACCTCACCAAGCCCCGGGGCACCCATCCCTACCCGCGGAGGGTTAACTCCATCTAGCTGCTGAAGTCCAACTCCCCGGGTGTCCCCCTGAAGCAGTGGTGGTACACACATATTACCACACACCACGGGTGGCATCACGGACAATCAGAACTTTATCCAAAATCCAATCCCCATTTTCGCTCATGGCCGAGGAGCGCTGCTCGAGTCCCGGGTCCGGCTCCACTCGAGCCACCAAGGAGAAGATACCGGACCCGAGCGTGATCCCCCGAGCAGTCCCCGGGACGGAGGACTGGCCCCCGCCCGCGACAACTTGGCGTCTGCGAACAGGATAGAACTGTCCAGTTACCTGTGGAAGTGTGCCTTGATATCATCGCCAGCGGCGTCCCGCTGAAAAAATGGAAAATCCGCCATCTTGGGCGCGAAAAGTTCCCGCCCGAGCCGTCTTCCTTGAACAGAAAGGGCGCGAAAGTGAAACCCCGCCCCCTGAGAGCGGAGCAAAAAGCAAGTGAAGTGCTCGGAAAATACCAAGGGGGGGGGCAGGTGAAGATCCAGCCTCATGTGACTCAGGTGATAAAAGGCAGGGAAACCAGGACTTTGCCTAATCCCATTCCTGGACAAGCAAGCCGTAACCCCGATGACATCTCACCTGGCTCCGGCAGGCCGCCCGGCTGCAACGGTGGTGACGTCGGCTCCGGCAGTCCACCTGGCCGCAATGGAGGAGGCATCCGACACAAACGCTTCCTCAGTCCGATTATTCCAGTGGACCGTTACAGATTTCTTCTCTTTTAGAAAGTGCGTCAATGGAGCTGACAGTGTGGCAAAGTTGGGAATAAACCGCCTGTAATATCCCACCAAACTCTAGAAAGCTCTTTCTTACTTTGTTGTGAGGGGACGGGGCCAGTTTTTAATCACCTCTACCTTGTCTAGTTAGAGTTTCAGGGTCTCCTCGCCCAATGATATACCCAAGATACTGAGCTTCTTCCACCCCTAGGGTACTTTTTTTTTTATTGGCAGTTAGCCTCCCTTCACGGAAAGTCCACTACTGCCTGAACCTTTGCCAAGTGACTTTCCCAATCCGCACTAAATACCCCAATGTCATCAAGGTATGCTGAGGTGTACCGGCAATGGGTAAGGTGGATGACATCCATTAACCGTTGGAATGTCGCTGGTGCACCATGTAAACCAAAAGGTAATACCTTATACTGTATACAGCCCTTCAGGCGTTACAGTGTCACCTTCCAGTACCCCTTTGTAAGGTCCATAGTTGAAAAGTATCAAGCGTTCCCCATCTTCTCTACTAACTCATCCACCCAGAGCATGGGGTAGGCGTCAAACCTTGATGCTTTGTTAAGTTTCCGGAAGTCATTACAGAACTGTAGCGTTCCATTGGGCTTAGGTATTAGAACTATCGGGCTAGCCCTTTCAGTCTGGGACTCTTCAATAACCCCTAGCTGTAGCATTGACTTCACTTCCTCCGAGATGGCTTGTCACCGAGTCTCAGGCACCTGATACGGCTTTAGTCGGAATTCGGCCTGCAGCTCAGTAACAATGTCATGTTGGATTAAGGAAGTATATCAAAGTTAGATAATAGTATAATGCTATAAGCATACCGAAAAACATTGAAGCATACAATGAAAAATGCTACTTGCTAACTTGAAAGTGTGAATAATGAAATGCATACCTGCCATGAATATTAGGAAAAAGGAGATATTTAGCAATCGCATTGATCAATGTAACTCAGCCCCAAAACCTCGTCAAGGTATATCTTTATATTGCGGTCCCTTGCTCTATGACCCTGTGTGTCATCTCATTGCAATTAAAAACTGCTGTGTGTGGAGAGGGGTAACCAAGGACTTTCTTATATAGGAGATGGCAAGTCCTTGGTTACCCCTCTCCACACACAGCAGTTTTTAATTGCAATGAGATGACACACAGATAGGGTCATAGAGCTAGGGACCGCAAGGGAGCTAACGGGGCCTTCTTCACAGGAAATACATTGTCTCTACCATTGCTGTCCCTATCCTTCCAGGACTTCAGCAAATTGACATGGTAAACCTGTTTTGTTTTTTTTCTCCCTGGTTGGTGTACGCTGTAGTTTACTTGCCCTACCTTCTCTTTTATCTTGTGGGGACCTGCCATCTTGACAGAGTAGGAACATTTCCAGGGTAAATGGGAGGATGATGTCTGTCCTCCTCATTTGTGCCTGGAGCGCTCTGCGGGCCCCGCCGAGCGCATTGATTTGCTACTTGGTCACTGTTCTCACATACAGTGCCTACAAGTAGTATTCAACCCCCTGCAGATTTAGCAGGTTTACACATTCAGAATTTACTTGGCATTGTGACATTTGGACTGTAGATCAGCCTGGAAGTGTGAAATGCAGCAAAATAGAATGTTATTTCTTTTTTTTTTTTTTTAAATTGTGAAAAGTTTATTCAGAGGTCATTTATTATTCAACCCCTCAATCCACAAGAATTCTGTTTGATTCCCCTAAAGTATTAAGAAGTATTTCAGGCACAAAGAACAATGAGCTTCACATGTTTGGATTAATTATCTCTTTTTCCAGCCTTTTCTGACTAATTAAGACCCTCCCCAAACTTGTGAACAGCACTCATACTTGGTCAACATGGGAAAGACAAAGGAGCATTCCAAGGCCATCAGAGACAAGATCGTGGAGGGTCACAAGGCTGGCAAGGGGTACAAAACACTTTCCAAGGAGTTGGGCCTACCTGTCTCTACTGTTGGGAGCATCATCCGGAAGTGGAAGGCTTATGGAACTACTGTTAGCCTTCCACGGCCTGGACAGCCTTTGAAAGTTTCCACCCGTGCCGAGGCCAGGCTTGTCCAAAGAGTCAAGGCTAACCCAAGGACAACAAGGAAGGAGCTCCGGGAAGATCTCATGGCAGTGGGGACATTGGTTTCAGTCAATACCATAAGTAACGTACTCCACCGCAATGGTCTCCGTTGCAGACGAGCCCGTAAGGTACCTTTACTTTCAAAGCGTCATGTCAAGGCTCGTCTACAGTTTGCTCATGATCACTTGGAGGACTCTGAGACAGACTGGTTCAAGGTTCTCTGGTCTGATGAGACCAAGATCGAGATCTTTGGTGCCAACCACACACGTGACGTTTGGAGACTGGATGGCACTGCATACGACCCCAAGAATACCATCCCTACAGTCAAGCATGGTGGTGGCAGCATCATGCTGTGGGGCTGTTTCTCAGCCAAGGGGCCTGGCCATCTGGTCCGCATCCATGGAAGATGGATAGCACGGCCTACCTGGAGATTTTGGCCAAGAACCTCCGCTCCTCCATCAAGGATCTTAAGATGGGTCGTCATTTCATCTTCCAACAAGACAACGACCCAAAGCACACAGCCAAGAAAACCAAGGCCTGGTTCAAGAGGGAAAAAATCAAGGTGTTGCAGTGGCCTAGTCAGTCTCCTGACCTTAACCCAATTGAAAACTTGTGGAAGGAGCTCAAGATTAAAGTCCACATGAGACACCCAAAGAACCTAGATAACTTGGAGAAGATCTGCATGGAGGAGTGGTCCAAGATAACTCCAGAGACCTGTGCCGGCCTGATCAGGTCTTATAAAAGACGATTATTAGCTGTAATTGCAAACAAGGGTTATTCCACAAAATATTAAACCTAGGGGTTGAATAATAATTGACCCACACTTTTATGTTGAAAATTTATTAAAATTTAACTGAGCAACATAACTTGTTGGTTTGTAAGATTTATGCATCTGTTAATAAATCCTGCTCTTGTTTGAGGTTTGCAGGCTCTAACTTATTTGCATCTTATCAAACCTGCTAAATCTGCAGGGGGTTGAATACTACTTGTAGGCACTGTATAATCTGCAGGGGGTTGAATACTACTTGTAGGCACTGTATAAACCCTGGCACTATGCACCTTAGCCACGTCTCCTGACGATGCCACTCTGGGTGAAATGCGTGTTGAGGCTGAGGGCCCCTGCCCCCTCTATGGTTGTCTGCCTGCTTTACATTATGTCTCAAGGTAATTATATTTCTATTTAGCCATGACTGCTTATGGGGGTAGCACTTGTGAAGGTACTTAGGAGTTATTTCTTTTTTTGTATTCCATTCACCCTCCCTCCCTCAGCCCTGTTTGTCATTGTGTAAACTTTTTACCTCTGGATCAGCAGTGTTTATTGCCTCCTGGTGGCCAGTTTTGGTGCAGTTGTGTTTCTGGAAAATGTTTCCATCATGGTTGCTACCACTGTCTTTTTGTTCACATTTTGTATTAATAAATACATTTTTGCATTTGATCATTTATTCTTTGGCCCCTTTTTTCATTTGGTCCTTCCCTTCACTTGCATTTATTCATTTAATTGGGGAGTCACTGAGTTTTTGGTTTTCTCTTTTCACAGGAATTTGCTGTTTACGGTGAGCACAAGTAAGGCTAGTTTCACACTTGCGTTCAGCGCAGTCCGTCACTATGGAGAATAGCGCAGTCCGTTAACGCACTGCGCTATTCTCCATAGACTTGTATGGACGACGCACTGTAACGCAAGTGTCTGCGTTGCATCCGCTGGACGACGCAGCGTCGTTATTTTGACGCTGCGTCGGGCGGATGGAACGCAGCATGTAACGTTTTTCTGCGCTTGGCGGAGTGTCAAAAAAACGCAATCTGCAGGAATCAGTTAGGCGTCCGTTGTTTTTATAATGGACGCCTATGGTGGCGGATTCCGTTAGATTGCGTCATTTGACGGATTCCGTTAACGCACCTGACTTTACACAACTGCCCATGCTGAGATGTGTAAAGTCAAGGAAAAAAAACTACAACTGACTGCGTTATTTTGTACGATCTGTAGCATGCGTTGTGCCACTATATGCAACGCATCCGTTACATGCGTCACACAACGCATGCTACGGATCCCGTTCAACGCAGGTGTGAAACTAGCCTAAGAGCAACCCGTCAAAAGGTTCCTACCCTAGCCGCCTGGTTATAGACCCGACTTTGAGCTGGTTGTGCTGCCTCCATATGCGCTCTTACAAGTGGCAGAACGGTTTCCATTCTTTCCTGCATTTCAGCGACATGTAATAACAATAATAATCTTTATTTTTATAGCACCAACATATAATATTATTATTATTATTATAGTGCCATTTATTCCATGGAACTTTACAAGTGAAAGAGGGTATATGTACAATAATCATTAACAGTAAAAAACAGACTGGTATAGGAGGAGAGAGGACCCTGCCCGCGAGGGCTCACAGTCTACAGGAGGAGAGAGGACCCTGCCCACGAGGGCTCCCAGTCTACAGGAGGAGAGAGGACCCTGCCCGCGAGGGCTCACAGTCTACAGGAGGAGAGAGAGGACCCTGCCCGCGAGGGCTCACAGTCTACAGGAGGAGAGAGGACCCTGCCCACGAGGGCTCACAGTCTACAGGAGGAGAGAGGACCCTGCCCACGAGGGCTCACAATCTACAGGAGGAGAGAGGACCCTGCCCGCGAGGGCTCACAGTCTACAGGAGGAGAGAGAGGACCCTGCCCGCGAGGGCTCACAGTCTACAGGAGGAGAGAGGACCCTGCCCGCGAGGGCTCACAGTCTACAGGAGGAGAGAGAGGACCCTGCCCACGAGGGCTCACAGTCTACAGGGAATGGGTGATGGTACAATAGGTGAGGACAGAGCTGGTTGCGCAGTGGTGTACCGGACTGAGGGCTATTGTAGGTTGTAGGCTTGTTGGAAGAGGTGGGTCTTGAGGTACCTCTTGAAGCTTTCCACGGGAGTGGAGAGTCTGATGTGCTGAGGTACAGCGTTCCAGAGTATGGGGGAAGGCACGGGAGAAATCTTGTACGCGATTGTGGGAAGACGAAATAAGAGAGGAGTAGAGAAGGAGATCTTGTGAGGATCTGAGGTTGCGTGCAGGTAGGTACCGGGAGACTAGGTCACAGATGTAAGGAGGAGACAGGTTGTGCATGGCTTTGTATGTCATGGTTAATGTTTTGAACTGGAGTCGTTGGGCGATGGGAAGCCAGTGAAGGGATTGGCAGAGTGGCGAGGCTGAAGAATAGCGGGGGAGGAGGTGGATTAAGCAGGCCACAGAGTTTAGGATAGATTGGAGGGGTGCAAGCGTGGTGAAGGGTCACCCCCACCTCACCCCATTGCAGATTGTAAGCTCTTACTAGCAGAGTTGTCATTATTTTTGCTTTAACTATTGTATTTTCCTTAACTGTTACTTATGAATGTTTGTATATGAACGTCTAAATTATAAAGCACTGCAAACAACAAGCCTTTCCATCAAACTTCTCTGCGCGATTCCTAAAACTTAACATGGACAAAACAGAATTCATTGTCTTTCCCCCTCCTCACTCATCTCCTCCAACAAGCCTTTCCATCAAACTTGATGGTTGCTCACTCTCCCCAGTCTCACAAGCTCGTTGCCTTGTAGTAACCCTCGACCCTGCTTTATCCTTCAAGCCACACATCCAAGCCCTCTTCACCTCATGCCGATTACAACTCAAAAATATCTCCCGGATCCGTGCTTTCCTTAACCAAGAATCATCAAAAACATTAGTGCATGCCCTCATCATCTCCCGCCTCGACTACTGCAACCTCCTGCTCTCTGGCCTCCCTTCCAACACTCTTGCACCCCTCCAATATTTCAAAAACTCTGCAGCCCGCTTAATCCACCTCTCCCCTCACTATTCCCCAGCCTCGCCACTCTGCCAATACCTTCACTGGCTTCCCATCACCCAACGACTCCAGTTCAAAACATTAACCATGACATACAAAGCCATCCACACCCTCTCTCCTCCCTACATCTGTGACCTAGTCTCCCGGTACCTACCTGCACGCAACCTCAGATCCTCATAAGATCTCCTTCTCTACTCCTCGCTTATCTCCTCTTCCCACATTCGCGTACAAGATTTCTCCCGTGCCTTCCCCATACTCTGGAATGCTCTCAGTATATCAGACTCTCCCCTACCGTGGAAAGCTTCAAGAGGAACCTCAAGGACCCACCTCTTCCAACAAGCCTACAACCTACAATAACCCTCAGTCCAGTACACCACTGCACAACCAGCTCTGTCCTCACCTATTGTACCATCACCCATTCCCTGTAGACTGTGAGCCCTCGCGGGCAGGGTCCTCTCTCCTCCTGTAGACTGTGAGCCCTCGCGGGCAGGGTCCTCTCTCCTCCTGTAGACTGTGAGCCCTCGCGGGCAGGGTCCTCTCTCCTCCTGTAGACTGTGAGCCCTCGCGGGCAGGGTCCTCTCTCCTCCTATAGCAGTCTGTTTTGTACGGTTAATGATTGTTGTACGCATACCCTCTTTCACTTGTAAAGCGCCATGGAATAAATGGCGCTATAATAATAAATATTATTATTATTATTATTAATAATAATAATATTCGTCAGAGGTACGAAGGGTTTTTGAAAATGTGGCTGAGGACTTGTCACCTGACAAACTGGAGAAAAGTCGCAATATTGTTTTACTTCTTGGTAGATTATTCACACTGATATAAACAGAAAAAAAAAACCCCACATTCTTACTTCAGACAGGTATACAAAGTAAAAGTCCAGATTGTCAAACAGCATAGCATAAGTCTATTCCATTCAGGTATATAATTCCCACAGAACCCACCCATACACAGAGACGTGGCAAGGGTTGATAGAATTCCAAGGCACATAATTCTTAAGCACAAAACTGCATAGAAAAGGATGGGAAATCTTATGCAAGGAAATCCTTCATGCATAAGAACTAACAATACCTAAGGCTGGTTTCAGACGTCCGTGTTTCAGGTGCGTGTGACATCAGTTTTAAAAACGGATGCCACACGTAGCCATGTTATTCTGTTAATCACACGGATCGTGTGACCTCTCATGACCCCGCCCGCACATACGCAGGCATGTCTGTTTTTTCTCCGGCAGCATGGGTGTCACACGGATTGCAAACTGATGTGATCCGTGTGACATCAGTGTGACACGTACTAAATCGCGCATATAGCGCACATGCGATTTTTAACGCAAGAAATCACACATTACTACTAAATACCATATATTGCACACATGCGATTTTTAACGCAGGAAATAAATATATAACCATCGACAGTATGTCATACCCCTTATCACATCTGTATACGCATATATACATATGCATATATTTGCGATATCCGTATGATGCAACGGGGTACACACGTACATAAACATACATATTGCGCACATGCAATTTTTAACGCATGCAATGATACATATCTACTAAATTGCGCACATGCGATTTTTTTACGCATGAAATAAATGTACAACCATTGACAGTATGTCATGGTCTTTATTACATCAGTATACACACATATACATATATATTTTTGCGATATCGGTACAATGCAACTATGCACATACGAACATATATATAAAAACATAAATATAAAAGTATAACATATACAAAACCATATATGTATCTATGTTCATTACCCTTTTTCCTGACATGCGTGGGAATGCCATCCATTCAACCTGGATAATATTTCTGGAGCAGTACGGTTTTATATTTCAATATATGTGTTTTTTCCTATATAGATTTGTATTCATCTACCTTTTGCATGATGTGCCTATAATTTGTCAGCTGTGATGTTTCTTTCCCCTCTCCACAGAGGGGCGTTCCCTAAACCTCTTGTGAATCTTACCCTTGAGCATATAACAAGCGATCTTTCCTAGCATTAGCACCTATGGCTAAGGACTGCTTTTAAATTCACCGTCCGAAACGCGTAAGCTGTTTCATGCACTCTGCCCCATCCCTCTGCTAATATATACGTCTTCTGTAGATTTTTTAATGCCTATTTTTCAATAAAGCGATATTTTTTAACCATGGAATTTGATGCTGAATCCAACCCTTTCTCTAACTGTCACACAGATCGCACACTGATGTGATCCGTGTGACATCAGTGTGACACGTACTGCTGAAAGCACGGGTCTTTGTAATAAAAATATTTTCTACATTTACCGCTCTCCAGCGCTGCTGTTTCCGGCTCTGCTGCCTCCCGCTCCTTATCGCCGCTCATTATACTCACTGAATATTCACTGCCCTGTGGAGCTGGAAGCAGGAGCAGCACGGGGACTTCAGTGCCGGGGACCGCATTGCTGGGGGAGAGAGAGTGAGAGTGAGAGTGTGTGAGAGTGTGTGTGTGTGTGTGTGTGTGTGTGTGTGTGTGTGTGTGTGTGTGTGAACCTGGAAGCCGGAACATCACAGGGACAGCATCGGGGACTCATCACCGTTCCCAATGAACTCTGATGAATCCGTGAAGCTGTAGTGCGAGTGTCGCGGGGGTCATCAGGATGTTATCAGAGTTCATTGGGAACTCCAATGACCTCCTGGATGTCACTGTGCTTGCAGAATACTCACCTGTCCCTGCGATGCTGTCCTCGGCAGTGCTGTATCCAGCGCTGTCCCCGCGATGCTCCGGCTTCAAGGTCCTAAGTGCGGTGAATAATCAATGAATATAATGGAGCAGGGGTCAGGAGCAGAAGGCAGCAGAGCCAGAGACAGCAGGTAAATATGGAAAATCTTATTATTTCACAGACACGTTTTCTCCGGTACCTGTCAGACGTATGCATACACGGATGTCACATGTGTGCCACATGTATGACACACGTGTGACCATAACCATGCATGTGACTAGTACCGGATTAAACACGGACGTCTGAAACCGGCCTCCAAGGAAGAAAAATGGGAAAGACTTAAAAAAAAAAAAAAAAAGCAAAAAAATGACATGATCAGCTTAAAAAGAAAATGGAAACATACACGTGGAAGATGGGGGTTATCCCTAGGGAATAATACATGGCAGCCGGCAGACTCTGCAAGACAAGCGTCAAAGGAGCTAAGGCCGAACATGAATTGAGGCTGCAAAAGAGGCCATGAGTAAGGTAAAAGGATTTTGTGGGTATGTAAAAAGTAAAATAAAAAAGTGAAAGCAACCACTGGAGTCCTGAAGAATCAAAAAGGTGAAACGGTCAACAAGGTGGAACAGCGGGTGGAGCAACTAAATTCCTATTTCGTATGTGTCTTCTCCCAAAAAGCTAATGTAAGCATCAACAATAAAAAATGATGGTCAGGAGGAGTTCAAGGTGACAACAAGCAAAGGATTGATATTAGAACACTTGGCCAAGTCATAGGAAACCAAGTCTCCAGAAGCAGATGACTTCCACCCTAGAGTCCTGAAAGAGATGGAGGAAATAACAGCACCGCTGCCATAATCTTCAATAACAGACAACGGTAGAGAAGGGTTTCAACACCGCGCCAATGACCGACAGATCCAGAAGTGTCAGATTAACCCCTTAAGGACGAAGCCAGATTTGTACTTCATGCCCAGGCCATTTTTTGCAATTCTGACCAGTGTCACTTTATGAGGTTATAACTCTGGAACGCTTCAATGGATCCCGGTGATTCTGAGATTGTTTTTTCGTGACATATTGGGCTTCATGTTAGAGGTAAATTTAGGATGATATTTTTTTATTTTATTTGTGAAAAAATCTGAAATTTGACAAAAAAATTAAAAATTTTGCAAGTTTCAAACTTTTAATTTTTATGCCCATAAACCGGAGAGTTATGTCACACAAAATAGTTAATAAATAACATTTCCCACTTGTCTACTTTAGATCAGCGCAATTTTTGAAACAAATTTTTTTGGGGTTAGGAAGTTAGAAGGGTTCAAAGTTCATCAGCAATTTCCCATTTTTTCAACAAAATTTACAAAACCATTTTTTTAGGGACCACATCCCATTTGATGTGACTTTGAGAGGCCTGGGTGACAGAAAATACCCAAAAGTGACACCATTCTAAAACCTGCACCCCTCAAGGTACTCAAAACCACATTCAAGAAGTTTATTAACCCTTCAGGTGCTTCACAGGAACTAAAGTAATATGGAATGAAAAAAAATAAAAATTAACATTTTACCTAAAAATGTTACTTTAGCACTAATTTTCTTACTTTTTCAAGAGGTAACACCAAAAATTGGACCTCACACTTTGTTACCCACTTTCTTATGAGCGCGCCGATACCCCACATGTGGTCAGAAACCTTTGTTTGGGTAAATGGGAGAGCTAGGAATGAAAGGAGCAATATTTGAATTTTGGAAAGCAAAGTTGGCTGAAACAGATTGCGGGCACCATGTTGCTTTTACAGATCCCCTAAGGTACCTAAACAGCAGGAACCCCCCTCAAGTGACCCCATTTTGGAAACTAGACCCCTTAAGGCTTCTATCGAGGGGTATACTGAGCATTTTGGACCCACAGGTACTTCACAGATTTTGATAACGTTACTTTGTCATATTGAAAATTGTAATTTTTTTCTCAAAAATGTTGCTTTAGCATCAATTCTCTCACTTTTTCAAGAGGTAATTCCAAACATTTGACCCAAATGTTTGTTACCCACTTTTTTATGAGCGCGGTGATACCTCACATGTGGTCTGAAACCTTTGTTTGGACAAATGGGAGGGCTTGGAACGAAAGGAGCAATATTTGAATTTTGGAAATGAAATTTGGCTGAAAAAGATTGCGGGCACCATGTTGCATTTGGAGGACCCCTAAGGTACGTAAACAGCAAAAAACCACCACAAGTGACCCCATATTGGAAACTAGGCCTCTCAAGGAATTTATCTAGATGTTTGGTGAGTACCCTGAACCCCCAGGTGCTTCACAGAAGTTTATAACGTTGAGCCATGAAAATAAAAAAATAAAATTTTACCACAAAATTGTTACTTCAACCAGATAGCTTTTTTTTCACAAGGGTAACAGGAAAAAAAATCACCATGAAATGTATTCTGCAATTTCTCCTGAGTTTGGTGATATCTTATATGTGGTGGAAATCAACTGTTTGGGCACACGGCAGGTCTTGGAAGGGAAGGAGTGCAATTTGACTGAACATTTGGCTGGAATAATTAGTGGACGCTATGTCGCATTTGGAAAGCCCCTAAAGTGCCTAAACAGTGGAGGCCCCCCACAAGTGACCCCATTCTGGAATCAAGAAACCTCAAGGCTTTTATCTAGGTGTATATTGAGCATTTTGAATCCCCGAATACTTCACAGAATTTGATAAGCTTAGGTTGCCATATTGAAAATTTTCATTTTTTTCACAAAAATGTTTCTTTAGCATCACATTTCTCACTTTTTCAAGAGGCAACAACAAAACGTGGTTTCTTGTGAGCGCAGGGATACCCCATATGTGGCGAAAAACCTCTGTTTGGATATATGGGAGGGCTTGGAATGGAAGGAGCACCATTTGAATTTTGGAAAAGTTGAAATAAATTGCGCGCACCATTTCACATTAGCAGGGCCTCTTGGGTACCTATACATTAGAAACCCCCCACAAGTTACTCCATTTTGGAAACTGGACCCCTCAAGGATTTTATTCAGGAGTATACTAAGCATTTTGAATCCACAGGTACTTCACAAAAATGTTGCTGTAGCAACAAATTTCTCTCTTTTAGGCTATGTGGCCATGATCCAGCGACACGGTGTCTAGTACACAGTGCCAGCCTTCCTGCAGAGATGTGAGTGTTGTCCACGGGAGAACGCAGCTGCCCATGCCCCCGATTTGGGTTCAGGCTGCTGTGGAGCTCTATGCTACCTGCAGAGCACACTCATCTCCGCAGCACAAATTGACCTGCTGAGGCTCGGGAAGCTGCGCCACAGGTCGGTTTATGCTGCGAAGAAAAGAAGCCCAGTGGGCACGGGATTTCTAAAAATCCTTCAACTGTGCTTCTACTGCACAACGCAGCGTTATGGACGCAGGGAAAACACTCTGCGCCCAAAACACTGTAAACACTGATTGTGGGCACATAGCCTAAAATGCTACAATGGATGAATGGATAGAAGTCAAACATATATAACGTCCCACCCCCCTGCATATTCTAAGCTGGCGCCCTTTAGTGCCTTTCATGTGGCACTAAAGGGTGCCTAGCCTTGTAATTAGCCCAAAAAGAAAAAAAAAATAATTAAAATAAATGACGTGGGGTCCCCCCTATTTTTGATAGCCAGCTAGGGTAAAACAGACAGCTGTAGCCTGCAAACCACAGCTGACAGTTTCACCTTGGCTGGTGATCAATTTGGAGGGCTCCCCAAGCTGTTTTTTTTTTTATTTATAAATAAATAATTAAAAAAAAAACAACAAACGTAGGGTCCCCCCCAAATTAGATCACCAGCCAAGGTGAAGCTGACAGCTGGGGTCTGGTATTCTCAGGGTGGGAAGAGCCATGGTTATTGGACTCTTCCCAGCCTAAAAATAGAAGGCCGCAGCCGCCCCAGAAGTGGCGCATCCATTAGATGCGCCAATTCTGGCGCTTCGCCCCAGCTCATCCCGCCCCTGGTGCGTTGGCAAACGGGGTAATAAATGGGGTTGATACCAGGTGTGTAATGTCACCTGGCATCAAGCCCAGCAATTAGTTATGTCACGGCGTCTATCAGATACCCGACATAACTAATTGACAGTAATAAAAAAAAAAATTGACAACAAAAAAAAATTTATTTGAAAAAACACTCGCCAAAACATTCCCTGATTGACCAATTTATTGAAAAGAAAAAAAATCCGCTGTAATCCATTTGGACGTCCCACGTCGACTCTGGACCTTCTAGAATATGGGGGACACGTTCAGGGAACGTATCCCCCATTTTCTAGTATTGCAGACCCTCCATTTGAGGAGAGTGGGTGCAAAGAATCTGCACCCACCCTCCCTGGGTCACAGCTGCAGTGTGCCGAGCAGCAGCAGCAGCCAGCGTCCTGAACACAGGAAGCTGACAGCCGCGCTCTGCACATGTGACCGCACTCACCGGCGTCTGCTGTGAAGGAGGAGGGGGCCGCGGGGGATCAGCGCTCCGACAGGTATGTATGACACCGGGGAACACTGGGGGGGATCCGGCAGGGCCTAGGGAGCAGGTTTCTGTCGCATGTGTTATGGCACATACGACAGAAACCATAAGAAAAGTGTAAATGCGGCCGGCGCGCTGCTGTGCTCGCTGGTGTGCACGGCCATCTTGAGGGGACCCGAAAGGACTGGGGGATGAGATTTATCTCCCATCTGACATGTTTGTTTATGCCAGATGGGAGATAAATGATTTTTTACCGGCGCAGTCATTTACTGTAACCTGATCATCGGTATACGGTGTATACCGGTCATCAGGTGAGCGGGGACCGGAAAAAACGGCCAGAATCATGATCTCCAGGGTCTCAGCTACCCCCGGCAGCTGAGACCCCGGAAATTTTCTGACTCTGGGGGGCGCTAGACCCTTTTTTCCGACCGCCGTTAAAAAGCGGCGGATCGGAAAAAGTACCCTAATTTGTCGCCGTTAAAAGGCGTATCGGCGGTCGTTAAGGGGTTAATGTTTCTTTATTTCACGCACAGGTCAGGTCAACGCGTTTCAAGAGACTCAGCTCTCTTCATCAGGACAAGCTGGCAAAGAACATCAAATCTGCTGCATGGCGCCCTATACAGCATTAAATACCTTAGAGGTGAAGTCCTGATCCACCCCTTTTGAAAAAAATCGGCGGGAATCTATACATTTAAAACAACATGACATCATACATTGTAATGAAAGAATTTTCCAACGTATTCATTACAATGTATGATGTCATGTTGTTTTAAATGTATAGATTCCCGCCGATTTTTTGGCGCGGTGTTGAAACCCTTCTCTACCGTTCTCTGTTATCTGCCATTGGGGACTGCTGCCGTGACCTGGAGTTACATGCTTGCATAGGAGTTGTGACTTTCAAAACCCCTTTTGGTGAGTAGGTTTGCTCATCCTTGACCCCTTATATACCGGGGTAAGACCCTATTGCGCTTCTCTTTCCACAGATTTTCCTATCCATAATCTTCAATAAGTCATGGGAAACAGGAGAGGTCCCTCTAGATTGGAAAAGGGCAAATGTGGTTCCTATCTACAAAAACGGGGAAAAGGAGGATCCAGGGGATTACAGGCCAGTAAGCCTGACCTCCATAGCAGGAAAGGAGGCTCCAGGGGATTACAGGCCAGTAACCCTGACCTCCATAGCAGGAAGGAGGATCCAGGGGATTACAGGCCAGTAAGCCTGACCTCCATAGCAGGAAAGGAGGCTCCAGGGAATTACAGGCCAGTAACCCTGACCTCCATAGCAGGAAAAAGGTGGCTCCAGGGGATTACAGGCCAGTAAGCCTGACCTCCATAGCAGGAAAAAGGTGGCTCCAGGGGATTACAGGCCAGTAAGCCTGACCTCCATAGCAGGAAAAAGGTGGCTCCAGGGGATTACAGGCCAGTAACCCTGACCTCCATAGCAGGAAAAAGGAGGATCCAGGGGATTACAGGCCAGTAAGCCTGACCTCCATAGCAGGAAAAAGGAGGATCCAGGGGATTACAGGCCAGTAAGCCTGACCTCCATAGCAGGAAAGGAGGATCCAGGGAATTACAGGCCAGTAACCCTGACCTCCATAGCAGGAAAAAGGAGGATCCAGGGGATTACAGGCCAGTAACCCTGACCTCCATAGCAGGAAAAAGGAGGATCCAGGGAATTACAGGCCAGTAACCCTGACCTCCATAGCAGGAAGGAGGCTCCAGGGAATTACAGGCCAGTAACCCTGACCTCCATAGCAGGAAAAAGGTGGCTCCAGGGGATTACAGGCCAGTAAGCCTGACCTCCATAGCAGGAAAAAGGTGGATCCAGGGGATTACAGGCCAGTAAACCTGACCTCCATAGCAGGAAAAAGGTGGATCCAGGGGATTACAGGCCAGTAAGCCTGACCTCCATAGCAGGAAGAAGGAGGCTCCAGGGAATTACAGGCCAGTAAGCCTGACCTCCATAGCAGGAAAAAGGTGGCTCCAGGGGATTACAGGCCAGTAAGCCTGACCTCCATAGCAGGAAAAAGGTGGATCCAGGGGATTACAGGCCAGTAAGCCTGACCTCCATAGCAGGAAAAAGGTGGATCCAGGGGATTACAGGCCAGTAAGCCTGACCTCCATAGCAGGAAGAAGGAGGCTCCAGGGAATTACAGGCCAGTAAGCCTGATCTCCATAGCAGGAAAAAGGTGGATCCAGGGGATTACAGGCCAGTAAGCCTGACCTCCATAGCAGGAAAAAGGTGGATCCAGGGGATTACAGGCCAGTAAACCTGACCTCCATAGCAGGAAAAAGGTGGATCCAGGGGATTACAGGCCAGTAAGCCTGACCTCCATAGCAGGAAGAAGGAGGCTCCAGGGAATTACAGGCCAGTAACCCTGACCTCCATAGCAGGAAAAAGGTGGATCCAGGGGATTACAGGCCAGTAACCCTGACCTCCATAGCAGGAAAAAGGTGGATCCAGGGGATTACAGGCCAGTAAGCCTGACCTCCATAGCAGGAAGAAGGAGGCTCCAGGGAATTACAGGCCAGTAAGCCTGATCTCCATAGCAGGAAGAAGGTGGATCCAGGGGATTACAGGCCAGTAAGCCTGACCTCCATAGCAGGAAGAAGGAGGATCCAGGGAATTACAGGCCAGTAACCCTGACCTCCATAGCAGGAAAAAGGAGGCTCCATGGGATTACAGGCCAGTAACCCTGACCTCCATAGCAGGAAAAAGGAGGCTCCAGGGAATTACAGGCCAGTAACCCTGACCTCCATAGCAGGAAAAAGGAGGCTCCAGGGAATTACAGGCCAGTAACCCTGACCTCCATAGCAGGAAAGGAGGATTCAGGGAATTACAGGCCAGTAAGCCTGACCTCCATAGCAGGAAGAAGGAGGCTCCAGGGGATTACAGGCCAGTAACCCTGACCTCCATAGCAGGAAGGTGGATCCAGGGGATTACAGGCCAGTAAGCCTGACCTCCATAGCAGGAAAAAGGTGGATCCAGGGAATTACAGGCCAGTAAACCTGACCTCCATAGCAGGAAAGGAGGATCCAGGGGATTACAGGCCAGTAACCCCGACCACCATAGCAGGAAAGGAGGATCCAGGGAATTACACGCCAGTAACCCTGACCTCCATAGCAGGAAAGGAGGATCCAGGGGATTACAGGCCAGTAAGCCTGACCTCCATAGCAGGAAAGGTGGATCCAGGGAATTACAGGCCAGTAACCCTGACCTCTATAGCAGGAAGAAGGAGGCTCCAGGGAATTACAGGCCAGTAAGCCTGACCTCCATAGCAGGAAGGAGGATCCAGGGAATTACAGGCCAGTAAGCCTGACCTCCATAGCAGGAAGGAGGATCCAGGGAATTACAGGCCAGTAAGCCTGACCTTCATAGCAGGAGAAAGGAGGCTCCAGGGAATTACAGGCCAGTAAGCCTGACCTCCATAGCAGGAAGGAGGATCCAGGGAATTACAGGCCAGTAAGCCTGACCTCCATAGCAGGAAAAAGGTGGATCCGGGGGATTACAGGCCAGTAAACCTGACCTCCATAGCAGGAAAAAGGAGGATCCAGGGAATTACAGGCCAGTAAACCTGACCTCCATAGCAGGAAGGAGGATCCAGGGAATTACAGGCCAGTAAACCTGACCTCCATAGCAGGAAAAAGGAGGCTCCAGGGAATTACAGGCCAGTAAGCCTGACCTCCATAGCAGGAAAAAGGTGGATCCAGGGAATTACAGGCCAGTAAACCTGACCACCATAGCAGGAAAAAGGTGGATCCAGGGAATTACAGGCCAGTAAACCTGACCTCCATAGCAGGAAGGAGGATCCAGGGAATTACAGGCCAGTAAGCCTGACCTCCATAGCAGGAAAAAGGAGGATCCAGGGAATTACAGGCCAGTAAGCCTGACCTCCATAGCAGGAAGGAGGATCCAGGGAATTACAGGCCAGTAAGCCTGACCTCCATAGCAGGAAGGAGGATCCAGGGAATTACAGGCCAGTAAACCTGACCTCCATAGCAGGAAAAAGGAGGATCCAGGGGATTACAGGCCAGTAACCCTGACCACCATAGCAGGAAAAAGGTGGATCCAGGGAATTACAGGCCAGTAAGCCTGACCTCCATAGCAGGAAAAAGGTGGATCCGGGGGATTACAGGCCAGTAAACCTGACCTCCATAGCAGGAAAAAGGAGGATCCAGGGAATTACAGGCCAGTAAACCTGACCTCCATAGCAGGAAGGAGGAGGATCCAGGGGATTACTGTGACGGGGTGTACAGCAGAGCAAGGAGAGACAACAGGCCGAGGAATGATCCAACAGATTTATTCACAAGAACACTGGAACAGCACACGATAAGTCCACGTAAAACAGATTCGGGGGCCCTTCCCGACAATCCTCGGACCGGATTACAAAGCAATCGTCCTTACAGTAGTCCAAAGAGTTCCACACAATCCCACGGGCCGCCACACAGGCCTAGCTCCGTCCGTGTCCACAGCCACACAGGCTGGAGCTCCTGCTCCCTTCAAGTTTCAGCTCACTCTGCCTGAATCTCCCAGGTAAGCAGAGTTTACACTAGTTGGACTCTAGGCCCACCTCCCCCTACTCCCAGGGATGGAAGTGCCTCAAGAGGATATAACCTTGCATTTTAGGGGGGTGATTACCTACAACAATAGAAATGTACACAGAAGTAGTTCAAATAAGACAATGAACCCAGCTTGAAATAGGAATCTGTACAGCATATACAGTGAGAGGGTAAATTACATCTTCACAATTACAGGCCAGTAAGCCTGACCTCCATAGCAGGAAAAAGGTGGATCCAGGGAATTACATGCCAGTAAGCCTGACCTCCATAGCAGGAAAAAGGTGGATCCAGGGAATTACAGGCCAGTAAACCTGACCTCCATAGCAGGAAAAAGGTGGATCCAGGGGATTACAGGCCAGTAACCCTGACCTCCATAGCAGGAAAAAGGAGGCTCCAGGGAATTACAGGCCAGTAAACCTGACCTCCATAGCAGGAAAAAGGAGGATCTAGGGAATTACAGGCCAGTAACCCTGACCTCCATAGCAGGAAAAAGGTGGATCCAGGGGATTACAGGCCAGTAAACCTGACCTCCATAGCAGGAAAAAGGTGGATCCAGGGGATTACAGGCCAGTAAACCTGACCTCCATAGCAGGAAAAAGGAGGATCCAGGGGATTACAGGCCAGTAAGCCTGACCTCCATAGCAGGAAAAAGGTGGATCCAGGGGATTACAGGCCAGTAAACCTGACCTCCATAGCAGGAAAAAGGATGATCCAGGGAATTACAGGCCAGTAACCCTGACCTCCATAGCAGGAAAAAGGAGGAGCCAGAGAATTACAGGCCAGTAAACCTGACCTCCATAGCAGGAAAAAGGTGGATCCAGGGGATTACAGGCCAGTAAACCTGACCTCCATAGCAGGAAAAAGGAGGATCCAGGGAATTACAGGCCAGTAACCCTGACCTCCATAGCAGGAAAAAGGTGGATCCAGGGGATTACAGGCCAGTAAACCTGACCTCCATAGCAGGAAAAAGGATGATCCAGGGAATTACAGGCCAGTAACCCTGACCTCCATAGCAGGAAAAAGGTGGATCCAGGGAATTACAGGCCAGTAAACCTGAGCTCCATAGCAGGAAAAAGGTGGATCCAGGGAATTACAGGCCAGTAAGCCTGACCTCCATAGCAGGAAAAAGGTGGATCCAGGGAATTACAGGCCAGTAACCTTGACCTCCATAGCAGGAAAAAGGTGGATCCAGGGGATTACAGGCCAGTAACCCTGACCACCATAGCAGGAAAAAGGAGGATCCAGGGAATTACAGGCCAGTAAGCCTGACCTCCATAGCAGGAAAAAGGAGGCTCCAGGGAATTACAGGCCAGTAACCCTGACCTCCATAGCAGGAAAAAGGTGGATCCAGGGAATTACAGGCCAGTAACCCTGACCTCCATAGCAGGAAAAAGGAGGCTCCAGGGAATTACAGGCCAGTAACCCTGACCTCCATAGCAGGAAAAAGGAGGATCCAGGGAATTACAGGCCAGTAAGCCTGACCTCCATAGCAGGAAAAAGGAGGCTCCAGGGAATTACAGGCCAGTAACCCTGACCTCCATAGCAGGAAAAAGGTGGATCCAGGGAATTACAGGCCAGTAACCCCGACCTCCATAGCAGGAAAAAGGTGGATCCAGGAAATTACAGGCCAGTAAGCCTGACCTCCATAGCAGGAAAAAGGAGGCTCCAGGGAATTACAGGCCAGTAACCCTGACCTCCATAGCAGGAAAAAGGTGGATCCAGGGAATTACAGGCCAGTAACCCTGACCTCCATAGCAGGAAAAAGGTGGATCCAGGGAATTACAGGCCAGTAAGCCTGACCTCCATAGCAGGAAAAAGGAGGCTCCAGGGAATTACAGGCCAGTAAGCCTGACCTCCATAGCAGGAAAAAAGAGGATCCAGGGGATTACAGGCCAGTAAACCTGACCACCATAGCAGGAAGAAGGAGGATCCAGGGAATTACAGGCCAGTAAGCCTGACCTCCATAGCAGGAAAAAGGAGGCTCCAGGGAATTACAGGCCAGTAACCCTGACCTCCATAGCAGGAAAAAGGAGGATCCAGGGAATTACAGGCCAGTAAACCTGACCTCCATAGCAGGAAAAAGGAGGATCCAGGGAATTACAGGCCAGTAAACCTGACCTCCATAGCAGGAAAAAGGTGGATCCAGGGAATTACAGGCCAGTAAACCTGACCTCCATTGCAGGAAAGGAGGATCCAGGGAATTACAGGCCAGTAAGCCTGACCTCCATTGCAGGAAAAAGGAGGATCCAGGGGATTACAGGCCAGTAACCCTGACCTCCATAGCAGGAAAGGAGGATCCAGGGAATTACAGGCCAGTAAGCCTGACCTCCATTGCAGGAAAAAGGAGGATCCAGGGGATTACAGGCCAGTAACCCTAACCACCAACGCAGGAAAAAGGTGGATCCAGGGAATTACAGGCCAGTAACCCTGACCACCATAGCAGGAAGAAGGAGGATCCAGGGGATTACAGGCCAGTAAGCCTGACCACCATAGCAGGAAGGAGGAGGATCCAGGGGATTACAGGCCAGTAACCCTGACCACCATAGCAGGAAGGAGGAGGATCCAGGGGATTACAGGCCAGTAAGCCTGACCTCCATAGCAGGAAAAATCTTAGAGCAAATTGTCAAAGAACATTTACTTAAGGTACCGTCACACATAACGAGATCGCTAGCGAGATTGCAGCTGAGTCACGTGATAGCGTGTTCAAAATACTATCACGTGACAAAGGGACGTCATCCCTGGAAGCAGCCCATACAGTCTAGCATCTACACTGAGCACAGTGTGACCGCTGGAGCGGTTTGCGCGCTCACGAGATTATGGGCGGGTACTTGCTGATAACAGTCACAGTCCCGCCCATAATCACTTGCCTGCGCACACGTCACCAGCAGTCACAGTGCTCAGTCCCGTGAGACTGGCACTGGGCATGCGCGGGGATGGCTGGAGCAGTGGGCGGCGTCCAAAAGTATGGAAATCAGCGATGGGGGCGGCATACAGGACCAGGGGGCAGAATAACGGCCATCAGGCTGCCCGCCCCCGTGTCACATTTATAGAATCCGAAGCCAAAAAGGTACCTCTTTATAAACTCTTTTTTTGGGTCAGAAAGGGGGCACAATAATAACAGGGACCTTTCTAGAATGCAGCCCAGGAGCTGCAGAGGGGGAATCTGTTAGGTTTTAGGGGAAATTTCTGCTGACAGGTTCCCTTTAAAGCTTGGGCGGAAATGGGTCTTCCAAATGGACAATGCTACAAAGCTACTGCCAAACTGGTTATACAGGGGCTTCAGGATAACAAAGTCAATGTTTTGGAGTGGCAATCACAAAACCCCAATCCCAATCTTAAATGAAAATTGATGGACAAAGCTGAAAATGACGATGGGAGCTGCGACCTCCAAAAATGGCTCAGCTACACCAGATATGTCAGGAGGAATTGGCCCAAATTCCACCAACTTTTGTTAGAAGCTTCTGGAAGGATCCAAAACATTCCCCCAAGTCACACAGTATAAAGCCTGCTTTACACGTTGCAATTTCGCATACGATATCGTATGCGATTTGCAACGCCCCATCATATGTGTGGCACGTTCAATTTGTTGAACGTGCCGCACAAACTATTAACCCCCGTCACACGTACTTACCTTCCATACGACCTCGATGTTGGCGGCGAACATCCACTTCCTGGAGTGGGAGGGACGTTCGGCGTCACATCGACGTCACTCGGCAGCCGGCCAATAGAAGGGAGGGGCGGAGCTCAGCAGGACGTAATCATCCCGCCCACCTCCTTCCTTCCGCATTGCCGGCGGGAGCCGCAGGACGCAGGTAAGATCTGTTCATCATTCCCGGGGTGTCACACACTGCGATGTGCGCTGCCCCGGGTACAATGAACAATCCGACGTGCAATTCATGAGGAATGAACGACGTGTGTGAGATGAACGTTTTACCGTTCAATCGCAATCGCACGTAGCTGTCACACACTGCAATGTACCTTACGATGCCGGATGTGCGTCACTTACGACGTGACCCCGCCGACACATCGTAAGATATATTGCAGCGTGTAAAGCCCGCTTTAGGGCGATAACCACCAAATACTAATGACATGTATGTAATCTTTTGACTTTGCAGAAAGTAATAAACATGCTTGAAAACATTCTCTCTGTCATTATTCTGGCATTTGGCAAATAGAAATAATTTGGGCTCCTAATTGACCTAAAATGGGAAAGGTTTATTTTGATTTCATGTCAAATAGTAACAAAAAAACCTGCAGATGTGTCTGTATAGAGACTGGAGGGAAAAACCTGCAGATGTGTCTGTATAGAGAGCGGAGAGAACAACCTGCAGATGTGTCTGTATAGAGAGAAGGGAAAAACCTGCAGATGTGTCTGTATAGAGAGCGGAGGGAAAAACCTGCAGATGTGTCTGTATAGAGAGAAGGGAAAAACCTGCAGATGTGTCTGTATAGAGAGAAGGGAAAAACCTGCAGATGTATCTGTATAGAGAGCGGAGAGAACAACCTGCAGATGCGTCTGTATAGAGAGAAGGGAAAAACCTGCAGATGTCTGTATAGAGACTGGAGGGAATAACCTGCAGATGTGTCTTTTTAGATAGTGGGTGGAAAGTTATGGTTTCAACTGTATCTCTGTATTAGCAAAGTGAATGAATTAATTACGCCTAAAAATTAACTTTTAATATTATCAAAATAAGTAAAAAGGTCAGAAAAAGGACCTGGTTTAAAAGGACAAACAATAGAGAAAAATAGCCAGAACCATTAATCCTGATCCAAACGGACCAACTGGCTAACACATAAAACACCCTATGGTTTGAGGATGTGAGTATTGTGTCAATAAACGATGCTGCATGTAAGTCGCATTAATAGCAGCAGTAGCAATAACGAGAGGAAAAAGGAACGGTCTTACCCCATCTGCCGTATACCCATTTCCTGGTTACTGTAAACACCTGATGCTGGATGGTTTTGATTTACCAAAAAGCAGGATACCCGGTCTTCAGACCTATGACCTAGGATCCCCACAGGTAACAAACGCATATCCAGCGGTGTGAAAGCTTCTCCCAACGCGTTTCTTTAGATTATATCATCAGGGGAGATGTCCGGTCATACATATGACCCACATAATATAGCACAGAAATACTGCAGAAAAAACATGACAAACAAAACTCCGTCACAAAAGAGTCCTCGCCATCAAGGCACACCGGCACATCACAAGCGCGCAGCGGGTAACTTACTTCCATCAGGATCAAAAGATTCCTGGGCAGAGCGCGCCCCACAAGCCGCGCCGCCAAGTTTTAAAGTGCCGGTTGCTTGGAGTGGCGTCTGACGTCACATCCGCAGAAAGGATGGTGAGCTCACTTCCGGGTCACGTGATCGGGACCACCCCGTGCGCGTCACCAAGAAAGCGTAACTATGGCAGCCGTTATACACATGAAAGGCTACAGGAAAATGGCCACTATTGAAATCGCTATCATAGCGATATAACGAACCATTAGTGTTAAAGTAATCCCATTCGTACAAGGAATGGGTGACCAAAAAAACCAGACAAAAGTCATAGTTGACCCAGGTAAGGTATGCAGGCTCTAAATATAGCAACAGGACATAAAAATACACATACAAGAGGGGGGCCGAATAAAGAAAAAGAGATCCAATCCCAAAGAGAACAACATATTAGATGAAAAAATATTAATAATAACAAAAAATAAATAAAAGAGAGAGGGAAAGATAGGCAAGCAGGAGAAGAGATCGGATCCGAGAAGCACAATAGGTAGGGACAATGCAAAATGATCTATATTGGAAAAAAGGGGGGAAAAAGAGAAACCTCCACCAACCATTACGACTATTACTCATTCTAACCAAAGCTAGTCCTACCTATTTGTGGAGGTCGGCACCCTAAGATAGTACGGTGGATGGTGCCCCCACTCGGACGACGACTGTCCCTCCTGGTACTAATCTAAACTAATCCACCACAAAGGGTGCGAAGGAAAGAGTGTCATTAAGGCCCAGTGGTTTGCACGTCTTCAGCCAAAAGATCCATTTGGTTTCCTGTCTGAGGATTTTCTTATCCCAATCGCCTCCTCTAAAGGGAGGGGCCACAACATCAATGCCCTGAAAACTGATAGATCCGGGGTCCCCTGCGTGGTACTCCGTAACATGGCGAGCCACAGGAGTATCATTACCCAAACGGATGTCCCGGATGTGCTCCCCAATCCTCCTCCTAAATTCCCTTTTGGTCTTACCTATGTACTCCTTATGGCAAACGCACGTGGCCTTATAAATAACGCCCTTTGTTCTACAATTGATGAAACTTCGTATCTCGTAACGTTTACCCATGACATAGGAGAAAAAGAATTTCCCTGGATTAAGCGACCCGCATGCAATGCATCCACTACATTTATAGCATCCCTTAACAGGGTTGACCAGCCATGTTTTTGTATGGCTGGAAAAATGACTGTGGACAAGTCTATCTTTAATAGAGCGGGCCTTCCTATACGTCACCGAGGGAGTGCTGGAAAGACATTTTCCAATGTCCTCATCCATTCTCAGAATGGACCAGTGCTTCTCGAGGATCCGTCTCACCTCCCCTGATCCGTTATTGAAAGTAGTGATGAAACGAATAACATCCTCATTTAGTGTTGGTCTCCCTGGTCCGTGTAGAAGATCATTTCTCGTCTTCTTTTGGGTCTTTAGAAAAGCCTTGTTTATGACATGATCTGGATAGCCCCTATGATGAAATCTGAGGCTCAAGTCACGGGCCTGTTCACGAAAACCTTGCTCTTCCGAGCAATTTCGTTTAAGCCTGAAAAATTGCCCCTTTGGGATGCCCTTCTTCAAACTATTCGGATGACTGCTCTCCCAACGTAGGAGTGAGTTCGTTGCAGTTGGTTTTCTATATGTGCTGGTATGAATATTACCCATAGAATCCCTCTCCACAAGGACATCCAAAAAGGGCAGCCTCCACTTGTCAAATTCACAAGTAAAGTAGAGGCCAAAAGGGTTATCATTAAGTGCAGCGACAGTTTTTACAATTTCGTCTTCGGTACCCTTCCACAGAACAAACACGTCATCTATAAAACGACACCATAGGACCACCTTGTCCTGGGAAAAGGGGGAACAATCGCCAAAAACACAAGTCTCCTCCCACCAGCCGAGGAGGAGGTTAGCATACGATGGGGCCACTGGACTCCCCATCGCAGTCCCCCTCAACTGGTGGTAGACCTGTCCATCAAAAAGAAAGATATTGTTCCTTAAACAGAAATCGACGAGACTTAAAAGAAAGGAATTATGATCCTCAAATTGTTGCCCCCTACTCCTCAAAAAATAGGCCACCGCTTGTAGACCCAATTCGTGTCTGATCGAGGAGTAGAGGGATTCAACGTCGATGCTGACGAAGATGACATCCTCCTCCACAGTGACTCCCTCCAACTTTTTGAGTAGGTCTGTGGTGTCCTTAAGATAGGAACCCAAAGATGTAACAAAGGGTCTCAACACACGATCAGCATAGACACCCACATTTTGCGAGACACTCCCAATACCAAACACTATTGGTCTGCCTCGCAATGGAGAAAGGCCCTTATGTACCTTGGGCAGACAGTAGAAGGTAGGAGTCACTGGGAAAAGAGGATAGAGGAAATCAAATTCCGACTTGTTAATTAAACCCTTGTCACGTGCATCACTCAGTAGCCCTTTTAGAAACAGCAGGTAGTCAGATGTGGGGTTCCTATCAAGTTTTTCATAACTCGATTTATCTCCCAGGATATCCATACACATTTTCTTGTAATCGGAGACATTCATGAGGACGATGTTGCCACCCTTATCTGATTCCTTCACCACAATGCTGGTGTCCCTCTCCAACTTTCTAAGGCATTCCATCTCACTCTTAGTCAGATTAAATTTTTGATGGTGCTTATCAGTGATCATGTCCAAATCTCGCGTAACCAAGTTACAAAAAATATCAATAGGAGACACTTCATTATTAGTAGGAGGCATTTTACTGCTCTTTGTTTTAAGATCAGTGAAAGGACCCCTACCCTCAGTATTAGGGTCAATGTCACTCAAATTATAAAGAAATCTAACATCCGCCAACAGATCGTCCGCAATGCCCAATTCTCTACAGATTTTCTTATTTTCAGTGGCAAAATGCTTCTTCCATTTAAGTTTACGTGCAAAGAGGTTAAGATCCTTTACTATATCAAAGTGATTGAAGTCAGAGGTAGGAACGAAGGAGAGCCCTTTGCTAAGCACAGTCATTTCCAGTTCAGAGAGGGATCTGTTCGAGAGGTTAATTATTTGGGTTGAGCAATCTGTGGGTTGTAACCCACCGGGTTGTTTGCTCCTCAGGAAATGGTTGGACTCTAAAAAAGGTCCCTTGTTATAACCACCCCTGTCCGAATTTCTCCCCCTACCTCTTTGTTTAGTCCTCCGCTGGTTACCCCTCCCCTCCGTGTCAGAAAACTCCGTATCGGTGGAGGTACCTTCCGTATCACTAGGTTTATTATATCTAATGACGGGGAAGTTATATGCCTTATTATCTCTGAACTCCTGTACGTCACGGATGTAAAACTTGTGCTTTTTCTCCTTCAAGTGGTACTGATGTTTCTCAATAATACCTTGCAAAGTGGTCTCCTTCGTCCCAAAATCTACCTCACCAGAAAATTTCTTGGTGATCTCAATCTGCTCCCTGAGCAGGCAATCAAACTTGGCCAAATTCTTCTTTTCCTCTTCCAATAGGAGGGTCATTAGTTTCAGGGAGCAGTTTGTGATCTCCTTACGCCATGCAGAGATTAACTCCGGATTTTTATATCTGAAATTGGGAGTGAGGGAAATACGTAAATTACGGGGTACAATCTGATCTTTTAAGTAGCACTCAAGTGACTGTATCTCCCACCAGGAAGTAATCCTATTCTTGTATGTCTTGGTCAGATCCCTAAAGGCACCATTAAGTGAGGGTGTATACTTTTTTTGTATGAACTCTCTCTCAGAGAAGACCTCCTTCGCTTCCGTGGCCCATGTGCTGGTATCAAAACCTGTTGCTAGGAAGCCAGCCATACCCTTTATAAATATGGAATATAGCTACTGGGTATTGATTCACTAGAATGAAAGCTGTATTAGCAAAGTGAATGAATTAATTACGCCTAAAAATTAACTTTTAATATTATCAAAATAAGTAAAAAGGTCAGAAAAAGGACCTGGTTTAAAAGGACAAACAATAGAGAAAAATAGCCAGAACCATTAATCCTGATCCAAACGGACCAACTGGCTAACACATAAAACACCCTATGGTTTGAGGATGTGAGTATTGTGTCAATAAACGATGCTGCATGTAAGTAGCATTAATAGCAGCAGTAGCAATAACGAGAGGAAAAAGGAACGGTCTTACCCCATCTGCCGTATACCCATTTCCTGGTTACTGTAAACACCTGATGCTGGATGGTGGGAGATACAGTCACTTGAGTGCTACTTAAAAGATCAGATTGTACCCCGTAATTTACGTATTTCCCTCACTCCCAATTTCAGATATAAAAATCCGGAGTTAATCTCTGCATGGCGTAAGGAGATCACAAACTGCTCCCTGAAACTAATGACCCTCCTATTGGAAGAGGAAAAGAAGAATTTGGCCAAGTTTGATTGCCTGCTCAGGGAGCAGATTGAGATCACCAAGAAATTTTCTGGTGAGGTAGATTTTGGGACGAAGGAGACCACTTTGCAAGGTATTATTGAGAAACATCAGTACCACTTGAAGGAGAAAAAGCACAAGTTTTACATCCGTGACGTACAGGAGTTCAGAGATAATAAGGCATATAACTTCCCCGTCATTAGATATAATAAACCTAGTGATACGGAAGGTACCTCCACCGATACGGAGTTTTCTGACACGGAGGGGAGGGGTAACCAGCGGAGGACTAAACAAAGAGGTAGGGGGAGAAATTCGGACAGGGGTGGTTATAACAAGGGACCTTTTTTAGAGTCCAACCATTTCCTGAGGAGCAAACAAAACCCGGTGGGTTACAACCCACAGATTGCTCAACCCAAATTAACCTCTCGAACAGATCCCTCTCTGAACTGGAAATGACTGTGCTTAGCAAAGGGCTCTCCTTCGTTCCTACCTCTGACTTCAATCACTTTGATATAGTAAAGGATCTTAACCTCTTTGCACGTAAACTTAAATGGAAGAAGCATTTTGCCACTGAAAATAAGAAAATCTGTAGAGAATTGGGCATTGCGGACGATCTGTTGGAGGATGTTAGATTTCTTTATAATTTGAGTGACATTGACCCTAATACTGAGGGTAGGGGTCCTTTCACTGATCTTAAAACAAAGAGCAGTAAAATGCCTCCTACTAATAATGAAGTGTCTCCTATTGATATTTTTTGTAACTTGGTTACGCGAGATTTGGACATGATCACTGATAAGCACCATCAAAAATTTAATCTGACTAAGAGTGAGATGGAATGCCTTAGAAAGTTGGAGAGGGACACCAGCATTGTGGTGAAGGAATCAGATAAGGGTGGCAACATCGTCCTCATGAATGTCTCCGATTACAAGAAAATGTGTATGGATATCCTGGGAGATAAATCGAGTTATGAAAAACTTGATAGGAACCCCACATCTGACTACCTGCTGTTTCTAAAAGGGCTACTGAGTGATGCACGTGACAAGGGTTTAATTAACAAGTCGGAATTTGATTTCCTCTATCCTCTTTTCCCAGTGACTCCTACCTTCTACTGTCTGCCCAAGGTACATAAGGGCCTTTCTCCATTGCGAGGCAGACCAATAGTGTCTGGTATTGGGAGTGTCTCGCAAAATGTGGGTGTCTATGCTGATCGTGTGTTGAGACCCTTTGTTACATCTTTGGGTTCCTATCTTAAGGACACCACAGACCTACTCAAAAAGTTGGAGGGAGTCACTGTGGAGGAGGATGTCATCTTCGTCAGCATCGACGTTGAATCCCTCTACTCCTCGATCAGACACGAATTGGGTCTACAAGCGGTGGCCTATTTTTTGAGGAGTAGGGGGCAACAATTTGAGGATCATAATTCCTTTCTTTTAAGTCTCGTCGATTTCTGTTTAAGGAACAATATCTTTCTTTTTGATGGACAGGTCTACCACCAGTTGAGGGGGACTGCGATGGGGAGTCCAGTGGCCCCATCGTATGCTAACCTCCTCCTCGGCTGGTGGGAGGAGACTTGTGTTTTTGGCGATTGTTCCCCCTTTTCCCAGGACAAGGTGGTCCTATGGTGTCGTTTTATAGATGACGTGTTTGTTCTGTGGAAGGGTACCGAAGACGAAATTGTAAAAACTGTCGCTGCACTTAATGATAACCCTTTTGGCCTCTACTTTACTTGTGAATTTGACAAGTGGAGGCTGCCCTTTTTGGATGTCCTTGTGGAGAGGGATTCTATGGGTAATATTCATACCAGCACATATAGAAAACCAACTGCAACGAACTCACTCCTACGTTGGGAGAGCAGTCATCCGAATAGTTTGAAGAAGGGCATCCCAAAGGGGCAATTTTTCAGGCTTAAACGAAATTGCTCGGAAGAGCAAGGTTTTCGTGAACAGGCCCGTGACTTGAGCCTCAGATTTCATCATAGGGGCTATCCAGATCATGTCATAAACAAGGCTTTTCTAAAGACCCAAAAGAAGACGAGAAATGATCTTCTACACGGACCAGGGAGACCAACACTAAATGAGGATGTTATTCGTTTCATCACTACTTTCAATAACGGATCAGGGGAGGTGAGACGGATCCTCGAGAAGCACTGGTCCATTCTGAGAATGGATGAGGACATTGGAAAATGTCTTTCCAGCACTCCCTCGGTGACGTATAGGAAGGCCCGCTCTATTAAAGATAGACTTGTCCACAGTCATTTTTCCAGCCATACAAAAACATGGCTGGTCAACCCTGTTAAGGGATGCTATAAATGTAGTGGATGCATTGCATGCGGGTCGCTTAATCCAGGGAAATTCTTTTTCTCCTATGTCATGGGTAAACGTTACGAGATACGAAGTTTCATCAATTGTAGAACAAAGGGCGTTATTTATAAGGCCACGTGCGTTTGCCATAAGGAGTACATAGGTAAGACCAAAAGGGAATTTAGGAGGAGGATTGGGGAGCACATCCGGGACATCCGTTTGGGTAATGATACTCCTGTGGCTCGCCATGTTACGGAGTACCACGCAGGGGACCCCGGATCTATCAGTTTTCAGGGCATTGATGTTGTGGCCCCTCCCTTTAGAGGAGGCGATTGGGATAAGAAAATCCTCAGACAGGAAACCAAATGGATCTTTTGGCTGAAGACGTGCAAACCACTGGGCCTTAATGACACTCTTTCCTTCGCACCCTTTGTGGTGGATTAGTTTAGATTAGTACCAGGAGGGACAGTCGTCGTCCGAGTGGGGGCACCATCCACCGTACTATCTTAGGGTGCCGACCTCCACAAATAGGTAGGACTAGCTTTGGTTAGAATGAGTAATAGTCGTAATGGTTGGTGGAGGTTTCTCTTTTTCCCCCCTTTTTTCCAATATAGATCATTTTGCATTGTCCCTACCTATTGTGCTTCTCGGATCCGATCTCTTCTCCTGCTTGCCTATCTTTCCCTCTCTCTTTTATTTATTTTTTGTTATTATTAATATTTTTTCATCTAATATGTTGTTCTCTTTGGGATTGGATCTCTTTTTCTTTATTCGGCCCCCCTCTTGTATGTGTATTTTTATGTCCTGTTGCTATATTTAGAGCCTGCATACCTTACCTGGGTCAACTATGACTTTTGTCTGGTTTTTTTGGTCACCCATTCCTTGTACGAATGGGATTACTTTAACACTAATGGTTCGTTATATCGCTATGATAGCGATTTCAATAGTGGCCATTTTCCTGTAGCCTTTCATGTGTATAACGGCTGCCATAGTTACGCTTTCTTGGTGACGCGCACGGGGTGGTCCCGATCACGTGACCCGGAAGTGAGCTCACCATCCTTTCTGCGGATGTGACGTCAGACGCCACTCCAAGCAACCGGCACTTTAAAACTTGGCGGCGCGGCTTGTGGGGCGCGCTCTGCCCAGGAATCTTTTGATCCTGATGGAAGTAAGTTACCCGCTGCGCGCTTGTGATGTGCCGGTGTGCCTTGATGGCGAGGACTCTTTTGTGACGGAGTTTTGTTTGTCATGTTTTTTCTGCAGTATTTCTGTGCTATATTATGTGGGTCATATGTATGACCGGACATCTCCCCTGATGATATAATCTAAAGAAACGCGTTGGGAGAAGCTTTCACACCGCTGGATATGCGTTTGTTACCTGTGGGGATCCTAGGTCATAGGTCTGAAGACCGGGTATCCTGCTTTTTGGTAAATCAAAACCATCCAGCATCAGGTGTTTACAGTAACCAGGAAATGGGTATACGGCAGATGGGGTAAGACCGTTCCTTTTTCCTCTCGTTATTGCTACTGCTGCTATTAATGCGACTTACATGCAGCATCGTTTATTGACACAATACTCACATCCTCAAACCATAGGGTGTTTTATGTGTTAGCCAGTTGGTCCGTTTGGATCAGGATTAATGGTTCTGGCTATTTTTCTCTATTGTTTGTCCTTTTAAACCAGGTCCTTTTTCTGACCTTTTTACTTATTTTGATAATATTAAAAGTTAATTTTTAGGCGTAATTAATTCATTCACTTTGCTAATACAGCTTTCATTCTAGTGAATCAATACCCAGTAGCTATATTCCACATTTCAACTGTATCTCCCATCTACCACCATGCCCTTCACTATGTTAGAGATGCTATAGGATTTTTACAAGATGAAAAGGTGAAGTGGTTAAAAATGATGTTGAGAAGGCCGAACTTTTAAAGTGTATACTTTGCATCTGTGTTCTCTAAGAAAGCAAATCTAACATCAACTGATTTTCACTGTGCTATCAAAGGAATAAAAGAATCCACACTATCTATAAACAGAGAGCTGGTGAGGGAATACTTAAGCTGGTGTCACACACAGCGACAACGACAACGACGTCGCTGCTACGTCACCATTTTCTGTGACGTTGCAGCGACGTCCCGTCGCTGTCGCTGTGTGTGACATCCAGCAACGACCTGGCCCCTGCTGTGAGGTCGCCGGTCGTTGCTGAATGTCCAGCTTCATTTTTTGGTCGTCACTCTCCCGCTGTGACACACACATCGCTGTGTGTGACAGCGAGAGAGCGACGAAATGAAGCGAGCAGGAGCCGGCACTGGCAGCTGCGGTAAGCTGTAACCAGCGTAAACATCGGGTAACCAAGGGAAGACCTTTCCCTGGTTACCCGATGTTTACGCTGGTTACCAGCCTCCGCTCTTGCTCAGTGCCGGCTCCTGCACTGTGACATGTGGCTGCAGTATGCATCGGGTAATTAACCCGATGTATACTGTAGCAAGGAGAGCAAGGAGCCAGCGCTAAGCAGTGCGCGCGGCTCCCTGCTCTCTGAACTGTGACATGTAGCTGCAGCACACATCGGGTTAATTAACCCGATGTGTACTGTAGGAGAGCAAGGAGCCAGCGCTAAGCGCGGCTCCCTGCTCTCTGAACATGTAGCACAGCGACGTTATGATCGCTGCTTCTGCTGTGTTTGACAGCTAAGCAGCGATCATAACAGCGACTTACAAGGTCGCTGTTACGTCACTGAAAATGGTGATGTAACAGCGACGTCGTTGTCGCTGTCGTTTAGTGTGACACCAGCTTTAGCCAACATAAATTAAGTCTCCAGGTCCAGATGAGATAGCAGAGCAAATTGCAGAACCACTAGACAGAATCTGTGAACATTTCTAGAGAACAGAAGTCGCAGAAGTTTGGAGAAGGGCAAATGTCGCCATCTACAAAAAAGGAGAGAGGATGGAGCCAGGAAAATACAGGTAAGTGTGGCTGACTTCTATACAGCAAAGGTGCAAAGTGTTAAGGAAATAATCTGGTTTACAAGATCAGATCGTTGCTATTATTGTTACTGTTTGAATTTGCTACACCTAACATAGATCCGAATAACATGGCCTTCACACAGATCTGAATATTGTGTGTAATGTGCCTTTAAATATAAAAAGATACATTAGTGCTGGTAAATTTTCCTAAATGTACCAGACCTTATCTCTGAGATTGGCCCCCGATGCCCATGGCATGGTTTGGCATGACTCTGCATGTTCCACAAGTACATAAATTGATATTAAAAAGTCCCCAGAGTATGTCAGAACAAGATGAAGACCATCTTGGAATATGAACATTATCTCAGTGTCCATTTGGATCAGGTGGTCTCTGATTTACGTGATATTCCACATGAACCAATCAGTAGAATGACATAGAAGGGTGTAACCAATCATTATGTGATAGTGATAAGATTGACCAATGTTGGGATACGCTTATTCCAATAAATAGGACCCCCGGGCACCTGCTCAGGAATCAAACGACTGTCAAGGCTAACTCCCTGTCTTCCTCCCGTCGATGACCATTCATTGGGCCACGTGGTTTGGCTGATTGCCATAACAAAATTATTAAACAATATATGTAAGTACTTGGATAAGAATACAGTAATTAACCAGAGCCAGCATGGATTTGCAGCAAACAAGCATTGTAAGACTAAAGCCGGCATTACACGCTACGATTTTTCTGACGATATGTCGTCGGGGTCACGATTTCCGTGACGCACATCCGGCATCGTTAGCGACGTCGTTGCGTGTGACACCTACGTACGACTCCGAACGATCGCAAATTGGTTGAAAATCGCTGATCGCCAACACGTCGTTCATTTTCAAAATATTGTTTGTCGTTAGGATCGCAGCAGACATATTGGTACGTTTGCCACCCTGCAAACGACGAACATCCACACGACCGCCTTGGTCAAACAATATATCGCTGAATGATTTTGCGTCGCTTGTGCGATCGTTACGTGTGACCGCTAATAAACGACCTATGTGCAAATTGTAACTACGATCTGAGTGTGTCACGTCGCTCATGAGATCGTTAGATAAATCGTAGCGTGTAAAGCGGCATTAATCCAATCTAATTTCTTTCTATGATGGAATCACTGACTGGGTGGTGAGGGAAATACAGTATATCCTGACTTCAGCAAAGCATTCGATAAAGAATCTCATACCTAGGTTATTGAAAAAATGGCCAAGTATGGCACTGACAAGGCTACGGTTAGCTGAATTCATAACTGGAAGCGATTGTACTTAGAGTGGTAATAAATGGTTGCACATGAAATTGGAAGTGTTTCTACTGGGGTACCACAAGGCTCTGTCCTGGCCACAGTGTCCTTCAACATGTTTATAAATCTAGATGAGGGAACTGTAGGTAAAATAGTCAAATTTGCAGGTGATGAAAAGCTAGGAGCAATAGCTAACACTAGGGAAGAGAAAGGACTCAAACGGATCTAGATAAGCATTATACTGTCCATCCCCGCACCGACACATACGATACGATACACTTTATAGATCCCGTGGGAAATTCTGGTATCAGCAGCACAACTTACATCAGAACATGAATTACATAATAACGAGACAGTGGAGGTGACTGAACATTATACATTAGATGAGGTCATACACAGCGGGGACTGAACGTAGAAGAAGTAAACATTCCCCTGCTGATGTAACACTAATGTTATTATTGGACATTCCCAGAGCAGCGACACTAATGATTTCCTATATGTTTCCTTCTTACACCTCAGAAGCATTCGCCGGTTACTGAAGTCTCTTCTGTCTCATGAACAGCTCATATAATGGATGTGCATTATTATTCATAACCGCCAGACACTTTTTCAGAGTTCTTCTCGCCACGACCTCCTCAAAAGAGTCCAGATTGCAGCCAGCAGCGGAGCTCGCCTTCTTGATAAGCTTATTAGCATCAGAGACCCGCACACTACTACCCCAGCATCAGAGGCCCGCACACTACTACCCCAGCATCAGAGACCCGCACACTACCACCCCAGCATCAGAGACCCCACACTACTACCCCAGCATCAGACACCCCACACTACTACCCCAGCATCAGAGACCCCCACACTACTACCCCAGCATCAGAGACCCCACACTACTACCCCAGCATCAGAGACCCGCACACTACCACCCCAGCATCAGAGGCCCGCACACTACTACCCCAGCATCAGAGACCCGCACACTACTACCCCAGCATCAGAGACCCCACACTACTACCCCAGCATCAGAGGCCCGCACACTACTACCCCAGCATCAGAGACCCCACACTACTACCCCAGCACCAGAGACCCCACACTACTACCCCAGCATCAGACACCCCACACTACTACCCCAGCATCAGAGGCCCGCACACTACTACCCCAGCATCAGAGACCCCACACTACTACCCCAGCATCAGAGACCCCACACTACTACCCCAGCATAAGAGACCCCCACACTACTACCCCAGCATCAGAGGCCCGCACACTACCACCCCAGCATCAGAGACCCCACACTACTACCCCAGCATCAGAGCCCCGCACACTACTACCCCAGCATCAGACACCCGCACACTACCACCCCAGCATCAGAGACCCCACACTACTACCCCAGCATCAGAGACCCCACACTACTACCCCAGCATCAGAGACCCCACACTACTACCCCAGCATCAGAGACCCCCACACTACTACCCCAGCATCAGAGACCCGCACACTACTACCCCAGCATCAGAGGCCCGCACACTACTACCCCAGCATCAGAGGCCCGCACACTACCACCCCAGCATCAGAGACCCCACACTACTACCCCAGCATCAGAGACCCCACACTACTACCCCAGCATCAGAGACCCCACACTACTACCCCAGCATCAGAGACCCGCACACTACTACCCCAGCATCAGAGGCCCGCACACTACCACCCCAGCATCAGAGACCCCACACTACTACCCCAGCATCAGACACCCCACACTACTACCCCAGCATCAGAGACCCCACACTACTACCCCAGCATCAGACACCCCACACTACTACCCCAGCATCAGAGGCCCGCACACTACCACCCCAGCATCAGAGACCCCACACTACTACCCCAGCATCAGAGACCCCACACTACTACCCCAGCATAAGAGACCCCCACACTACTACCCCAGCATCAGAGGCCCGCACACTACCACCCCAGCATCAGAGACCCCACACTACTACCCCAGCATCAGAGACCCCACACTACTACCCCAGCATCAGAGACCCCACACTACTACCCCAGCATCAGAGACCCCCACACTACTACCCCAGCATCAGAGACCCCCACACTACTACCCCAGCATCAGAGGCCCGCACACTACCACCCCAGCATCAGAGACCCCACACTACTACCCCAGCATCAGAGACCCCACACTACTACCCCAGCATCAGAGACCCCACACTACTACCCCAGCATCAGAGACCCCCACACTACTACCCCAGCATCAGAGACCGCACACTACTACCCCAGCATCAGAGACCCCCACACTACTACCCCAGCATCAGAGACCCACACACTACTACCCCAGCATCAGAGACCCGCACACTACTACCCCAGCATCAGACCCCCGCACACTACTACCCCAGCATCAGAGACCCCACACTACTACCCCAGCACCAGAGACCCCACACTACTACCCCAGCACCAGAGACCCGCACACTACTACCCCAGCATCAGAGACCCGCACACTACCACCCCAGCATCAGAGACCCGCACACTACTACCCCAGCATCAGAGACCCCACACTACTACCCCAGCATCAGAGACCGCACACTACTACCCCAGCATCAGAGACCGCACACTACTACCCCAGCATCAGAGACCGCACACTACTACCCCAGCATCAGACACCCGCACACTACTACCCCAGCATCAGACACCCGCACACTACTACCCCAGCATCAGAGACCCGCACACTACCACCCCAGCATCAGAGGCCCGCACACTACCACCCCAGCATCAGAGACCCGCACACTACTACCCCAGCATCAGAGACCCGCACACTACTACCCCAGCACCAGAGACCCGCACACTACTACCCCAGCATCAGAGACCCGCACACTACCACCCCAGCATCAGAGACCCGCACACTACTACCCCAGCATCAGAGACCCCACACTACTACCCCAGCATCAGAGACCCCACACTACTACCCCAGCATCAGAGACCGCACACTACTACCCCAGCATCAGAGACCCCACACTACTACCCCAGCATCAGAGACCCGCACACTACTACCCCAGCATCAGAGACCCGCACACTACTACCCCAGCATCAGAGACCCGCACACTACTACCCCAGCATCAGACACCCGCACACTACTACCCCAGCATCAGAGACCCGCACACTACTACCCCAGCACCAGAGACCCGCACACTACTACCCCAGCATCAGAGACCCGCACACTACCACCCCAGCATCAGAGACCCGCACACTACTACCCCAGCATCAGAGACCCCACACTACTACCCCAGCATCAGAGACCCCACACTACTACCCCAGCATCAGAGACCGCACACTACTACCCCAGCATCAGAGACCCCACACTACTACCCCAGCATCAGAGACCCGCACACTACTACCCCAGCATCAGAGACCCCACACTACTACCCCAGCATCAGAGACCCGCACACTACTACCCCAGCATCAGAGGCCCGCACACTACTACCCCAGCATCAGACACCCCCGCACTACTACCCCAGCATCAGACACCCGCACACTACTACCCCAGCATCAGAGACCCGCACACTACTACCCCAGCATCAGAGACCCGCACACTACTACCCCAGCATCAGACACCCCCACACTACCACCCCAGCATCAGAGACCCGCACACTACTACCCCAGCATCAGAGACCGCACACTACTACCCCAGCATCAGAGACCCGCACACTACTACCCCAGCATCAGAGACCCCCACACTACCACCCCAGCATCAGAGACCCGCACACTACTACCCCAGCATCAGAGACCGCACACTACTACCCCAGCATCAGACCCCCGCACACTACTACCCCAGCATCAGAGACCCGCACACTACTACCCCAGCATCAGAGACCCGCACACTACTACCCCAGCATCAGACACCGCACACTACTACCCCAGCACCAGAGGCCCGCACACTACTACCCCAGCATCAGAGACCCGCACACTACTACCCCAGCATCAGAGACCCCACACTACTACCCCAGCATCAGAGACCCGCACACTACTACCCCAGCATCAGACACCCCCACACTACTACCCCAGCATCAGAGACCGCACACTACCACCCCAGCATCAGAGACCCGCACACTACTACCCCAGCATCAGAGACCCGCACACTACTACCCCAGCATCAGAGACCCGCACACTACTACCCCAGCATCAGAGACCGGCACACTACTACCCCAGCATCAGACACCCCAACACTACTACCCCAGCATCAGAGACCGCACACTACTACCCCAGCATCAGAGACCCGCACACTACCACCCCAGCAAATGAGTGCAAAAAAGATGGCACTTGCCACTACAGACTGGTAGAACATGTCTAACATTTTGCTGCACACATTAAAAGACCTCAGTTTCCTTAGGAAATACAATCTGCTCATCCACTTCTTGTAGACCCTCTCTGACTGGCATCTCCAGTTTGCTATCCAGGTGGACCCCCAAATATTTGTACCTCTCCCCCTGCTCCACCTCCTGACCAGCAATAGTGATCGGTACATTCCATCTTTCTCCTGCTATAGTTGGCCACCAACTCCTTAGTTTTCTTAACATTTAGTTGTAGATAGTTACCATGGCACCAATCCACAAAATTCAACACCACCCTTCTATATTCTTCATCCCCCTGGTCCCCCTTAATACATCCAACAACCACGGAGTCATCCGAGAATTTTTGAAGGTGACAAAAATCAGATTTATACTGAAAGTCTGATGTATACAGTGTGACTAGGAAGGCGCTAGCACCGTTCCCTGAGGGGCACCGACACTGCTCAATAATCTGCTAGACACAACTGCTCCCATCTGTACACACTGTGGCCCATCTGATAGGTAGTCAGTTATCCAATTTCTTATCCCCTACTCCACCTTCAGATCAGTCATCGTTTTGTGTAGTAAGAGTGACTGCAGGGTGTTACATGCACTCCAGAAATCGAAGAACATCGCTCGCACAGTGGCTCCATCATTCTCCAAATATCGAAGAACATCGCTCGCACAGTGGCTCCGTCATTCTCCAAATATCGAACAACATCGCTCGCACAGTGGCTCCATCATTCTCCAAATATCGAAGAACATCGCTCGCACAGTGGCTCCGTCATTCTCCAAAAATGAATGTACAGTATGTAACATCCCTCTGCTCCATTCACTCATCGCCACTCCGCCCCTTAACTGCCACCGTCAGTCGGCCCTGTACCCTCACCATCTCGCCCTCCGCCCCATAACTGCCGCCGTCACTCTGCCCTGTCTCCTCACCAAAGTCTTCACTCTACCCCGTTCCCTCAGCGCCATGTCCCTTCGCTCCATTCCCTCATCTGTCCTATCACCGCTGACACTCCACCACCTTCACTTTGCCCTGTCCCCACCCAGTCACCCCTCCCTCACTCACTCTGCTACATCCCTTACTCTGCTCCGTCCCCCACGACGCTGTCCCCTCATCACCGTCACTTTACCCACCTGCCCTCACGTTCCCACTCTATCCTGTCCCTGAACTCCGCCCCGCCCACTCACCGCCACCTTTGCTTCGCCCCCATACAATTCCCTCACTCTGTCCTATCCCCGCGTCATTCTGTCATGTCCCCGCCCTCCACTTTCACCCCCTCCGCATTCACTCTGCCCCCTCACCGTCTTATTCTCTCCACCCTGTGCCCTCATCACCACCTTCACTTTCCCCCCTTACCACCCTGTCCCCTCACCGCCGCCTTCACTTCACCCCCTCACCACTGCCTTCACTCCACCTTGTCTTCTCACTGCCAACTTCACTTTACCCCTTCACCACCTCCTTGACTTCGCACCCTTACCGACCAATCACTTTCACTTCACTTAAACCCCTCAACGCCGCCTTCACTCCACCCCATCCCCTCACCGCCGTCTTCACTCCACCCCATCCCCTCACCGCCGCCTTCACTCCACCCCATCCCCTCACCGCCGTCTTCACTTCGCCCCCTCACAACCCATGTCCCAATCACCACCACCGTCTTCACTTCGCCCCCTCACAACCCATGTCCCAATCACCACCACCGTCTTCACTTCGCCCCCTTACCACCACCTTCCCTTCTCACCACCATCGCTTTCACTTCGCCTTGTCCCTTCACCACAGCTCTTTTCGCTCTGTCCCCTCACCACCGCCGCCTTCACTCCACCCTGTCACCTCACCACCTTCACTTCGTCCCCTCAACGCCCTGCCCCTCACCGCCTTCACTTCGCCCCCTCACCACAGCCACCTTCACTTCGCCCCCTCCCCACCTTCATTTCACCCCCTCACCACTGCCACCTTCACTTCGCACTGTCCTTTCACTGCAGTCTTCACTTCACCCCCCTACCACCCTGTCCTCTCACCACCGCCTTCCCTTCGCCCCTCATCAGTCACCACCTTCCCCCCTCACCGTTCACTGCGCCATCCACTCACCGCAAGAGTCTTCCCTTCGCCCCAGGCGCCTTCCCTTCGCCCCCCTCCCCACGGACGCTTTCCCTTCGCCCCCCTCACCACGGGCTCTTTCCCTTCGCCCCCCTCACCACGGGCTCTTTCCCTTCGCCCCCCTCACCACGGGCTCTTTCCCTTCGCCCCCCTCACCACGGGCTCTTTCCCTTCGCCCCCCTCACCACGGGCTCTTTCCCTTCGCCCCCCTCACCACGGGCTCTTTCCCTTCGCCCCCCTCACCACGGGCTCTTTCCCTTCGCCCCCCTCACCACGGGCTCTTTCCCTTCGCCCCCCTCACCACGGGCTCCTTACCTTCGCCCCCCCCTCACCACGGGCTCCTTACCTTCGCCCCCCTCACCCCGGGCGCCTTCCCTTCGCCCCCCTCACCCCGGGCGCCTTCCCTTCGCCCCCCCTCCCCACGGGCGCCTTCCCTTCGCCCCCCTCCCCACGGGCGCCTTCCCTTCGTCCCCCTCCCCACGGGCGCCTTCCCTTCGCCCCCTCACCACGGGCTCTTTCCCTTCGCCCCCCTCAGCACCGGCTCTTTCCCTTCGCCCCCCCCCCTCACCACAGGATCCTTCCCTTCCCCCCCCACCACCACAGGATCCTTCCCTCCCCCCCCCCCCACCACAGGATCCTTCCCTCCCCCCCCCCCCACCACAGGATCCTTCCCTTCCCCCCACCACCACAGGATCCATCCCTCCCCCCCCACCACCACCACAGGAGCCATCCCTTCACTCCCCCCCACCACAGGATCCTTCCCTTCGCCCCCCCCTCACCACAGGATCCTTCCCTTCGCCCCCCCCCCCTCACCACAGGATCCTTCCCTTCGCCCCCCCCCTCACCACAGGATCCTTCCCTTCCCCCCCCCCACCACCACAGGATCCTTCCCTCCCCCCCCCCCACCACCACCGGAGCCATCCCTTCACTCCCCCCCCACCACAGGATCCTTCCCTTCGCCCCCCCCCTCACCACAGGATCCTTCCCTTCCCCCCCCCCCTCACCACAGGATCCTTCCCTTCCCCCCCCCCCCTCACCACAGGAGCCATCCCTTCACTCCCCCCCCCACCACAGGATCCTTCCCTTCCCCCCCCCCCCTCACCACAGGATCCTTCCCTCCCCCCCCCCTCACCACAGGATCCTTCCCTTCCCCCCCCTCACCACAGGATCCTTCCCTTCCCCCCCCTCACCACAGGATCCTTCCCTTCCCCCCCCCTCACCACAGGATCCTTCCCTTCCCCCCCCCCTCACCACAGGATCCTTCCCTTCCCCCCCCTCACCACAGGATCCTTCCCTTCCCCCCCCTCACCACAGGATCCTTCCCTCCCCCCCTCACCACAGGATCCTTCCCTTCCCCCCCTAACCACAGGATCCTTCCCTTCCCCCCCCCTCGCCACAGGATCCTTCCCTTCCCCCCCCCTCACCACAGGATCCTTCCCTTCCCCCCCCTCACCACAGGATCCTTCCCTCCCCCCCCCCTCACCACAGGATCCTTCCCTCCCCCCCCCCTCACCACAGGATCCTTCCCTCCCCCCCCCTCACCACAGGATCCTTCCCTTCCCCACCCCCCTCACCACAGGATCCTTCCCTTCCCCCCCCCTCACCACAGGATCCTTCCCTTCCCCCCCCCCCTCACCACAGGATGCTTCCCTTCCCCCCCCCTCACCACAGGATCCTTCCCCCCCCCCCTCACCACAGGATCCTTCCCTCCCCCCCCCCTCACCACAGGATCCTTCCCTTCCCCCCCCCCTCACCACAGGATCCTTCCCTTCCCCCCCCCTCACCACAGGATCCTTCCCTTCCCCCCCCCTCAACACAGGATCCTTCCCTCCCCCCCCCCCCCTCAACACAGGATCCTTCCCTCCCCCCCCCCTCAACGCAGGATCCTTCCCTTCCCCCCCCTCACCACAGGATCCTTCCCTTCCCCCCCCCTCACCACAGGATCCTTCCCTTCCCCCCCCCCCTCACCACAGGAGCCTTCCCTTCGCCCCCCCTCACCACAGGAGCCTTCCCTTCGCCCCCCCTCACCACAGGAGCCTTCCCTTCGCCCCCCCTCACCACAGGAGCCTTCCCTTCCAACCCCCCCCTCACCACAGGAGCCTTCCCTTCCAACCCCCCCCTCACCACAGGAGCCTTCCCTTCGCCCCCCCTCACCACAGGAGCCTTCCCTTCGCCCCCCCTCACCACAGGAGCCTTCCCTTCGCCCCCCCTCACCACAGGAGCCTTCCCTTCGCCCCCCTCACCACAGGAGCCTTCCCTTCGCCCCCCCTCACCACAGGAGCCTTCCCTTCGCCCCCCCTCACCACAGGAGCCTTCCCTTCGCCCCCCCTCACCACAGGAGCCTTCCCTTCCAACCCCCCCTCACCACAGGAGCCTTCCCTTCCAACCCCCCCCCTCACCACAGGAGCCTTCCCTTCGCCCCCCCTCACCACAGGAGCCTTCCCTTCACCCCCCCTCACCACAGGAGCCTTCCCTTCGCCCCCCCTCACCACAGGAGCCTTCCCTTCGCCCCCCCTCACCACAGGAGCCTTCCCTCCGCCCCCCCCTCACCACAGGAGCCTTCCCTTCGCCCCCCCTCACCACAGGAGCCTTCCCTTCGCCCCCCCTCACCACAGGAGCCTTCCCTTCGCCCCCCCTCACCACAGGAGCCTTCCCTTCCAACCCCCCCCTCACCACAGGAGCCTTCCCTTCGCCCCCCCTCACCACAGGAGCCTTCCCTTCGCCCCCCCTCACCACAGGAGCCTTCCCTTCGCCCCCCCCTCACCACAGGAGCCTTCCCTTCGCCCCCCCTCACCACAGGAGCCTTCCCTTCGCCCCCCCTCACCACAGGAGCCTTCCCTTCCAACCCCCCCCTCACCACAGGAGCCTTCCCTTCGCCCCCCCTCACCACAGGAGCCTTCCCTTCGCCCCCCCTCACCACAGGAGCCTTCCCTTCGCCCCCCCTCACCACAGGAGCCTTCCCTTCGCCCCCCTCACCACAGGAGCCTTCCCTTCGCCCCCCCTCACCACAGGAGCCTTCCCTTCGCCCCCCCTCACCACAGGAGCCTTCCCTTCCAACCCCCCCCTCACCACAGGAGCCTTCCCTTCGCCCCCCTCACCACAGGAGCCTTCCCTTCCAACCCCCCCCTCACCACAGGAGCCTTCCCTTCCAACCCCCCTCACCACAGGAGCCTTCCCTTCGCCCCCCCCTCACCACAGGAGCCTTCCCTTCGCCCCCCCTCACCACAGGAGCCTTCCCTTCGCCCCCCCTCACCACAGGAGCCTTCCCTTCCAACCCCCCCCTCACCACAGGAGCCTTCCCTTCGCCCCCCCTCACCACAGGAGCCTTCCCTTCGCCCCCCCTCACCACAGGAGCCTTCCCTTCGCCCCCCCTCACCACAGGAGCCTTCCCTTCGCCCCCCTCACCACAGGAGCCTTCCCTTCGCCCCCCCTCACCACAGGAGCCTTCCCTTCGCCCCCCCTCACCACAGGAGCCTTCCCTTCCAACCCCCCCCTCACCACAGGAGCCTTCCCTTCGCCCCCCTCACCACAGGAGCCTTCCCTTCCAACCCCCCCCTCACCACAGGAGCCTTCCCTTCCAACCCCCCCCTCACCACAGGAGCCTTCCCTTCCCCCCCCCCCCTCACCACAGGAGCCTTCCCTTCGCCCCCCCCCTCACCACAGGAGCCTTCCCTTCGCCCCCCTCACCACAGGCTCTTTCCTTCGCCCCCCTCACCACAGGCTCTTTCCCTTCGCCCCCCTCACCACAGGCTCTTTCCTTCGCCCCCCTCACCACAGGCTCTTTCCTTCGCCCCCTCTGCTATGTACAGGCGGTGTATCTAGTGTCAGTCAGTGACGTCGCCCGCACCATCATGTATGTATTAGATGCGAAGTCTGTCGAGTCCTCTACACACCCCAGTGCCACCCTACAGGGAGCGCCGTCCATGTCACCGCTGCAGCGGCCATGCCCCCTCCTCACAGGCCGCTTCGGCCTTCACTCTCCCGCCTTTTTCTATGTACGGAGACTCGGAGGAGCCATTCACAGACCGCGCAGTTTCCTCAGGACACGGGAGCTCTGGACCCAGGAGCTCCGGTTGCCATGGTAATCCTCCAGCGACTCACAGTCAGGGGTGGGTGGAGCGTGGACGTCACCCAGGGGCGGGGCAGTGATGGGAGTCGCTGCAGTGACGTCACCGCTCTCAGCTGTTCTCTCTACAATGGCAGCCGGAGACGGGGAGGCCGCGGCCTGATAGCGCCCGAGGGTGAGCGACACCCGACACCCGAGGGTGAGAGCCTGACACCGAGCACCGGACCCCGAGCACCCGACACCCGAGGGTGAGAGCCTGACCCCGAGCACCCGACACCCGAGGGTGAGAGCCTGACACCGAGCACCCGACACCCGAGGGTGAGAGCCTGACACCGAGCACCCGACACCCGAGGGTGAGAGCCTGACCCCGAGCACCCGACACCCGAGGGTGAGAGCCTGACACCGAGCACCCGACACCCGAGGGTGAGAGCCTGACACCGAGCACCCGACACCCGAGGGTGAGAGCCTGACACCGAGCACCCGACACCCGAGGGTGAGAGCCTGACACCGAGCACCCGACACCCGAGGGTGAGCACCGGACCCCGAGCCCCCGACACCCGAGGGTGAGCACCGGACCCCGAGCCCCCGACACCCGAGGGTGAGCACCGGACCCCGAGCCCCCGACACCCGAGGGTGAGCACCGGACCCCGAGCCCCCGACACCCGAGGGTGAGCACCGGACCCCGAGCCTCCGACACCCGAGGGTGAGAGCCTGACACCGAGCACCCGACACCCGAGGGTGAGAGCCTGACACCGAGCACCCGACACCCGAGGGTGAGAGCCTGACACCGAGCACCCGACACCCGAGGGTGAGAGCCTGACACCGAGCACCCGACACCCGAGGGTGAGAGCCTGACACCGAGCACCCGACACCCGAGGGTGAGAGCCTGACCCCGAGCACCCGACACCCGAGGGTGAGAGCCTGACACCGAGCACCGGACCCCGAGCACCCGACACCCGAGGGTGAGAGCCTGACCCCGAGCACCCGACACCCGAGGGTGAGAGCCTGACACCGAGCACCCGACACCCGAGGGTGAGAGCCTGACCCCGAGCACCCGACACCCGAGGGTGAGAGCCTGACACCGAGCACCCGACACCCGAGGGTGAGAGCCTGACACCGAGCACCCGACACCCGAGGGTGAGAGCCTGACACCGAGCACCCGACACCCGAGGGTGAGAGCCTGACCCCGAGCACCCGACACCCGAGGGTGAGAGCCTGACACCGAGCACCCGACACCCGAGGGTGAGAGCCTGACACCGAGCACCCGACACCCGAGGGTGAGAGCCTGACACCGAGCACCCGACACCCGAGGGTGAGAGCCTGACCCCGAGCACCCGACACCCGAGGGTGAGAGCCTGACCCCGAGCACCCGACACCCGAGGGTGAGAGCCTGACCCCGAGCACCCGACACCCGAGGGTGAGAGCCTGACACCGAGCACCCGACACCCGAGGGTGAGAGCCTGACACCGAGCACCCGACACCCGAGGGTGAGAGCCTGACCCCGAGCACCCGACACCCGAGGGTGAGAGCCTGACCCCGAGCACCCGACACCCGAGGGTGAGAGCCTGACCCCGAGCACCCGACACCCGAGGGTGAGAGCCTGACACCGAGCACCCGACACCCGAGGGTGAGAGCCTGACACCGAGCACCCGACACCCGAGGGTGAGAGCCTGACACCGAGCACCGGACCCCGAGCACCCGACACCCGAGGGTGAGAGCCTGACACCGAGCACCCGACACCCGAGGGTGAGAGCCTGACACCGAGCACCCGACACCCGAGGGTGAGAGCCGGACCCCGACACCCGAGGGTGAGAGCCTGACACCGAGCACCCGACACCCGAGGGTGAGAGCCTGACACCGAGCACCCGACACCCGAGGGTGAGAGCCTGACACCGAGCACCCGACACCCGAGGGTGAGAGCCTGACACCGAGCACCCGACACCCGAGGGTGAGAGCCTGACACCGAGCACCCGACACCCGAGGGTGAGAGCCTGACACCGAGCACCCGACACCCGAGGGTGAGAGCCTGACACCGAGCACCCGACACCCGAGGGTGAGAGCCTGACACCGAGCACCCGACACCCGAGGGTGAGAGCCTGACCCCGAGCACCCGACACCCGAGGGTGAGAGCCTGACCCCGAGCACCCGACACCCGAGGGTGAGAGCCTGACCCCGAGCACCCGACACCCGAGGGTGAGAGCCTGACACCGAGCACCCGACACCCGAGGGTGAGAGCCTGACACCGAGCACCCGACACCCGAGGGTGAGAGCCTGACACCGAGCACCCGACACCCGAGGGTGAGAGCCTGACACCGAGCACCCGACACCCGAGGGTGAGAGCCTGACACCGAGCACCCGACACCCGAGGGTGAGAGCCTGACACCGAGCACCCGACACCCGAGGGTGAGAGCCTGACACCGAGCACCCGACACCCGAGGGTGAGAGCCTGACACCGAGCACCCGACACCCGAGGGTGAGCACCGGACCCCGAGCACCCGACACCCGAGGGTGAGAGCCTGACACCGAGCACCCGACACCCGAGGGTGAGAGCCTGACCCCGAGCACCCGACACCCGAGGGTGAGAGCCTGACACCGAGCACCCGACACCCGAGGGTGAGAGCCTGACACCGAGCACCCGACACCCGAGGGTGAGAGCCTGACACCGAGCACCCGACACCCGAGGGTGAGAGCCTGACACCGAGCACCCGACACCCGAGGGTGAGAGCCTGACACCGAGCACCGGACCCCGACACCCGAGGGTGAGAGCCTGACCCCGAGCACCGGACCCCGAGCACCCGACACCCGAGGGTGAGAGCCTGACCCCGAGCACCCGACACCCGAGGGTGAGAGCCTGACACCGAGCACCCGACACCCGAGGGTGAGAGCCTGACACCGAGCACCCGACACCCGAGGGTGAGAGCCTGACACCGAGCACCCGACACCCGAGGGTGAGAGCCTGACACCGAGCACCCGACACCCGAGGGTGAGAGCCTGACACCGAGCACCCGACACCCAAGGGTGAGAGCCTGACACCGAGAACCGGACCCCGACACCGAGCACCCGACACCCAAGGGTGAGAGCCTGACACCGAGAACCGGACCCCGACACCGAGCACCCGACACCCAAGGGTGAGCGACACCCGAGGGTGAGAGCCGGACCCCGACACCCGAGGGTGAGAGCCGGACCCCGACACCCGAGGGTGAGAGCCGGACCCCGACACCCGAGGGTGAGAGCCGGACCCCGACACCCGAGGGTGAGAGCCGGACCCCGACACCCGAGGGTGAGAGCCGGACCCCGACACCCGAGGGTGAGAGCCGGACCCCGAGCACCCGACACCCGAGGGTGAGCGCCCGACACCCAAGGGTGAGCGACACCCGAGGGTGAGAGCCTGACCCCGAGCACCCGACACCCGAGGGTGAGCGCCCGACACCCAAGGGTGAGCGACACCCGAGGGTGAGCACCGGACACCGAGCACCCGACGGTGAGCACCGAACACCTGAGAGTGAGAGCCTGACACCGAGCGCCCCGACACCGAGCACCCGAGGGGGAGCGCTCTGACACCCGACACCCGAGGGTGAGCGATCCAACACAGAGCACCCGACACCCGAGGGTGAGCGCCCGATCCCTAGCACCTGACATCCACGGCCGCGCTCGATACCGAACTCCTGACATCAAGCACCTGACCCTCAAGGGTTGAGCACCGGAAACCATGCCCACTGAGAGAGCCCCAGACCGCTGTCTGCCCCTGCGGATAGCTGCCCCGTCTGCCCCTGCGGATAGCTGCCCCGTCTGCCCCTGCGGATAGCTGCCCCGTCTGCCCCTGCGGATAGCTGCCCCGTCTGCCCCTGCGGATAGCTGCCCCGTCTGCCCCTGCGGATAGCTGCCCCGTCTGCCCCTGCGGATAGCTGCCCCGTCTGCCCCTGCGGATAGCTGCCCCGTCTGCCCCTGCGGATAGCTGCCCCGTCTGCCCCTGCGGATAGCTGCCCCGTCTGCCCCTGCGGATAGCTGCCCCGATCGCCGTCTGCCCCTGCAGATAGCTGCCCCGATCGCCGTCTGCCCCTGCAGATAGCTGCCCCGATCGTCGTCTGCCCCTGCATTTAGCCCAGTTTTCCTTTGGTCTCCTCCACTGCTCGCTCGCTGATTTGTGAAGTGTGTGACTAATATTCGTCCTGTGGACAGATTCTCCTCCTGAGCTGTGATCTCTGCTCGTCCTGTGGACAGATTCTCCTCCTGAGCTGTGATCTCTGCTCGTCCTGTGGACAGATTCTCCCCCGGAGATGTGATCTCTGCTCGTCCTGTGGACAGGTTCCCCTGAGCTGTGATCTCTGCTCGTCCTGTGGACAGATTCTCCTCCTGAGCTGTGATCTCTGCTCGTCCTGTGGACAGGTTCCCCTGAGCTGTGATCTCTGTTCGTCCTGTGGACAGATTCTCCCCCTGAGCTGTGATCTCTGCTCGTCCTGTGGACAGGTTCCCCTGAGCTGTGATCTCTGCTCGTCCTGTGGACAGATTCTCCTCCTGAGCTGTGATCTCTGCTCGTCCTGTGGACAGATTCTCCCCCGGAGATGTGATCTCTGCTCGTCCTGTGGACAGATTCTCCTCCTGAGCTGTGATCTCTGCTCGTCCTGTGGACAGATTCTCCCCCGGAGATGTGATCTCTGCTCGTCCTGTGGACAGATTCTCCCCCTGAGCTGTGATCTCTGCTCGTCCTGTGGACAGGTTCCCCTGAGCTGTGATCTCTGCTCGTCCTGTGGACAGATTCTCCCCCGGAGATGTGATCTCTGCTCGTCCTGTGGACAGATTCTCCCCCGGAGCTGTGATCTCTGCTCGTCCTGTGGACAGATTCTCCCCCGGAGATGTGATCTCTGCTCGTCCTGTGGACAGATTCTCCTCCTGAGCTGTGATCTCTGCTCGTCCTGTGGACAGATTCTCCCCCGGAGATGTGATCTCTGCTCGTCCTGTGGACAGATTCTCCTCCTGAGCTGTGATCTCTGCTCGTCCTGTGGACAGATTCTCCCCCTGAGCTGTGATCTCTGCTCGTCCTGTGGACAGATTCTCCCCCTGAGCTGTGATCTCTGCTCGTCCTGTGGACAGGTTCCCCTGAGCTGTGATCTCTGCTCGTCCTGTGGACAGATTCTCCCCCGGAGATGTGATCTCTGCTCGTCCTGTGGACAGATTCTCCCCCGGAGATGTGATCTCTGCGGCTCCTCCAGGTGTCTCTCGGCGGCTTCTTTCATCTCTCCTTCTTGGGATTTTACTTTCGGTGGATGGCCATGTCCTGTAGGTTTGCAGTTGTGCTGTACTTCTTCTATTTTTGGATCATGGATTGAACAGTGCTCATATACCGTGCTGGCCAAAAGTATTGGCACCCCTGCAATTCTGTCAGAGAATACTCCGTTTCTTCCTGACAGTGATTGCAGTCACACATTCTTTATTATCTTCATTTATTTTGCTTGCAATGAAAAAACACAAAAGAGAATGAAACAAAAATCAAATCATTGATCATTTCACACAAAACTCCAAAAATGTGCCAGACAAAAGTATTGGCACCCTTAGCCTAAAGGCCCTGTCGCACACAGAGATAAATCTGCGGCAGATCTGTGGTTGCAGTGAAATTGTGGACAATCAGTGGCAGGTTTGTGGCTGTGTACAAATGGAACAATATGTCCATGATTTCACTGCAACCACAGATCTGTCAAAGATTTGTCTCTGTGTGACAGGACCTTAATATTTGGTTGCACAACCTTTAGCCAAAATAACTGTGAACAACCATCAATGAGTTTCTTACAATGCTCTGCTGGAATTTTAGACCATTCTTCTTTGGCAAACTGCTCCAGGTCCCTGAGATTTGAAGGGGCCTTCTCCAAACTGCCATTTTGAGATCTCTCCACAGGTCTTCTATGGGGTTCAGGTCTGGACTCATTGCTGGCCACTTTAGTAGTCTCCAGTGCTTTCTCTCAAACCATTTTCTAGTGCTTTTTGAAGTGTGTTTTGGGTCATTGTCCTGCTGGAAGACCCATGACCTCTGAGGGAGACCCAGCTTTCTCACACTGGGCCCTACATTATGCTGCAAAATTTGTTGGTAGTCTTCAGACTTCATAATGCCATGCACACGGTCAAGCAGTCCAGTGCCAGAGGCAGCAAAGCAACCCCAAAACATCAGGGAACCTCCGCCATGTTTGACTGTAGGGAGCGTCTTCTTTTCTTTGAATGCCTCTTTTTTTTTTCTGTAAACTCTGTTGATGGCTTTTCCCAAAAAGCTCTACTTTTGTCTCATCTGACCAGAGAACATTCTTCCAAAACGTTTTAGGCTTTCTCAGGTAAGTTTTGGCAAACTCCAGCCTGGCTTTTTTATGTCTCGGGGTAAGAAGTGGGGTCTTCCTGGGTATCCTACCATACAGTCCCTTTTCATTCAGACGCTGACGGATAGTACGGGGTGACACTGTTGTACCCTCGGACTGCAGGGCAGCTGGAACTTGATTGGATGTTAGTCGAGGTTCTTTATCCACCATCCGCACAATCTTGCGGTGAAATCTCTTGTCAATATTTCTTTCCCTTCCACATCTAGGGAGGTAGCCACAGTGCCATGGGCTTTACACTTCTTGATGACACTGTGCACCGCAGACACAGGAACTTTCAGGTCTTTGGAGATGGACTTGTAGCCTTGAGATTGCTCATGCTTCCTCACAATTTGGATTCTCAAGTCCTCAGATAGTTCTTTGGTCTTTCTTTTCTCCGTGCTCAATGTGGTGCACACAAGGACACAGGACAGAGGTTGAGTCAACTTTACTCCATGTCACCTGCTGCAAGTGTGATTTATTATTGCCAGCACCTGTTAGGTGCCACAGGTAAGTTACAGGCGCTGTTATTACACAAATTACAGAAGCAGCACAGGATTTTTCACACAGTGCCAATACTTCTGTCCACCCCCTTTTTATGTTTGGTGTGGAATTATATCCAATTTAGCTTTATGACAATTTTTTTTCTTTTCATTGAAGACAAATTAAATGAAGATAATGCCAAAGAATGTGTGATTGCAATCATTTTCAAGAAGAAACTGAGTATTATCTGACAGAATTGCAGGGGTGCCAATACTTTTGGCCAGCACTGTAATATATATATATATATATATATATATATATATATATCTCCTAACCCTGCTTTACTCTTTTATTTGTCCATGACCTGTCCGGTGTGATCCTTGGTTTTCATTGTGCTATTTGATCCCTAACCAAACCAGTGTGCTCCTTGGTTTTCATTGTGCTGTTTGATCCCTGACCAGTCAGATATACTCTTTGATTTTCATTGTGCTGTTTGATCACTGACCTGCCTGGTGTGCTCCTTGATTTTAATAGTACTGTTTCATCCCTGACCTGCCTGGTGTGCTTCTTGGTTTTCATGGTGCTGTTTCATCCCTGACCAGTCCAGTGTGCTCCTTGATTTTAATAGTACTGTTTGATCCCTGACCAGTCCAGTGTGCTTCTTGGTTTTCATGGTGCAGGTTGATCCCTGATGTTCTCACACAAACCTCTGAGACCTTCACAGGCCAACTGTAGTTATACTGAGAAGAAATCACCCAGGAGGAGGCAATGTACTAATTACGTGACCTCTGGGAGTGACTGGTTGCTCAGGATTTTATTTTGGGGATCAAACTACAGGGGGCTGAATACAAATGCACATCACAATTTTCACATTTATATTTTAAAACCTATAGAAAACCAGGGATCATTTCCTTCTTTATTTTATTATTTACTATTATATTTAACGGCGTTCAGCTCGATTTTGAGCCACGACGACTTGATGGATTTACACTCTGTAGGAAGATCGATCTTGTGCAGCCTAGATAGGTCCACCAGGGGCTTTTCAGCCGTTATCTTGATAGTATCAAGCCATCGGGTTGCTGGTCTTTCTCTTCGCCTTGTTCCTTCTCTTCTTCCGACCATGATGTTCTTCTCTAGTGATTTTTCTCTTCGTATGATGTGTCCAAAGTGGGCAAGTCATAGCTTGGTGATCCTTGCTTCAAGTGACATCTCTGGCTTGATTTGTTCCAGAATTAATTTTTGTTCTTGCCATCTCGATTGATTGATATTGTATTGATATTATTTATTATAGCGCCATTTATTCCATGTTCCTTTACAATTGAAAAAAGGGGTATAAATAAAAAACAAGTATAATAATCATGAACCATACAAAACAGACTGGTACAGGAGGAGAGAGGACCCTGCCTGCGAGGGCCCACAGGGTACTGGTGAAGATACAATAGGTGAGCATAGAGCTGGTTGCGCAGTGGTGTAGTGGCCTGACTGTTATTGTAGGTTTGTCTGAAGAATTGGGTCTTCAGGTTCCTTTTTGAAGGTTTCCACGGTAGGGGAGAGTCTGATATCTTGGGGCAGAGAGTTCCAGAGTATGGGGGAGGTACGGCAGAAATCTTGTACGCGATTGTAGGAAGAGGAGATAAGAGGGAAGTAGAGAAGGAGATCTTGTGAGGCTGAGGTTACATGCAGGTAGGTACCGTGAGATTAGGGAACAGATTTATGAAGGAGACAGATTGTGGATGGCTTTGTATGTCATGGTTCGGGTTTTGAACTGGAGTCTTTGGGCAATGGGAAGAAAGTGAAGGGAGCGACTGGGGAATACCAAGGGGACAGGAGGATTAATCAGGCGGCAACATGTAGGATAGATTGGAGGGGTGCAAGAGTGTTAGAAGGGAGGCCACAGAGTTGGAGGTTATAGTAGTCGAGGCGGGAGATAATAATGACAAGCACTAGTGTTTTTGTAGATTCTTGGGTTAAGGAATGCACGAATCTGGGAAATATTTGAGTTATAGTCAGGAGGAGGTGAAGAGGGCTTGGATATGTGGCTTGAAGGATAGAGCAGAGTCTAGAGTTTTACCGAGGCAACGAGCTTGTTAGACTAGGGAGAGTTAGCAACCATTGACTTTGATGGGTAGGCTTGTTCGGAGGGTTGAAAGAGGATGAGGAAAGATAATGAATTCCATTTTATCCATGTTAAGTATTAGAAATGGCGCAGAATTCATCCTTCTCCAGCACCACATTTTAAAGGCGTTGATTCTTCTTCTGTCTTGTTTCTTTATCGTCCAGGTTTCAGATCCATAGTGACTACAGAAAAGATCAGACTATCTACGAGCTGTGTCTTCATCAACAGTGAAATGTTCCTCAATTTGATGATCTTGTCCAGTGACTTAATTTTTGATTTGCCCATAGCTATTTTTTCTATTGATTTCCGGTGTCATTGTTGCATCTTACAACTTCCAGTTCGTCGCCGTCCGTCCCACATGTGTCCTAGTCGTACCTGGCAGTAGTCAATATCTTTGTCTTCTTTGGGTTGCGTAGGAGTCAATGTTTGAGCTTTCCATCTTGACACTCCGTAATGAGTCCTTCATTTCATCTACTCTTGTTGCTATCAATGTTTTGTCATTTGCATATTTAAGATTGCTGATGAATCTTCCAGCAATTTTGATTTCTTTTTTGGCAACTCCAGCCTTCTTGACAATAGCTTCTGTATATAAACAGAAATGGTAACCGGATGCCGCCTTGTCTGACGCCTCGCTTTACTTTGAACTATGCTGGGTCACCATGTCCCTTTCGGACTGTTGCCTCTTGGCAGTTGTAAAGGTTCCTGATGAGGCTGATTGGATGGTTCGGCATACCCATATCCTTCATGGTATTCCAAAGTTTACGGTAATCAACAGTCAAAGGCTTGCTGTAGTCGATAAAGAAGAAATCGATCTCCATGTTATATTCTTTGGATTTTTCCATTATCCATCTAATGTTGTCAATTACATCTCCTGTTCCTAGGACTTTTCTTAATCTTGCTTGTTCCTTTGACAACTCTTTGCCACAGTAAAGCTGTAGCCATCTTTAGAGGATCTTCAGTTTGTTGGCATGAGGTATGAGCGCGATACTCCGATAGTTCGCACAGTCTGTAGCATCTCACTTCGGAATAGGAATAAACACCGATGTAGTCCAGTCCTTGGACATTTTCTAGTTCTCCAAATCTGTTGACACAGGTGTGTGATGATATCAACCGCTGCTTCAGAAGACTTTATTAACTCTATTTTAATATTGTCACATCCATGTACTTTGTTTCACAGAAGCTTTATCACCGCAATGACTTTGCATTTTAAGATGTTCAAATCACTATTATTTCCAGTCACCGTTTCTTCCCGTATCTTTAGTTGATTTGTTGAGGTGCTCCGTGTATTCTTTACATCTTTACTTGTTCTATTGTAACTCAGTTTCCTCCCGTTGGTGTCTTTCAACATTCCCACTCTTGGTTGAAGCTTCCGTCATGTCTTTTTGATGTTTTGGTGACTTCCTGGTCTTGCCCTTCAGATGTTTGTTTTCTATCTACATGTAAATCTTTTGGAAATAAAAGTTCTTAGTCTGATCGAATGACTGTCTTTAGTCTCTTACTGATGTTGTCTGTGACCTGCTTGTTACATTTTGCTATTAGTCTATCTTTGATCTTTAGGGTCTCTTCTGTTAGCCATGGCTGTGGGGGCCTCTTCTGACTTTTGTTTGTTGTCTTTCTGGCTTCTTCATTAATGACAATCTTTATATGTGTGCATAATTCCTTGGGATTTCTTTCGTCCGTGTCCAGTGATATTCTGTGATATAAACTTCATTTATGTTGGTCAAATTGAAGTTGGGAACAACCGGTTGTCTGTTCTGTTTGTGTATCTGGACTCCAATTTTTGGTGTCAAAAGTTCATTATCGGTTCCACAGTCAGCTACTGGCCATGTTTTCGTGGTAATAAGTCACAACTCCATTTTTGGTGGACACATTTATTCAATCTAATTCCTATAAACCCCATTCGATGTCATGTGTAAAGTCTCCGTTTCTCATTTTGTAAGAAGATGTTCGTGATGGACATTTTGATTTGTTATATAAAAGTCAATGACTCTTCCTCCAGCTTTGTTTCAGGAAGTCCGAAATTTCAACAACTGTTCCATACTTTCCATTGTCTCTTTGGCATTCAAGTTTCCCCCAATAATGAGTAAGTATTGTTTAGGCAGCTTGTCAATATCTTTTTTTTTTTTTTTAAACTTTATTTTAGAGTAGTTCAACGTCCACTTCCTCGACATCTGTTGTTGGCATGTAGACTTAGAATCATAAAATGGTAGCATTGGAAGTGCAAAATAGTAGGTGAAAAAATCCAGCACCAGCAAATAAAATGTAAAAATGTAAGCATGATTAAAAAGCCCATGACAAAAATTGTTAGGGCGGGTTCAGAGCAAAGAAACATCAACGCGTTTCAAGCGCAAAAAGGCTCTTAATCATGAACGCTTGAAATGTGTTGACATTTCTTTGCTCTGTACCCGTTCTAAGAATTTTTGTTTTGGGCTTTTTAATTATGCTTAAATAAATTTTTACATTCTATTTGTTGGTGCTGGATTTTTTTTCACCTCCTATTTTGCGCTTCACCTGCCGGCCGAATCAGGTTGTCCGTGCACCACCATCCTCAATTTTCTCCAGTGAGCTGTGAATTTCTCCTTTTTCTGCAGTGTTGGAAGTGACCTCAAGGGCTATCGGGTCCAACCCCCTGCAAGTGCAGGCTTGTCTAAATTATGTGGAAAAAGACAATTTTTAGCTTACCTAGAGTGGGTGCCCCAGGACTTAAGAGATGGTGCACGGACAGCCTCCAGTCCGGCCTGGTCTGGTATAGCGGTTAAACAGGGAAAGGAAAAATGGATCCAGCACCAGAGATTAAGTATAAAAATAGAAAATAATTTTTTTATTGGATACATAAAAAAATGGCATCTCAAGGTGTAACGGCGTCAGGCATACAGGACACCTTACACGTTTCAGACAACACACATTAAAAAAACGTCCTTAGTCATAGGTGAATGTCACCAAGGACGTTTTTTAATGTGTTGTCCGAAACGCGTAAGGTGTCCTGTATACCTGATGCCGTTACACCTTGAGATGCCATTTTGTTATGTATCCAATAGAAAATATTTTTTTATTTTTATACTTAATCTCTGGTGCTGGATCCATTTTTCCTTTCCTTATTTCCTAAATCATCCTAGCTATATGTTTATCTAGTTTCTGCTTGAAGATTTCCATTGATGGAGAGCTCACCACCTCCCGTTGTCGCCTGTTCCACTCCCTGACTGCCCTCAATGCCAGAAAGTTTTTCCTAATGTCTAATCTGAATCTCCTTCCTTTAAGTTTCATCCCATTGCTTCTTGTACTTCCTTGTGCTAATGAGAATAGGGTAGTTCCTTCTGCACTGTGACTACCTTTCAGATATTTGTAGACCGCTATTAAGTCTCCTCTCAGCCTTCTTTTTCAAATGAAACATTCCTACTTTTTAGCCGTTCTTCATATGACATGGTTTGCAGACCTTCTACCATCTTGGTTGCTCTTCTCTGGACTAGCTCCAATATATTGATGTCTTTCTTGAATTGGGGTATTATTAGTTCTTGTGCATTAAGGATTTCCTTACAGAAGATTTCCCATCCTTCGTGTGCAGTTTTGTGCTAAGGTGCCATGGAATTCTACCAATCTTTTGCCTTTAGGCCCTTGAAGTCGCTCTCCTAAAGTCACGCCTTGAAGTCTGTGTTTTCTCAGTTGTTCCCCCTCTTGCAACCCCAAATTCAAGGAAAGCATGACGGCTGAGTCTGTGTTCCTGCTACCCTTAGTCCCTTAACCATATCCTCATTGTTTGTTAGGACTAGGTCCAAGATGGCTGTTCCTTTTGTATTTTCTTCTACCAGTTGGGAGATTAAGTTGTCTGCAAGGCAAGATAAAAATTGGATGGAGCCTTTACTCTTACCTGTGAGGGTTTCCCAATGAATGTCTGGGTAGGTGAAATCTCACATGATCACTATTTCATGTTTTTTTTAGAAAGTGGCCTCTGATTGACCCGGTGGTCTGTAATAAACACCTATTATCATATCCTACCCCTTGTTTACTCCATGAATCCTTAACCAAATATTTTCTAATAGATTCTCGTTCTCTGAAACTTTTAATTTCTCTGGAGATGTGATCTTTTGATGTGCAATGCAACCCCTCCTTCTCTTTTGGTACAACTTATTCAAAAAGAATAGAACAATCCTTCCAACATTTTAGTTTGTGCTCTTTTGCTCCCCTTTTCTTAGATTCCTTCTGCGTATCCTCTGTTCTCTTTACCTCATCTCGTATCATTGGTTAGTTCATCCTTTAGCTTCATGTTCTTGTCTGGCTTTTTTCTTCCCATCCCTTTCTCTTCTAGTGTAAAGCCCTCCTGATGAGTGTGGCAAGTGTCCTGGCATATGTGTGTTTTCCAGGTTTTGTGAGGTGTAACCCATCTCTAGCGAGCAGTCCATTATAGAAGTAATTCACACCATGGTCCAAAAATCCGAATCCTTGCTGTCTGCACCACCATCTTAGCCAGTTGTTCACATCTAGGATCCTAGTCCATGTCTTGATGCCATGACCATCAACTGGGAGAATTGATGAGAAAACTACCTGCACATCCAGTTCCTTCACTTTCTTCCCCAGATTTTCAAAGTCTTTGCAGATAGTTGTTTTTTTAGGTCATTTTTTTGCGGTGTCATTTGTGCCTACATGTATCAATAGGAATGGGTGGTCGTCTTTGGAACTTAGGAGGTTTGGTATCCTGTCGGTCACGTCATTGATTTTTGCTCCTGGAAGGCAGCATACTTCTCATGTGAATAAGTCCGGCCTGCAGACAGCTGCCTCTGTGACTTAGTAGTGGGCCGCCCACAACTACCACTTTTCTTTTCTTCCCAGGAACAGTATTTTTTGACGCTCTTGAGTGTTTCAGGGTGGCTTTTCTTTCTTCTTTTGTTGGAATGGTCACTTCATTTGTGTAATTTTCGGCATTCTGCATGAGGGTTTGATAATGGTTCCTAAGATGTGTGGGTGGTGACTGCTTTGTGATCTGCTGGCTCCTTTTGGTGACGTGTATCCAGTTTTCTGCCTCTGTAGGTGCTCCAAAGCTTTTCTCCATCTCAGTGTCCTGAAGGGTTGCTTCTGCTTTGTCCAAGAAATCCTCACTTTCTTTAATTCGCTTCAGTGTCGTTATTCTTTCTTCCAACCCCTGCACCTTTTCTTCTAAAAGGGCCACTAGTTTACATTTGTGTCAGGTGAAGTTGTCCTTTTTGTCCGGTAGATCTGTGAACATGTAGCATGTATAACTGTGACATGGATTGGTGCTCCTTGTAGTCGTATCGAGATGACCTCATCACTAACTGCATTGTACTTCAGGACAGTGCCAGAAAATCTTCTGGTGAGAAAGCAACACCCCGTTATTCTTTGGTTATCGTTGCCAGAATAGTAGGCCCAATGTTCGTTTGACTGGAAATGTCTGGATTGAGTCCATCTTCACTCACTAATTCCAAGTCGAGTCCTATTCCGTCCATTTCTGCTTTGATGATGTCGAGTTTCCCTTGGTTCATGGTTTGTACATTCCAAGTTCTGAACTTTTATTGTGTTCTTGCAGCTTTTGATCTTTCCTTTCAACTAAACGATATCGGCACCAAGACATCTTTGCGGCTTTGATCCTCGCACGTCATTAGATTTGATCACACTCAGTTTGACCATTGCTCTTCTCCAGTAGTTTGTTGATTGCCTTCCAACTTAGGAGAGCATCTTCCAGCTCTATATCAAACTCCTATAGTTTTACTGTCCATCAAATTTTCTTGAGATAATGCGGCAGTAGATTGCCAGGTCTTTCTTCCGCACAGTAGTGTAGCTCTCGTGAAGGAGCCACACAATCAGAGATGTATGTTGTTAATACAAACCACCTCATCGTGCAACATCCTGCTGCCGATTTTGTCACTGGGCAGTTTGCTTAGTTTGGTACCTCGCAGGGCTGTGGAGTCTAAGCCAAACTTTCGACTCCTCAATTTCCCTGATTCCGAGTCCACATCTCAGACTCCCTCATACATGTTTGTGACATATTTACTGTAGTAAAGTGGTAACATCAGGCTTTGATTCGTTATTATGATGGAATAATCAAGCTGTTTAGATAGAACATTAAAATATATTTATTGGAATACAAGTTTAGAACAAAAAAACTTTAATAAATTGTAAATATGCAATACACTGCAGCAAGTTGTGAAAAACAGTTTTCAAACAAAAATATACAGTTTAACATTTCTGCTGTCTATGAAATTCGTTCTGAGAAATAGTATGGCCTACATCTGATCCTCCTTCATAGATGACCTCAAATCTGACCTCATTATTTTAAGACCTGAGAACAGCCTCTCTACACTAACTTGGGTTGGTGACAAAGCGGTGACCACACGGGCAACATCTCTAACAATCTCTGGGTATCGAGGAATTGCCTCATGTACAGTCAGTTTTGATGAACGGTATCACGAGGTCCTTCTCCCATATCACACAATCAACAAAGCGAGAGATGATGGAACAATCCAAAGAGCATTTATTCCTAGCAAATCAAACGGTGCATAACATAATCCACCACACAGGGTGTAAAAATAGTCGAGAAACACATATAGTCCAGTGAGTGATAAATGTTAAGGTGTCTCTGGGGAGCCACAGCTTCTGCCCCAGAGGATGACTCGTCCTGCTTCTCTTGAAGTTCTCAAACAGACTGACTAATCCCCAGGTAAACAGAGAGTTTAGGTGGATCCCAGGCCCCCTCCTCCAGACTTAGGGACAGAAGCACTGCAAGGGGATATAACCTGACTTAACAGGACAAACAATATATCGAATAGACAGACCACGACGCCCAAAACATTAACCCACACAAAATGGTACATAACTCACAATATCACACCATCACAAACGGTTAAACTCTTCTACTTGTTTGAGAGCAAGTGAAACATTTTGCTGAAATCTGGTCAGTCTGTTTGCTATGGGAGTGGAATATTTTTCTCTGCGGCAACGCATTGCCTGCTCCATGTCGTTCAATCAATTTTCAAAATTAAACTCTTCATCTGATGAGGATGAAGATACGGCAGCAGTGGCACTGGCAGGATCCAAGTCATCTTGCTCTTGGCCATCCTATAGCCGCTCATTCTAACTGCTACCTCTGTCAGAGCTTCTTTTCCTTTAGTAAGCCGTTGATCATCCAGCAATATACGATGACTTGGCTGCACATACACAGCTGCGAGAAGAATTTTATTTTCTAATAGCAGTGTCTCTCTCCGTTTCATTGAACCAGCAATGCCATCTGTGATTAAACCTCCTCTTTGGAACAGGAAAAACAGCAAGTTCCTCCACTCCTTTATGAAAATGTCGGGAATTAAATCCTCCGCTTGTACGATTTTTAGTCACTGTAAATGGGTAATGAAGCAATTCCTTCAATTCAGCCACTTGTCCATGTCTACAAGAAAGGGTTTCATCTCAAGCAATTGCTCAATCATTAAATACAGCTGCATCTCTATAAATTAGAATGTCATAAAAAAGATAATTTATTTCAGCAATTCAATACAGAAAGGGAAACTCATATATTATAGTCATTACACACAGAGGTTTATTTCACATGTTTATTATATATTATATAGTCATTACACACAGAGGTTTATTTCACGTGTTTATTATATAGTCATTACACACAGAGGGATCTATTTCATGTGTTTATTTCTGTTAATGTTGATTATCGCTTACAGCCAATGAAAACCCAAAAGTCATTATCTCAGAAAGTTAGATTGTTATATAAAACCAACTGAAAAAATGTTACACTCGGAAAGGTTGGTGTCTACTTAAAAGTATGTACAAGAAATTCACTCAATACTTGGCCGGGGCTCCTCTTGCATGAATTACTGCATCAATGCGGCAATGTGCCTGTGGCACTGCTGAGGTGTTATGGAAGCCCAGGTTGCTTTGATAGCAGACTTCAGCTCGTCTGCATTGTTGGCTCTGGTGTCTCTCACAGATTCTCTATGGGGTTTAGGTCAGAGGAATTTTCTGGTCAATCAAGCCCAGTGATACTGTGGTTAGTAAATCAGGTATTGGTATTTTTGGCTGTGTGGACTGGGGTCAAGTCCTGTTGTGAAATGATATTTCCATCTCCAAAAAGCTTGTTGGCAGAGGGAAGCATAAAGTGCTGTAAAATTTCCTGGTAGACGGCTGTGCTGACTTTGGTCTTGATAAAACACAGTGGCCCTACACCAGCAGATGACATGGCTCCCCAAACCATCACTGATTGAGGAGATTTCACACTAGACCTCAGCAGCTTGGATTCTGGCCTCTCCACTCTTTATGCAGACTCTGGGACCGCAATTTCCAAATGAAATACAACATTTACTTCCATCTGAAAACAACTCCTTGGACCGCAGAGCAACAGGCCAATTATTTTTCTCCTTGGCCCAGGTAAGATGCTTCTGGCGTTGTCTATTTATCATGAGTGGGTTGACACGAGGAATGCGACACTTGTAGCCCATGTCCTGGACACGTCTCTGTGTGGTGGCTCTTGAAGCACTGACTTCAGCAGCGTCCACTCCTTGTGAATCTCCTCCAAATTTTTGAATGGCCTTTTCTTAACAATCCTATTAAGACTGCGGTTAACCCGGTTGCTTGTGTAACTTTTTCTACCACACTTTTTCCTTCCACTCAACCTTCCATTAATATGATTGAATACAGCACTCTGTGAACAGCCAGTTTCTTTAGCAATGGCCTTTTTTGGCTCACCCTCCTTGTGGAGTGTGTCAATGGCTGCTTTCTGGACATCTGTCAAGTCAGCAGTCTTCCCCATGATTGTGTAGCCTACAGAACCAGACTAAGGGACCATTTTAAACGCTTAGGAAGCCTTTACAGGTATTTTGTTGTAATTAATCTAATTTTCTGAGATGGCTTTTGGGTTTTCGTTGGCTGTAAGCCATAATCATCAACATTAACAGAAATAAACACTTGAAATAGACCTCTCTGTGTCTAATGACTCTCTATAATATATAACACGTGAAATAGATCCATCTGGGTGTAATGACTAATATATACATTTCCATTTTTGTATTGAATTACAGAGATAAATTATGATGATCTAATTTATTGAGATGCACCTGTAAGTGCTGCCCCACCAAGTGGCTTGATAGACAATTGCCCCTTTTCCAGCATGTCTCCAAGATGGAATCAGTTTTAGGGGTTCTGGCAGCAAGAACCAATTTCCTCACTTTGCCAATCAGAGTGCCAGCATGTCTCTCTTGCATACTATCTTTTATTGCCGGCTGCAACGTGTGCACAACACAGCGTGTGTGATAAATAAGAGAGATTAGACACGGCTTCGACAAGATCTTCTTCATTCTTAAAGATCATTTTGATGTTTATTGAAAGACTTTAGGCTTGCTTTAAGAAATACTTACCTTAATCCTACTTTCCTGCTCACTCTGGAATTTCTAGCAGTTCTCAGGTGATTGCAGGCATTCTTTGTGTATTTGTTTTTACCCTTATCTGTAGAGGAGGAGCTTCACTACTTATGTCATATAGCTGAAGTCCAGCACAGATTCTTCTTTTCCCACAGCTTTTCCCTCTTTCTCTTCTTCTCCCATGTGTTTTCCCCTCTCTGTTCTGCTCTCGCCGCCTCTGTTCTGCTCCCGCCGCCTTTCCCTCTTTCTCTTCTCCCACAAACTCTCCACCTTTTCTCTCTGACCTTTTCCCTCTCTCACCTTTTTACACCTGTTGATATATCTCCCAATCCTGACACTCTGCAGCTAATAACCAATATCTTCTTCCTTTCACTGCCAAGTTACCAGAATCCCTACAACCTCTCTTCTTCCGCATCTTTTCCCTCTCTTTTTCTCCCACCACTTTTCTTCTCCCATCACCTCTCCACCTCCTTTCCCTTTCTCTTTTCCCTCTCTTATTCTCCCACCTCTTTTCCCCACCTCTCTTATTCCCCCATCACCTCTCCACCTCTTTTCTTCTCCCACCTCCTTTCCGTCTTTCTCTTATTCTCCCACCTGTTTTCCCTTTGTCTTCTTCCACCACCTCTCTTCTTCTCGCACCATCTCTCCACCTCTTTTTCTCCAGTCCTTTCTCTCTTTGTCCCACCTTTTTACTGCTGTTGATGTATCTCCCAATCCTGGCTCTCTGCAGCGAATAACCAATATTCTATCTCCTTCCTGTCATTCCCAAGTTACCAGAATCCATACAACCTCTCTAACTTGAAACACCTTGTTCCCACTGTGCCGCTCCCTCGCTGGAGCACTATAGAAAGTCTACTTCGTCTTTAATAAGTTCCATCTAATTTACAACATCTTTAGGTTTCATCCTTCCTCACATATAAACTTGGCTGACACCCTTGGACATGGCCTCCATCCTGCAATGTGTCGTGGAGGCCTTCACTTCATCCATTCTCATCTTGCTAGCAATATACCTGGTGGAGGATTCTTCTTTTCCCTGTCATAGCAGCCAAATCTTCATCCTTATTCCACCTCAAACCCTTCCTTATCCTCCCTTCCTTATTGAAATGTAGTTTAATATTCACTTTCCTTCCAAGGAGCCATCATATACCAACCCCTGAGCCCTGCCATCACATTTATCGACCACTTCACCTCCTAGCATTTACACTTTCTGCTGATATTCCCACCATCATCATGCGTGATACCTGCCAGTCAGCTGTCACCAAAAACAATAACCTTACCTCTCCCTTTTCCGACTACCATCTACCCCTAGTCTCATTCCTGTCTCCTTCACATGCCCCCAAGTCCAGCAGCTAGGACACCCTCCAAAATCTCTATACATTAGTGTCGCGGGCGGGGAGGGCGCTGCGCTCACCACGCTCGGGTCCGGCGCTGCTGCTGCTCGGTGGCTTGAGCGGTGGGCCGGATCCGGGGACTCGAGCGGCGCTCCTCGCCCGTGAGTGAAAGGGGGTAGTGTGGTTTGGGGGATTTGGTCCGTGACGCCACCCACGGTTTGTGGTGAGGTTGGGGCACCACCGCTGCTGTTGACGAGGGATCCCGGGAGCGATGGCAGGGAGCAGCTGGGATGTTTCTCTCCCCTCCGTGGGTAGGGGGGTTGGTGGTCCCGGGGCCCGGTGAGGTGACGGGGAGGCAGGGTCGGGCAAGGTGCAGGGTCGCTTGGATTACGCAGCGCGGTGCCGGACGGCACGGTAGTACTCACTCAGCCACAAATGGATGCAAAGTCTCTGGTAAAACAAACGGCTGGATGGACGGGTCCCGCAGCCGGCTGCTGTGATTTCTCCCGGACGGTTGGTGGTGGCTTTTCCTGCACCTTTTGTGTATCTTCGGTCCCGATGGCTTCCCACCGGTAACCCGCTCCCCAGCGTGTATATGAGCCGGAGGAGCCCTTTTGCCCGCAGGCTCTGGCCCTGGGAACTCTAGCTGTGGCGGTAGCTGTATTTCCCTTGTGCTGGTTGGACGGTTGCCTTCAATCGGGTCTTGGCTGTTTGGAAACCCCTGGGGTTCCGGTCACTAACGGATTTGACCTGTTTAACGGCGACTCCAAGCCTGGTCGGGGTCCGCAGGCTCTGCCGGTTTGTGCTGGCTTCACTTCGCTCCCCGGTTCGGTACCGGCGGGCCACCGCCCGTCCCCGGTCCTGCGTTGATCTGCCTCTCCTGCAGACGGCCACCACCGTCTGCCAACCTTGCTCTCGGTGCCCGGGCCACGTACCCGGACACAGTCAGTTTGCTCTTCTACTACCACTTTACTCCTCAATCTTTGACCTCCCTAACTGATCTGACTTCCTTTCCCGCCTCCAGGACTGTGAACTCCTCAGCGGGTGGGGCCAACCACCTGGCTCCACCCCACCTGGTGTGGACATCAGCCCCTGGAGGGAGGCAACAAGGATTTGGTGTCTGGCTGATGTGCCTATCTCGGGGTGGGGGTGTCGTGTTATAGTACCTGTGACGACCTGGCTAGCCCAGGGCGCCACATTAGTACAGTCTCTGACTCTTTTCTGCTGCCATTCACCACGACAGACACAGCCACTGTTTTCTGCAGAAGTTCTCAAATAAAAGGCAGCTTTAACCTCTGCTAAACGGGATGGCTTCACAACTCCCATATCTCCTACATCCACTACAGCAGACGGTTATTTCACACTTGCTTTCCTACTCCGTCCCCAGATACCTGCTCCCAACTCTCTAATTTCAGCTGAGGACTTTGCCTTATATTTTAAAACCATAAGCTTTAATTTAATTTACAACCATTCTGCAAAACTGACCAATGCCTTTCCCAGATATCCTTCTTTCACACCATCACCAAAGTAAGGCTTGACGTGGCAGTGTCAAGCCTTTCTGGTCTCCAAGTGACATCTAACCACCTGTGTGCGTCACCCAGTCTCATACCACCTCCAACTCCCATCTTTCTCCTATATCTATCCCATCTCTTTAACTTAAAAACCACTGGTGTCTTCCCTTCTCCTTTCAAACACCAAACCAGATCCCTGTTCTCTACATCCAGCTATTGCACCACTTCACTACTTCCATTCAAGTTAAAACGTTTTGAACACGTCGTCCACCTCAAGCTCTTCTCTCCCGTCTCCTCCAGTACACTGAACGACAAACTACAGTACAGCCTCCGTCCAAACCACTCTACTGAACCTGCTCAAACCAATTCACAAGTGACTTACTAGCTGCTAAAGTCAACTGTTCTTTCTAGACCTGTCTTCTCCTTCCTACAGTTCTCTGTGCTCCTCCTCCTAGACCTGTCCTCTGCCTTCTACATTACTCTGTGCTCCTCCTCCTAGACCTGTCCTCTGCCTTCTACATTACTCTGTGCTCCTCCTCCTAGACCTGTACTCTGCCTTCTGCATTACTCTGTGCTCCTCCTCCTAGACCTGTCCTCTGCCTTCTGCATTATGCTGGGATCCTTCTCCTAGACCTGTCATCTGCCTTCTACATTATGGGTGAGCCTTGCGGGTTGGTACTGCTGACATGCGGTGGGCCTCGAGGGGTGGTGTTGCCAACATGCGGCGGGGCTTGCCCAGCATTCGGTTGGCTTTGTGGGGTGCTCCTGGTATGTGACATGCTTTGTAGCATGCCGTTGTCTTGGCAGTTCTTGTGGGGTGCTGCTAACATGCGCCTGAGTTTGTAGGGTGCTCCCGGCATGCTACAATAATAATAATAATAATAATAATAATAATAATAATAATAATAATAATAATAATAATAATAATTAAAGTTTATTTATATAGCGCCAACATATTCCGCAGCACTTTACAATCTGGTGGGGGGTTGTATAGACATATACAAAACAAAATAGTTCATAATTCAACAGCTACAGTAGGAATGAGGGCCGTGCTCAAAAGCTTACAATCTATGGGGAAATAAGGGGGACACAAAAGGTGAAGCACACTTGTATATCTGGCCGGCCGTCGTTATGCTAGTTTATTTGTTACGTATAAAGATGAATGATCTGGTCTTTAGACAGTAACCTTTTGGGTGCCCTTACGTGCTATTGGTTGTATGTAGGATGTGGGGACAGAAATAGGAGAGAGAAGGTTACGAGTAGCATCTAAAAGGTGGGACAGGAGAGTTAGGTTAGTAAGTTATTATAAGCTTGTTTGAAGAGGTGTGTTTTTAATGTTCGCTTAAAAACTTGGGGGCTAGATATGTCGCATTCTTTGGGGTAGTGCATTCCAGAAAACTGGTGCGGCACAAGAAAAGTCTTGGAGACGGAGGTGTGAGGTTCGTATTATGGAGGATGTTAGTCTAAGATAATTTGCGGAACGAAGGGGGCGGGTAGGATGATGGACAGAGCTGAGGGATGAGATATATGGTGGTGCAGAGCTGTGGAGAGGACAGGTAGGTGATAGACAGAGCTGAGGGATGAGATATATGGGGGTGCAGAGCTCTGGAGAGCTTTGTGGGTGAGGGATATGAGTTTTTATTGTATTCTGTAGCTGATAGGTAGCCAGTGTAGTGATTGGCACAAGGTAGAGGCATCTGTGAAGCGGCTGGACAGGAATATGACCCTGGCTGCTGCATTCGAGATGGATTGGAGCGGGGAGAGTTTGGTCCGAGGAAGACCAATCAATTAAGAGTTGCAGTAATCCAGGCGGGAATGAATAAGAGCGACAGTAAGGGTTTTTGCAGTTTCGAAAGTAAGAAATGGTCGAATTCTGGAGATGTTTTTGAGATGTAGGTGACATGTGCGAGTGAGTGATTGTATATGGGGAATGAAGGAGAGTCCTGAGTCAAATATGACCCCAAGACAGCGAGCATGCTGCTTGGGAATAATGATTAAATCATCGAAGGTAATTGAGATGTCAGGTGTAGGTTGGTTGGTAGAGGGAGGAAACACAAACTCAGTTTTGGAGAGATTCAGTTTCAGATAGAGGGAGGGCATGCCTTGAGAGACAGCAGACAGACAATCCCTGGTATTTTGTAACAAAGCAGGGGGTTGATGATTGGAGATGATGTATATAGTTGGGTGTCATCAGCATAGAAATGGTATTGGAAACCGAATCTGCTGATGATTTGTCCAATAGGGGCGGTGTATAGAGAGAAAAGGAGAGGGCCCAATACTGAGCCTTGAGGAACCCCGAAGGTGAGGGGGAGAGGAGTGGAGTAAGAGCCAGCAAAGGAAACAGTAAAGGAGCGGTCAGAGAGATAGGAGGAGAACCAGGCGAGAGCGGTGTCCTTGAGGCGTGTCCTTGTGGTGAGTCCCCAGCATCTAGCAGGCCATCTAGACCACATTATATACTCCTATCCTTTATGTTCACATTTCTGGACTGCAGGTTCTGGTCGTGTCCAGAACATACAATTAATCTACAAAGAAGAAGGAAATAGGTTAGAAAGAGGCAGCCAGTGTTCACCTTAGTCTAGGCCACTGGTTCCCATTGAAGGTGAATCTTCTGGTTGCCACCTGTGTGTTACCCTCCTTCATCAGACCTGGCCTTCTCTGCCCTACATTGCCTCTTGCATGTACTGCGTACTGTTGTGTGCCCCGCCCCACATCGACTCCTGTTTTCCCTTTTTCCACTCTTTCCATCCTGCCGCAGGTTTTCTGGTGGAGCCTCGTGTTGCTATCATGGCGAGTCCAGTGGTGCGTCAGATCGACAAACAGTTCCTCATCTGCAGCATCTGCCTGGAGCGCTACCACGTGCCCAAGGTCCTGCCATGTCTGCACACATTCTGCGAAAAGTGAGTGTCCACGGAAGTGATGTGAGGTCATCGGTGTCATATCACCCACAAGTCACATTGAGCTTATTGCGCATCGAGGGTCGCAGCATCACACCGGGCTTATCGGATCACAATGTTACACGTGATCTGTAGAATGGTTTACATCACAGATGGGGCGGTCGGGGGAGCTGCAGTAAAAATACATCAATCATCTTCACTAATCCTTTCACTGCATTGACTTCCAGGTGTCTGCAGAGCTACATTCCCCCGCAGAGTCTTACCCTGTCCTGCCCTGTGTGCCGACAGACGTCCATCCTCCCAGAGCGCGGCGTCTCCGCTCTTCAGAACAACTTCTTCATCACCAACCTCATGGAAGTTCTGCAGCGGAGCCCGGAGAGTGGACGACAGGAGCAAAGCGTCCTCCCGTGTGATGGACACACATCCGCTACCCCCTTATCCTGCCCCAATCACCAAGGCAAGGTGAGCAGTCGCCCAGTTCCACGGGTGAGGTGAGCAGTCGCCCCTTATTCTGCCCTGATTCCTTGCCCTGATTTCCAGGAGTGAAATGAGTAGTCTCCCTTTACCCTGCTCTAACTCCCGGGTGTGAGGTGAGCAGATGCCCCCTTATCCTGCACAGATTCCAGGGGTGAGGTTAACAGTCTCCTCATATCCTGCCCTGATTTCTGGGGTGAGGTGAGCAATTGCCCTCTTAACCCGCCCAGATTCCCGGAGGTGAGGTTAGGAGTCTCCCCTTTATACTGCCCAGATTCTAGAGGTGAGGAGAGCAGTCGCCCTGATCTTTAGGGTTAGGTGAGCAGTCATCTTCTTTACCCACCCTGATTCCTGGGGGTGAGGTAAGTAGTCATCCCCTTATCATGTCCAGATTCCCGGGGGTGAGGTGTGAGCAGTTTCCCCCTTATCTTGCCCAGATTCCAGGGGGTGAGGTGAGCAGTCGCCCCCTGGTTCCCGGGGTGTGGCGCGGTCGCCCCTTGGTTCCCGGGGTGTGGCGCGGTTGCCCCCTGGTTCTCGGGGTGTGGCGCGGTCGCCCCCTTCCCCTGTGATACGATAAGCTGCTGACCCCATCACTGTCTCACCAGACCATGGAGTATTACTGTGGACCCTGTGAGACGGCCATGTGTGTGGAGTGCACAGAGGGGGAGCACCGGGAGCACTGCACCGTCCCACTGAGAGACGTCCTGGAGCAGCACAAAGCCTCACTGCGCAGTCAGTTGGACAGCATCCGGAGCAGGTACTACTCTCCTCATCATCTTACCACTGGCGGGGAAATTACAGCACAAGGGCGGGGAATGCTGGGTAAGAAAGAATGAAAGATGGCTGACTCTGCTGCATGTAGCTATATCCACAAGAAGTCAGTCGCCTGTCCCAGGGAGCGTGGAGTGCAGCCCTCTGTGCACCTGCAATGGTGCTGGGATCTGTGGTGTGAGACATGTAGGGCGAGCAGGTGCACTTGCGGGATGATCTGAACTGGGCGCCCAAAGACAGATCGTTATCTAGGATTAGAGAACATGGCCACCTCTTCATAACTGTCACCATCCACGTCTGCGGGTCGTGCTGCGGGGTGACATGGTTTTTGAAGACGAGACGTTTCATTCGTTATGCCTGTCTCTAGAAGCCTCTTCTACATTTTAGGCCACAGAAATGTAGATTAAGTCATTCTTATTGGCGAGGATAGACCAGTGCAGGGGGGTTTCAGCAGGCAGGTTGTAACCAAACATCTGCCTCCTTCCCCCAGGATCCCTCAGCTGACTTCGGCCATTGACCAGGTGGGTGAGATCAGCCGTCAGCTCAGTGAAAGAAAGAACGCCGCGGTGGCAGAGATCTGCTCCACCTTCGAGGAGCTGGAACGGGCTCTCCAGCAGAGGAAGAACTCGCTGCTCCAGGACCTGGAGGCCATCTCTGTCAGCAAGCAGAAGGTGTGGTGTGGGGCAGGGGCTGGGGGGGCTGCCGGGCACAGGCTGGAGGTTGTGGGGCATGGGCTGGGGGGCTGCGGGGCAGGTGCTTGGGGGGGGCTGCGGAGAAGGGGCTTGGGTGGGTGTGGGGCAAGGGCTGCAGAGCAGGGGCTGAGGGGGTCTGGGGTCAGGGCTGCGGAGCTGACGTGTCCTCTCTTCGCAGGTTCTGCAGGCACAGCTCTCCACGCTCAGACAAGGTCTAGATAACATGGAGAGCAGCGTGCGCTTCACCGAGCAGGCCCTTGGTCATGGCTCAGAGACAGAGGTCCTGCTGGTGAGAAAGCAGATGAGCGAGCGGCTGAGCGAGCTGGCCTCCCGAGACTTCCCCTTCCATCCACAGCAGAACCCACAGCTGGAATTTCGAGTGGAGACGGACGGGCTCCGCCGCTCCCTGCAGAACTTGGGAGCGCTTCTCACCACCAGTGCGGTGGCTCATGCCTCAGTGGCTACAGGAGAGGGTCTGCGCCAGGCACTGGTGGGGCACCAAACCTCTGTCACCGTCACCACCAAAGACAAAGAAGGAGAATTGGTGAGAAGTGGTAATGCCACCCTGCATGCGCAGCTGACAGGGCCAGATGGAGGGGCTCAGGATGGAGAGGTGACCGACAATAAGAACGGGACCTACGAGGTTGTCTACACTCCGCGCCATGAAGGGGAGCACCACCTCTCCCTGCGGCTCTACGGCCAGCCGCTGCGCGGGAGCCCCTACCGGGTGCGAGCTGTGAAGCCTGGAGATGTGCCGGCTTCCCCCGAGGACGTGAAGCGCAGAGTCAAGTCCCCCAGCGGCGGCCACATTCGCCAGAAGGCAGTGAGGAGGCCGTCCAGCATGTACAGCACCAACAAGAAGAAGGAGAACCCCATAGAGGATGAGATGATCCTCCGCGTAGGTATGGCCCACACAGACAGGGCAGTGGTACTGGTACATCCTGTATTTGGGGGTGATGGTGGTAGATCATGTGCTCAGGTATGATGGGAGTGGTGGTAGATCGTGTGCTCGGGGTCCTGGATGATGAGAGTGATAGTGGTAGATTGTGTACTTGGGATCAGGAATGATGGGAGTGATGGTTGTAGATTGTGTTCTGTGTGGGGGGCTCTGTTATGCATTCACCTATAGCCCCCCCCCCAGGCGGTTCTTGCCTCCACACTTTTCGCTGCCACCATTCTGATCGGCTAGCACTGGTCACACCCAGCTTTTCCCGAGCTCCTGTCAGGTCCTCTTCTCGTACTCTGGCACACACAAGGTTACACAGCCAGGATGTTCTCGCCTTCCCAGGACTTGTAGGGACATTTAGATCTGCGATACTCGCTGCTTCTCCTGGGGTCCGTCCTTGATATTCGGTGGATGAGATGTTACACACGGGCAAAGACCGATCTGCGATACTCGCTGCTTCTCCTGGGGTCCGTCCTTGATATTCGGTGGATGAGATGTTACACACGGGCAAAAACCGATCTGCGATACTCGCTGCTTCTCCTGGGGTCCGACCCTGATGTTTGGTAGATGAGATGTTCTAAAGGGTCTCACCGGACCCCTCACCCCTTCTGCTGAGGTCAGAGGGCGGATGATTAGATTCGATTCCAATGCTTTGTTGGTCTTAATTCCCGCTCTGTCATATTCCCCCTCCCCCACACACAGAATTCTCCTAGAGATATAATATGCCCGACATCTTACCCAACACCCAGCGTTCTGTATACAGCACACACGAATGGGAAATATCCATAAATCAGGGAGATATTGCGCACCTGTGGGCTGCCAGCTACCAAAACGTCTACAATTTTACCCGCCGATGCCATTATGTTCCCCGATTATGGATGTATCCATGGATTGTGTGAGACGCGGATATTATAGATATGGCCTGGAAAATACTGTACTTGTATTGCCATGCGAGGCCTTCTGAGATGGAGCCGTATCGTTTGCCTTCGAGGCCAGTGGTTATCACACCTCTTTAGCAGTTGGGATATAGACACAGTTTGTCCCTCCACAACAGTCAACCACGTGTTAACGTCTGTGTGTACACGCCATGTCTGCTCTTCATCGGATAACCTGCTCCAATAACCTGATCACAGCAGTGGGAGAAGCAGGCAGAGATTTGAGACCCTAGTGTTCCATCTGTATACCTATAACACTGTTAGATTGTGTACTCCGGGTCAAGACAATGGGAGTGACCGTATTGGATTGTGTAGTCGGGGTCCAGGATGAGGGAAGTAATGCATTGTTTGCCCACCGGGATAGTGGGCACATCAGACATTATACATGGCGGTTAGATATTTGTCCTCCAACATGTCCGGAGCATCTCGCCAGTGTGAGAAGAGTGTGAGCCTCTGAGGACAGTCTTCTGTGAGAGAAGCCTCTGTGTGCAGCGCTGCAGACTGTCAGCACTATGGCCAGCGCCTGTGATGTCACACGAACCTATCGCTGTTCTCATACTGACAATTTTTTCAGGATCCCGCGGCCGAGACAAAGGCGAATTCTCCAACTTACAGGGAATCTCCACCTCCAGCAACAACCGAATCGTGGTGGCGGACAGCAACAACCAGTGTATACAGGTAACAGGGCCACAGTATACAGATATAGTAACAGGGCCGCCATGTCCGATTGATGGCCCGCTGTATACAAATATCTGGACTGCCGTGTCCGGGGGATAAGCCGCTGTATACAGATAACAGGGCCACCATATATAGAGAACAGGGTCGGGGTGATGGGCTGCAGTATACAGATAACAGGGCCGCCATGTCCAAGTGACGGGCCGCTGTATACAGATATCAGGGCTGGAGTGTCTGGGTGATGGGCCGCTGTATTCAGATAACAGGGCCGCCATGTCCAAGTGACGGGCCACTGTATACAGATATCAGGGCTGGAGTGTCTGGGTGATGGGCCGCTGTATACAGATAACAGGGCCGCCATGTCCAAGTGACGGGCCTTTGTATACAGGTAGCGGGGCTGCATGTCCTGTATACAGGTGTCTGGCGTGGGTGGGTCTTCCTGTCTGCTCTATACAGGTAGCGGTGCTCAGGTGACTGCCACTCTCATCATCCGCAGGTCTTCTCTAATGAGGGTCAGTTTAAGCTGCGCTTCGGTGTACGAGGTCGGTCTCCAGGGCAGCTGCAGCGGCCCACCGGTGTGGCCGTGGACATGAATGGGGACATCATTGTGGCAGATTATGACAATCGCTGGGTCAGCATCTTCTCTCCTGAGGGAAAGTTCAAGGTGAGAAACTTGAGTCTCGTCCTTGAGCGCTCTCTAGCTGCTATCTCTGGGCGCTCAGTGTGTCTACATGTGTACATTTACTTCTTGCTGTCCGATGTGATTTTCTATATATTTGTCTCTAATGATGTCTCAAATTTTTGTTTTCTACTTCATTATGTTTGAGTTCTGTCTGTCTCCTGTGCGGTCTCCACAACCTGTCACAGACATATGAAATCTCTTTATGGAATTGCGACTAGCCATCTGTCCCTCTGTGCCCCTGCCTCGCTTTGCCTCTCCCTCCCTCCATGGTGTCCTGTTTCAGTGCCACCTGTCTACTATGTGGTCTTTCCCTCATGGTCACTCTTTGTATCCACAGAACAAGGTGGGTGTCGGGCGTCTCATGGGTCCTAAGGGAGTGGCCGTGGATCGTAATGGCCATCTGATCGTGGTAGACAACAAGTCCTGCTGCATCTTCATCTTCCAGTCTAACGGGAAGCTGGTGGGGCGGTTTGGAGGGCGCAGCCCCGGAGACAAGCAGCAGACCGGCTGTCTGGATGGTACATGGCTGTGATTGGAGGGGAAAAGTCTGGGAGGGTGAAACCTGGTAGGCCGAAGCCGCAGAGACAAGCAGCAGACCGGCTGTCTGGATGGTACATGGCTGTGATTGGTGGGAAAAACCTGGGAGGGCCCAGACCTGTTGACGAGCAGCAGACCTGCTGTCTGGACGATACAGGACTGTTATTGGTGGAAAGAGCCTGGGAGGGGAGCGGAGCCTGCCGTTACAGGATGCTGACCGTCGGCTGTCTTTTCAGGTCCCCATTTTGTGGCTGTTAATAACAAGAATGAGATTATCGTGACAGATTTCCACAACCACTCGGTGAAGGTGAGCTGATGTCTCGATATGTTGCACCCCACGGAAGCAATATATATGCTTCATGGAGACTGTTACCCCTGATGTGACCTGGATGTTCGGGACTCCGTGGTTAGCAAATTGTTGGTGCTAGCACTAATGTAGAGGCATACAACCTAATATTAAAGGTCTCATCGTTCCCCCTCTGGAGCTCCGCCTGATATTACAGGTCTCATCCTTCCCCCTCTGGAGCTCCGCCTGATATTACAGGTCTCCTCCTTCCTCTCTGGAGCTCCGCCTGATAGCACAGGTCCTATCCTTTCCCTCTGGAGCTCCGCCTGATATTACACGTCTCCTCCTTCCCCTCCGGAGCTCCACCTGATATTACAGGTCTCATCCTTCTCCTCTGGAGCTCCGCCTGATAGTACAGGTCCCCTCCTTCCCCTCCGGAGCTCCGCCTGATATTACAGGTCTCCTCCTTCCTCTCTGGAGCTCCGCCTGATAGCACAGGTCCTATCCTTTCCCTCTGGAGCTCCGCCTGATATTACACGTCTCCTCCTTCCCCTCCGGAGCTCCACCTGATATTACAGGTCTCATCCTTCTCCTCTGGAGCTCCGCCTGATAGTACAGGTCCCCTCCTTCCCCTCCGGAGCTCCGCCTGATATTACAGGTCTCCTCCTTCCTCTCTGGAGCTCCGCCTGATAGTACAGGTCCTATCCTTCCCCTCCGTAGCTCTGCCTGATAGTACAGGTCCTATCCTTCCCCTCTGGAGCTCCGCCTGATATTACAGATCTCATCCTTCCCCTCCGGAGCTCCACCTGATATTACAGGTCTCATCCTTCTCCTCTGGAGCTCCGCCTGATAGTACAGGTCCTATCCTTCCCCTCCGTAGCTCCGACTGATAGTATAGGTCCTATCCTTCCCCTCTGGAGCTCCGCCTGATATTACAGATCTCATCCTTCCCCTCCCGAGCTCTTCCTGATATTAAAGGTCCCATCCTTCCTCTCCGGAGCTCCGCCTGATATCACAGGTCTCCTCCTTCCTCTCCGGAGCTCCGCCTGATATTACAGGTCTCATTCTTCCCCTCCGGAGCTCCGCCTGATATTACAGGTCTCATCCTTCCTCTCCGGAGCTCCGCCTGATATTACAGGTACCATCCTTCCCCTACGGAGTTCCGCCTGATATTAAAGGTCTAATTCTTCCCCTCTGGAGCGCCACCTGATATTACAGCTCTCCTCCTTCCCCTCCGGAGTTCCGCCTGATATTACAGGTCCCATCCTTCCTCTCCGGAGCTCCGCCTGATATCACAGGTCTCCTCCATCCTCTCCGGAGCTCCGCCTGATAGTACAGGTCCCCTCCTTCCTCTCTGGAGCTCCGCCTGATATTACAGGTCCCATCCATCCTCTCCGGAGCTCCGCCTGATAGTACAGGTCCCCTCCTTCCCCTCCGGAGCTCCGCCTGATATTACAGGTCCCATCCTTCCCCTCTGGAGCTCCGCCTGATATTACAGGTCCCATCCTTCCTCTCCGGAGCTCCACCTGATATTACAGGTCCCATCCTTCCTCTCCGGAGCTCCGCCTGATAGTACAGGTCCCCTCCTTCCCCTCCGGAGCTCCGCCTGATATTACAGGTCCCATCCTTCCCCTTTGGAGCTCCGCCTGATATTACAGGTCCCATCCTTTCCCTCTGGAGCTCCGCCTGATATTACAGGTCCCATCCTTCCCCTCTGAAGCTCCACCTGATAGTACAGGTCCCATCCTTCCCCTCTGGAGCTCCACCTGATAGTACAGGTCCCATCCTTCCCCTCTGGAGCTCCGCCTGATATTACAGGTCCCATCCTTCCTCTCTGGTGCTCCGCCTGATATTACAGGTCCCATCCTTCCCCTCTGAAGCTCCACCTGATAGTACAGGTCCCATCCTTCCATTCCGGAGCTCCGCCTGATATTACACGTCTCCTCCTTCCCTTCACGCACTTTCACAGCGGTTTTTTCTTCACTCTCTGCACAGAATTGATTGCAGGTAATATGGCCTTGTGTGACCGCAGCGCTGGTATTTTCTTCCTGCAGGTGTACAGTGCGGAGGGAGAGTTCCTCTATAAGTTTGGCTCTCATGGAGAGGGGAACGGTCAGTTTAACGCTCCAACCGGAGTTGCTGTTGATTCCAATGGAAACATCATTGTGGCCGACTGGGGAAACAGCCGGATTCAGGTGTGAAGGGGAGGGGTGGCAGTCGGGTCATGTGACAGTGTAATGGGGGCTGATAGAATAGATGTGGGGGGTAGTAGAATTTGTCTCATACTAAGGTTGGACTTATGGACATGTACCATGATGGGCAGACCGGAGGATATTGGGGAGGTGCAGCACCATTTCTACCGTAATTCACAGGTAGGTTACTGTCCAGTCACAGTAAGGAAAATGACTTTAATATTTCACCCATCCAAAGTTTATTAAATGAGTCTTCTCAAGTTAAGTGCTTTAGTTAGCATGAAAATCAGTCATTTCTGACTTGACTTGCCTTTTCAATCTGCTTTCATTTTACTGCAATGAGAGCTCTTCTCTTACATAGTGTACAACTAGTTTCCATGGAGCTTGGCCACCAGAGTGCAGTAGGGAAAGAGTTAACTCCCAGCATCTCAGTCAGCTCTCTCTGTTTCAAAGTATTTATGAAGACAATTAAAATAATTCCGTATAATCAGTAGGAGATTGCAGATTAGACAATACGTTTAGATGTAATGTACACAGTGAATGGTTAGCAATAATTCATAAACTGATTACACAAGAACATGAGGAAAAACGAAAGCGCTGAGATTCTCAAATTAATACAACAATCTCATGTAAAAATATATAAGTGCATTGTCCTGTCGGTGCAATAGAATTAGTGGCTCTCTCCAGCCCATCGCTTCTGGCTCCCAGCATCGGCAGTTTCCAGAGCACTTCTCCCAATCACTGCTCTCACTTTCCTGAGCTTTGTGCTTAGTCTCTGTTCCCTCTGTATAAATGGTGCCTTGTGAAAGTATTTGACCCCCTTGAATTTTTCAACCTTTTCCCACATTTCAGGCTTCAAACATAAAGATAAAAAAATTACATTTTATAGTGAAGAATCAACAACAAGTGGACACAATTGTGAAGTTGTACGAAATTTATTGCTTATTTTAAATTTTTGTAAAAAAACCCTGAAAATTGGGGCGTGCAATATTATTCATCCCCTTTACTCTCAGTGCAGCAAACTCACTCAAGAAGTTGATTGCGGATCTCTGAATGATCCAATGTTGTCCTAAATGACTGATGATGATAAATATAATCCCCTGTGTGTAATCAAGTCTCCGTATAACGCCCCTGCTCTGTGATAGTCTCAGGGTTCTGTGTAAAGCACAGAGAGCATCATGAAGACCAAGGAACACAACAGGCAGGTCCGTGATACTGTTGTGGAGAAGTATAAAGCCAGATTTGGTTACAAAATGATTTCCAAAACTTTAAATATCCAAAGGAGCCCTGTGCAAGCGATCATATTGAAATGGAAGGAGAATCATACCACTGCAAATCTACCAAGACCCGGCCGTCCATCCAAACTGTCATCTCACACAAGGAGAAGACTGATCAGAGATGCAGCCAAGAGGCCCATGATCCCTCTGGATGATCTGCAGAGATCTACAGCTGAGGTGGGAGAGTCTGTCCATAGGACAACAATCAGTCGTACACTCAAGGCCAGCGTCAGCACCCGGCATACCCGGGGGTGGGCCACTCGGCCTCGTCAGTTCTGGTGCCTCTTGGCCGGGGCCCACTCGCCTTAGTTCTGCTGCCCCTGGGCCGAGTTCCGGGGACCGCAGTGCTCGGCAGGAATCTGCGGCGCCGTCCCTTTAAGGCACGCAGACTTCCTGGTTTGAACTTCATCTGTGGGCGGAGCTACCGACCGGCGTCCTGCTCAGTCCCACAGATGAAGGAGGCGCAGTGCCAGCCAGCGACCCCAGCACAGCACTTCTTTCCGGCGCTGTGTGGGCCCCCTCTCCACCGTGATCGAGCAGTATGTGCCCTCCCCGCCCCTATTTATGGGCCCCTGTGAGCTGTATAAGCGTCTCACACCCTTAGGTGTATGCCCTGCCTCCCCGCAGAGCCGCGTGTGCTGGCCCCGCAGAGCCGCGTGTGTGAGCCCGTCTATATGTATCAAGCAGAGCCGCGTGTGTGTCTGTATGCATGTATCCAGCAGAGCTGTGTGTGTCTGTATGCATGTATGATGTGTATCTATGTATGTCAGTGTATATGACCTGTATAGTTGTCAGTTCTATATGTATTTTTGTGAGTTTGTCTTTAAATATATATGTATGTGTACGTATGTGTGTGTCTGCATGTGGATGGGGCCCACTGGGACTCTTCCGCCCGGGGCCCACAAAAACCTGGAGACGGCCCTGCGTACACATCACAAATCTGGCCTTTATGGAAGAGTGGCAAGAAGATAGCCATTTATCAAAGATATCCATAGAAACTGTTGTTTAAAGTTTGCCACAAGCCACCTGGAGACACCAGACATGCGGAAGAAGGTGCTCTGGTCAGGGGAAACCTAAATCAAACTATTTGGGCACAATGCCAAACGATATGTTTGGTGTAAAAGCAACACAGCTCATCACCCTGAACACACCATCCCCACTGTCAAACATGGTGGTGACAGCATCATGGTTTGGGCCTGCTTTTCTTCAGCAGGGACAGGGAATATGGTTAAATTTGATGGGAAGATGGATGGAGCCAAATACAGGACCATTCTTGAAGAAAACCTGTTGGAGTCTGCAAAAGACCTGAGGCTGGGACGGAGATTTGTCTTCCAACAAGACAATGATCCAAAACATAAAGCAAAATCTACAATGGAATGGTTCACAAATAACCATATCCAGGTGTTAGAATGGCCAAGTCACAGTCCAGACCTGAACCCAATCGAGAATCTGTGGAGAGAGCTGAAAACTTCTGTTCACAAACGCCTCCATCCAACCTCACTCAGCTCCAGCTGTTTACAAAGGAAGAATGGGCGAGAATTTCAGCCTATCCATGTGCAAAACTGATAGACACAAACCCCAAGAGACTTGTGCTGTAATTGCAGCAAAAGGGGGCGCTACAAAGTATTAACTTAAAGGGATGAATAATATTGCACGCCGCAATTTTCAGTTTATAATTTTTTACAAAAGTTTAAAATAAGCAATAAAGTTCCTTCACAATGGTGTCCACTTGTTGTTGATTCTTCACCAGAACATAAACATTTTTATCTTTGTTTGAAGCCTGAAATGTGGGAAAAGGTTGAAAAATTCAAGGGGGCCAAATACTTTTGCAAGGCAATGTAAATATGTATCTGAAGAGGCAGTGACAGACTGTAGAATGAAGCTGCTCACCAGAGCTGTCAGTCAGAGGAGCGCCCGCCCCCGTAGCAGTTCTCCCAATCACTGCTCTCACTTTCCTGAGCTCTGTGCTTAGTCTCTGTTCCCTCTGTATATAAATATGAATCTGAAGAGGCAGTGGCAGACTGTAGAATGAAGCTGCTCACCAGAGCTGTCAGTCAGAGGAGCGCCCGCCCCCGTAGCAGTTCTCCCAATCACTGCTCTCACTTTCCTGAGCTCTGTGCTTAGTCTCTCTTCCCTCTGTATATAAATATGAATCTGAAGAGGCAGTGGCAGACTGTAGAATGAAGCTGCTCACCAGAGCTGTCAGTCAGAGGAGCGCCTGCCCCCGGAGCAGTTCTCCCAATCACTGCTCTCACTTTCCTGAGCTCTGTGCTTAGTCTCTGTTCCCTCTGTATATAAATATGAATCTGAAGAGGCAGTGGCAGACTGTAGAATGAAGCTGCTCACCAGAGCTGTCAGTCAGAGGAGCGCCCGCCCCCGGAGCACCAGGTAGTAAGAAGACTGCAGAGGTTCAGGTGCTCCAACTCAAGAATACCCCTTGCAGCAATGCATCTTTAAGAAATATTTAGATTCTTTAGTGTGCAAATATTACATAAAGTGCAATTTTCCAAGGACTTCAATCTAGAATAATTTTAGACCTTTTCATGCTGTAGAATTAATGTTCTGCACAAGCCTCTTTATGTGACGGGTGACATTTAGCGCTTGACTGAAAAGCGAGAGTAAGCGCTGCTCAGCGATCAGTGTGGTGTACTGGTCTGTTTACACCGGCCGGCAGCGCCTCTACTGGTCTGTTTACACCGGCCGGCAGCGCCTCTACTGGTCTGTTTACACCGGCCGGCAGCGCCTCTACTGGTTTGTTTACACCGGCCGGCAGCGCCTCTACTGGTCTGTTTACACCGGCCGGCAGCGCCTCTAATGGTCTGTTTACACCGGCCGGCAGCGCCTCTAATGGTCTGTTTACACCGGATGGCAGCGCCTCTACTGGTCTGTTTACACCGGCCGGCAGCGCCTCTACTGGTCTGTTTACACCGGCCGGCAGCGCCTCTAATGGTCTGTTTACACCGGCCGGCAGCGCCTCTACTGGTCTGTTTACACCGGATGGCAGCGCCTCCATGAACAGCATGTTCTCGGCAGCACGTACTGGTTACGTAGGACAATGTGCTGACGACAAGCTGACAGGTCGTTTCACCGGCCGAGTAGTGAGCAGTTTGCTGGGTGATTGGCGGCTGGGTCAGAGGTCGGCCGGTGTAAGTGGCCATCACACCCGCTAGATCAGGAGCTCGGCTTCAGCAGAGCAGTTTGCACTTTTAGCCCAGTAGGGATGTGAGATTATTATTACACTAATCTCTCCTTTTCTTTTTCCCTTCTTACATCTTGTGCTTTTGCAGGTGTTTGACAGCTCCGGCTCATTTCTGTCCTACATTAACACCATGGCGGACCCTCTGTACGGCCCGCAGGGGCTGGCACTAACCTCTGATGGTCATGTGGTGGTTGCTGACTCGGGAAACCATTGCTTCAAGGTGTACAGGTATCTGCAGTGATCTTGAGGGACAGGAGGCTCGGCGGGCACAGCAGCCCGCGGCGTGTACATGATGTCTGCCCGCTCTGTGTATTCATCCTGAAGTGGTATTCCCTTGTCCATTCTACGCCGCCCGTTCCTTGTCCTAGTGCCCGATGCTGCGGTGCCCGATGCTGCGGTGCCCTCTGTGTCCTGCCAAACGAGCTCAGCTCAGTGCACCTGCCGTCTGTCTCCTCCGCTTCTGTGTGCCCCCGCCCGGAGATCTTCCTGCTCCGCTTTCTCCCTGTGCTCTAATCTCTCTGGAGAACTCTGCTATGGACGCTGCTCAATGTTTACTACGTGTCAGAGAGGACGGTGGACGGTGTCTCCTCCGCGCTGTTTACAGGCTGATTGGAATGACGGTGGAGGACTGGATCTGCTCCCGCTGGCTGCACCGTGCAGCTGAAGACGATGCTGGCGGTTCTCTGATGTTTGCACTGATTATGTATTATGGTGGATGTCCGGGCCACATTAGAGGTGGCATTGTCTGCCCGCACTATGGGGATGCACGCAGGTCACGCCTCTGTAGAGGTGGCCACAACAGACAGGAGCTCCTGCAAGGTAAACAGGGTCTCGCTGGTTACAGGGTTTCCCAGCATGCAGGTCCCATAATCTCCGCCTAGGCAGTGGCAGCGGCTGTGGGTCGGTCAGTGCTGCCCGTTGCCTGCACCCTGTCCTCTGAGTTCTGGGGCACGGTGTCTGCGAGGTTATGGGGGCTGCAGCTGTTGTGGTGATTTGTGCCCTGGTCCTGGGTGCTGATCGGTAAGTTGTCGTCATGATTGGCGCTTCAGCAGCCGTGGTGTAGACCTTACCAGGCTGGCGGCTTCGTTACTTACCTGGTGCCAAATGCTGCCGCGTCTTGTGGTCCTCTTCACCGCCATTGTCCAGGGGGTGGGGGAGGTGGTCAGTATTGGGGGAGGGGGGAATTGTCATCTTTTTTTTTTTTTCTTTCTACTTTTGTTTTTTACATCACCACTGTTTTTGTATTTTTAGTTTTTTTACATTTATTTTGTACGCACGTCATGAATGTAATTTCCCGCTTCTCGCCACATCACAAGCATGAAGGGCCGAGCCCCGTGTGGTTGTCAGTCGGTGGTGGGGTGAATGTGGCTGCGGGTGTTGCAGAGCTGGATGTATCCCTGCCCTGTACATGTGCAGTCCCATGTAACCCCCCCATGTGATGGGCGCAGCTCCACCAGTGTGGTACTGCTGTGCTGCGCTGTAGGTGAAGCTTTGAGGAGGGTGGGATGGCGGTACGAGTGGGGACTGCCCTGACAGTAACGCACGTCGCTGCTCCTGACCACTGGTTTTCTGGCCATCTCTCATCTTCATATTTTCTGCCATTTCTTTTGGGGGGAGCAAATGCTGAAACCTCTTTTACAAAGAAAAGGTGCAGTGATTGTAGGCCATGATGACGCCCATAATACAGTGTGCCGGTCCTGCGTGATATAGAAGCAGCGGCGGCGGCCATATTACCCAGCACATACCCTCTCCTGCAGCCACACTGTGTATCAGGATGTAGGACCGGGGTCAGACTAGAGTGTAAGCTCAGAGGTCCAGGTATGTATGAATGTGAGGAGGGTGCAGGACGATGCTGGGACCTGTGGATCTATTGTATGGGCCCAACTATTGCATTATCATGTGGATGATGACAGGATTGAACAGCTCGCTGCAAATAAACCCATCCCCCACTACGTCCCGTCTGGTGACTTCTCATCGGGTTGTGCCTGTTGCTCTAGTGCATTGTGGGAAATGTAGTGTTATTGTTCCACTAACATGTCAGACTGCGGCCGGTGCAGAGATCTCCTGCTATCTTCTACCACACCGCGTCTGAGCGGCCATAACACAGCCGTGCTCCACGCGACACATGACAAACAGCCAACTGGAAAGCGCCCATCCACATTGCTGGCAGTGAAGCAGTCAGGGCGGCTTCTCACTTGCGAGCTTCTCGCAGTAGAGCAATGCGAGAAAATCTCGCATTGGAATCGGACACATGTTAGTGAATGATTCCGCTCTCATCTGCGATTTTTTTTCTCAGTCCAAATCGGACTGCAGCATGCTGCCTTTTTGCGAGTTTCTACTGCAAGTATCTCCAATACAAGTCTATGGGAGCGTGTAAAACATCAGATGTCACGGGACGGCACTCACCATCCTAGTGACATCCGATTTTCTAAATACATTTCTCGTATGTTTCCTAAAAATCTGGAAACGAGCGATGTCTCACAATGTCTGTCAATCACTATTCTCTGTCAGTCGGTGTCTCCCTCTTGGACTCTATTCTCTCTGCGTCGGACATTATTCTCTCTACGTCGGTCACTATCTCTGTCCCTCACTCTCTGTCCATGTCGGTCTATCCCTCCCCCCCCCCTCTCTCATACTCACCAATCCCCGATCTCCGGCGTGGCGCTGCACGGCGTTCACACTGCTCCGGCGGCTTCTCCTCTTTTGAAAAAGCCGGCCGCTCATTAAAAAAATCTCGTATTCCCTGCTTTACCCGCCCACCAGCTCCTATGATTGGTTGCAGTGAGACACTCCCCCACGCTGAGTGACAGTTGTCTCACTGCAACCAATCACAGCAGCCGGTGGGCGGGTCTATGCTGTGCAGTAAAATAAATAAATAATTAAAAAAAATGGCGTGCGGTCCCCCCCAATTTTGATACCAGCCAGATACAGCCATATGGCTGAAGGCTGGTATTCTCAGGATGGGGAGCTCCACGTTATGGGGAGCCCCCCAGCCTAACAATATCAGCCAGCAGCCGCCCAGAATTGCCGCATACATTAGATGCGACAGTTCTGGGACTGTACCCGGCTCTTCCCGATTTTGCCCTGGTGCTTTGGCAAATCGGGGTAATAAGGAGTTTTTGGCAGCCCATAGCTGCCAATAAGTCCTAGATTAATCATGTCAGGCGTCTATGAGATACCTTCCATGATTAATCTGTAAGTTACAGTAAATAAACACACACACCTGAAAAAAATCATTTATTAGAAATTAAAAACACTAACAAATTCCCTGGTTCAGCAATTTAATAAGCCCCAAAAAGCCCTCCATGTCTGGCGTAATCCACGGACCTCCAGCGTTGCTTCCAGCTCTGCTGCATGGAGGTGACCGGAGCTGCAGAAGACACCGCCGCTCCTGTCACCTCCACACAGCTAATGAAGGGAATAGCGCGATCAGCTGAGCTGTCACTGAGGTTAATCGCGGCCAATGCTGGATCCAGTGACAGCGGGTAACCTCAGTGACAGCAGCTGATCGCGCTACTCACCTCAGTTGCTGCGTGGAGCTGACAGGAGCGGCGGTGTCTTCTGCAGCAGCGGTGTCTTCTGCAGCTCCGGTCACCTCCATGCAGCAGAGCTGGAAGCAACGCTGAAGGTCCATGGATTACGCCGGACATGGAGGGCTTTTTGGGGCTTATTAAATTGCTGAACCAGGGAATTTGTTAGTGTTTTTAATTTCTAATAAAGGATTTTTCGGGTGTGTGTGTTTTACTGTAACTTACAGATTAATCATGGAGGGTGTCTCATAGACGCCTGACATGATTAATCTAGGATTTAGTGGCAGCTATGGGCTGCCATTAACTCCTTATTACCCCGATTTGCCAACGCACCAGGGCAAATCGGGAAGAGCCGGGTACAGTCCCAGAACTGTCGCATCTAATGTATGTGGCAATTCTGGGCGGCTGCTGACTGATATTGTTAGGCTGGGGGGCTCCCCATAACGTGGAGCTCCCCATCCTGAGAATACCAGCCTTCAGCCGTATGGCTGTATCTGGCTAGTATTAAAATGGGGGGGGGGGGGGGGGGGGGGGCACGCCATTTTTTTTTAATTATTTATTTATTTCACTGCACAGTATAGACACGCCCACCGGCTGCTGTGATTGGTTGCAGTGAGACACCTGTCACTCAGCGTGGAGGTGTGTCTCACTGCAACCAATCATAGGCGCCTGTGGGTAAAGCAGTGGAATAAGAGATTGTTTAATGAGCGGCCGGCTTTTTCAAAATAGTAAAAGCCGCCGCAGCAGTGTGAATGCCGTGCAGCGCCGGGGATCGGGGAACTGTGAATATGAGAGAGGGGGGGACACTTCAGTCACTCAGGGGATTAGCGGTCACCGGTGAGCCCTTCACAGGTGACTGCTAATCAGGACGCGGCACAGACAGAGCCGCAGCATGACAATGAAGTCGGGTGAAGTTCACCCGAGTTCATTCTGACAGTGCGGCTCTGTCTGTGTCTGCTGTCAGCGGCCATTCAGCTCTGCTACATGGCTGTCTGTGTCTGCTGTCATCTGCCATTCAGCTCTGCTACATGGCTGTCTGTGTCTGCTGTCAGCGGCCATTCAGCTCTGCTACATGGCTGTCTGTGTCTGCTGTCATCTGCCATTCAGCTCTGCTACATGGCTGTCTGTGTCTGCTGTCAGCGGCCATTCAGCTCTGCTACATGGCTGTCTGTGTCTGCTGTCATCTGCCATTCAGCTCTGCTACATGGCTGTCTGTGGCTGCTGTCATCTGCCATTCAGCTCTGCTACATGGCTGTCTGTGGCTGCTGTCATCTGCCATTCAGCTCTGCTACATGGCTGTCTGTGTCTGCTGTCATCTGCCATTCAGCTCTGCTACATGGCTGTCTGTGTCTGCTGTCAGCGGCCATTCAGCTCTGCTACATGGCTGTCTGTGTCTGCTGTCATCTGCCATTCAGCTCTGCTACATGGCTGTCTGTGTCTGCTGTCATCTGCCATTCAGCTCTGCTACATGGCTGTTTGTGTCTGCTGTCAGCGGCCATTCAGCTCTGCTACATGGCTGTCTGTGTCTGCTGTCATCTGCCATTCAGCTCTGCTACATGGCTGTCTGTGTCTGCTGTCAGCGGCCATTCAGCTCTGCTACATGGCTGTCTGTGTCTGCTGTCAGCGGCCATTCAGCTCTGCTACATGGCTGTCTGTGTCTGCTGTCATCTGCCATTCAGCTCTGCTACATGGCTGTCTGTGGCTGCTGTCATCTGCCATTCAGCTCTGCTACATGGCTGTCTGTGTCTGCTGTCATCTGCCATTCAGCTCTGCTACATGGCTGTCTGTGTCTGCTGTCATCTGCCATTCAGCTCTGCTACATGGCTGTCTGTGTCTGCTGTCAGCGGCCATTCAGCTCTGCTACATGGCTGTCTGTGTCTGCTGTCAGCGGCCATTCAGCTCTGCTACATGGCTGTCTGTGTCTGCTGTCATCTGCCATTCAGCTCTGCTACATGGCTGTCTGTGTCTGCTGTCAGCGGCCATTCAGCTCTGCTACATGGCTGTCTGTGTCTGCTGTCATCTGCCATTCAGCTCTGCTACATGGCTGTCTGTGTCTGCTGTCAGCGGCCATGTAGCAGCGCTGAATGGCAGATGACATAGTAAAAAATACGCATTACACACGCTAGTAAAATCATTAATTTATTCAGAAAAAGCATCGCACTTGCGTTGTACTCGGACCTAACGTGAACTAAAAATCAGCCGAGTTTTTTTCAGCCCAGTCGGACCGATTTTACTCGCATACATGTGTTTCCACCCTTATGTACAGACTGGTGATCTGCACCGCTGTGACACATCTAGGGTACGATCACACAGGCTGACGCCCACTGGAAAATACGCAGGGGCTTACACAGCACAATCATGCACGCACCCTGGATATCTGCAGTAATTAACTCACACTGCAGCAATTGGCGTCCGGCAGATCTATGCTGCGGATTTTCATTGATATCTTGGTTTCGTGCTGCGGCTTCTTGACGTTGTGCACACTCATGTTGGTGCTTTTTGTTGACCGTGCACACTCTTGCGGTGTTTTTTTGTTGAGGTCGTGCACACTCTTGCGGTGTTTTTTTGTTGAGGTCGTGCACACTCTTGCGGTGTTTTTTTTGTTGAGGTCGTGCACACTCTTGCGGTGTTTTTTTTTGTTGAGGTCGTGCACATTCTTGCGGTGTTTTTTTTGTTGAGGTCGTGCACACTTGTGCTGGGGCTTTTTGTCGACGTCGTGCACACTTGTGCTGGGGCTTTTTGTCGACGTCGTGCACACTCGTGCTGGGGCTTTTTGTCGACGTCGTGCACACTCGTGTTGGTGCTTTTTGTTGACCGTGCACACTCTTGCGGTGTTTTTTTGTTGAGGTCGTGCACACTCTTGCGGTGTTTTTTTTGTTGAGGTCGTGCACACTCTTGCGGTGTTTTTTTGTTGAGGTCGTGCACACTCGTGCTGGGGCTTTTTGTCGACGTCGTGCACACTCGTGCTGGGGCTTTTTGTCGACGTCGTGCACACTCGTGCTGGGGCTTTTTGTCGACGTCGTGCACACTTGTGCTGGGGCTTTTTGTCGACGTCGTGCACACTCGTGCTGGGGCTTTTTGTCGACGTCGTGCACACTTGTGCTGGGGCTTTTTGTCGACGTCGTGCACACTTGTGCTGGGGCTTTTTGTCGACGTCGTGCACACTTGTGCTGGGGCTTTTTGTCGACGTCGTGCACACTTGTGCTGGGGCTTTTTGTCGACGTCGTGCACACTTGTGCTGTGGCTTTTTGTCGACGTCGTGCACGCTCTTGCTGTGGCTTTTCGTAGATGTGTACCTCAGATTTTTGGGACACGCAGTTATGTTGGGGATTTTAGGATTAGTTTCATGCTGTGCAGTGTGTGACATGCACAATAAATCAGCCTGTACATGAGATGTTCAGCAAAATATTTACCCTAAATTCCCCCCCCCCATAGTCCACTATTGAGATGTGCATAAAGTGAATGTGTAAGTCTCAGGCAAGTAGGGATCCCAGGATATCGCTGCTTCCAGTTTGTAAGCTGAACATGTGGCCTAATTACCAAACCCACTGCACGGCGCCGGAGTCCGAGCACACATTGCTGAATGTCGGATCTGGTATTGTACCCACTCACAGTCGATGATTTGGCTGCCAGAAGTTATTGCCGGACTCTGCTGTGGTAATGAACTTATAATACTGGAGGTCTCGGGGGTTGGAGGACACTGGACCACGTATCGGGTAATGTTTGGGGTGAATACGTCCTATACATATAGTCACATGTTACACTATAGATTTTATGCGCACAAAGCTGCGATCTTGTACCACCCGAGTAGATGAAATACAACACATATTCAGCGAAAGCGCAATGGGTGGAAAGATTTGCACCAAAGTACGTCATGTGTGAGTAAATAAAAAGTACTGAACCCAAGAAGAAAAGGAGCCGGGAAGAAAACTGCTCCAGACTTCACCCGGCGGCAATCCGACAAATCTACTAAAATACTAATGGGGATAGAACATGGGGCCCTTAATAATGAGTAGCGTATACAGCCAGACAGGAGCGGCCTCTTCAGTCATGGTCCCTGGTCTTTATACCACACACCTATGTTAGATTATAGTTTATGTATTGTACTCTCTTCCCTGCAATGTGTGGTACAGTCAGGGTATGTGCGCACGTGTGTGCTCTGCACCGCACAGAAAATGTGCGCTTCAGAGCGCAGCTGAAAAGCTCCGTTCTGAAGCGCATGGTGCCGGCAGATTTGTGCGCTCTGCCTGCTGCCTCTCCCTATAGACAGCATGTAAACCGCACGGAAGAAGTGACATGTCACTTCTTAGAACGCAGCGATTCGGCAAGCAGCTAAATCGCGTTCTAACATGCCACGTGCGCACGGCTCCTGCACAATCTCCATAGATTGTGCAGGGGACGCAGGACGCATGCAGTTACGCTGCGGTGCAGAACGCAGCGTAACCATGTAATACGCACACGTGCGCACATAGCCTTAGTGTGACCATATAGGTGAAGCCTGTCTAGTCATCATCAGTATTGGTGATAGGGATTCGCATTCCCCCTTTCTTTATCCCTTGCTGAAGGCCATGTGTTGTATAATGCATATACTGACATCATACAAGAAGTTCTGGATCCTTTTCAGTCATCAGTATCTGTGTTAGGGGAATGAAAACTTCTATGAAGAGCTTGTGTGGTGCCGTCCATGGACTGACATAATGCCGGAAATTCTGGATTTTTTGTAATAATCAGTACTTGTAATAGGAATTCCTGTATCCCTGATTGAGGCCATGTAGAGACATACAGGAAATTCTGGATTTCTGTTATAGAGGTCTGTGTCCCTCGGTGTAGGGGGTCTGTGCAGTACAGTCAATCCAATGACGTACAAAAGAAGTGCTGGTGACTGCCGGAAGAAGGAGAAAGACAAGTAATTACAAGGAGATATAAGTTCACATGACATCATGGGTGAGGAGAACGCCCTGAATAATTAGAAATTACTGATAAGGAAGAAAAACAATGTACACAAGGTGTTACAGACAGAGCCAGGGAGTTACTCAGACGTCTCTCGCTCGGTCGCAACCCTGTCAGTCTGTGACGATACTGCACCTCGCAGCCCCACCCTGACATCTCTAATAAGTCGGGGCCATGCAAAACGACCATCACTTCAGCCAACACGCCACGTTCCGTGCCCCCGAGAGGTATGTAAGGGCCGCTTGGCACAGTGCCACCTCTTGTTCCCGTGGGCATGGGGAGTGGATCTGAATAAAACCTTCAGCACGGCACCCAGCTTTCCCACAACCCTGACAGGAACTTTCCACTAGCCCCAGTGAAACAGAATTCTGCCGATCCAGTACAGTGCGGTAGACTGCCACCAGTTCCTTGTTAGATATACAGGACTGTATCAGACCAGAAACCAGTCCAGGTAGCGTGTAATAGTAAACCGAGCTCACAGACATGGGATTCGGAATCGAGATAAAAGAAACAGCCCAAGATTAAATTATATAGTATATTTAATCATCTTAAGGGCACACTAGATAATACACTATATACAAGATGGCATTTATAGAATATATGTCACAAGTACAGGTACAGATAAGACGTGGCTACAAACCGATACACGGATCAATTACGTTGTCCTTATGAATATGACTGGTGGTTAGCTGGCACAGGGGAGCGCTGTGGAGCCACAAGTTTCCTGGGCCGTCTCGCATGTGTATCGCACGAGGCCACCCGGAAAAGAACAAAACTGGCCACATTCCATGTCCCCTCAGACTGGGCTGGCCTCCTACTTATCCAGGGAAATATAGATTTTTTGTTTTCCTCATATCTCCGCTCCTATGACCATTATATTTCCCATTAGTTGATCTATCCATAGACCGGAAATATGATGTCTGTGGTGGGCTACCTTCAGGCAGTTAATTATTGAGGACTCCACACATCTTACCATTCAGGGGAAATATGTGGAATGTGCATCGTATGGTCAGGAATCTAAAAATATGCCTATCTTATTTGTGGGATCGACGCACTCCCCAATATTGTAACTCTTTCAATGGCTCCGTTCAGACCAGCAGAGTCTGGACCTAATCCTTGTTGGGCAATTCACTCCGCAGGGGGGTGCTGGCTCAGGGGGGTGCCGGCTTAGAGGGGATGGTGTGCTAGCTCAGGGGTGAGGGGGTGCTGGCTCAGTGGGTGTGCTGGCTCGGGGGAGGGGGGGGGGGGGGTTAGGTGAGTTGGCTCAGGAGCTGTCCTAATTGAGATTTGTCGCCTCCACCAGTTGCTGATCTCTGGCAGAGCAGGATGCTGTTCTTCTGGCTGCCCTGCAGGGGGTTGGGTGGATGGACAGTGACAGCTGACTTATCTTTGCCATATTCTAATCATTTTTCTCAGAATAATCCTCACACAAGGTGGCAACATTAGCTGCATTATACATCACACCAAGGGACTAATTAAAAATGAAACAAATACTGGAGAGCACCTAGAAGGAAGCAGAGCATCTCCAGTCCCTATCCTGAAATAAAGGCTCATTACACTTGAGTATTACAGATGGGTATTAGGATCTAATGGGTAATGTCGCTCCTGGGGTAGAGGGACACGCCCAGCCTGCCAGTAGAAGGAGACGTCTACGCCATGCAATAGCTGGATCTGTATTACGATCTAATGGGTAATGTCGCTCCTGGGGTAGAGGGACAAGTCCAGCATGGTGTGGAGACTCAGGGGAGTCAGTGGGTGCTCTCGTCCGCTGGCCCGGCTGCCTTTAGAAAGAGCACATGGATCAGTGCTTTTCCCAACTGAACGCCAGAACTAACTCTATACCTGTGGGCAGAACACTACTCAGACAACACAAGGTGCGAGAACCACAATAATTAGACTTTATTGGATCCCAAAAGTCAAAGCCATAACCATGACAAAACCATGCAAACCACACGATGTAACAGAGTCTCCCCCTTCCGCTGGCTCACCAGGGAGTAGACTATTTGGTCCACATTCCCCTAAACCAGCAGCATCCTACTTTTGGCAGGCACCCACCGAGAATAGGATAGTGACAAGCGTAGGAAGCTTCACGAGCATAGTCAAGTCTATAGCCAGGCAACCGAATCGTTCTAAGCTGTGTTTCTGCCAGCTGAATCATAAGATCCTTGGCGGTGCTCCTGCACAGTATAATCCAGTTTCAGATTCCCTAGCCGGCATTGAAGTGCTTAGGCTGGGTAATGAATTTACAACCAGGACCGAAACCCCTAGAGTGAAGCCATGTAGGAAAAGAACAACCTGGTGACCCAAGCAGTATCTTTGATATCTCCCAGGCCCTCATCCGAGGGAATGTGGTCTTACCTGATTGGTGGAATAAGGCTGTGCTCTGATGGGTGGCATTCTAATCCGCATAACTGACCACAGGGGTCAGTATTGGGCCCGCTTCTTTTCAACATATTTATAAATGACCTTGTTGGGGGCATGCGGAGTAGAATTTCAATATTTGCAGATGATACTAAACTCTGCAGGGTAATCAATACAGAGGAGGATAATTTTATATTACAGGGAGATTTATGTAAATTGGAGGATTGGGCTGAGAAGTGGCAATTGAAGTTTAATGTAGATAAATGTAAGGTCATGCACTTGGGTAGAGGAAATAAAATTTATAATTATGTACTTAATTGTAGAGCACTGGGTAAAACAGACACAGAAAAAGACTTGGGTGTATGGGTGGATGGTAAACTTCACTTTAGTGGCCAGTGTCAGGCAGCTGCTGCCAGGGCTAATAAAATAATGGGATGTATTAAAAGAGGTAGAAGTGTTCATGAAAAATATATAGTTCTACCTCTGTACAAGTCACTAGTGCGACCGCACTTATATACTGTGTACAATTCTGCTCACCGATATATAAGGACATAGCTGAACTGGAGAGGGTGCAGAGAAGAGCCACCAAGATTATTAGAGGAATGGGGGGGCTGCAATACCAAGACAGGAAAAACGAAGGCTTAGGGGGGATCTAATCACAATGTATAAATATATGAGGGGACAGTACAGAGACCTTTCCAAAGATCTTTTTACACCTAGGCCTGCGACTGGAACACGGGGGCATCCGCTACGTCTTGAGGAAAGAAGGTTTAATCATAATCACAGACGAGGATTCTTTACTGTACGAGCAGTGAGACTATGGAACTCTCTGCCGCATGATGTTGTAATGAGTGATTCACTACTAACATTTAAGCAGAGCCTGGACGCCTTTCTTGAAAAATTTAATATTACCAGTTATGTATATTAGATTTTATGACAGGGTATTGATCCAGGGAACTAGTCTGATTGCCGGATGTGGAGTCAGGAAGGAAATTTTTCCCCATTGGAACTTGTTTGCCACATTGGGTTTTTTTTGCCTTCCTCTGGATCAACATGTTAGGCTACGGGTTGAACTAGATGGACTTAGAGTCTCCCTTCAACCTTAAAAACTATGATACTATGATAACTAGTTCTGCTGTATAATTCTCCTCTGAGTGAGGTAGACAGAGAGGCCGAGGGGATTTACATTACCTTAGCAACACACAACCTCAGACAATAGACGTCTCCGATGAGTCCAGCTGAAAACTATCCCTAAACAAACAAGATTACCACACAAAAGGGGCCCATGTCTGGCCAAAATAAGAACATTAACCCCTGATAGACATTGAACAGGGCTGTGTCTTCACATATGGCAGTGTAAGGAGACTTGTACGCGATGCAATGCTGGATCTCCATTAGTTTTTGTATGGAAAAAAACATCACATACACATTTACCTGGTTAATTCACAGTTCCACTTGTAACTTCATCAGTACATAGCAGGATCCGGAGAATGCACATGGGTCGCGTTTTAAGCCCTTAGAAATCAGCGGGCCTGTCAAATATTCACTTTTTGCAATCACACAGGTCACAAAAAAAAAATATATATCTGTATTTCAGGAAGAAGATATAAAAATTAAAAAAAAAAAAGGACCAAATTATATTCTACACCTGCATGTTTCTACACAAGTGAATGAGGCTCATGCGGACGTCTGTGGCTCAGGTCCTCTTACTCGCTATGCTCATCTCAAAGACTTGGACTTTAAACTACAGATAATGACTTGTGTACAGCATAAGATTCAGGCAAAAAAGACAATATCAAGAACAAAAAGTGTCTGCGCTCATTATTAGTGTCAGCTCTGCGGACTGTGTACTTAACCAGTCTGGAACTAGTGCTGTGGATCTGCCGAAAAGACTGGGGGAGGGGGAAAGGTTGGGTGGTTCAGATCCACGAGTGTCAACTGTATCTTTACATATCAGAACTCCTTTGGGGGTTGCTCACCACTTTCTTGCTTTTTACGAAAAGACCATCATGGTCGATAAACAAAGAACACTACTACCCCCCCGCTACCAATCACACATCATACTATTTTGTTTTCCCGTTTGCGGAGAACACTGTCTGAATAAGCAACAAACGCAAAAATATTTTGAAAACCTATATTAGCCAAAAAAAATAACAGGGAAGTCTAAACTGTGTGCTGTATGCAGTGGGAAGCTGGCAGACAACCATGTTAAAGAAAATTGTGTGAGACCTGTATCGCCAAACTGGTATCAGAAGAACAGAAGTCCTTTTTGACGGATATGAGGGTGATTATTTGTGAGGAGGTGCAGACCACGATGTCTAGCATGATGCCCCAACAGAAACCTTGAGCACCTGCCCAAAAGAGATTGCGCTGCGAAGTAGAGGAGTCATCTGAGGAGGAGGATTCCTCTGGTGACCCAGGATCGGAATCTAAAGAGGAAGTCCCGGGTACACTGCCAGAAGAAGGGAAGATACTTTTTCTCATCAGAGGATATGGATGAACTCCTGCAAGCAGTCCAAAGGACTATGCTGGTGGAGTAGACGGAGAAACCTTGATCAGTCCAGGACGAAATGTTTGGGGGCCTTAGAGGAATGGAGGAATGGGAAGACACTGAGAAGCAGCTGGCGATTCCCCAGAACGTTAGGGCTGGTCTTCCTTTTGAACCCGAAGAAATCAAGGGGTCCGAAGATGTTCCTAGGATTGATGATCCCATAGCTAAAGTGGCTAAGAAGACATCCATACAATTTGAGAACTCTGGTCTTCAAGACCCAATGGACAGAAAGGCAGATGGCCTTCTAAAGAAGATATGGGAAGCTTCAGTGGCCACTATTAAAGCTAATATTGCAGCTACTTCAGTAGCTAGATCTATGTCTAGGTGGTTGTATGATCTGGAATCTCAGATCAGGAGTCAGGCCTCTAGGGAAGTGGTTTTAGATTCCACTCCCCTTTTGAAGGTGGCCATGGGGCTCATGATGGATGCCTCAGCAGAATCCGTAATATTTTCTTCTAGAAATGATGCATTAACATCAACAAGAAGCCAGTACACTCTCATAGGTTTTGGTCCTACAGAGGACAAGGGAAATCAGGGAGGAGGAGCTACCCAAAAAGAAGGGGGGTGGGGTGGATGGGAATCCCCAATTTGATTCCCATAGAACAAAGGTCCCCAACTCCAGTCCTCAAGGCCCACCAACAGTGCAGGTGTTTGGGATTTCCTTAGTATTACACAGGTGTTAATGTAATTACCTGCCCAGGTGCTGGTTCCAACAGCAGTGCAATGCTAAGGAAATCCTGAAAACATGCACTGTTGGTGGGCCTTGAGGACTGGAGTTGGGGAACCCTGCCGTAGAAGACCAAATAGGTCCTGATGCCAAGTACATAGGCGGGTGACTTGGTGGTTTTCTAAGGGAGTGGAATAATGTATCCTCCAATCCATGGGTTCTCCAGACCATAGCTCAGGGACACCCGATAAAGAGTTTTCACGGTGCCCTCCCGAAAGATTCATTCTCACACAGCTCCAGTCTCAGTCTATCAGCAACCATCTCTGGACGGATGTTGAATATGCAGGTGGTAATTCCTGTTCCAGTCCCGGAACAATTTTGGGGTCATTATTCAACCCTTAGTTTTTTGACAGAACAGTCGGGAGAGTTCCGCACCATAATAAATCTAAAACCACTAAACTAGGGGGTCAGATACAAATTTCAGATTGACTCAAGACTACTATTCCCCTTATCAATACAAGTTCAGTCATGGCCACTATAGATCTAAAAGAGGCCTACTATCACATTCCTATACATCCAGACTCACAAAAATTCCTAAAGATTCACCATAAAAAAAGAGGGAGAGGATTTTCCACTTTCAGTTCCGGTGCCTCCCCTTTGGCCTGTCCTCTGCTCCCCATAACAAAAGGTAATGGCAGAAGTGGTCGCTCATCTCGGGAGGAACGATGTGATGATTGTACTTTACCTGGACGATCTTCTACTGATAGACTCCCAGGAAGAGCTGTCCCGTAAGGTATCCGTTCCACTACGGCAACTGCGATATCTAGGGTGGATAGTGAATACCTGCAAGTCAAGTCTCCAGACAGACACCAGGAAGGTCTATGGTGGATGGAATGGAAGAACCTTCAGGTCAGAGTTCCCTGGGATTACTCTCCTTGTGTCATGCTTACTACCGACGCCAGTCAGACGGGTTAGGGTGCCCACATAGGCTCAACATGCTTCCAGGGAGCGTAGCCCGTACGGATGAAGAACAGGTCTTCAAATTTCAGAGAACTAAATGCCGTCTGACAAGCCTTCAGGAGGAATTTGGAACTCTTCTGGAATAAACGTGAGATTTCTATCCGACAACACCACAGCGGTGTCTTTCTTCCATCAGAGAGGTTCGAGGAATCCCGCGCTACAGTCTTCAGCAACAACAATCTTTTGTTGGGACAAAAGGTCGGTGCTTTCCATCTCAGCAGTACATCTGAAAGGATCAGAAAACTGCCTTGCGGACTCTCCCAGCAGGCGCAGGATAGATCCCCCAGAATGGGAATTGGACAAGACTGTATTCCAGAGTCGTCAACGCATGGGGTGTCCCGCAAGTGGACCTATTCGCTTCCAAAAAGAATACAAAAGCACGACTCTTCTCCCTAAATCCAAAAGACATTCCAACCGCGGTAGTTGCCATGTCCCAAACTTGGGACATGAGTCTAGCATATGCATTTCCTCCACTGCAGGACAGAGTTAAAGTGATCCTGATTTCGCCTTATTGGCCAAAGAGGAGCTGGTTCTCATTACAAAAGAATCTCGCCCTACAAGACCCTAATTTGTTTCCAGATAGAGAATCTTCTCAGCCAGGAACCAGTGCTTCACCAGGAAATACAACGGCTACACTGATCGGCCTAGATCCTGAAGGGAGGTTCCTGAAGAATAAGGGACTATCAGAGGAAGTTATTTCCACCCTCCAGGCGAGCAGGAAGCCAATAACATGAACCATATACAGGAAAGTATGGAAGAGGTTTTGCTCATTCCTGGGAAGGGAATCGGTGGACAGTGCAAGATGGGCTTCAATATAGGTCTGAAACCTAGTAAGTTGAAGGTTCAGATTTCGGCCCTTAGCATCTTCTTTGATGCCCCACTGGCTTTCCATCCATGGGTCTCAAGATTTGTGAGGGATATTCAGAGGTTGAGACCAACTGTGAGATCTTCAGTACCTCTTTGGGACCTGGGTTTGGCTCGGAACGGACTATGTGAATCCACATTTGAGCCAATTGATCAATTCTGTTTCGAAAAGTTATCTGTCAAAACGGTGTTCCTAGTGGCAGTGACGATGGTCAAAAGAATCGGGGAGATACAGGCCTTATCCATCAGGGATCCTCATCTTCAGATCTTAAACGATTGAATAATACTGAAATTGGATCCAGCTTTTCGTAACAAAGTTCTCTCATCCTCATTCTGGAACAAGAAATCATCTTACCCTCCTTCTGCCAAGACTACATAAACCAGAACGAGCATCGTCTGCATTCTTGGATGTCAGAAGAACGGTGCTGTTTTATCTGGAGGCCACTTGGAACTGGAGGTTGGACTCTAACTTGTTTGTACAGTTCAGGGGCAAAAATTGTGGTAGAAAGGCCGCAAAGTCAACCCTATCTCGGTGGGTCAGATCTGCTATTAGTTTCACCTATATGTCAGTAGGTAAGGACCCCCCGCTAAACGTTAGGGCCCACTCTGCAAGGGCATTATCCACCTCATGGGCGGAGAAAGCAGGCGCCTCGATTGAACAAATATGTAGAACAGCCACCACGTCAGGCACCAATACATTCTGCAGACATAAATTAGATGTCCTTGCCAACCAACAGACCTCGTTCGTTAGGAAGGTGCTTTAGACTGTGGTCCCCCCCCTTAATGATGAGTTTTTTCTTTGGTATTCTCCTGTGGTGCAGTCATGTCGCGACCTGGAACATAAGTTGTAATTCCTACCGGTAATGATGTTTCCAGGAGCCCATCATGACAGTACGCTTAATTCCCTCCCTAGGATTCTTTCTACTTAATGTGAATTAAACATTGTATGAAGGAAGCAATTATAAAATTGTGTTTGTACTCGTCCTTGTGTGGTACTTAGAAAAGTCACTGAGGAGGTTGGGGTGGGAGGGGTGTTTAACCCTTGTGTTTTCCTGTCCCTGTAGAGGTCAAAGGACAACTCCTGTGGTGCTGTCAGGATGGACTCCTGGAAACATCATTACCGGTAGGTTGTAATTCCTATTTTCAGAGCACACTGGGCCATGGACAACCCTATGATGTCATTATAGCGATGGCTACAGTTATTCCTGAGCCTCATTTACACATGAATTCGGGTTTTACAACCAGCACTAGGTCCAAATCCCAGGACGTGCAAATCTTACCATTATATCTTCTTTTTATAGATTACAAATCATTATACACAAATGCAACAGATGCTGAACATTGGGGGCTTCAGTAGGTGCCATACCCCTCCACATATTGTAGATGCAGAGGAAGAGCCGGACAGAAAACTTCATATAGAACTGCCGGAGCCGATACTTCATATATGGCTACTGGGAGATAACGCAACAAAATAATGACCGAAGACCCAACTGTGACTTTGAATAGTCCAGGCTCTTAAATCTAAAAATTGTGAGAAGATTAATAGGCCTTATAGTAAGCACAACGTCCCTCAAAGATGGCACGAACCACCTCCGGCAGTGCATTGAATAGTCCACCACCCCAACTACTACACTGTGGAGACCTCATCCCCACAACACCACCGGACACCAAGCTCAATCCCTCCAGAACAAATCCCCTTTATTAAATCCATATACAATCCGTCCTGTTCACAGTTAAAAAGAAAGTGAAAGACATTTAAAGATTCACCCAGCCAGGGGCAGGATGGGGACACCAGCTGGGGCCCAACAGGCCAGCTAGACATTAAGAACTTTAAAAGGCTGGCGCTGAGCTTTCTACTAACGTCCCAGATCAAAGTGCTATAAATAAGGAGTGCGACAGAAGAGTCCTGCCTGCGCCGGAGTCCTGCATGTAGCGGTAACTCCTCCTTCTGGACTCTCTTCTAGTTACCACGGCTTATAGTCCAATAATGTCTGTGACTTCTATGACCAGTCAGTGATTAAAACATTATAAGGAACAGTGATTGTGTATCGCTCCCTGTCCCAGAAGCCATTCAATGACTCCACCATCATTGTGCATCCTGCTGGTGACAGTCGGCATGAGGCCTCAATTACTGACGGACACTGATTTTTCCAAATGTCACCAAAGATTCTGTGCCCTATTTAGGTGAGCGAAGTGCATTGTCAAATCGCCTCAGAAAGGTGGTAAGTGCAGATGCCTCACTGCCTCCTCGTGGGGAACCATCTGCTAGGCTAATGGTTAAAGGTTCAGGACTCTTTAAACTTCCTCTCCTATGAAACAGTCCCCCCAGGCGGAATGGGCTTGGGGTGCCTGAGGTAGGAGAGAGAGGGTCCTTCTGAGAACTATCTGCAGTCCACGATCTTAGAACTTGGTTGAGGGAGTTAACATTGGGAGTGCACGGAGAAGAACTTGAAACTGACTCGCAAGGTAAAACCAACGATTCCTTAGAAGATGCTCCTGGGGAAGTAGCAAGAACAGTTCGCATTTCCCCCTCAGTTTTGTAAGAAGGGAGACAGCCGACAGTATGTCTCCTATTTATCTTGCCAGGAGTCTCTTGAAGACACTCACTTTCTGTGCTGTCCCCTCGTGGTCTCCTCAATCCGTGACTTTGACTCTCTGCTGCAAGGTCATCCTCCTCTCTGATGGGCTCCACAGTTATGTTGGTTGAGGCCCCAATAGAAGATTTGGGCAGGGAACCACATGTGGGTGAAACATTAAGAACCTCTGTCGAGTGGCTACGAGGGAGTGGTCGTGGACCTCTGCTAGAGCGACTTCTGCGTGGGAGACGAAGCATCAAAAACTCCAATTCCACATCTTGGAGATCTTTGTCTTGTGAGGAACAACTCGCTATAGAACGACGTTTCTCCAGACGCTCCTTCCGGTGTTCAGCCTTTTCACGTTCTCTGTTCTCCTACAAAGTGGAAAATTATATATAAAATTAAATAGTAACTACTCTGTCCTTCCGTACAAACCGCAGCAAGAAATGGTCGCATGTGAGGTACGCCATGGGATACAGGATAGTTTTGGCCCCAACGATTACGTATAGAGCAGATAACAGCAGGATTGGGATGGACAAGGACGTGACATCCATCAACCTTATGAGCTTCCTAATTGCAACCTGTAGCCTCACCGTCTGCACTTAATATGGATTCAAATCAGGGGGGTGAAGGAGGCAGCCCGGGTTATAGGGGGTCCCAAATCACAACAGTAGCCATAAGAGATCAGTTGAAATATTATCAAGTCTTTATCGTATGTAATTCTGGCAGTGTGACAGCCAAGGACACGTGACTGCATTAGTCAGAACCTAGAATGGTCTGGACATGTGCGCGGCTCACCTGGATAGCAGACATGAACTTGGCACAGAAGCTGGTGAAGACTAAACACATCTCCTCCAACCGGAACGTGGACTCGTCTTCACAGAAATAATCCATCACGGTCCGGCGAGCATCTTTCATACTCTGCAAGCAGCAGAACACCTCACACAACTCCACCTCCGCCACCTGCAAGCAAAAAAAATGATGAAACCGTGACCCCACCATGTCCATACAGAGCAGCGGCTGCAGATTGAGGGGCTTTATATGGATTTATGTAACAAATCCCACCATTGTCATTTATCTCTATACAATCTGCCACTGAAGACAAGATGGTGCGCGGGAGCCATGTTTTCCTGACAGTTGGATTATATAAACTATTTATGGGAGGGGACTGCCAATATAGAGATCCCTCCATAAAAATGCTAACTAAGAGTATTCGCACACAAAGCTTGAAAGACTCCTTCATTTTCTTGTAAAATCATTTGTTGTTCATATTCAATGTTATATGCATTTTTGTTTCTTCGAGTGTTGAAAAATGCCTGGAGGAATAACAGGCTCCTGGGAAAAACAGGCTCTGACAACCCGGGCAACAATGTCCATAATGGGTACCATTATAGAGGGGTAAACCCCAGGAGGAGGAGAGGACCCGCTGCACCCATACACCATAAGAGTGCCCGATTATTTTCATTACATACCATATAGTCCTACATTAGCCCTGCAGCCATGAGTGATGGGTCCTCCATACTAATGGCTCATTACCAAGGCCCTGAATACAAAATGGGTTTCCAAACCCAAAGCCCCCCCAAGGATCTCACTTTTTCATGTGTGAGTTTATTCAATGGAGCGAGCCAGGCATTAAATTTTACGAAAAGTGGAATCTCTTCACCTGCAGGAACGGCGCCATTTCAAGTCGAAGGTCAGGCTGATTTCGGAGGGCTTCCTTGGTGCACTGAAGTTTCTGAGATAATGTCTCCAAATCATTTTCCACCTCCTGGGATGTGATACTAAAGAGAGACATTCAGTTACTGAATGTTGCAGGGTCACACCAATAAATGGAGGAGAACCTTTCAGTCATATATTTGGAGAGCAGAGTCACCTCACAACTGACTGCACAAAACGCAAAATATTCAACCAGAAAACTCTGATACAAACCAATAGCTAAAAATTACAACATACCAGTGTACCCACCGTCCTGCAACGTAACCCCCAGGAGGAGAACATGTGGACAAAGATCAAGAGAAAAAGAAACCCTCACCGAGATGCCTGACTGATGTGCGGCAGCTTCTCCGGGAAAGTCAGAAGTGAGCGATTGTTTCTCTCCGCTTCCTGCATAGTAAGAAGAAACATCATTTGTCCCACCAGTCCCCTCTGCCCATTACCCTACAGGCTACAGACAGGCAAATTCCCAGCCGTCAGGGCCAGGCTTATTTCTGTATTCTACAACTAGACAGGTTGGATCTGGTCACCCCCATCTACAACCACCTATCTGCCGCCATGCGGGTCCCAGTCCCCCCCGACTATCTGCGGCTATGCAAGTCTCAGTCCACCGCGTGTATCTGCAGCCATGCGGGCCCCAGTCCACCACACCTATCTGCGGCCATGCGGCTCCCAGTCCACGACGTCCATCTGCGGCCATGCGGGTCCCGGTCCACGACGTCCATCTGTGGCCATGCGGGTCCCAGTCCTCCCCCCGTCTATATGCAGCCATGCAGATCCCCCACTCCAACCCTTATCCCTACCATCTGCGACCATGCAGGTCCCCAGGTCCACCTCTTCTCCCCCCACAATCTACAACCATGTAGGTCTCAATCTCCATGCCCCCCACCCCTCATGGTCTGTCTGTGGCCATGCATGTCCCATCTCTATTTTACCATCTATATGCAGCCATTGCAGATCCCCTCTCCACCCACATCCATGCCCACACACACACACACACACACACACACACACACACACACACAGTATCTGCGACCATACAGATCACTATCTCCACCTCTTCCACTCCTCTTCCACTCCCAATATCTACGACTGTCAAGCCCCCACCTCCACCCCTTCCCCCCACTATCTTCGACCATGCAGGTCCTCATCTCCACCTCTTCTCCCCCCCAGTATCTACGACTATGCAGGTCCGCATCTCCATGCCTCCCACCCCTCATGGTCCATTTTCCTGTTTATATGTAACCTTTGCAGGTTCCCTCTCCACCTCCATCCCTCTCGACTGTATGTGCGGCCATGCAGGTCCCTGTTGCCCTCCTGTTTACTGTCAGGCCAACACTCACCCCTGCTACAAAGTGCATAAGGTTCATTCCAGGCTTATTTGCTTTAGTGTCAGCCAGTCTCAAGAGCGATCCCATGCGGAAACCCATTGCACTCCCGGCGTATCCACCCTAGAAGGCAAAGAACATGCAATCACAATCAACACACTCAGTGAGGATTAAAAAAGTAAATGCACTTGGTATCTGTAACAGAGAATTGTCTGGTGCCATTAATATCCCTGGATCAAATATGTCCCAAACCTGGTCTGCAAATTCTACAACTAAGGCCTAAGCCACACTGCGAGAAAATCGGTGCGAGTGGAGTGCTATAAAACATAGCATTCCGCTCGGACCAATTCCAGCCTGTGTGTCAGCGCACATGAGCGATTATTTTCTCACCTAATCGGACCAAGAAAACAATCGCAGCATGCTGAGGGTGTAATGCGAGACTCTCTCTCTCGCACCCATTCAAGTGAATGGGGTGAGAGAAAAATCGCAATAGCCGGCTACGGAGGAGAGAGGGAGATAAATCCCTCCCGCCCCTCCTCAGCGCCGACCCGCCCCTCCTGAAAGCCGGCCTACCCCTCCTGAGAGCCGGCCCGCCCCCCGCAGCTGAGGTCCGCTTGCACGGTCAGACCACAGTCGCAGGCACACTCGCATGACACACTCTGCTTTGCTATACTGCCAGCGCGAGCATCGCACTAGTGCCACGTGTGGCCACGGTCTAATAATTTCAAGCGGAGAGCGCCAAACCCCACAACACACATGGTCTTGAGGTGGACAGGAGGGCGGACGGGTGGGCACGGAGAGGAGGGCGTGCGTTGGCGAGGCGGGCAGGAGACGGGAGGGCGTGCGTTGGCAAGGCAGGCAGGAGACGGGAGGGCGTGCATTGGCAAGGCGGGCAGGAGACGGGAGGGCGTGCGTTGGCAAGGCGGGCAGGAGACGGGAGGGCGTGCGTTGGCAAGGCGGGCAGGAGACGGGAGGGGAAGGCGAGGCGGAAAGGAGACGGGAGGGAGGGCACGACGACTCGGGCAGGAGACGGGAAAAGTGAGGCAGACACAAGGCGGGAGGAGGGCGAGAGACGGGGAGGAGACGAGAGGGCGGGGCGAGGCGGACATGATATGGGGTTGGTAGGTGGATGCTGATGTGTTGGCCTTTACAGCTCATGCAATGTTTTCCATTCCTGCAGTGTATGGGAAACAATTTGTTGCCCAATCACAGTAGCCTTGTCATGGTGTACAGGAGGAGATTTCATCATTATCAGACCCAGCGCCTACATTATTGTGACAGCGCCAGCGCAGGAGGTGAGGATTTTGTTATTTTACATTGGAGAAGGTATTATGTATGAAGGGGGTGTCTGAGCCGTTAAAGGCCCAGTCACACACAACGACTTACCAGCGATCCCGAAAACGATGCGACCTGATAGGGATCGCAGGTAAGTCGCTGGCAGTAGCGACCTGTATAACGATCTCAGCAGTCACTGTCACCCTGTCACACAGTGTCACACACAGCGATGCCTCTTGCTCAGCAGGACATCGCCTTTGAAGAAAATGGCCTGGACCATTCTGCAACGACTAGAGATCTCACAGCAGGGGCCTGATCGCTGGTAGGTGTCACACATAATGAGATCGCTAACGGGATCGCTACTGCGTCACAGAAACCGTGACTCAACTGCGATCTCGCTAGCAATCTCATGTGTGACGGTACCTTAACACCTTAACTCCCAGCATCATTTTACTACATTGATGATTTGCTAATAATCTGGATGGGTTCAGAAGTGATCTGCTGACAAAAACCTCACATTCCACCCAATCATCGAGCTTATCCTAAGGGCTTATCCTTATCCCAAAATCTCAGATACAGAGTCTGAACAGGACCGTAATCGCCAGAAAGTGAGGACTGTGGCTTTTCTCCAATCCACCAAGGACAACATCTGCAGGAGTCTGTTCATCCGGGCTCTCCGCTTTCCTCCAACACGCCATACTGATCGGGGCTCACAACCTACATTCCCTATGTGATGTGGTCTGTACAGGAGGCTAAGAGATACAAGAGGGAGGAGAAAAAGAGAATACAAGAGAGAGGAGACAAGGAAATAATACAAGAGGGAGGAGACGAGGAAATAATACAAGAGGGAGGAGACGAGGACATAATACAAGAGGGAGGAGACGACGACATAATACAAGAGGGAGGAGACGACGACATAATACAAGAGGGAGGAGACGACGACAATACAAGAGGGAGGAGACGACATAATACAAGAGGGAGGAGACGACTACATAATACAAGAGGGAGGAGACGACGACATAATACAAGAGGGAGGAGACGACGACATAATACAAGAGGGAGGAGACAAGGAAATAATACAAGAGGGAGGAGACGAGCAAATAATACATGAGATAATACAAGAGGGAGGAGAGAAGGAAATACAAAAGGGAGGAGACAAATAATACAAGAGGGAGGAGACATGGAATCAAATAATGAGAAAAAAAATGGTGTTAAAAAAAAAAAAGCAAGCAGGACATTAAAGATTGAGACAGAGGTTACTGCAAAAGAAAGTGAGAATCCAAAATGTTCTGTAACTACATAGATTGATAGTGTTTACCCCTCAAAAATAATCTGGGCGGAATGGTGGAAGAGGGAGAGGTCAATCTGCAAAATGCCTTTGTATACAGTATTTAAGTCCCATGACCGATGACAAGATCCAGAGACTGGAAATTCCCCATTTAATGTCACTTGATAACCCAGCAGGAGGTACGGCACCACCTCAAAAATCACTGACGTAGATAAATCCCCGGCCCGGATGGCGGTCACCCCCGAGTACTGCAGGAATGAAGTCCGGTGATAGACTGATTTCTAATATTCACAGACTCCATAATAGCAGGGTCTGTATCACAGGACGGCGCAAAGCAAATGTGCGGCCAATATTCCAAGAGGAGACAAAATGTGAGCCTGGAAATTATAGGATGGTAAGTGTCACCTCTACTGTGGGTAAAATCCTGGAGGGTTTCCTCCTCAGAGACGCCTTCCTGGAGGATCTCAAGAAGAATAACCTCAGGATCCATCATGGGTGTATGAGGGATCGGTCCTGTCAGACTCATCTGATCAGCTTCTATGAGAAGGGAAGATCCAGACTGGACCAGGGAAACACTGCGGCTGTCGTCTATATGGAGTCTTCAAAGACATCTGATACAGTGCCATATAAAAAGGATGGTACATAGAATTAGATCAATGGGAATAGGGGAAAATATATGTAACTGGGTTAAGAAATGGCTCAGTGACAGGAAACAGAGGGTGGTTATTAATAGGACACACTCGGACTGGGTCACAAGTAACCGTGGGGTATCACAGGAGTCAGTAATGGGCCCTCTTTTTAACATTAACATGTAGACTGCACACAGAATTTCAATATTTGCAGATGATACTAAACTCTGTAGTGTAATCAATATAGAGGAGGATAATTTCATATTATAGAGGGATTTGTACAGTCTGGAGTCTCAGGCTGAGAAATGGCAAGTTGAAGTTTAATGTGGATGTCGCGGGCAGAGGAGGGGACGCTGCTCTCTCCCACTGCTCGGGTCCGGCCGCTGCTGCCGCTGCTCGGGTCCGGCCGCTGCTGCTGCTCGGTGGTGGCTCGAGCGGTGGGCCGGATCCCGGGGACTCGAGCGGCGCTCCTCGCCCGTGAGTGAAAAGGGGATTTTGATGGTGGGGATTTGGTTATTGTCCGTGACGCCACCCACGGTTGTGGTGATATTGGTGACACCACCGCTGCTCTAGACGGGGATCCCGGGAGCGGTGACAGGGAGCAGCTTTGTTGTTAGTTCTCCCCTCCGTGGGTAGGGGGGTTGGTTGTCCCGGGGCCCGGTGATGGGGGTAGGGATGGATGGCAGGCGGGTTACGGGGCCTGGTGAGGTGCAGGGTCGCGGGGGCAGCGCTGTGCCGCACGGCACGGTGGTACTCACTCAGCCAATGATGAGGACACAGTTCTCGGTAAAACACACGGCTGGATGGACGGGTCCCACAGATGGCTGCGGTGTCGTTTTCTCCCGGCAGGTTGATGGTGACTGCCTTTCCCTGCACCTAGATACGGTAGATGGTTCCAATGGGTTCCCACCGGTAACCCGCTCCCCAGCTTGGATATGAGCCGGAGGAGCCCCTTTTGCCCGCAGGCTCTGGCCCTGAGAAACGGTTGCCTTGGCGGTGGCGGTGTCTCCCTCACTTTGGTTGGACTGTTGCCTTCTGTCGGGACTTGGCTGTTGGGAAACCCAGGAGGCTCCCTTCACTAACGAATTTGGCAAATTCACGGCGACTCCTAGCCTTGCCGGGGTCCGTAAGCCCCTGCCAGATGGTGCTGGCTTCTCTTTGCATACCGGTCCGGTACCGCCGGGCCACCGCCCGTCCACGGTCCTTACGGTAGACTCCAATCAGCCACTCCTGCAGACGGTCACCACCGTCTGCCAACCTTGCTGTCTCGCCCGGGCCACACACCCGGACCAACTTCAGGCTGGTCTCTTACTACTTTCCCTCCTTCCACTTTCACTTCCAAACTATCTGCCTGGTTTTCCCGCCTCCAGGACTGTGAACTCCTCGGTGGGCGGGACCAACCGCCTGGCCCACCCCCTGGTGTGAACATCAGCCCCTGGAGGAAGGCAACAAGGGTTTTGTGTTTGACTTCGGAGTGCCTGCTGGGAGTGTGGGGTGTGGATGTTGTGCTCCGTGGCCCCTGGCTTGTCCAGGGCGCCACATTCCCCCTTAGTTAAATGCAGACCGTCCGCGGGCTGCCCGTCCATCACCGGTTTTATTTTCACAACTGAAAAATATAGAAAAGGTAAAACGGTAGCACATTACAATTATATTAACATCTTCCCACAGTGGGAGGTACTCTTACTTAAACGTTACTTAACGGTTACGGCTTCCGCTCTCTCCCACCCAAGCAACCTGGCCCTGATGCTGCCCCTAAGCAAACAGGCAGCACCCCTTGACCCCGGTCCAGCACAAGTTGCCCGAGCGGGTTCTGTCCTTTTCAGGGGACCCACGTCCATGGGGAGCCCCTGAAACCCCCAGAGGATCGCCACCGGTTCCGGTGGTGGCTGGGCCCCAGCCTGCTCCACTGCGGGCCCTTCCTCCAATCTGCCTCTCCGGAGGCGGTAACGGTAGAAGCCACAACAACATTATTTACATGCCACAAGTTTGTGGTTGCCCTGCTAGTTCTCGGGCCTGTTCATAAGGAGTCCCTTATGCAAAATGGTGAAGGGGGTCCCAACGGGGACCAGTTGCCGGCAACGACCGGTTCCAATCAGCAGCAAATCAGATGACTTCATCGGTAGATTATTCACTTATCATTTATCTAACTTTCAAACAGTACTTTTAAACACACACACACACACACACACACACACACACACACACACACACACACACACACACAATGTTTCCACTTTTAAAGAGTAGTTTCCCTGTACCTAAATGGGGGTCTACCTAGGTTGGGACGAGTGGACCTCCGGGGTCCTGTGTCAGTGGGGAAAGGCAGTGGGGCAGAGGGAGCAATCAGTTCCTCTTCCCTGCCATCGTGTGGGGAAGGCGGAGGCATAGGGGAGCTGGGTACAGTTTCATCCCTGGGCACTGGCTCATGGTCAACCACTTCCATCACTTCCTCATCCACGGGTTGTGGGAACAGTATCACTGGAAGTATCACCGCGCCATTCTGTGTAGGCCAGTCCGCTGGGAAGTCACCCATCACGGTGTGGATTATCTCTTGCCTTCTCCGCTGGTGGAGGAACCGGAACTTCAGCCGCTGCCCTCAATGCTGGTGGGCACCTCTTTAGATGGTCCCGGGAAACCGTGGCCAAAGTGCCCCCTTGGTCACGACTGATCTGGTAGGCCTTCCTATCTTCCCATCCTGTGGGCTGTATGACATATGGGGTTCGCTCCCACTGATCATCCAGCTTGTGGGTCCTCCTCTTCCACTTCAGCACTACATCTCTAGGCTGGAAAGGGCCAGCAGACGCCTCCTGGTTGAAGCGCTGCTCCTGCTGTTCCCGACTCAGACTCAAGTTCTTATCAACATATTCCTGAATCTGTCGGTATTGCACCCTCCGCCGAGTTTCCCATTCAGCTGTCGAAGGGAGTGCTTCTGGGGCTTCCAATCCCATGTCCAGATCCACCGGTAGCCGGCCGGGGCGAGCCCTCATCAGGTATGCTGGGGTGCACTTCGTTGAGCTGGAAGGGATATTGTTGTACATATCGACCAAGTCAGGTAGCTTCTCCGGCCACAGGTTCCGCTCTTCTAGCGGCAACGTCTTGAGGAGGCCCAGGACCAAGTGGTTCATCTTCTCACACATGCCGTTGGTTTGGGCATGGTAAGGCGTGGTCCGGATCTTCTTGCAGCCGTACAACTGACAAAACTCATGGAACACCTCTGCTTCAAAGGCCGGGCCTTGGTCAGTAAGCACCCTCTCAGGGTATCCATGTGGTCGACAGAAATAAACCTGGAACGCCCTAGCGGCGGTACGGCCAGTTAGGTCTTTGACTGGAACAACCACCATGAACCGTGAATAGTGGTCTACTGTTAGAGCGTAGGTGTACCCACTTCGGCTGGGGGTGAGCTTTACATGGTCCAGGGCGACCAGCTCCAGCGGTTGATGTGTAACAATCGGGTGTAGGGGCGCCTTCTGGCTGGCCTCGTCCTTCCTTCTCAGTGTGCAAGGGCCGCACTCTCGGCACCAGGCCTCTACAGACTCCCGCATCCCGCTCCAATAGAACCGCTCTCTCAACAGCATTTCCAGCTTCTTCCATCCGAAGTGTCCGGCACTATCATGGTACGCTTCTAGAACGGTGGGCACATTAGCTTGGGGAATCACCAACTGGCGGATTTTCTCATGAGTCTTCGGGTTAATCAGCTCACGGTACAACTTCCCCTGGTGTATATACAGCCGGGTCCCTTCTCGCCACAGGCGTTGGGCTTCAGCTGAGGCGGCGGGGTCTATTCCAGCAGCGCCTTGCTCCACCAGGATCTTGACTAGGCGGACAGCGGGCGCCTGGTTTTGAGCTTCCTGCCACTCCTGACTGGGCAGCGGGTCCAGGTTCACCCGTTGTTGGCGGACATGCACCTCAGTTGGTGGCTGGTGAAATGCAGGCAACTCGATCTCTTCGAGGTAATCATCCTCGCACCCTTCTTCCGACAAGTGGGGCATCCGAGACAGTGCATCAGCATTAACGTTGGCACGACCGGCCCTGTATTTGATGGTGAAATCGTAGTTGGCTAGCCTGGCCACCCACCGCTGCTCCAACGTGCCCAACTTGGCCGTGTCCAGGTGGGTCAGCAGATTGTTATCCGTGAAAGCGGTGAATTTTATTGCGGCCAGGTAATGGCGGAACCGCTCGGTGATAGCCCACACCAGCGCCAGGAGCTCAAGCTTGAAAGAGCTGTAGTTCTCAGGATTCCTTTCAGCCGGTCGGAGCTTTCGGCTAGCATAAGCAATCACCTTTTCCTTCCCATCTTGGACCTGGGATAAGACTGCCCCCAAGCCCACATTGCTGTCATCGTTGTAGAGGATGAACGGGTAGCTGTAATCAGGATTTGCTAGGATCTCCTCTCCGGTCAAGGCCGCTTTCAGCTGGCGGAAGGATTCCTCATGCCTCTCTTCCCACACCAGTGGGGCTCCGAGGGGTCTTACCACCTTTGGTCTGTCCCACGAGGAGGTCTTGCATGGGGGCAGCCATCTTCGTGTACCCCTTGATGAAGCGACGGTAGTACCCCACCAGACCCAGAAACTGCCTTACTTCCCTCACTGTGGTTGGTCTTGGCCAGCCTTGGATGGCAGTGACCTTCTCGGGGTGGGGGCGACACCTTCTGCACCCACCACATGCCCCAGGTATTGCACTCTGGGTTTCAGCAGATGACACTTGGAGGGCTTCAACTTCATCCCGTATTTGGCAAGGGACGCGAACACCTCGGCCAGGTGCTCCAGGTGGGCTTCATATGTCTGGGAGTACACAATCACATCATCCAGGTATAACAAGACGGTCTCGAAATTTAGATGCCCCAGACAGCATTCCATCAGCCGTTGGAAGGTTCCAGGGGCGTTGCACAGCCCGAACGGCATACTATTGAATTCACAGAGCCCCATTGGGGTGGTGAAGGCAGTTTTCTCCCGGTCCTCGGGTGCCACGGCCACTTGCCAGTACCCGCTGGTGAGGTCAAGGGTAGAGAAGTAGTTTGTGGTTCTCAGTGCGGCCAAGGACTCTTCAATACGGGGCAGTGGGTAAGCATCTTTATGCGTGATCTGGTTAATCTTCCGGTAATCCACACACATCCGCATGGTGCCGTCCTTCTTAACCAGTATAAACGGGGCGGCCCAGGGACTACAGCTGTCCCTGATAACCCCTGCCTCCTTCATGTTCCTCAACATGTCCTTGGCACATTGGTAGTGTGCAGGGGGAATAGGCCTGTACCTCTCTTTGATAGGGGGGTGTTCACCGGTGGGGATATGGTGTTGGACCCCTTTAATCTGCCCAAAGTCTAGAGGATGTTTGCTAAAAACTTGCTCATACTCCCGTACCACCCGGTATACCCCTTTTTGTGATGTGTAGGGGTATCGTCAGTGCCTACATGTAACCGTCGGTGCCACTCATCTAACTCCCCTTGGGGCGGGTGAGTGCTGGCAGTCGGTGTTGAGGTTGGGGGAACTGCCTCGCGGATGGTGTGGGGATCCAGAGTGAGCAACTTGGCAAGTGTAGCGTACCGGGGAAGCCTGACTTCTTCCTCTCCACAGTTTAGCACCCTCACAGGCACTCTCCCTTTCTTTACATCTACCACCCCTCGGGCGGCCATTACTGTGGGCCAGTGCTTGGAGGCAGGGCCGGCGCCAGCACCCGGCAAACCCGGTCAAATGCCGGGGCCCTGAGCTGCCGGGGGGGCCCACTCGCGGTGGCAGGAGTGGCGCACCGCTACTCAGGGGGGCCCGGTGGCCGCGTTGTCACCGCCCCCCGCCGAGGATCGCGCTTTGAAATTGCATCGGCATCGCAGGTGCCGATACAATTGAGAGCAATGATGAGAGTGAGCGGCGCTTCTCCACGCTGTGACTATCGGCGTTCTGACAGCTCTGCAGAGGACCGCGGTGATGTCATCACTGCGCGCCTGCTGAGAGGTCAGCGACAGCAATGGACGACGCGCCAAGGAGACCGGATCAGCGGGGGAACGAGGAGAAGTGAGCCGCCCCCTCTACTGACACTGGGCTCCCCTGACTCACAGGCCGGCCACTACACAGCGGCACTAGTACACATAGGGACCCGGCAGCCGCTCTGCAGAGCCGGCTGCCGGGCCCCTATGTGTAGTGCCGCTGTGTAGTGGCCGACAATGCGACCGTCAGGGGGCCGGCCTGTGAGTCAGGGGAGCCCAGTGTCAGTAGAGGGGCCCCTGACCTGGAGAGGCCACCAGCCGTTTCTGAGCTGCAGGAGTGCTCCTGACCTGCACAGAAGACGGAATAAGCCATCCTGCAGGACCTGCGATGATGTCACGCCCATGTGACTGTGTGGAAGGAGACACAAGATGCCGGCAGAAAGCAAAGATAGTGAATCCTGAAGGAGATTTGGACACATGACTGGTAATAAGAAAAGAGGGCACATGAGGGGAAAGGGGGCTGCAGGGTGAGTGGCATATGAGGCCTGCAGACTGACAGAAGGATGTGAAGGGGTGCAGAGAGTTTGAGAGGGGTAAGTTGGGGTACAGGCAGGGTCAGATGTGGGCAGGGTATGTGAGATATGGGGGTGTAGTGTGTGTGATCTGGGGGGTGCAGGCTGTGTGAGATGTGGGGGTGTAGTGTGTATGATATGGGGGTGCAGGCTGTATGGGGAGCAGGGTGTGTGAGATATGGGGGTGTAGTGTGTGTGTGATCTGGGGGATGCAGGCTTTATGGGGAGCAGGGTGTGTTAGATATGGGGGCAGGGGAGTAACTACCGCGGTTGCAGGGGTCGGAAGGAGAAGAGAGGTACTTGTTTTTTTTATTTTGCTGGCTGCATGACACATGGAGGCCTGGGGGTGCTGGCTGCATGATACATGGAGGTCTATGGGACTACATAATAAACATGAAGGACACCTTATACATGGACTAGGGGTGCATTATACATGGAGGAGTATGGGGCTGCATAATACAATATGATTTATGGCGCTACATTATAATACATATAGGACTATGGGGGCTACATTATAATATATGGAGGAATATGGAGGCTACATTATAATATATGGAGGAATATGGAGGCTACCTTTTACATGGACTATGGGTGTGCGTTATAAAACTGGAGGCCTATGTGGTGCAGTATAATATATGGAGGACTATGTGGTGCAGTATAATATATGGAGGACTATGTGGTGCAGTATAATATATGGAGGACTATGTGGTGCAGTATAATATATGGAGGACTATGGGGTGAATTATAATACATGGAGAACTTTGGGGAAATGCATTGTAATAAATGGAGAACTATGGGGGTGCATTCTAATATATCAAGGGTTATGTGGGACCCTTTATATTATACGGAAGGCTATGTGGGGGCCATTATAGTATTTGGAGATCTATATACAAGGGGGGACAAAGATACAAGTATGGGATGGGAATGTTTTGTCCTGAGGGAAAAAGGCTCTTTCCCTCAGCACCCAGCTTTCCCATGCTCTGATATGGGAAAGCGGGTGCTGACGGAATGATGTATAGCAGAGCATGGGGAAGCTGGGTGCTGAGGACAAGATGGATATCAGAACATGGGAAAGCAGGGTACTGATAGAGGGATTTCAGATCATGGGAAACCTGGGCGCTGAGGGTAAGAGCCAAGTGTCAGCGTCATTATCCTGTACCCCAAGTGTCAGTGTCATTATTCCGTACCCTAAGTGTCGGTGTACGTGGAGGGGGGCCCCGGTCCAAATTTTGCACCAGGACCCATCAAACTCTAGTTACGCCACTGAGTATTAATCACTGTATTCTACATGAGGGTGCCTACTGCTATCTGGCTCTGCACTGTGCTGTATACAGGCTGTGCTATGTTATACAGCACAGCCTGTATATAGCACAGTGCAGAGCCAGATAGCAATAGGCACCCTCATGTAGCATACAGCTTGTATATAGCCTATATACAAGCTGTATGCTACATGAGGGTGCCTATTGCTATCTGGCTTTGCACTGTGCTATATACATGCTGTGCTATATACAAGCTGTATGCTACATGAGGGTGCCTAATGCTATCTGGCTCTGCACTGTGCTGTCTAGGTCTGCACTGTACTATATAGGTCTGTGTACTACATGAGGATACCTAATGCTATCTGGCTCTGCACTGTGTTATATAGGTGCTGTGTACTATATGAGGGTGCCTAATGCTATCTGGCTCTGCACTGTGTTATATAGGTGCTGTATGCTACATGAGGGTGCCTAATGCTATCTGGCTCTGCACTGTGCTGTCTAGGTCTGCACTGTACTATATAGGTCTGTGTACTACATGAGGATACCTAATGCTATCTGGCTCTGCACTGTGCTATATAGGTGCTGTGTACTACATTAGGGTGCCTAATGCTATCTGACTCTGCAATGTACTATATAGGGGCTGTGCACTACATAAGGGTGCTTAATGCTATCTGGCTCTGCACTGTGGTATATAGGGGCTATATACTACATGAGGTTGCCTAATGCTATCTGGCTCTGCACTGTGGTATTTAGGGGCTATATACTACATGAGGGTGCCTAATGCTATGTGTCTGCATTGTGCTATATGTGGGCTGTATACTACATAAAGGTGCCTAATGCTATCTAGGTCTGCATTGTGCTATATGGGGGCTGCTTGATGTTATATGGGGGCTGCATAGTGCATATGGGGGCTAAATAATACTATATGGAGGACAATGGGGGCTTCATAACACAATATGGGGGCTGCAAACTACTATACCCCCAGAGTTGTATGTCCCCTCCACCCAGGTGCTGTATACCCCCTTAGAGCTGTATGTTCCCTCCACCCAGGTACTGTATACCCCCTCAGAGCTGTATGTCCCCCCCCACCCCAGAGCTGTATACCCCCAGAGCTGCATGTCACCCCCCACCTCACAGCTGTTTGTCCCCCCCACCTCAGTCACTGCCCTCCTCTAGAGCTGTATGCCCCCCATTGCTGTATACCCCTTTCCTCAGTAATATATATTCCCCCAGTAATGTGTTTGTCCCCAGCCTCTCTTGTGATGTATATACAGCAGTGTTAGTGTGCTCTATGTGCGGCCATGTCTGTTAGACAAGCGGGGAGGTGAATGAGGCTGTTGCCGGCTTCCCAATATTATAAATATATATACAGGATAAATATATAAAAATAATGTGTGTGTGTGCGCGTGTGTGCGTGTGTGCGCGTGTGCGCGTGTGTGCGCGCGCATCTATGTATGTCAGTGTATATGACTGTGTATAGATTTATGTCTATTTATGTGTTTTTGTGAATTTCTCTTTAAATAAGTATGCATATGTATGCCTGTATGTGTATGTATCTGTGCATGTCTATGTGTGGAAGGGGCCCACTGAGACTCTTTTGCCCAGGGCCCACAAAAAACTGGAGCCGGCCCTGCTCGGAGGGCATGGGCTCTATCATGGCAGGGTAGTCACACCCCTGAGGCCCTACTGCTGCCCTACACCAAATCATCATCTCGCTCCTGGGGGGCACAGTCAGCGGGGCAACATCCATCACTCTCACCCCACCAATCTCTCCTCCTGTCGAGTTCACATGCTTGCGGTACATCAAGGCTCGGATCTCACGCTGCACAGCTCTCTGTCGGCTCCCCGCCGCTGTGGCGGCTAGCTGCTGCAGTAGGGTCAGCACGTCACTCATACAGTGTTCCATCACATTGGTTCCTAGCACTATCTTCGGGTTATGATCACTGGGTTCATTCATGATCACAATCATACCCTGGTGTTGCAGTTCAGCTCGCCCCACAGTCATAGCCACTTGTTTGTTTCCCACGTGGGTCAATGGGAGTCCATCAGCAGCAATCAGTGTTATACTAGCATCTGGGGGAGCCAGCTCGTCTGTCCCCCAATACCGTTGATACAATGTGTATGGTATGGTGGTTACCTGTGATCCGGTGTCCAGGAGAGCCATCACCGGTATGCCGTCCACAGCCACGGGGATTATGGGCCTGGCCCCGATGTACCGGTCCCGCCAGTCTGGGGGGCCATGGGGTTCTACTCCTGAGGATTGGCCCGTGGCCCCAGGGGTTGCTCGTTTAACGGACACCATCGGCAGTAATGGCCAAGCTTGCTGCACCTGTAACAGATTGGGGGCCCCCTCCGGGCTGTCGGCGAGCATCTTAGCAAGGTCCCCATCCATGCGGCGAACTCGAGCAGCGAGTTCTTCCATCGTCCCGCTTGGGGCTGCAGGTGCTGGAGGTGCTGGTGGGGTAGGAGCCACCACAACGGGAGCAATCTCAACCGGCCTCGGGGTTGGCTCAGGAGCTTCCAATGCTGGGAGTTGCAGAGCTTTGATGGCCCGTTCCTTCAATACGGCAAAGTCCACGTCAGGGTGTTCTAGGGCCCACAGCCGAAGCTGCTTGCGGTCCTCTGAGGACCTCATCCCCTGCACAAACTGCTCACTCAACATCTTGTTACTGTCCACACTGCTGATGGTATCCACCCGCTTCAGTGTGTGGAGTGCGGTTTGCAGGCGCAGAGCATAGTCCCGAATGCTATCTGCGGGCCGTTGTTGGCATTGATAGAACTGCTCCGCAACACTGCCTCGGTACGGGTCTCAAATGCAGTCTGCAGCTTTTCAAATATGGTGGCTACAGAGGACCGGTCCCCCTCAGCCCAGGTCTCAGCCTCTTGCTCAGCCGCGCCAGTTAGCTGCCCCAGCACTACCGCTGCACGTTGCTTATCAGTCAAGGGGTACAGTTCTAGCAGCGGACTAAGTTTTTTCCGGAAAACATGCAAGGCATCAGGTTTCCCATCGTACTGCGGTAGCCAGGTAGCTCCGGGCACATAGGGCAAAGAGAACGGCATCACCTGAGCGAGAGCTGGGGCCGCGGCGCCCCCCGCCAATGCGGCCGGGACCTGGGCAGGACCATTCCCATCTACGGGTACTCCCGCGGCTGCGTCCGCCGCTCCTCCAGCGGCTTCGTCGGGCGCAGACATCTTGTTTCCGTCCCCCTTAGTCTCTTTCCGGCTCCTCCTCTATAGGGGCGGGGTTTTGGCCTTCACACCTCCACTACTCGAGGAGACGCTCTAGCGGGAAATTTTTCGCGGCCAAGATGGCGGCTTTTCAAATTTTCCGGCTGGACACCTCCGGCGGTCACAAGGCGCTCCTCTACCGGACGGCAGAGCGGTAACATCCTGTTCGTGACGCCAAGTTGTCGCGGGCGGAGGAGGGGACGCTGCGCTCTCCCACTGCTCGGGTCCGGCCGCTGCTGCCGCTCGGTGGTGGCTCGAGCGGTGGGCCGGATCCCGGGGACTCGAGCGGCGCTCCTCGCCCATGAGTGAAAAGGGGATTTTGATGGTGGGGATTTGGTTATTGTCCGTGACGCCACCCACGGTTGTGGTGATATTGGTGACACCACCGCTGCTCTGGACGGGGATCCCGGGAGCAGTGACAGGGAGCAGCTTTGTTGTTAGTTCTCCCCTCCGTGGGTAGGGGGGTTGGTTGTCCCGGGGCCCGGTGATGGGGGTAGGGATGGATGGCAGGCGGGTTACGGGGCCTGGTGAGGTGCAGGGTCGTGGGGGCAGCGCTGTGCCGCACAGCACGGTGGTATTCAATGATGAGGACACAGTTCTCGGTAAAACACACGGCTGGATGGACGGGTCCCACAGACGGCTGCGGTGTTTCTCCTCCCAGCAGGTTGATGGTGACTGCCTTTCCCTGCACCTAGATACGGTAGATGGTTCCAATGGGTCCCACCGGTAACCTGCTCCCCAGCTTGGATATGAGCCGGAGGAGCCCCTTTTGCCCGCAGGCTCTGGCCCTGAGAAACGGTTGCCTTGGCGGTGGCGGTGTCTCCCTCACTTTGGTTGGACTGTTGCCTTCTGTCGGGACTTGGCTGTTGGGAAACCCAGGAGGTTCCCTTCACTAACGAATTTGGCAAATTCACGGCTACTCCTAGCCTTGCCGGGGTCCGTAAGCCCCTGCCAGATGGTGCTGGCTTCTCTTTGTGTACCGGTCCGGTACCGCCGGGCCACTGCCCGTCCACGGTCCTTACGGTAGACTCCAATCAGCCACTCCTGCAGACGGTCACCACCGTCTGCCAACCTTGCTGTCTCGCCCGGGCCACACACCCGGACCAACTTCAGGCTGGTCTCTTACTACTTTCCCTCCTTCCACTTTCACTTCCAAACTATCTGCCTGGTTTTCCCACCTCCAGGACTGTGAACTCCTCGGTGGGCGGGACCAACCGCCTGGCTCCACCCCCTGGTGTGATCATCAGCCCCTGGAGGAAGGCAACAAGGGTTTTGTGTTTGACTTCGGTGTGCCTGACCGGGAGTGTGGGGTGTGTGGATGTTGTGCTCTGTGGCCCCTGGCTTGTCCAGGGCGCCACATGGATAAAACATACACTTGGGCAGAGGAAATAAAATATATAATTATGTATTAAAAATGGTAAAACGGTCACTGAAAAAGACTAGGGCACAAACATGGAGTTTGCCGTCCACCCACACATTATGGCAGGCAGCTCTGCCAAGGCTAATAAAATAACGGGAGGCAAGAAGAGGCCGAGATGCTCCTGAGAAGAACATTATTACCCCTATACAAGTCACTGGTGCGACCGCACGTCTACACCAGAGACCACAATTGTACCCAGTATATAAGAAGGACATATCTGAACTGGAGCGGGTGCAGAGAAGAGCGACCGAGGTTATTATAAGAATGGGGGGGCTGCAGAAGATGGGTTATTAAACTGGGGGTTACTTCAGGGAGATGTTACTATGATGTATATGAGGGGGCAGTATGGAGCAGGGGTTGGCTGGCAAATATTGGCCTGGGGTACAAGCGCACAGCTGTGGTCCCTAAGCAGCCGCACATCCTTAGGGCTCATTCACACGACCATAGTTAGAGTCTGACTGATCGCACCGCACATGGACAGTGTTATTCAGGGGGCAGTGGAGAGGAGCGACACTTTCCATGATTGAATTGGTGTGTGACAAAAATACAGTGCACGAGTTTCTTGTGTAAATTGGAGGAGACTGGCTTAAGGCTATGGCTGCACAAAAAAACGGATCCCATTAGTAAAGCATCCGAGAAAACAATGTTCAGCATGACCCTCAGAACGGTGTTTGATAGACTTGTGTGAACCCGGCCTTATATGAGCTGGAGTAACGAGGAGATGGCCATGGTCAATTCAATTCTCATATGTCGCTCGGTGGGAATACAGGGAAATCGTGACTGATCATGGTGCCCTACCTGAAGGACCTCAGAAAACTAAAGGAGCACACAAAACCCCTCCAATATAGAGAAGCAGAGGCCGATCCAAGCTGAGGGCCCCGATATAACAACAGAGCCACATTTACTGTGTATACATTGTGTAAGTCAGGGGTCTCAAACTCAGAAAAAAAAATAATTTGAGGGGCCGCATTCTTTTCAGGACAAAGTGACATTGGTAGTGGTACTAAAATATATTATATATATATATATATATATATATATATATATATTATATATTATATATATATATATATATATATATATATATATATATATATATATATATATATATATATATATATATATATATATATATATCGCACACTTTTTTTGTAAGTAATACAGTTTTATTTACAATAAGCACTGCATAGTAATTTTGGCCAACATCTTGTAGTAATGTGCCCCATCCTGTTCCCCATTCTGTAAAAATGTGCGCATCTGTGGCGCCCCTGACCTGGTCAGGCACCACTGAGTACTGCACCCATGCTGGGGACAGTACAATACAGGTAATCCAGAAGGCTGACCGGGGTGTGGAACACAGGCGCATAGTGATCAGGTCTCACACATGTACCTATGAGAGGACCCCTGGGGATCCCAGGAGGGGGTGAAGCAGGAGCATGGCCTCCATCTCCTCTCAAGGGGTGTGGTAAGAGTCTGGTTGCTAGGTGGCGTAGGCAAGAACAGGAGAGGAGGGGAAGTGAGTCAGTTAGGGCAGAACTCCATAGGGCTCAGTGAGGAGCAGACCTGTGGGGCTGTTGCTGTCTAACAGCGCCCGCGCAGTGGCTACTGACGGGGGAGAACGGTCAACTAGGAGGGCTACCCGAAATCCATCTTCAGCTAAAGAAAGGGCACGGAGTGGGAAGTAAGGAGACTGCTAGAGAGTACCAGGCCCAAACGGGCGGCAGATCCCGGAGCGGAGATAGATCCAACTTTCTTTTGCTAAACCTGCCGGTGTGGGGCTCTCAAAGCCCACGCCACAACACCACAAAAGCCGCAGCCATGTAACCGCAGTGAGGGCCCATAGCTCACAGGAGGCAAGAAGCTGGAGTGGCCTGGTCCGGGGAACAAGCAAACGGCAAACAAAAGGGGGAGAGAGGCTGCAGCATCTTCCCTGGGTGACCCCCATAGGGACTAAAAGTCGGGGTTACCCCAAACCACCAAGGGCTAAGGAAGGCGAGTTAGTAGTCACCCTCACAAGTCAGCCTGAAGGACACTTGGTTCCCACTTGGTTCATCCCAGCTACGCCCGGGTCACTCACCCTGCCATCAACTGTGAGTAAAAACCCTGAAAGACATCCTGCCTGTGTTGAGTCATTCTGCGCCTTGTAGTTCTACACATCTACACAGGGCCCTGGGGCTTGCCTCACTCTCAGGGGGCTATTCCAACTAACTGCACTCACCATCAGCCCCAGGCGCCCCTCAACCTGCAGTGGCGGTCCCCCCCCCACTGACCGCAATACTGAGAGTGGCGTCACGACAAGAAGAAGATCTCCTACCTGTGACAGATCCAGCTGAGTGGAGTCCCTGAAGGTAATGCACCGACACAACACCTGTGGGGCTTCACACATCCTTGCCCCCTTGTAGCAATGTGCCCCATGCAGGTCCCCTTCTTATAATGATGTGCCCCCATGCAGGTCCCCTTCTTGTGGTAATATGCCCCATATGCAGGTCCCCTTCCTATAGTAATGTGCTTCATGCAGGTCCCTTTCTTGTATTAATGTGCCCCATGCATGTCTTCTTGTAGTAATCACACACACACACACACACACACACACACACACTGTGCAGCCTCAGCTAACACACACACACACACACACACACACACACACACCCTGTGCAGGCTCAGCCAGCGGCAGAAGCACACAAAAACATTCTGCTCAGCTATCCTCCGTCGGCTCAGCAGCACGCAGCCATGTGGACCCGATAATGATCACAGCTCCTGCCTGTCACTGCTGAACTTTCTGCCGGCGCGTGCAGAGCACTCAGAGCAGTTCTCACTGCACAACAGCCACTGGCCAATCACAGGTAAGCGTCTGAGGTCATATGGAGCAGGTGCTTGCCTCTGATTGGCAGGCGGCTGTTATTGTGTTCTGCAGCGAGAACTTTACTGTGCCCGGCAAAGGCAAAACTGTAAACTGAAATAGATAGCTGGAGGCTGCGGCCTCTTGCACCGGTCGCCATCTTTACTGGGTCCACGGGCCAGCGGGCCGCAAGAAGCCACCTGAAGGGCCGCATGTTTGAGACCCCTGGTGTAAGTGATGCAAAAACACTGCTAAGTGGTGGGGAAAAGCGTGTGGCGTGGAAATGACATGTCCTCAGAGAACACATCCACCTAACCTGATCTGTTCCCCCTAACACGGAGTACATGTAGTACTCACTGACCGCAGTCTTCTCAGAGACACCGGTCACATAGTAATCGGTATACTGGACGTGCTTGTGTGGCGCCCCCTGACCTGGTCAGGCACCACTGAGTACTGCACCCATGCTGGGGACAGTACAATACAGGTAATCCAGATGGCTGATAGGGGGTGTGGAACACAGGCGCATAGTGACCAGGTCTCACACATGTACCCATGAGAGGACCCCTGGGGATCCCAGGAGGGGGCAAAGCCTATACCTCCACTGGAATAGTGGCAGGGGGTTAAAAAGCCTCCATCTCCTCTCAAGGGGTGTGGTGGAGAGTCTGGTTGCTAGGTGGCGTAGGCAAGAACAGGAGAGGAGGAGCAGTGAGTCAGTTAGAAGAGAACTCCAGAGGGCTCGGTGAGGAGCAGACCTGTGGGGCTGATGCTGTCTAACAGCGCCCGCGCAGTGGCTACAGACGGGGGAGAACGGTCAACTAGGAGTGCTGCCTGAAAGCCAGCTTCAGCTAGAGAGTGCACGGAGTGGGAAGTAAGGAGACTTCTAGAGAGCACCAGGCCCAACCGGGCGGCAGATCCCGAAGCGAGGATAGATTCACCTTTCCCTGCTAAACCTGCCGGTGTGGGGCTCTTACAGCCCACACCACAACAACCAAAAGCCGCAGCCACGTAACCGCAAGTAGGGCCCATAGGTCACAGGAGGCAAGAGGCTGGAGTGGCCTGGCCCGGGGGAACAAGCACACGGCAACACAAGAAGGGGAGAGAGGCTTGGAGCATCTTCCCTGGGTGACCCCCATAGGGACTCAAAGTCGGGGTCACCCCAAACCACCAAGGGCTAAGGAAGGCGAGTTTGTAGTCACCCTCATACAGTCAGCCGGAAGGATACCTGGTTCCCACCTGGTTCATCCCAGCTACGCCCGGGTTACTCACCCTGCCACCTGAAGTGAGTAAAAACCCTGAAAGACACTCTGCCTGTGTGTGGTCATTTTGCGACTTGTGGTACTACAGCTTTACAAAGGGCCCTGGGGCTTGCCTCACTCTCAGGAGGCTACTACACCCGACTGCGCCCACCATCAGCCCCAGGCGTCCTCTAACCTGCAGTGGCGGTCCCCTCTGACCGCAAATACTGAGAGTGGCGTCACGATCAAAAACTGAAGATTCCCTACCTGTGACCAGATCCAGCCGAGTGGAGTCCCTGAAGGTAATGCACCGACACTACACCTGTGGGGCTTCACACTTGATTATGTGCACAGTGTCCTATGCACTGACTGATCCCACCAGGCTGCAGGACCTCACCTATAAATGTTTAGCTGTATAGGATATGTAATGTATGCGGCCCTGTAGGATCAGACATCACAGGATGTAATGTATACTTCTGCCTGTAGTCGCTATGAGAATCACCAAGTTATTGCTGCAGCTTGAACTTTCCTGCAGATCGGGTGACGCTGTAGATTATAACTCCCACTGACCGTGAAACCTGATCTGTGTGAAGGATCGAGCTGCTGCAATAGCGCACATCGCACCTCAGCTACAGCGGATGCTGATCCAATGCAGAATCCAGCCCTGGAGATATAAAAAGGTGAGCAGTGTCCTGTTCCCTTCACACCATTGGAACGTCAGACCTCCTGCCCCTGCACTATGCTCATCCACCCTGCCCCCAAGCTCCTTTCTGGTGAGTAGCAGTTGCCAGGTGCCTTGGGGATGTGAGTTCAGCAGAGGCAGCTCATAGTGTGCAGTGTGTGCGGTCCGGTATCACACATTCAAATATACATTGCCCCAGTCTGCTTTAGAAGACATATGCCAGCAAAGTGTGGCCCCCTGGTGGCTCCGAGCTGGCCCCCTGGTGACTATAGGTCAGCCCCCTGGTGGCTATAAGCCGGCCCCCTGGTGGCTATAAGCCGGCCCCCTGGTGGCTATAAGCCGGCCCCCTGGTGGCTATAAGCCGGCCCACTGGCGGCTATAGGCCGGCCCACTGGCGGCTATAGGCCGGCCCACTGGCGGCTATAGGCCGGCTCCCTGACCAAGACAGCCAAAGAGCTGAAAACAGAGGTGGCACCATGCCCTTTGCATCCCAATGTCACAGATATCTGAATCCAGTGAGTACTTTGGTGGGGAACAGAGTTGAGTGAATTGGGCCATTTTCCCTATTTTTGCCATACTTGGTTGCCACTTCAATCACCGTGCTGCTCGTTACACCATTATCCGTGATAGTTAGGGACGAGCCCCGATACGGTCTGTGGTTACTATATACAGGACACAAGGCTACTCACAGCATTCATGTAGTTTCCAGCTTTCAGCACCAGATGGATGATCACATGCAGATCCTCGCACTGCAGCAGTTCTGAAACCATACAAGATGCAGCAGTGAGCAGGGTGGTTCAGGGCGGGGGGTGCACAATGGGGTCTCATACGGTCACCACTTATTGGGGCCGAGCCTGGATCTGGATATGGTGAAGAGTCAGATTTAACATGATTCCAGCTTTACATCCAGGTTGGGGAAATAAATAGCAAACTACCTCAACTTTCATGTAGAAGTGATGTTCCACATTGGAAAACACTACAAAGCTCACCTGTAGCAGCCGCCATCTGCACCTCCACCGCTTGCTTCAAAGAATTTAGCTGCGGAAAGAACTCTTCCTTCAGGATCATCACTTGAAGTCGTTGGTGGAAGCTACAAATGAGAAATTAGGGTCAGTGAGTTGCAGAGGAGACGGGGGGGGGGGGGGGGGGGGAGGGGTAAATCAGCAAACCAAAAAGGAGATCAGGGTGGGGTCAGGTCCAGTGAGGAGGAGGAGGTCAGGGTAGGATGGCTGGCAGGTCAGAGAGATGGAGGTGGGGTCCAGTGAGGAGATCAGGGTGAGATGACTGGCAGGTCAGAGAGATCAGGGTGGGGTGGTTGGCAGGTCACAGAGATCAAGGTGGGGTCCAGAGGAAAGATCAGGGTGAGGTGGCTGGAAGGTCAGAGACATCAGGGTGTGATCCAGTGATGAGATCAGGGCGATGTAGTTTTGCAGACCGCAAAGATCAGGGTGGGCCCAGTGAGGAAGACCAGGGTGGGGTGGTTGGAAAGCTCAGAGATCAGGATGGGGTCCAGTGAGAAGATAGTGTGACGCCCTGGGCAAGCCAGGGGTCACAGGTAATGACATCACCACACCCTACACCCCGGTTAGGTACACCTAAGCTAGACCAGAAACCCTTGTTGCCCTCCCCAGGGGCTGATGTCCACACCAGGGGGTGGAGCCAGGCGGTTGGTCTCCACCCACTGAGGAGTTCACAGTCCTGGAGGAGGGAAAACACAGGCAGTTAGAGTTTGGAGGAGGAAGGGAGAGGAGTTGAGTGGTAGAGGAGCAAGTGGAAGGAGAAAAAGTGACAGTTTGAGAGCCTGAAGTTAGTCCGGGTGTGTGCCCCGGACAGAGACAGCAAGGTTAGCAGACGGCGGTGACCGTCTGCAGTGGAGGCTGATCGGAGTTGCCGTAAGGACCATGGACGGGTGGTGGCCCGGCGGTACCGGACCGGTACACATGGAGGCACCATTGGCAGGGGCCTTTCGGATCCCGGCAAGGCTTGGAGTCGCCGTAAATTTTGCAAATCCGTCAGTGAAGGGGGACCCTCCGGGTCTCCAAACAGCTAAGTCCCGATTGAAGGCAACAGTCCAACCGTATGAGAGAGACACCGCCACCGCCAAGGCACCAGGTTCTCAGGGCCAGCGCCTGCGGGCAAAGAGGGGCTCCTCCGGCCCATATCCAAGTCGGGGAGCGGGTTACCGGGTGGGAACCCATCGCTACCAACAATACACAAGGTGCAGGGAAAGAGACAGTCACCGTTAACTACCGGAGAAAAGCAACAGCAGCCGTCCGTGGGAACCGTCTTTCCAGGCCTTGTGTTTTACCGAGAACTGTGTCAGCGTCTCAGGCTGAACGAAGTACCCACCGTGCCGTACGGCACAGCGCTGCCCCCGCGACCCTGCACCTCACCAGGCCCCGCACACCGGCTGCCATCCACCCTTACCCCATCACCGGGCCCCAGGACAACCAACCCCCTACCCACGAGGGGAGAAATAACAAAGCTGCTCCCTGTCACCGCTCCCGGGATCCCCATACAGAGCCAGCGTGGCGTCCACACAATCACCACAACCGTGGGTGGCGTCACGGACAATAAATCCCCAAAACCAATCCCCCTTTTCACTCATGGGCGAGGGAGCGCCCGCTCGAGTCCATGGGATCCGGCCCATCGCTCGAGCCACCGAGCAGCAGAGGCCGCAGCAGCCGGACCCGAGCAGTGGGAGAGCGCGGCGTCCCCTCCTCCGCCCGCGACAATAGTGTGAGGGCAGAGAAGGAGGTCAGGTCGGAGAAAAGATCGGAGGGGGGGGAAAAGGGGGGAGTGGTCACCAGACCAGAGAGGAGATAAAGAGGGGGTGGGCCGATTAGCACACTAGATAAGAGATCAGGGGGAGGGGGTAAGCACATCAGAGGAGATAAAAGGGGGGTGGGTCAGCAGGCCAAAGAAGAGAGAGATACGGAGGGGGAGTGGTTGCAGGTCAGTGAGGTGATATGGATGGGGTAAGCAGGCCAAATAGGGGGTGAGGGGGGGTGGTTGCAGAACATTGGGGTGATCAGGGTGCGGGGCCATAGGCTTGACAGAATATCATGGTGAGGAGGAAATCAGAGTGGAGAGGAGATGGAGGTCAGTAGGTGGATAGGCGTTTGGCAGAAGAGGAGATTGGGTTGGTAGGTGGATAGGACATAGGTTCAGTAATAGGCTCGGTTGTCCGATTTCACCTGGGAATTTCCACCAACATCACCATAAAATGTTCTGGATCAGACAAGCGGCTTCGGTCTCCTTTAAATGCTCGAAGTCTTTTCATCTGTAAATAAGGAGAAGAGGGGGATCAACATCACATCAACAAGGCAAGATCACCTCCAGTGTAAAGACCAGGGGAGGCGGCGGAGGCCGTCAGCCTACACACCAGGGGAGGCGGCGGAGGCCGTCAGCCTACACACCAGGGGAGGCGGTGGAGGCCGTCAGCCTACACACCAGGGGAGGCGGCGGAGGCCGTCAGCCTACACACCAGGGGAGGCGGCGGAGGCAGTCAGCCTACACACCAGGGGAGGCGGCGGAGGCAGTCAGTCTATATACTAGGTAATGAATGGATATATTAGAGGGCGGACATGAGCTCTGCTGGGTCCTGTTTTTACTGAGAGGTTTCATGGTCCTCTGTCTTATTACTGCGCAGCTATCATTAAATTCTTGAGATCATAGTGTCTGGATATGGAGGTTCTTACTTTACAGCCCAATCACCTACCTCATCCTTTTCTGGGAGAAGTCGCAGCAGCTCCCCCATCTTCTCTGCCCCAAAGTTTGATCCCACGCCTTGCTTTATGTCTGCGATCATCACCTGCACAGGTCTGCGGAGATTTCAGACAAACATGACATGATGGAGAAGGATCAGAAACATGAAAGTCTCATATACATGTTCCCTGGCTCTTGCGCCATGAACCCCTGCCCATCACTCCACTTGCCCCATGTGCCCCCACCCCACGTGCCCCAGCCGATGCAACACCCTGCATGCCCTGGCCATTACCCCGCATGCTCCGAGCCACCACTGCCCCAGATGTGCCTGCTGTCGCCCCATGTTCCCCGACCATTGCCTCATGTGCCCACACCCCACATGCCGCAGCTGACAACACCCCACGTGCTACAGGCCACCACTGCCCTACTTGCCCCGTGTGTCCCTGCCGTTCTGCATTCCCCGACCATTGCCCCATGTGCCCCAGCTGTCGCCCCCTCAGCCCTACCCCGTGCAACCCCGAACTCACCTCTTAAACTGCTTTAAGAAGATTCCGAGGTTCATGCTCTTCTTAGCGTCCAACAGAGACACCTACACAAAAAACATCAAGACATGAAAGACATTCCATGGACCGATCCGGATTTCTTCTGCCCCTCCCTGCACTGCCATAGAATCCTGCAGGAACTAAACCCAATTCCATTATTGTATTGCGGGTTTTATACTATTACGGCATTATCGTCTGGTAAGAGAATGACTAAAAAAAAAAAAAACCAAAAATATATATATATATATATATATATATATATATATATATATATATATATATATATATATATATATATATAATATATATATATATATATATATATATATATATATATATATACAATCCCTGACAGAAGTTCCAGCACTTATCCATGTTGTGTAAATGAAAGCTTATAACCTGACTTTAAATTCATCCATTGGTTTTATAAATTACTCTTGAAAGCTGAAACCCTCCCAAATTTGGTTTTGGACGAAAGTTTTGTCGCCCACAGAAAGTAATGTGAAATTTAAACAAATAACTAACTAATACATACATACATACACATACATACATCACAAACTATACACATTTTTGTTTTTTTTCTTTTTATTATTTTTAGGTCCTCATAGAGGACTTGAATCTGCAGTTGCCCGATCACTTAGTGTTGAAGAATTTGGTAGAAATCATGGTCTATGAAGCTCAATCAGGATATTCCAAAATGACAGCAGCCAGGGACTTCAATTACACTCGTTTAATTTTTCTAACAAATACAGATGGAATTGTTAACATTCCAGATGGCATACCACTTTTTCAGAGCAATGTATCACATTATCTGACAAGTTATGGATAAGTCTACAGAACCAGTGTCAGTAACCGTACATGACTACAGCATTAGTACGTGACTATAGCACTGGAACCATCAGCTGTACATGAATACATCACCAGAACAACCATTAGTGCATGAATACAGCACTGAGCTTAGTGCAGTGATAAGTTTCACACAATACAAGTGTGTCATTTTAACGCGCAGACCACGTAGCCAGAGTTACCCCAATCCATATCAGTCACCATTTGACTACATCTTACTCAGTACTTTGTGCTAGGAGAGATTTCTTGACTTTTTGGCTTATTTGATAAACTTTGTATCATCCGAGAAAGTGAAGATTTAGAACGATTCTGCACGGATAGTCTCATCTATCTGGTCGTGTCCTATAACATCGATTCAGGGAAACATTTCACAATAAGGTGTCCGGTGTGGAACGTGGAGCAGCGATGTCTAGAGATGATCAAACACCAAAAACACTGACAGTTCAGGAAACCTGAAGATATTCCCTGGTGCAGCACGAATAACGGTGGGTTCTGCCGTTACATCTGCTATTACCAGTATCCAGAGACGGGAAGATTGCCATTAGTATTGGAGACTAGCTGTCACGCCCAGCCCGTCCGCACAGTCACGCCTGGCTCATCCACAGCCTCATGCCCGGCCGTCACCCAACCAGTGTGAGGTTGTCCTCCTGGATGACATTGCTATAGAATAAAGCGTGATCTGTTCTGGGATCCAATGAGGAGATGCAGATCTGTCATTCATGGTCAGTCTCCTGTGATCTGGTTTATCATTACGGTTTTAGAAATGTCCAAATAATCCATTGAAGGACTGTGGTTGGAGGCCAGGATCCTCTGCATCTCGGGAGAAGGATGTGGATGGAGGCTGGGATCCTCTGCATCTCGGGAGAAGGATGTGGATGGAGGCCAGGATCCTCTGCATCTCGGGAGAAGGATGTGGATGGAGGCTGGGATCCTCTGCATCTCGGGAGAAGGATGTGGATGGAGGCTGGGATCCTCTGCATCTCGGGAGAAGGATGTGGATGGAGGCCGGGATTCTCTGCATCTCGGGAGAAGGATGTGGATGGAGGCCGGGATTCTCTGCATCTCGGGAGAAGGCTCCTCCAGGCCAGTGATGATGTGATGATTTTGGTGATTATGTGGAGTCATTGCGGGATTACGCACAGTAATTATAGACCAACACTGTTTATTACTTTCTGCTCTGTCATTTTCTACTGCTCTTATGTGTATTTAGTGGATAATGGTCGCGTGTCTCAGCCTCCAGTGTGGGTTATATTAGTTCACTCACACTTAATAGTGTTTAGTTTAGGTCAAGAGACCCATAACAGTAATACTGACAGGGGCCAACCCCAAACTGTGGCCTATGCCATAATGACTGCAGGGTGCCTGAGCCAGATGCTGCTCCACAACCGGCTGTACATAGAAGCAGTACCGCGCGTCTATGATGTCATGGGGAAGGATTCCTCTACTAACATGGCGGCTGGAAGTGGGGCAGTGCTTTAATGTGGGATCCACTGCACAGTAGATTTCTGAGTGGGCCATTTCAAAAGGATGCTGGGAACTGTAACATCAGTCCCCTGTAACATCAGTCCCCTGAAGAAGCAGAACGCGAAACATGCTGAGGAGCAGGTTCAGTGATGTGTAAGCATCTTATGTGAGATATTCATAAGAGGCTGTGTATGTGTAGGGATATATGTAGCAATATCTGTAGTGATATATGTAGCGATATACAGTATGTTATAATGTCGCGGGCGGGGGACAGATCACAACCGGGGGGGCGCTCGAGGCACTCAGATCCGGGCAGTGGCTGTGTCTCAAGTGGCAGCCGGATCCGGGGCTCATGCAGCGGCCTGTCGCCCACGAGTGAAAAGGGGTTATTTACAAGGGACACAGTCTTGGCGGTCACGCCACCCGTGGGTTGCGGTAAGGGATGGGGACACCGCCGCTGCCTTGTATGTGGGTGCCCGGGGCTGATGGAGTGGGGCAGCAAGTTGGGATCCCCTCCACGGGTAGGGGAGGTATAGTCCCGGGGCCCAGAGAATGGTGAGGGATTGCAGGGAGCAGGAAACTCACAGTTCGGTTGTCGTGGTGCTGGATGAGCTGCTGATGATTTGGATGGTCAGTCACACAGTCTGTATTGTAAACCAAATTGCCAATGGCTGGTCACCTTTGGCAGGTGTTTTCAGGTCCCACACCCAGATATACAGCCAGGGGCCCTTTTCTTCCACATGCTCTGTCTGTCTCTTTCTTGCCTGGACTAGTCCGCTTGAACGGCCTCCGGACCAGATCCCCTCTCGGCACCGGCGGGCTACAACCCTGTCCCGGTCGGCCTCAGGTTCCCCGCGACCGGATCTCCGTGCCTGTGGCCCTCCCTGCCACCTAGTCCGGGGCTCCAACCCCGACTACCAACCTCTCCAGGGAGCTCCAACTCCCTCCTGTCAGCTCTTCACTGACTACAGCTCAAACTGAAGCTAAACTCTGCTCTGTCACTTTCTAAGCTCTTTCGATCCCTCCCATTTTCCTGGGGAGGGGGTGAGTAGGGCCTGATTGGCTGGTGTATATCTGTGTGGGGACTGTGTTAGTGCCAAGGAGGAGAAAGGCCTGCACTTTGGTGGATTTGTGCAGGCTTTGTGACAACCTGGTTTTGCCAGGGCGTCACACACCCCCTTGGTAAAACACAGCCCGTCCTCGGTCTGTCCGGCCACCGACATTTATTTTTCTGTTTCTGCAATTGAAAAAGATAAAGTAAACCATTTCAAAACATTTTTAACGTTACGAAACTGTCCTGGAGAAAGAGGTACCAAGTCCCGCTACAAAGTCCATAGAAAAACATTTTACAACCGCTGCCAGCGCAGCCTCCAGTGCAGCTACTTTCTTCAACTATTTAACTTAAACTGTCCTGCCACCCTCCACCTGGGGATCCAAATGGCCTCCTCCATGGAACAGGAGGACGTTCAACAAGGATGCAGTCCTTAAACAGTCATCTGGTAACTTAACTTGTGAACAATAGAACATTCGGGTAGCTTACTGTTGCTGTGCCTCCCAGTACGGGGTATGGGTTCCGTGCTCTGCCTCCTGCTCAGGAGCCAGGCTCTCTCGGATGCCCTCGGCGCCGGCGACGACCGGCCTTTCATACTGCTGTGGGCCCCACCGATCAGTGGCCTGCTCAGCCTCTCTGCAGGTGCACTCCGGCTGCTCCACAGCCGGGACTGGGTACTTGGGAGTGGTTGGCGCTGCTACTGGGGTAGACTTCAGGTCGGTGGCAGCATCCGTTGCAGCCGGGCGGACTGCCGGAGCCGACATCACCGTTGCGGCCATGCTCGGGGCTGGGTGAGAGGTCATCGGGGTTGCGGCCTGCTGTGACATCTTGCAGCGTTGGTGTCCAGGAATGGGTTTCTGCAGAGTCCTGGTGTCCCTGCACTTTACAGTTCTGGTTACATGCCGCTCCTTTACCTTCCCCCTTGGTTTTTGACAGTCTCGCGGGACCCACTGTCCTTTGCAATTCCTGCTTTGGGAGTTACCGGGTTCCATCCGCGTTCTTAGGGGGTGGGGCTTCAACTTCGCGCCTTTTTCAGGGAAGAAGATTATGACGTTTTAGCGCCAAAGATGCCAGGCAAGATGGCAGCAGCTCAAAATTTTTCAACAGTGCACGCAATTCAAAGCAAGGCGCACGTCATCAAAGTCTACAGATGGGGTAGGAATCCTGTTCGTGACTCCAGGTTCGGGTTGTTGCGGGCGGGGGGCGCTGCCGCTTCTCTCGGGGGGCCTGCTCGGATCCGGGTTACTGCTATGGCTCGAGTGGTGACCAGACCCGGGCTCCCACAGCCGCCCGTCCTCACAACCATCGGGAAGGGGATATTTACAAGGGAGGTTGTTGTGTCACCCGTGGTTTGCGGTGAGGGATGTTGGCACCACCACTGCCTATTGATGGGGCGCCTCGGACTGATTGAGCGGGGGCAGCAAGATGGGATCCTCTCCACGGGTAGGGGAGGTGTAGTCCCGGGGCCCACGGATCGAACACGGGAATGATGGCTGCTGGAGGTGGCGCGCCGGGCCAGACCGGGGAACAATGGTGTACTCCAGTTCAGTAATTTCACACAAGTCCAGTAGTAAACCAAGTTGCCAGTGGCCGGATGCCTTAGTAGGGTGCATTCGGGTCCTGCACCCAGGTTAATGAACAGGTATCCCTTCCTCCTGCACTTTGTGTTTGTCTCTCCTTTTGGACGACTTTGCATGGAACGGAGAAGTCCACTCCTGGTTCTGTGTGTAGTTGGGAGCTCTGGCCCGCGAAAGCTGACCCTTGAGATCTCAGTGGGTTCTGGCGGACACCCTATCCCCCGCGTTGGGCTTCCGTTTCGCTCTATCTGGGCAGTTAATAGGACAACATCTGGAACCTGGTCCCGGCTGGTTAATTGGAGAGGGGCTTGCAACCTTCCTCGCCCTAGGGTCTAGGCACCCCGACTGTGCACGGCCTCCGGACCGGATTCCCGCTGTCGGCACCGGCGGGCTACAACCCTGCCCCGGTCCACTTTAGGTCTCCCGTGACCGGATCTCCGTCGCCTGTGGCCCTATTCACCGTCTGCCATCTAGCCTGGTAGTCCAAGGGCTACTACCCCTGATTACACTGTACACTTTGCTCCTCAGGATTTGACTCCTACTTCACTTCAACTTCAAACTCAACTCAAACTGAACTGACGTGTTCCCGCCTCTGACCCCTCAGGACCCCTAGGTGGGCGTCCTCATCCGCCTGATCCCACCCACTGGTATGTCCCTATTGTCATGGAGGGGGTGGCTAGGGTTTAATGGCTGTGTGTTATGCCTAAGTGTGGGTTTCTGGTGGTGACAAAGAATGTACACCTTTGTGACTACCTGGTTTTGCCAGGGCGTCACAATAATATATGTAGCGCACAGTGAGAATATTACCCTTGTGTGCGTATGTATTCAATAACCCCTACAAATATGGCATGGGTGTTGTAGCATCCAGAGATTGCAGAACATGCAAGAGAGATGAATCTGAAATGAAAGCGCTACGGAATATGTAGGTGCTATATAAATAAAAATATTAACCTGCAGGGACTCCTAGAAGGAGCCAAAACCTCAGGACTGAGCAGAGACGATAGGACGATTTGTGTGTGGGATAGCTGGGGGACGTTTTTGTGGCTCGCACAGGTGGAAGCGGGCGTTCCAGATAGAGGAAGACAGGATCCATCTCCAGCAATGTCCATAAGCTGTAGAAGCAGGAGACAGCCGCAGAGTGAGACACTTCAGGAAGGCATGAACCCTGCGGCCTGCCTCCCCAAGACGACACAACAGACCCCGCAGCTGCCAGACCCCGGGGGCGCCCTGTGTAAAGCGGCCGACTACGGGGCGTCCTGCGCGCACAGCGCGATTGTACGGAGGATTTCTCTGTTTGCGTACGGGGCGAGCCATTAACTCTCGTGTAGTGCACCACAGTCGTAATGAAGAACTCGCCCGAGCGCACTCCCCTACATCATGAAGCGGCCGGCACATGTTCCTGGGGTAACTTATGATGGAATTCGTGGCTAGCGTCTCCTCCCACCCATGCTACACTCCTATGGCATAGCTGGATGGGAATGGAGGGTGAACCCCAAAAGTTGCAATATTTTGTGCGACTGTTGAGTTGCAAAAATGCTTTGATTAAGGAGTTGACGCCATGTTGTAACGCAGGCGCCTTCATGAATCGGTTTCAGAGAAGCCGCCGGCATGTAGCCGGGACACAGCCGATGGCCGGTTACTCACCCGCTGCCGGGACCTCTTCATGGCTCTTCAGCTTTGCTGGGGAGAGCGGCTTCTGAAGGGAAGCTTAACTATCTCTGTGCGACTGTTAAAGTTTTCCTGATGGCCGAGGTCAGGGACAATGTATTAAAAATAACATTAGTTACTTTTTAACCCTTTGCCCCACAGCCAATTCCCGTTCTGGCGTTTTCATTTTTCCACACCGGTATGATTCCGGCGAAACCAAACCAGTCGGGTTATTTTTTTTAGGAGAAAAAAAAAGAAAAAAAAAAAACACTGAAATTACTTAATTTTTTTTTTTTTATTGTGTTGCCATTTTTTGAGACAGGTTTTCATTTCTTACTGAATAGAGCGGTGGGAGGTCGGGTGTTTTTGCAAGGCGAGGTGACATTTGGATAGAGCGGTGTGAGGTCGGGCGGTTTCGCGGGATGAGGTGACATTTGGATGGAGCGGTGTGAGGTCGGGTGTTTTCATGGGGCGAGGGGACATTTGGATGGAGCGGTGTGAGGTCGGGCGTTTTCATGGGGCGAGGTGACATTTGGATGGAGCGGTGTGAGGTCGGGCGGTTTCATGGGGCGAGGTGACATTTGGATGGAGCGGTGTGAGGTCAGGCGGTTTCACGGGGCGAGGTGGCATTTGGATGGAGCGGTGTGAGGTCAGGCGGTTTCACAGGGCGAGGTGGCATTTCGATGGAGCGGTGTGAGGTCGGGCGGTTTCATGGGGCGAGGTGACATTTGGATGGAGCGGTGGGAGGTCCGGTGTTTTCGCGGGACGAGGTGACATTTGGATGGAGTGGTGTGAGGTCAGGCGGTTTCACGGGGCGAGGTGGCATTTAGATGGAGCGGTGTGAGGTCAGGCGGTTTCACAGGGCGAGGTGACATTTGGATGGAGCGGTGTGAGGTCGGGCGGTTTCACAGGGCGAGGTGACATTTGGATGGAGCGGTGTGAGGTCGGGCGGTTTCACAGGGCGAGGTGACATTTGGATGGAGCGGTGTGAGGTCGGACGTTTTTGCGAGGCGAGGTGACATTTCGATGGAGCGATGTGAGGTCGGGCGGTTTCATGGGGCGAGGTGGCATTTGGATAGAGCGGTGTGAGGTCGGACGTTTTTGCGAGGAGAGGTGACATTTCGATGGAGCGGTGTGAGGTCGGGCGGTTTCATGGGGCGAGGTGGCATTTGGATGGAGCGGTGGGAGGTCCGGTGTTTTCGCGGGACGAGGTGACATTTGGATGGAGTGGTGTGAGGTCGGGCGGTTTCATGGGGCGAGGTGACATTTGGATGGAGCGGTGTGAGGTCAGGCGGTTTCACGGGGCGAGGTGGCATTTGGATGGAGCGGTGTGAGGTCAGGCGGTTTCACGGGGCGAGGTGGCATTTGGATGGAGCGGTGTGAGTTCGGGTGGTTTCGCGGGGCGAGGTGACATTTGGATGGAGTGGTGTGAGGTCGGGCGGTTTCATGGGGCGAGGTGGCATTTGGATAGAGCGGTGTGAGGTCGGACGTTTTTGCGAGGAGAGGTGACATTTCGATGGAGCGGTGTGAGGTCGGGCGGTTTCATGGGGCGAGGTGGCATTTGGATGGAGCGGTGGGAGGTCCGGTGTTTTCGCGGGACGAGGTGACATTTGGATGGAGTGGTGTGAGGTCGGGCGGTTTCATGGGGCGAGGTGACATTTGGATGGAGCGGTGTGAGGTCGGGCGGTTTCACGGGGCGAGGTGACATTTGGATGGAGCGGTGTGAGGTCAGGCGGTTTCATGGGGCGAGGTGACATTTGGATGGAGCGGTGTGAGGTCAGGCGGTTTCACGGGGCGAGGTGGCATTTGGATGGAGCGGTGTGAGTTCGGGTGGTTTCGCGGGGCGAGGTGACATTTGGATGGAGCGGTGGGAGGTCGGGCGGTTTCGTGGGGCGAAGTGACATTTGGCTGGAGCGGTGTGAGGTCGGGCGGTTTCGCGGGGCAAGGTGACATTTTTATGGCGTTTACCGATCGGGTTCATTTCTATACTTTGATAAATCGGACTTTCCTGGGTGCGGCGATTCCTTAATCTTTATATTATTTTATATTTAATGGGGGGGGGGGGGGGATTGGGAGCGTGCTTTTCTATTTTATGTATGGTTTCTCCCTGTATTTGTCTGGTCCTGGATTAGTGCAGAATATTCCACAGCATTGCCGCAGAGAGTAGAAGTCACAGGCACGTTTCAATGGCGCTCCGTGATGACCTGTATGGAGGTCCTCATCAAACCCCCAGCTGTCATAGTGACTCATCAGCACCCTGCAATCACATCACAAGGGCGCCGATGGGCACATAGAAGGACGCGCCCCCGGCCGGCACACTGGTAATACTGGTGTCAGAGTGTTACAGCGCCATCTAACAGGTTTACAGGCTGCTAGAGGCAGGTCCCTGAGGGGTGTCACAGCCATCATCTGCGGGGGATGGGCCGAGCTGAGACTATACGTACCGTAGGCATCCGCCAGGCTTATTTCTTTTACCAGCCTTTGACATATACTTTGCTTCCTTTTCCCCTAAACTCCTTTGTGCTGTTTTGGCTGCTTAGTCCTTGCTCTTTTACAAGCTGCTTTGAACTTCTGCTCTAGGAAGAATCCTACTAAATAATTACAAAGACTCCATGTGATGGGAGGGAAGGAGGTCGGAGGGGCGGCTGTAAATATTGTCTGGTTCAAAGCAGCTTCTAAGAAAGCATTGACTCGTGAGATAGGACAGCACGGGGCTAGAGAAGGACACAAAATAAGGAGATGGAGCAAATTACAAAGACCCATCACTGTGCAAAAGCCGGAGAATAATAAAGAAAATGGGAAAAGCGATTTAAATCTCATCCAGTCTCGGAGGCTTTGTCCCCTGCGCAGCGGCACCAAATCCACCTCATGTGAGGACTGCGGTGTTCGAGCTTTGTCCACTGCACTACGATGCGAGTCCTTCTCATATGGACGTCCTCTATGTATTCTAAGGTTAATGCAGCAGAAGTGGCTATTTTATGGCGGTTTGTGGGGGTTTGACTCTAACACCATAAACTGAAAGCGCCTGTCATATTTACTGCCAATGTAGGCAGCAGCGGTTTTCTCCACCGTCGCTGACCACACTGTCTGCTTAGTGCTTGCTCGGGGGGGGGGGGGGGGGGTTATCTCTAGGGATTTGGGCGGCGACAAGGACTCAGCCTGTCCCTAGGGCTCAGGGGGTGTGGCAAGTGCTCGGCGTGCTGTCCCTAGGGCTCAGGGGGTGTGGCAAGTGCTCGGCGTGCTGTCCCTAGGGCTCAGGGGGTGTGGCAAGTGCTCGGCGTGCTGTCCCTAGGGCTCAGGGGGTGTGGCAAGTGCTCGGCGTGCTGTCTCTAGGGCTCAGGGGGTGTGGCAAGTGCTCGGCGTGCTGTCTCTAGGGCTCAGGGGGTGTGGCAAGTGCTCGGCGTGCTGTCTCTAGGGCTCAGGGGGTGTGGCAAGTGCTCGGCGTGCTGTCTCTAGGGCTCAGGGGGTGTGGCAAGTGCTCGGCGTGCTGTCTCTAGGGCTCAGGGGGTGTGGCAAGTGCTCGGCGTGCTGTCTCTAGGGCTCAGGGGGTGTGGCAAGTGCTCGGCGTGCTGTCTCTAGGGCTCAGGGGGTGTGGCAAGTGCTCGGCGTGCTGTCTCTAGGGCTCAGGGGGTGTGGCAAGTGCTCGGCGTGCTGTCTCTAGGGCTCAGGGGGTGTGGCAAGTGCTCGGCGTGCTGTCTCTAGGGCTCAGGGGGTGTGGCAAGTGCTCGGCGTGCTGTCCCTAGGGCTCAGGGGGTGTGGCAAGTGCTCGGCGTGCTGTCCCTAGGGCTCAGGGGGTGTAGCAAGTGCTCTGCGTGCTGTCCCTAGGGCTCAGGGGGTGTAGCAAGTGCTCTGCGTGCTGTCCCTAGGGCTCAGGGGGTGTAGCAAGTGCTCTGCGTGCTGTCCCTAGGGCTCAGGGGGTGTAGCAAGTGCTCTGCGTGCTGTCCCTAGGGCTCAGGGGGTGTAGCAAGTGCTCTGCGTGCTGTCTCTAGGGCTCTGGGCAAGGGCTCGGGGTGCTGTCTCTAGGGCTCAGGGGGTTGGCAAGTGCTCAGTGTGCTGTCTCTAGGGCTCTGGACAGTGGCAAGGGGCAGTGGTGCTGTCAAGGGCTAGCGTGCTGGTGAGGGGCAGCGACAAGTGGTGCTGCTGTCTCAAGGGCCCAAGTGGTGGCAAAGGCTCGCAGTGCTGCAAAGTAGCAACAAGGGCAAAGTGCAATGGAGAGGGGCAGCGATGAGTGGTGCTGTCTCACAGGCTCGGGGTGCTGACTCAAGATGGCAGTGAGGGCGAATGGCAGTGGCGAGGGGCAGGAGTGAAGCACTGACCCTTCGTTCCAACCCCATTAAACAATCTAACATTTATTCTGAGAAAGCTTTCCAACAATCCGTGAGATAAGACAGATGGAGGAAAGTCTAAAAGACGAGCACGACTGGACACGATGGAGAATATTCTGCTCAGCAAAGTCTAAGTGCTTAATACTAAGGAAAAGAAGAAGCCATCTCCTACCTCCTTCATGTCACGCTCCATGATGCCATGATTGGATCGGGCCTTGAAGCTCCTGGTTCCTCGCAGCTTACGTGGCTCCTCCCTTTGTCCAAAAAGTTCCTCCATGTGAATCACATTTATCTGTAGACTGGCTCCTTGAGGGCCACAAGTCCAAAGGTTCCGGCCGCCCAGTACCCGATCAGCAGGCAGCGCATCCCAGTTGAAGTTGCGTAATTTGGGTCTACGCTGATCTATGTGTAAGGCTGGAGCAGTGGGAAGGCACGTTCCATAAGATGGTGGAGGTGGGGGTGGAGCAGCATGGAGAGACGTTCCATAAGATGGTAGAGGTGGAGCAGCGGGGAGGGACGTTCCATAAGATGGTGGAGGTGGGGGTGGAGCAGCATGGAGAGACGTTCCATAAGATGGTAGAGGTGGAGCAGCGGGGAGGGATGTTCCATAAGATGGTGGAGGTGGGGGTGGAGCAGCAGGGAGAGACGTTCCATAAGATGGTAGAGGTGGGGATGGAGAAGCAGGAAGGGCCGTTCCACAAGATGGTAGAGGTGGAGCAGCAGGTAGGGACGTTCCGTAAGATGGTGGAGGTAGAGCTGAGTTAACGGACCTTCCATAGGATGGTGGAGGTGGAGCAGCGGGGAGGGACGTTCCATAAGATGGTAGAGGTGGAGCAGCGGGGAGGGACGTTCCATAAGATGGTAGAGGTGGAGCAGCGGGGAGGGACGTTCCATAAGATGGTAGAAGTGGAGCAGCGGGGAGGGACGTTCCATAAGATGGTAGAGGTGGAGCAGCAGGGAGGGACGTTCCATAAGATGGTAGAGGTGGAGCAGCGGGGAGGGACGTTCCATAAGATGGTAGAGGTGGAGCAGCGGGGAGGGACGTTCCATAAGATGGTAGAGGTGGAGCAGCGGGGAGGGACGTTCCATAAGATGGTAGAGGTGGAGCAGCGGGGACGGACGTTCCATAAGATGGTAGAGGTGGGGGTGGAGCAGAGGGAAGGGACATCTCATAAGATAGCGGAGGTGGGGGCTGAGGAGTTGGAAGGGACATTCCAGAAAATGGCGGAGGTGGGGGTGGATCAATAGGAAAAGATGTTACATAAGATGCTAGAGGTGGTAGTGGCAGCAAGGTACATTTTCCTGGTGGAGGAGGTGGTGGAGGTAGAGAAAGTTTCACTGATATGCAACTACTTAGCTCAAGAAAGAGGCCATCATCTGGTAGCGGTGGAGGTAAAGGTGGGGAAGACGAGGTCCTAGAAGTTACCATGGAGACTTCAGGTGTGTCATCCATTTGCTCTGAGATAAAGGGCCTGGTCTGTGGTCGTCGGTGGTGGAGGAGGAGATGGCGGCTGCTCAGGATATTCTCATGGTAAAATCTTTAATCCTTCAGTCTGAGAGAAAAAAAAAAAAATAAAAAAAAAAAATCAATCAAAATGTCATCACCAGAAGCCAAAACTCAATAATTGATACTTTCAAGGTTTTGGAAGTGGAGGACCCTCATTCCCTGTACGGGTGTCCTTTCCTTAGCTGTATCTATCACTGTCTACAGACGGTCACTCAAGTTTCTTGTAGGATTTGTTGAATAGACAAGATCCCATGACATTTACATCATTCCTGCTCCTCGGGGGTGGGGTCACTGCTGCAGGGACCTGGATGTCGCCCTCAATTAGCCGTGATCCAGCAAAACCAAAAACCTCATGGGTCACGGTTAACAAGGGACCTTAAAGTATCGAGTGGAATGTAACCCCCTTGTTGGAGAAGATTTGGTGGCCGGAGCCCGGTCCTCGGAGGCCGTGCGCACATCTAGAGCCGTGAGCGCGGCTGTCATTAGTCTGCTCTTGAACAGTCAGGGCAGGAGACTTGTCTCCACCTTTTCTGATTACTTGTGACTTATTTTCTCTTACTTCTAAACTTTTCTCCGATATTGGGATTTGTCCGGGGAGCCTTCAGGACACCGTTCAGTGAGCTACGTTACTTTACTCCAACATCTGGGGATCGTCTTTCTAAAAACATTGGCTTCTGTGAATCAGTATAAACTACTCATGTATTGGTGCCACACCCCATCGTTATTACACAACTAAATCCGGCTATACCTGATAACTGTTGGAGATGTGGAGCTGTGGGGGGGGCGGCGTCCCACGCCTATTCTGGGGATGTCCTAACATCCAGCGTTTGTTGGAGGTCGGTACAATCCCTTATTTATACAGTAACTGATCTCCAGGTACCCCTGGACCCTAAGTTTTACCTATTTAATATTCCACCTGCTCAGTTGGGCAGGGAAGTTAAACGGTTACTGCTGCACATGACCACAGCGGTCCGGTGTATAATTGCTCGTAGCTGGAGGTCAACTCATCCACAATCACTCAACGCCCTCCATTCTCGGATCCCCGAAGTGAGGAGAATGGAGTATATCAGCAATGTCAGATAACAGAGTATTTGGTCCCTTTGGGATACTTGCTGGGCTAATAGAGAATAGTGGATGTGTATGGTCTCTACGGAAATCCTATAGACTCTCCTGCACTCTCTTTACCTCCTTTCCCCTTGTCTTGTCTAGTATCGTCATGTTTGTCTTGTTATAGTCCTTATCTTTCTTACAGTAATAGATAAGATGTGTATCCTGATACATGGTCTTCTGCTAATTGCTCTCATGCTAGTGGAGCACATCCATCTTAGTTTTTTTTCTATATGCTTTGAAAAATTTAATAAAAATTCAGTTATTAAAAAAACATTGGCTTCTGTGATCGGTGAGGATCTTGTCTGATCCCAAGCCCAGACTCTGGTATCACACAAGATCATTACTGCCAACAGCGGTCAGCACACAATCTATGGACTTACCGCCAATCTGCCGTCACTCACTGACGCACACAGAAATTTCACCTCATCCCCATTGATTTCATTGAAAAGAGAAAAGAGGCCCTGAAAAATGATGAGAACCGCGAAACGCGTGACACCTCCAAACTACAGCTCACAGGAAGAGCTAGAAACAGAGGGCGAGGACCAAGACAAGGACTATTGTGACACCCTGGACTATTCAGGACATCACAGGATTCTGCACAATCTGCCCTTCCCGTGCAGGGCTCAAACCCCCATGGTTCTGGGTCTCCATCCTGCAGTACTGCCTCCACCAGCATTCACAAATCCTAAATACACTTTGCACCAGACCTGTCAGGCACACCAGTGGCGGCTCGAGCAGGAATAGGGCCGCCCATCTAGGGGTCAGGCAGGGAGGTGTTAAGTTAGTTGAGTGGTAGCCCTCGAGCTGTGAGGAGCTCTGAGGAAGCTATGAGTTGTAGCTCCCAGGGGAGAAGTAGACTAGGTCGCAGACGGTGGTCTGAACCTAGAAGAGTCGGACCCCCGGTCGCAGGGGATTGAGACTTGGTGCCTGGAACCCGTCAAGGAGGACACTCAGCAGCCTGGCCCTATCACCGGTCCGGGACCGAAGGTACATCGGGGTACACGGACTCTAGGTCGGGGAGAAGATTCAGGCGACCCGGCAATGAACCTGCGGAGGGCAGGGCCTGTATGGACTGTTCCCACCAGCTCAGAGATCGGGGGCACTAGTGCAACGAGGGGGGGGGAAAATAGGGTTTTCCTAGCAAGCAGCCCACTGAAATCCCAAGCGTGAGCTCCTGAGAGCAGGCTCCTTCACTTAGCTTGGAGCTTTCCGGGCCCCGCTCCCCACTGTGGCTAACGGGCTACAACGGACAATCTAAATTTGTGCCAGGAGGCAGGTTACGGACCACCAGGCAGTGCTGCAGGGGACGGGAGCCGGACGAGCTCCCCTTAGAGAGACAGTGGCAGTCAGAAACTTGGTTTACCCTGCTTCATTGCTGAGTGAGTACCAGACTGACCCCTGCACTGCGTCCCCACATCACCATCCAGAGTCCCAGGGCCTACCCATACCCGTGGAGGGTAACGTCATCTTGCTGAACCACTCCATCACCCCGGGTACTCCCAACGGCAGCGGCAGTACTCCCCAATTACCACGGGTGGCGTCACAAACTATACCAATCCCCTGTAAATACCACCCTTTTCCGTTTGAGTGTGGCCCCTAGCCCCCAGGTCTGGAGACCCTCGAGCCACGAGTAATCACCACCCCCGAATCTGAGTGGTTCGATCCGCCACAGAGACGACACACCTCTGGCGTCACGAACAGGATACAGACTGAGCCCACTAACCTGGGTGACGTGCACCTTAGAAAACCGAAGCTGCGGTGTCGGAGTCCCGTTCCCACCATTTTCCGCCATCTTTGGCGCCAAAACGCCATCTTCCAGACCAAAAGCGTGTGAAGCTGAAGCCCCGCTCTTCGTCCTGAGAGTTTGGCCGGAACCGGAAGTTCCCAGAGTCTCCCAGCGCGACAGTGAGTGGCTGGCAAAAACTGAGGGGGTGTGATGGAATGTAGCAGCGGAAGTGAAGCAGGAACGCCAGGACTCTGCCATAACGTTCCTGGGTACCGCAAAGGCAAGATGGCGGCTGCACGAGACTGGTCACCAGAGCGTGCTGCTCCTGGGACCGCGACCTGGATCGAGCAAGAGACTGAGCAACTCTGCAGGAGGATGCGGACGCAATTCTTCTTCATTTTGGATCATTGGAGGGAAGAGAGGAGAAGCCTGGCAATGGCGGTGCGAGTTCGTGAGATAGAAGTCCCACGTGAGGAGCGGGTAAGCAGTTAGCCAGCCCCAGTTGACCCGGCCTATATGGCTGCGGTGTCCGGTCTGCCCCCACCCGCTGCAAGCGCTCCGCCACCCTCAGTGGACGCCGAGCTGCCTACCCAAACACCGGCAGCGGAACCTCCAGTCCCCATGTAAAGAGCAAGCTGCAGAGTCTCAGACCCAAACACCCGACCAGGCTACGGCAGCGGCTATGCCAACACCGGCTCGACCAGACTCTGCCGCATCACCGGGCCCGTACCCAGATACGGAGCACCCGGACTATACACCCCAGCTGCTGGGGGCCGCAGAAGTATACGTACGACCCATACCAGTGAGGCATGCAAGGCCCTACGCTGACGCCCCCTACTGGGAACAACAACAGCAAAAGCTGCACCTGGAGATGTGTAAGACCTGTTAACATACATACATACATACATACATACATACGTTAAAAGACTTTTGTGGACTTGTCCTTGTGTTATGCTGCCACCTGCTGTCAAAACAGAGAACAGCGGGCAAAAAGCCCCTGCTGCTCCGAGTGACTTGGTACAGTCCTGAACAGGAGGAGGAAAGGAGTCTATGTGTGGCTGAACAGGAGAAAGGAGGATGCTCGGCTTTGCTGAAAGAGAAGGCCGCAGTCTGCCCTGCTGAACGAGGTCCAAGTAGCTGAGAGTGTTGCGTGTCGTCTCCCCAAGACGCAGATACAAAGAGGCTGGATGTGGAGCGAGGAGCCAGACAGCACGGGCAAGTTACAGATCCGAGACAAAGACTGAAGTTTAGAGGTGTCTTCCGGCGGAATACGGGCCCCAACAGTGATGAGGTATCCCACGCTAAAACCGGCAGTTAAGTGTGCACACTACTTTTAGTTAGGGACAGCTAGGAAAAGACTCTGCACTGTGCTTCACGAGTAAAGTAACAAGGACTCAGCGTTTTTGCTTAATAAGGATACTGTGTTTTGCTTTTGGAGGACAATCTGAGGCTTTGCAGCCTTGACAAACTAGTGAAAGTATTTGTATGTATATTACATTATATTCACTGCTGTGCACCTTCCCGCGTCTCTCCCCCTCCATTCCTGCGCTTTTCCCCCACTTGTGTCGTGCAATACGTTATTAAATTTGCATTGGTTAATCCCCGTGGTTCCGTGCAGTCCTTGCGTATCCCGTTACCTGCTGGTTATCACAGATAACACAAGATCAGCGACGACGGGAGATTGCTGCCCATACCCAAAGAGAGAAGGAGCATTTGAGGAAAGTTACCTTCCGCGTCAGAGGGCCGCAGCAATGGGGCCATGTGAGGCGCATTGACCCTGATAAAGGGTGGGGGTTCATAGTAGAAGCAGGCCACATAGATGAGGTGTTTGTCTCCCAGAGAGATGTAGAGGAGCATCTCCCGAGGGGGCATCCGGGCCGTAACCTGGAGCCGGGAGAGGTGGCGTCATACACCCAGCACTGTGGAGAGTGGGACTTGTATGCCTTGGATGTGAAAAGGCTTGTTATGATCGATGAGAAGGTCATGCCAGCCTCCGCCGTAGATTACAAGCACTAATGGTAGCGGTACCAGGCTATCCAAAAGTTTACGTTAAAATCTGTGTTTTCTTTTGCAGTTTAAAGTTTTATTGGTTTCAAAAGAGAAGCATACAAATAGTTTCATTGTCCAATACTCTCGAATATTAACATGTTGCAACATGAAATATAAAGAACCTTTACAACGGATCAAAGCCTCAGGCTCAACGACTTTACAGCTGTAAATAAGGAAAATTTGGACAACGAATCTTCCCACAAATGAGAACAAGACATGAGTAGAGAGAAGTGAACGGGGAGAGGTGAAGATCGGAGAAGAGAGAAAGGATGGGGATGTGGATCAGTGAAGAAAGACATGGAGGGGTGTGTGATGACTGGGACCGAAGCCTCAACTGGGAAAGTAAATGGCTTCTGGGGGTGATGCATGCCAAGGAGTCTGATCACTGAAGTTAATTAAAGCTAGGAACTTAGGGCCAGAGAGGAAGACCTCCCACGTGAGCCATTTAGAGGGAGTTTCCACTATCTGACCTCGCGACTGGGCCATTACCATCTCCATACGGTGTACTGTATTCACTTCTGTCGCCCATTCCTCTATGGTCGGAGGAGTGGAGTCTTTCCAACGTCGTGGGATCACTGTCTTGGCGGCCTGGAGGAGATGTCCCGTGAGGGATTTTTTGTACGTTTTTTCTGATATTTTAAACATAAACAGCAGGGCTGCCTCGGGACGACTAGGGACTATGATCCCCGTAACCTCTTGGATAGGCACCAATACTGTGCTCCAGAAGGCCGTCAGGCTCGGGCAGGACCACCAGATATGGGGCATGGTACCGCCCTGAGCTCCGCAGCGCCAACATGCGTCCGGAACTTCAGGACACCACATATGAAGGGATGATGGGACCCTGTACCACCTGGAAAGGATTTTGTAGCAGGTTTCCTGCATTCTCGTGGCGACCACGGACCTATGGGTCAGGCGGAAACATCGTTCCCACTGATCCCTGGGGAACGTCTGGTTATTATTATTATTATAGCGCCATTTATTCCATGGCGCTTTACAAGTGAAAGAGGGTGTACGTACAACAATCATTAACAGTACAAGACAGACAGATACAGGAGGAGAGAGGACCCTGCCCACGAGGGCTCACAGTCTACAGGAGGAGAGAGGACCCTGCCCGCGAGGGCTCACAGTCTACAGGGAATGGGTGATGGTTTAGCTCTGCTTCCCACGCTGTGCAGAAGCGGGGAAGTGGTGCTTCCGTTGCCTCTGTCAGAATCCTATAAGTCCTTGATATTGCATGTCGGGAGTCAGGTGCCCCGGTACAGATAAGTTCGAAGTGGGTTAGAGGCGGGAGGCACTCCACGGCCTGCCCATGCGAGACTATGAAGTGTTTAAGATGGCCATATTAAAAATAAAACCGCATCCTGAGGTCTCCATTTCCCACAATATCCGAAAGTGGGAGAAGAACTCCATCTGGAGCCACCTGTCCCAGTCTCAGGGGGCTCTGTTTTGAACTTTCAAGAAATTTAATGGACGATGCCCCTGGCAAAAAGTCAGGGTTGTCCGTTAGAGGCATAAGAGGACCCCGGGGCTGGAGCAGGCATTTGCTCAATGGTAATGAGTGTACTGATTTCAGTGTTTGTTTGGTACTGTAGGACATTACTATTTTATGTTTAGTGAAGAGCGGACAACTCCACGGTAGGGTTGGGACTGATAAGGGGCACAAGTCATGCGCCAGCCATACCCAGAGCTTCGATCCATAATTATGCATAAGATCTAAGACCCTGGCGTGGGCAGCCGCCAGGTAGCATCTCCGGCAGCAGGGAAGCCCCGCTCCTCCCGCCCCCTTGGTCCTAGTCAGAACACTACTCCAAAGTCGGGGGTCGTCCCTTGGACCACACAAATTGATTAACTAAACGCTGTAACTTTACCCAATAAGACGCCAGGATATATACCGGAACCGTCTGAAGTAAATAGAGCAGTCTGGGTAGGGCTGTCATCCTAAGGGCGCTAATCCTGCCAAACCACGAGAGGGTACCTCGATGCCAGGAAGCCAAGTCTCTCTCCAGCCTAGACAGAAAACTTTGAAAATTCAGTTGGAAAAGTCTATTTACGTCAGATGGGATAACAATACCTAGGTATCCAATACTACCATTAGGTGGCCATTTAACCCCTTCAGCCCCCGGGCACTTTCCGTTTTTGTTTTTTGCTCCCCTTCTTCCGAGAGGCGTAACTTTTTTATTTTTCCATCAATCTTGCCATATGAGGGCTTGTTTTTTGCGGGACGAGTTGTACTTTTAAATGAAACCATAAGTTTTACCATATAGTGTACTGGAAAACAGCAAAAAAATTCCAAGTGCGGAAAAATTGCAAAAAAAAAGTGATCGTACAATAGTTTTTGGGATATTTTATTCTCCGTGTTCACTATATGGTAAAACTGAGGTATCTATGTGATGCCTCAGGTCGGTGAGAGTTTGTAGACACCAAACAAGTATAGGTTTACTTGTATCTAAGGGGTTAAAAAAATTCACAAGCTTGTCCAAAAAGCGTTGCGCCATTTTCCAAAACCCGTAGCGTTCTCATTTTTCAGGATCTGAGGCTCAGTGATGGCTTATTTTTTGCGTCTCGACCTGACGTGTTTAACTGTACCATTTTTGCGCAGATGCTACGTTTTGATCGCCTGTTATTGCATTTTGCGCAAAATTTGCGGCGACCAAAAAACGTAATTTTGGCGTTTGGAATTTTGTTGCTGCTACGCAGTTTACTGATCAGATTCATTGATTTTATATTTTGATAGATCAGGCATTTCTGAACGTGGCGATACCAAATGTGTGTATTTTTTATTTTTTTAACCCTTTAATTTTCAATGGGGTGAAAGGGGGGTGATTTGAACTTTTAGGTTTTTTTTAATTTTTTAAAAAACTTTTTTTTTTTTTTTTTTTACTTTTTTTATTTCACTAGTCCCCCTAGGGGGCTATTGCGATCAGCAATCCGATCGCTCTGCACTATCTGCAGATCTCAGCTACAGAGCTGAGAACTGCAGATTTGCTGCTTTACTTTCAATGCCGGCTGTATTCCGGCATTGAGAGGAAGTGAGTCATGTTAGCTACAGGCGTCATCACATGACCCTGTGCTACCATGGCAACCGCCGAAAGTCACGTGATCATGTCAGTTATGGGTAAGTTACTGTCATGGCGGCGCCCATATACATATCGCTGCCAAGATTTTGGCAGCGTAATGTAAGGGGTTAATGGCCGCAGGTGGAAGCGATTCCACCCGCGGCTAGCAGGCACACATGTCAGTTGTTGATAACAGCTGATATGTGCGCGGATCGCTGCCGCCTGCCAGCGGCAGGGCTTACCGGCACACGATCCATGACGTACCCAGTACGTCATGGGTCGTTAAGGGGTTAAAGGGGAAATTTGGTTTTACGGCGTTAACCACGTCTTGGGGAAGTGATATGTTCTGAGCTTCTGATTTATCAAAATTGATTTTATAATTGGACCACTTGCTGAAGCGGTTTAGTTCCTGCATTAGTGATGGAAGAGAGGCGAGTGGGTTTTGCAGGTATATAAGGAGGTCGTCCGCAAAGGCGGCACATTTGTATTCTTGGTTTGCAATTTTGATCCCTTGTATGTCGGGGTTAAGTCGGATGGCCGACAGATGTTCCATGACTAAAATGTAAAGTAATGGGGATAGAGGGCACCCCTGTCGAGTCCCATTATAGATGTTAAAGGGCCTCGACAGAGTACCATTAATGTTAAGATATGCGTTTGGAGACCGATATAAGGCCAGGATTTTGGATGAGAAGGTTGGGCCGAAGTGGGTCAGGGTCTGTGAGTGAGTGCCAAGAAATTCTATCGAATGCCTTTTCGGCGTCTAATGAGAACATCATCATGGGGATTTTTTGGGTGTGGGCATGTTGAATCAGGTCTAGAGTTTTGAGGGTGTTATCCCTTGCTTCCCTACCGGGGATGAATCCAACCTGATCCAAGTGCACCAAATCAGGCAGAAGGGGATTGAGTCTGTTTGCGAGAAGCTTAGCGTATATTTTTAAATCCACATTAAGCAGTGATATTGGTCTGAAACTGCTACATGCGGTGGGATCCTTTCCAGGTTTTCGGAGTAAGGCCACATGGGCCGTCATGGTGTGGGGGGGAATGGGATCTCATCTGAAATGGTATTGAAAGAGAGGAGCATCAGGGGCGCAAGCTGTGCTGCAAATGCTTTATAAAGTTTGGCAGGGAATCAGTCTGGGCTGGGGCTCGTTACTGGGTGTATCACAGATTACTGTCAGGACGTCCTCCAGTAGAAAAGGGCTCTTGAGGTCTACAATTGTGGTCCTGTTGAGAGGTTTAAAGGGAGAGGGCATTGAAGGGGGCTCACAGTTTACTTCAAGAGGCCAAGGGTTCAGATTATATAATTTGGAGTAATAAGTGTGGAGGGCATTGGAGATATCAGGAGTAGCGTATAGCATCACGAGAGTTCTTTACGCAGGGAATTAGAGTGTGGGTTCTCCCTTCTTTTAATGCATTGGCCAGCAATCTGCCCGGCTTGTCCCCAAATTCGTATAATTTTCCCCTCCCCACCTGTAACAGACGCGGATATGTCGAATCTAGCAGTTTCTTGACCTCCAGTCTGGCCTGCAAGAGGGTCTGTAGAGTGGCAGCTGATAAAGCCCGCTTGTGGACGAGCTCCAGGTCCGAGACCTTACGGAGGGCATTTACCAAGTTCTGGGCCTTTTCTTTTTTAACGTGGGCCCCGTGTTTAATGAAAATGCCCCTCAAGACGCACTTCAGTGCTTCCCATTTGTATGTGGGAGCTGTGTCGTCTGCCGAATGATCCTCTGAGAATTGAGTGATAGCAGTCTGCACCTCAGAAGTACAGAGCCCATCCAGAAGCAGGGATTCATTGAGCCGCCACGATCCCCTAGGGGCCGGGAGGGAGGGGACCACAACCTCGCAGTACACCGGCGCGTGGTCCGACCACAGTATGCTACCCATTCCAACATGTCTGACCCAGGGGAGGGCGTTATGCTGTATAAAGATATAATCTATACGACTGTATGAATCTTGTGTGGGAATAAAAGCTATAGTCTATATCAGATGGATGTGTTATTCTCCATGTGTCAAACAGCTGGATGCTCAGCAGGTTTTTGTTTTTTTTATACGTCTGATTGTGGCATATGAAATGCTAGATTTCCCTTTAGAGTTATCTAATGTAGGATCAAGAGTAACATTAAAGGTCCTTACAGAGAATTGCTGTACCTCGGATTAGGAGGGGGGGGGGGTCGCAGTATCAACAAGGCCAGCCATAAAGTCATCTTGTCTCTGGTTTGGAGCATATGCATTTATTATTGTGAAGGTTTGGTCCCCGGCTATCAGTGGGAGAATGATATATCGTCCCACACTGTCCGGTGTGCAATTTACAATTTGATGGGGGAGAGATTTATGAATGGCAATCGCCACTCCCTTTGAACGCGACTCCGGGTTACCTGAGAAAAACCAGGTCTGATAGTATTTGTTCTTTAGGATCGGGGTATGTCCCTTTTTGAAATGTGTTTCCTGGAAACATACTATTTTCACCTTATGCTTGTGGAAATGGTAAAGAATCTGTGCTCTTTTCTCTGGTACGTTAAGACCCTTGGCATTGAAGGAGGCAATTGTCAAGTTGGCCATCTGTAAGGAAATGAGGAACTAAAGATGTATGAAGTGTAAGGACAGGCTAGTCCGTCCCGGCCACCAAAAGGGGAGAAGGGGGAAGGTGTGATCTGTAGAAGGCAGGAAAGGGATAGAAGAAGGGGCAGAAAAAAACACAAGGGTAGAGCCCCTGCACAAAACACTAGTTGAAGACAAACTTTCCAAAGAGACAACAGCAATGGGAGTAGAAAAAACAGCAGGGGTATAGCCCCTGCACAAAACACTAATTGAGAACAAACGTTCTTGGGGAGCATGTCCGCTCTACTCGGGCAGGACAGAGGATCCCGACCTAGTAGGGGGGAGAAAAAAGTCAAACATAGCCTATTGTGGCTCCATAATAAACTGCAAACATTAGATATAACCATGAACACTGGCACAAATACCATGAAGATTTGAGCATAGAGGGCCTTAGGTAGTCATTTAGATAACATGTGAAAGTCTCTCGACTTAATTAACTAGGTGTATAATTCACTAAATGGATTCAATTGACTTCTGCAACTGTTTGAGTCAGTTAACGTGGTCGTCCCGGTCTATGACCGCGCAACCCCCTCGGGGGCAGACCCATTGCCGAATCAAGAGAGGGAGGTGAATGAAAAGGGGCAGGACGCCTCCCCGGTGCCCATGGCTGAAGTAAGGTGGTGGGCCATTGAGGGATGGTAATTGAGGGTAGACCCAGGTTTGAGGTGAAGGATGGGAGGTCCTCTGGGGATCTCAATGCCCACCTCGAGTCTTTTTGCACTGATAAGGAAAAGAGGAAGCCCCAGCGGAACGGGAGACCTCTCTCCTTAAGGACATCCAGCAGGGGTTTAAGAGTGGCCCGCTGGGCCAGGGTATGCCTTGAGAGATCTGGCATAATGCGGATAGGAGAACCATTATATGTTAAGGTCTGTCTCTTCCGGGCTGCTTGGAGGATGGCTTCTTTTGCTGCAAAAAAAGTGTACCCTACATACGATATCTCTTGGGCGTGGATCCCTTGGGTCCAGGGGACGTAGCGCCCTATGGGCTCTGTCGAGTTCCAGGGCTGCCCCAGGTGGCCTCTTCAACAGATTATTGAAAATTGAAGTAAGGACTGAGGATATATCCGGAGCGGCGATTGACTCAGGTAACCCCCTGACACGAAGATTGTTCCTTCTATTTCTATTCTCCAGGTCGTCTGCATGCTGCTGGAGGGTAAATAATTGCTTGGACTGATTTAGTATTGTGTCCTGGATAGATTGGACGTTGACTTGAGATGTTGATTGCTGATCAGCAAGTGCATCCACCCTGTGGGTTTGTGAGGAAAGGTCTGACCGCAGCTGAGCAAATTCTTGCTTACATTCTGCCACCACCTGGTTGGCCAGGGCGGCTATATCATTTTTTGTAGGAATGGATTGTAAGAGGGATCGCAGGACTTCCAGGGATGCTGGGCGGTCCTCATTTATCACATTAGCAGAAAAAGATGTTGTAGAGAAAGAACGTATATAGAGTCCTGTAAAGCTGGGTCGTATAATATTTGTGGGCCTCTGGGATTATTTGCATTCCCTCCAATATTTGCCACAGTGGTGATCCGGTGAGGTGGGGAACCCAGTGCCCCAGGCCCCTTATTCCACTGTAATCGGGTAGCTTCTGCCAGACTCCCGTCTGTTGGGCTATCCTCCCAGGAAGAACCCGTGGACCACCTTGCCGATGGGGCGGGGGAAGATGGTTCTGGGGGGGTCCCCCCAGGTTAAGCTTTGGGGCTCTGAAAGTGTACGAGACCCCCCCTCTCTCCACCAATTCCGGGGGAAGGGGGTGTTGCAAGTGGTGAGGCCTGGTGCACATTAGTGCCGTTTGCAAGTGCTGGGGGACCATTGCCCCTGCCCAAAACAGGGCCTCCTCCTCTTCACAACTCCCCTGCTGTCACCCGTGGGCCACGGGTCCTGCACACAGCGCAGCGGGGATGCCTGTCAGGTTCGACTTACCCCCATCAGCGATGACAGCAGGGGACTCCAGCGGCCGCAGATTCCCGGCTCCCTGAAGGCTCTGTGGTAGCGGCTGTTTCTCGGGTGTCACTCTGTAGCCTGTCTGCACGTGCGTTGCAGAAACAGAAGGCGCTGTGCCCAGAAAGGTAGCTGCTGAGGGGACGGTCCATCGCTGGGTCCGGGAGGTCTCTGCTTCCCACGGGGTTGCAGCAGATGAGACCACAGACGGCGTGTCCACCGAGGGATCCACTCGCCGCTGCTGCAGGGCCCGGTCTGGAGGTAAGTGGGCGCCATCTTGTAATGGAGTCTCTGGGCTGCGTTGCCGGCCGGTCTTCGGCGCCTTCACTGGTCCGGGTTCTTCACTTCCATAGGGGGGTCACCGTGTTCAACCCCGAACTCCGCAGCTTTACCACTGACCCCTGGGAATCCATGATAGGCCCGGCGCCGACTACGGGATCCACAGGCCGCAGCTCCAGCTCTGGATGGAGCGAGACGCCAGAGCCCTGGGGCTGGGTGAGAAAAGCCCCGATTTTGCTGTGATGTGGGGGGTTTCTTTAGGGTGCGGGCAGAAGCCTTTTTGCCTGTAGATTTGCCCATATTTCAACTTGAGCCAGTGTTTTTGGGGTTTATAGAGAGGAGCACATGGAGGCAGCGTCCTCACTCAGCCATGTCCAGCTCCGCCCACCTCTTGTGTTTTCTTTTATTATTTTTCTCAGTTTGTTATTTTCTTGAAACATGATAAGTGATGTTTATATGAAAAATGATGATTACCGGGTTTTAATCAACTGAGTACTTTACCTGATTGAAAGAGTTACGTAATGTTTGCACCTGGTGCATGGACTCAGTTTTCGCTGTCCCCATATATTTTATAGTTAGAATGAACCATGGCTGCGGGACTGGTTGCGGTCAGCTATTGTGCTATTGTAAATAAGTTGCACCTCCTGTGCCTACCAAAGTTGTCCTTTTAAATCCGGGACTTTAACCCTGTCATGGACCCGAAGTAGGAATGCAGTGGGTCAGGTTTGTTTGGGTGGCGGGTTAATGGGATCCGGGACGTTTGAACTGGACTGTCGCAGGAAGGGGCTGCAACAGAGTAGGTTGAGGCCCCGCTATCAATACAACCGGTAGCGTTCCACAGGTTTTACAAAAGATGAACTCTAAGAGTTTTTGATAGTTGAAACGTTTAAAGTAATGTGCCTCCCCTGTGAGGGATGAAAAACAAAAATGCTAATAAAAAAATATTTCTTTTTACTTTTTCAGTTACAAAATAAACCTCGATGTCCTGCAGCTCGGGGACGAGCTACGTTTAACCAAAGGGGGTATGTGACGTCCTGGACTATTCAGGTTGTCACAGGGTTCTGCACAATCTGCCCTTCCTGTGCAGGACTCAAACCCCCATGGTTCTGAGAGCCTAACCTGCATTACTGCCTCCACCAGCATTTACAAATCCTAGATACACTTTGCACCACACCTGTCAGGCACACTAGTGGGCTGCTTAAGCAGGAATAGGGCCACCCACCTAGGGGTCAGACCGGGAGGTGGGAGGTGTCAAGTTAGTTCAGTGGTAGCCCTTAAGCTGTGAGGAGCTCTGAGGAAGCTGGGAGATATAGCTCCCAGGGGAGAAGTAGACTAGGTCGCAGACGGTGGTTTGGACCTAGAAGAGTCGGACCTCCGGTCGCAGGGGATTGAGGCTAGGTGCCTGGAACCCGTCAAGGAGGACGCTCAGCAGCCTGGCCCTATCACCGGTCTGGGACCGAAGGCACGTCGGGGTACATGGACCCTAGGTCGGGGAGAAGCTTGAGGTGACCCGGCAATTAACCTGCGGAGGACAGGGCCTTTATGGACTGTTCCCACGAGCTCTGAGATCGGGGGCACTAGTGCAATGAGGGGGATAGGGCTTTCCTAGAAAGCGGCCCACTGAAATCCCAAGTGTGAGCTCCTAAGAGCAGGCTCCTTCACTTAGCCACAGTGGGGAGCGGGGCCCGGAAAACTCCAAGCTACCGGGCCACAACGGACAATCTAAACTGGTGCCAGGAGGCAGGTTACGGACCAGCAGGCAATGCTGCAGGGGACGGGACCCGGACGAGCTCCCCTCAGGAGACAGTGGAAGTCAGAGACTTGGTTTACCCGGTTGTCAGCGTCTGCTTCATTGCAGAGTGAGTACCCGACTGACCCCTGCACTGCACCCCCGCTGCCCGCATCACCATCCAGAGTCCCGGGGAGTAACATCATCTTGCTGCCCCACTCCATCACCCAGGGTACTCCCAACGGCAGCGGCGGTACTCCCAATTATCATACACCATGGGTGGCGTCATAAACTATTACAATCCCCTGTAAATACCCCCCTTTTCCGTTTGAGTGTGGCCCCTAGCCCCCGGGTCCGGGGACCCTCAAGCCACGAATAATCACCACCCCCGGATCCGAGCGGTTCGATCTGCTGCAGGAGCGGCACACTATCGTGCCTCCCCACTGCCCGAGGACCGAGATAAGGACTATAGCGCCCCCCCGCTGCTAGAGGACCGAGACAAGGATTATCGCACCCCCCACCGTCCTCGATCTGAGTGTATGAGGCGTAATACAGGACTATAGCACCCCCCCCGTCCTGGATCACGGTGTATGAGGAGTAATTCAGGACTAAAGCGCCCCCCGCCGTCCTGGATCATGGTGCCCCCCCGCTGCCCGAGGCCCGGGACAAGAACTATGGTGCCCCCTTGCAGTCCTGGATCCCGGTGTATGAGGAGTAATGCAGGACTAGAGCACCACCCGCCGTCTTGGATCTCCGTGTATGTGGAGTAATACAGGACTATAGTCTGGTGCTCCTGAGGCTCTGGTCGCCACAGAGTACTGCACTCCAACCGGGGTGTAGTACTGATCATGGATCCAGGGGAGGTCGGTGCCGGTTTCACCATACACAACCACATACACACTTGGGTTGCCCCTTCCCCACTGGGGACTGGGCTAGGGTCAAGTACCAAAGCAGTCGCCTACAGTGTGACGTTTACAGGACCAGCCACCAGAGGGAGTGAAGAGTCACACACAGTAGCAGGGGTTCTCCAGCAGGAGTGACAGTGAGCAGATGTCTTTCCCGGTCGCTCCTGTGGGACATAGGAGTTTAATGGTCGCTGAGGAGGATACCGTGTCAGTTACCCCGGGACCAGTGCTGTTCAGGGTGCAGCACTCTAGGGTGGTGTAATTCCAAGTTGCACCATCAGACTTTGCCGGATGGAGGGGTTTTATGCCTCTCTGACCAAACAAGTTTCCAGAGCCCAGTGGCACCTAGGATTCCAGGGCCTCGATCACGGTCAGACTCAAGGGGATCCCCGCTACTGGCATAGGGAACAGTACTTTACCTAGTACGAAAGAAACTCCAAGTAGCTTCAAGCCAAAGAGACCCACACTAAAAAGCGCAGCAAGGAAGGGCCCACAGACTACCGGACCAGTTCTGACCTTCCATGGATCCGGGATCGGCTGGAGCCCATTACGACCGGCACTACTGGGCTGGCAACTGAAGTTGTGAGTAAAAGACCCGTTGAACCCGCAAAGACTCTGTTGGCTCGTCCTTACCAGCGCCACAACCCAACGCTTTGCACCGACGGCCTCAACCTCTCCCCTCGTCATCCCATCCGGGGCCTGTGACGCCTTGGGCACCCCAGGTGTCACAGGTCATTACACTCACCACATACATCCCCACCCCAGTAAGGTACCACCAGTCAACCAAAAGACCTGATTGACGCCCTCAGAGTCAGACAGGCACACCAGGTGGGTGGAGTCAGGCGGAAAGACACGCCCTCCGAGGAGCCTGCTGGCGTGAGACAGGAAAACAGTAGGGAGAGTTCAAGGTTAAGTTTGGAGGAGAGAGGAGCTCAGTTCTGTGTGGGGCCTGGGTTGGAGCCTAGGACCCCAGATCACTCAGACGGTAGTGGCCGCCTACAGGAAACCGGGAATACGACCAGCGGAACCGTAAGGGACCGGGACAGGGTAGTGGCCCGCCGGAACCGAACCGGGGAGCCAACTGGATACCGGAGCACCAGGCAGGGTACTCAGACCCCGAACTAGGCTATAAGCCACCACCATAGTCGAATCAACTGATTGCGGTCTGGACCTCAGGGGTTCATTCCCACCTAAGTCCCGATTGAAGGCAACAGCCCAACCTGTCTGGATAGGAGCCACCGCCAGAGGCCAGAGATCCAAGGGCCAGCGTCTGCGGGCAAACAGGCTCCTACGACACATATATGCCGGGGAGCGGGCTACCAGAGCTCAGGCACGGTAGCCAAGATCACATACAGGTGCAGGAGAAAGACGGACATTACCAACCTATCTGGAGAAACTGCAGCCGGCTGCGGGCCCCATTCGTCACCCCATTTGGTTTACCAGTGACTGTGGTTTAATCGTGAGTGCCCCTGCACCCTGGCCCTCTCTACCGGGCCCCGGGACCAACATCCCCTACCCACGGAGGGGTCAACACCTAGCTGCGCCTCTACACCGCTCCCGGGATTCCCCGAGCCTTTACCGCAGCGGTGGTGTCCACCAACACCACAACCCGTGGGTGGCGTCACGAACTTTACAACACTACCACCCCCCCCACAATCCCTGCGTGCACCGCCACTACACCCTTCCAGAGCGACGTGACCCCCGGGTCTGGAGGCGCTCAAGCCACCGACACACACGAGACCGGACCCGAGCGGCTCGGCGGTCGCAGCGGTACAGACCCACCCCGCCTGTGCCGAGCGACACCATCTCGGCTGCCATTACACCTACCCGGTGAGGAATTCTGCAGTGGCGGCTACTCCCTGGCCGCATACCACAGGTGGCGTCATGACAAACTTTCCCCAATACCCCATTTTTCCTTCATTTGCTGTACGCCTCGGGGCAACGGAACCGGGCAAGGCAACCCGTGACTGCCTGAAACGGCCTGGCAATGAGTAGATTAACCACTTGCCCCTTGGGGCACTGCAATAGCATTCCCCGCCGTCCTGGATCCCAGTGTATGTCGAGTAATACAGGACTATAGCGCCCCCCCACCGTCCTGGATCCCCGTGTATGGGGAGCAATACAGGACCATAGCAACCCCCGCTGTCCTGTGTATGGGGAGTAATACAGGACTATAGCGCCCCCCACCGTCCTGGATCCCCGTGTATGGGGAGCAATACAGGACCATAGCAACCCCCGCTGTCCTGTGTATGGGGAGTAATACAGGACTATAGCGCCCCCCCACCGTCCTGGATCCCCGTGTATGGGGAGCAATACAGGACCATAGCAACCCCCGCTGTCCTGTGTATGGGGAGTAATACAGGACTATAGCGCCCCCCCACCGTCCTGGATCCCCGTGTATGGGGAGCAATACAGGACCATAGCAACCCCCGCTGTCCTGTGTATGGGGAGTAATACAGGACTATAGCGCCCCCCGCCGCCCTGTGTATGGGGAGTAATACAGGACTATAGCGCCCCCCGCCGTCCTGTGTATGGGGAGTAATACAGGACTATAGCGCCCCCCCGCCGTCCTGTGTATGAGGAGTAATACAGGACTATAGCGCCCCCCCGCCGTCCTGTGTATGAGGAGTAATACAGGACTATAGCGCCCCCCCGCCGTCCTGTGTATGAGGAGTAATACAGGACTATAGCGCCCCCCGCCGTCCTGTGTATGGGGAGTAATACAGGACTATAGCGCCCCCCCACCATCCTGGATCCCCGTGTATGGGGAGCAATACAGGACTATAGCAACCCCCGCCGTCCTGTGTATGGGGAGCAATACAGGACCATAGCAACCCCCGCCGCCCTGTGTATGAGGAGTAATACAGGACTATAGCGCCCCCCGCCGTCCTGTGTATGGGGAGCAATACAGGACCATAGCAACCCCCGCCGTCCTGTGTATGAGGAGTAATACAGGACTATAGCGCCCCCCGCCGTCCTGTGTATGAGGAGTAATACAGGACTATAGCGCCCCCCGCCGTCCTGTGTATGGGGAGTAATACAGGACTATAGCGCCCCCCCACCATCCTGGATCCCCGTGTATGGGGAGCAATACAGGACTATAGCAACCCCCGCCGTCCTGTGTATGGGGAGCAATACAGGACCATAGCAACCCCCGCCGTCCTGTGTATGGGGAGTAATACAGGACTATAGCGCCCCCCGCCGTCCTGTGTATGAGGAGTAATACAGGACTATAGCGCTCCCCGCCGTCCTGTGTATGGGGAGTAATACAGGACTATAGCGCCCCCCACCGTCCTGGATCCCCGTGTATGGAGAGCAATACAGGACTATAGCAACCCCCGCCGTCCTGTGTATGGAGAGTGATACAGGACTATAGCGCCCCCCGCCGTCCTGTGTATGGAGAGTGATACAGGACTATAGCGCCCCCCGCCGTCCTGTGTATGAGGAGTAATACAGGACTATAGCGCCCCCCGCCGTCCTGTGTATGAGGAGTAATACAGGACTATAGCGCTCCCCGCCGTCCTGTGTATGGGGAGTAATACAGGACTATAGCGCCCCCCACCGTCCTGGATCCCCGTGTATGGAGAGCAATACAGGACTATAGCGCCCCCCGCCGCCCTGTGTATGAGGAGTGATACAGGACTATAGCGCCCCCTGCCGCCCTTTGTATGAGGAGTAATACAGGACTATAGCGCCCCCCGCCGCCCTGTGTATGAGGAGTAATACAGGACTATAGCGCCCCCCGCCGCCCTGTGTATGAGGAGTAATACAGGACTATAGCAACCCCCGCCGTCCTGTGTATGGAGAGTGATACAGGACTATAGCGCCCCCCGCCGCCCTGTGTATGAGGAGTGATACAGGACTATAGCGCCCCCCGCCGCCCTGTGTATGAGGAGTAATACAGGACTATAGCGCCCCCCGCCGCCCTGTGTATGAGGAGTAATACAGGACTATAGCGCCCCCCGCCGCCCTGTGTATGAGGAGTAATACAGGACTATAGCGCCCCCCGCCGCCCTGTGTATGAGGAGTAATACAGGACTATAGCGCCCCCCGCCGCCCTGTGTATGAGGAGTAATACAGGACTATAGCGCCCCCCGCCGCCCTGTGTATGAGGAGTAATACAGGACTATAGCGCCCCCCGCCGCCCTGTGTATGAGGAGTAATACAGGACTATAGCGCCCCCCGCCGCCCTGTGTATGAGGAGTAATACAGGACTATAGCGCCCCCCGTTGTCCTGTGTATGAGGAGTAATACAGGACTATAGCAACCCCCGCCGTCCTGTGTATGAGGAGTAATACAGGACTATAGCGGCCCCCGCCGCCCTGTGTATGAGGAGTAATACAGGACTATAGCGCCCCCCGCCGCCCTGTGTATGAGGAGTAATACAGGACTATAGCAACCCCCGCCGTCCTGTGTATGAGGAGTAATACAGGACTATAGCGCCCCCCGCCGCCCTGTGTATGAGGAGTAATACAGGACTATAGCGCCCCCCGTTGTCCTGTGTATGAGGAGTAATACAGGACTATAGCAACCCCCGCCGTCCTGTGTATGAGGAGTAATACAGGACTATAGCGCCCCCCGCCGCCCTGTGTATGAGGAGTAATACAGGACTATAGCGCCCCCCGTTGTCCTGTGTATGAGGAGTAATACAGGACTATAGCAACCCCCGCCGTCCTGTGTATGAGGAGTAATACAGGACTATAGCAACCCCCGCCGTCCTGTGTATGAGGAGTAATACAGGACTATAGCGCCCCCCGCCGTCCTGTGTATGGAGAGTAATACAGGACTATAGCGCCCCCCGCCGTCCTGTGTATGAGGAGTAATACAGGACTATAGCGCCCCCCGCCGCCCTGTGTATGAGGAGTAATACAGGACTATAGCGCCCCCCGCCGCCCTGTGTATGAGGAGTAATACAGGACTATAGCGCCCCCCGCCGCCCTGTGTATGAGGAGTAATACAGGACTATAGCGCCCCCCGTTGTCCTGTGTATGAGGAGTAATACAGGACTATAGCGCCCCCCGCCGCCCTGTGTATGAGGAGTAATACAGGACTATAGCGCCCCCCGCCGCCCTGTGTATGAGGAGTAATACAGGACTATAGCGCCCCCCGCCGTCCTGTGTATGGGGAGTAATACAGGACTATAGCGCCCCCCGCCGCCCTGTGTATGAGGAGTAATACAGGACTATAGCGCCCCCCGTTGTCCTGTGTATGAGGAGTAATACAGGACTATAGCAACCCCCGCCGTCCTGTGTATGGAGAGTAATAAAGGACTATAGCGCCCCCCGCCGCCCTGTGTATGAGGAGTAATACAGGACTATAGCGCCCCCCGTTGTCCTGTGTATGAGGAGTAATACAGGACTATAGCGCCCCCCGCCGCCCTGTGTATGAGGAGTAATACAGGACTATAGCAACCCCCGCCGTCCTGTGTATGAGGAGTAATACAGGACTATAGCGCCCCCCGCCGCCCTGTGTATGAGGAGTAATACAGGACTATAGCGCCCCCCGCCGCCCTGTGTATGAGGAGTAATACAGGACTATAGCGCCCCCCGCCGCCCTGTGTATGAGGAGTAATACAGGACTATAGCGCCCCCCGCCGCCCTGTGTATGAGGAGTAATACAGGACTATAGCGCCCCCCGCCGCCCTGTGTATGAGGAGTAATACAGGACTATAGCGCCCCCCGCCACCCTGTGTATGAGGAGTAATACAGGACTATAGCGCCCCCCGTTGTCCTGTGTATGAGGAGTAATACAGGACTATAGCAACCCCCGCCGTCCTGTGTATGAGGAGTAATACAGGACTATAGCGCCCCCCGCCGCCCTGTGTATGAGGAGTAATACAGGACTATAGCGCCCCCCGTTGTCCTGTGTATGAGGAGTAATACAGGACTATAGCAACCCCCGCCGTCCTGTGTATGGAGAGTAATAAAGGACTATAGCGCCCCCCGCCGTCCTGTGTATGGAGAGTAATAAAGGACTATAGCGCCCCCCCGCCGTCCTGTGTATGGAGAGTAATACAGGACTATAGCGCCCCCCGCCGTCCTGTGTATGAGGAGTAATACAGGACTATAGCGCCCCCCGCCGTCCTGTGTATGAGGAGTAATACAGGACTATAGCGCCCCCCGCCGTCCTGTGTATGAGGAGTAATACAGGACTATAGCGCCCCCCGCCGTCCTGTGTATGAGGAGTAATACAGGACTATAGCGCCCCCCGCCTTCCTGTGTATGGGGAGTAATACAGGACTATAGCGCCCCCCGCCGTCCTGTGTATGGGGAGTAATACAGGACTATAGCGCCCCCCGCCGTCCTGTGTATGAGGAGTAATACAGGACTATAGCGCCCCCCGCCGTCCTGTGTATGAGGAGTAATACAGGACTATAGCGCCCCCCGCCGTCCTGTGTATGAGGAGTAATACAGGACTATAGCGCCCCCCGCCGTCCTGTGTATGAGGAGTAATACAGGACTATAGCGCCCCCCCGCCGTCCTGTGTATGAGGAGTAATACAGGACTATAGCGCCCCCCGCCGTCCTGTGTATGAGGAGTAATACAGGACTATAGCGGCCCCCGCCGTCCTGTGTATGGGGAGTAATACAGGACTATAGCGCCCCCCGCCACCCTGTGTATGAGGAGTAATACAGGACTATAGCGCCCCCCGCCGTCCTATGTATGGGGTAGTATATTGTCCTCTCCCTGACTCGTGTTGCTATGAGTGATGGCGTCCTGCACATGGCTGTCTATGGGAATAAATAATGCATCATCTGTATTTGGCCCACTACGATCTCTGAGACAGCGGACCCCCGGTGTGGCCCCTGCATTACACACCTTCTCAGGGGCCCCGATGCCCTCTCCTGACTGAGGCCTTCAGCATGGACTCCTCATGCTCCAGTGTCCAGACTGATCATCCAGTCACAGGAAATCCCGGTCCCAGGTCCAGACTCCGGCCCAGTCCCAGGATTAACCCTGTCAGGCCCAGCCCAGGTTCTGCCATCAGGGACTAATCATGTGTTGCCTCTACACCTGGCCACAGTCGGCTCCTGAAGCATACGGCCCTTCCCCCTTATTACAGAGGGTCTGTGCGGAATCTTCCACGGTCCTCCAGAACATGCGAGGGATTTACCCAGAGGGTCCGCAAGGCTCCCCCAGAAGGTTTGTAGGACTCCCCCAGAAGGTCTGCAAGTGTCCTCCAGAGGGTTTACAGGGGTCCTCCAGATGGTCTGCGGGTGTCCTTTAGGCCCGCAACACACATTCGTGTCTCCGGTACTTGTTTGGTACGTTTTTGCACGTACCGGAGACACGTTGGCCAATGTTACGGTATGGGTGATGGCACACACGCGTAAAATCACACGGAACGTGTGTCCGTGTGGTAAGTACGTGTGTGCTTTTTCCCGCACGGACGACATGTCCGTTTTTAGCCGTCAACACGCAGGCACGGACCCGCTAAAGTCTATGGGTTCGTGCCTGCACGGATGGCACACGTAGCATGTCCGTGTTCAGCACGTATCGTCCGCGTGCGTTTTAAATCCAAACATCAGCAACACTTGTTTCCAATCCATCAGGTCAATTGTGAAATGTCCTGATGCTTCAATTGGAGATGCCCTAGGCCAAGCATGCTGTGAAAGGACGTGATGGTGAGATGGCAGTAGGCTTGAAATTTAGGTGGAAATTTGCGCATTTCTCCATAAAGAATATTAAAATGTCCATGCGTCTTCCTGAGCTTGACAAGGGGGTGGAGCCACATCCTTTTTCCACAGGTGGTTCATATTCAAGCATATGTCTCCTAACCCCAAACCTCCTAGATATCAGCCATAACACATACATGGTGGCTTCACTGGAGAGAGACATTGGAGTCTGTATAATGAGTGGACGAGCCAGAAACAATGATTTGATATGTTTTTAACCCTTATCCACCGATGAGGGACGGAAAGTGACCAATTAACAACGCCAGGATCTCATGATGAAGGATTAACAACGCTATTTCAGTAAGAATGCGGACCTCTAAAAACGGACGGCCCACGGATTGCATACGTACGTATTTTATGCCAATACGGACACTCCACACGTACACACGGAGAGCATACGCCATCACACGGATGTCATACGTACCGGAGAAACGCCCATAAAAAACGGAACACGGAGCCGAAAAACGGAACATGAGACACGTACGTTTTATATGCGGGAGTGTGTTTTTGGCCTTAGAGGGTTTGCAGGGCTCCCCCAGAGGGTCTGCATGGGTCCCCCAGAGGGTTTGCAGGGCTCCCCCAGAGGGTCTGCATGGGTCCCCCAGAGGGTTTGCAGGGCTCCCCCAGAGGGTTTGCAGGGCTCCCCCAGAGGGTCTGCATGGGTCCCCCAGAGGGTTTGCAGGGCTCCCCCAGAGGGTCTGCATGGCTCCCCCAGAGGGTTTGCAGGGCTCCCCCAGAGGGTTTGCAGGGCTCCCCCAGAGGGTCTGCATGGCTCCCCCAGAGGGTTTGCAGGGCTCCCCCAGAGGGTCTGCATGGCTCCCCCAGAGGGTTTGCAGGGCTCCCCCAGAGGGTCCTCGAGTGTCCTCTAGAAGGTTTGCAGGGCTCCCCAAGAGGGTCCGTGAGTGTTCTCCAGAGGGTCCACAAGGGTCCCAGAGTTCTCTAGGTCAGAGAGACTTACCCAGAGGGTCCCCCAGAAGGTACGCAAAAGTCCCCCAGGGTCGTACAGAAGGCTCAGGAGACTTACCCAGAGGGTCTGCAAGAGTCCTCCAGAGAGAGTGTGGGGCCCACAGTGCACTGATTTATTTCTGTGTTGTATGACTGGGGTCTTGTGTGTCACCTGCACACCCTAAAGCCCCCAATATTCACATGATTCTGGTATTAACCTGTCGTCTGCTGTACAGCTTCCTGGATGTCGAAGGAAGGAACGGCGAGCAGATGAGAGGGTGAAGTACAGCACGGAACTGGCTCTGCTGTATGACCGCTGCGCAGAACTGGCTCTGCTGTATGACCGCTGCGCAGAACTGGCTCTGCTGTATGACCGCTGCGCAGAACTAGGTCTGCTGTATGACCGCTGCATAGAACTGGCTCTGCTGTATGACCGCCGCGCAGAACTGCTCTGCTGTATAACCGCAGCGCAGAACCGACTCTACTGTATGACCGCTGCGCAGAACCGGCTCTGCTGTATGACCGTCGCTTAGAACCGGCTCTGCTGTATGACCGTCGCTTAGAACCGGCTCTGCTGTATGACCGTCGCTTAGAACCGGCTCTGCTGTATGACCGCAGCGCAGAACCGACTCTGCTATATGACCGTCGCTTAGAACCGGCACTGTTGTATGACCGTCGCTTAGTACTGGCTCTGCTGTATGATCGTCGCTTAGAATTGGCTCTGCTGTATGACCGCCGCGCAGAACCGGCTTTTCTGTATGACCGCCGCGCAGAATATATAAATACGGACTAAATGTAGCCAAAACTGTCTAAAGGAAAATCCTCCAGAATGCGACCAATCATGCTGGGCACAGCCGAGGCACAGGACACATGGACACGGCAGTGGACATCTGTGACGCCCTGGCACTGCCAGGAGGTCACAGAGAAACAGTACGCCCCACACAACACCATCCCACATCAGGTACCATCTGCCACAAAACCCTAGCCACCCCCCTCAGGGTAGGAAGGACACACCAGTGGGCGGGACCAGGTGGATGGGAGCGCCCACCTAGGGGTCTTGAGGATCCGGGGGAAGGTACCAGTCAGAGTTTGGCCCCCTTCACACGTCAGTGAAAAACACTGACGTTCTTCGCTGACGTGTAAAGCACGCACATGTCCCTCCGTGTTCCGTGATTCACGGCACACGTGGGTTATCCAGGTGCAATCCGTGATCGCAAATGGACATTACTCACCTGCCTTCGCTCCTGCTGTCCATGGTGCTGAACTCCTCGGCTCTGCAGCGTCCGCCCACCGCTCTCTGCAGCTACTTCCTGGTCGGGTTTTCCTGCTCTCATGAATATTCATGAGCCAGGCAGGAGCTGCAGAGAGCGGAGGCTGCAGAGCGAATCGCAGGCAAGGTAAGTTGAAAATGTTTATAATTTTATATATCAGCGTTTTTCTGGTACGTGTTTCACGGATCACACACGGGTCACACACTCACACCATAGTGTGGTCCGTGGGTCATCAGTGATGCAAGAAAAAAACGGACTTGTCTCTGTGTAAAATCACGGACACGCATGTACGCTGCACAGAGACACGTTCAGTGAAAAATAACTGATGAGTGCGCAGACCCATTGATTATAATGGGTCTGCGTATATCAGTGATTCTGGTACGTACAAAAAAAAGCACATACATACCAGAATCACTGACGTGTGAAGGGGGCCTAAGTTGAAGTGTAAGTCGAAGTTGAAGTGGAGAGTCTGAGTTGAAGTCAAGTCTGAGCCTAGTGAAGGGTAGCCAGGGTAGTGGCCCTGGTCTACTGGCTAGGTGGCAAGCAGTGGACCGTGTCCAAAGGCGACGGGAGTCCGGTCACGTGAAATCCAAAGTGGACCGGGACAGGGTTGGAGCCCGCCGGTACCAACAGCGGAGTTCCGGTCCGGAAAACGTGCACAGGTGGGGTACCTGGACCTTAGTTAGAAGACAGTTGCAAGCTCCTTCTCTAATTAACCAGGCCGGGTACAAGGTTCCAGATGTTGTTCAGGTGTGTTAGCCCAAATAGAGCGAAACGGCAGCCCACCGCGGGGGATAGGGTATCCGCAAACACCCACTGAGATCCCAAGGGTCAGTTTTCGCGGGCACATCTCCCAACCAAAACAGAACCGGGAGAGGACTTCCCTGTTCCACACGAGGTTGTCCAAAAGAGAAGAAAAGTACATAGTGCTGGAGGAAGGGACATTGGTACACCAGCCGGGTGTGGGAACCGTATACACCCGGAGGCGGCAGCCGGCCACTGATACCTTGGTTTACCAGCGGACTTGTGTGCAATCATTTAATCGTGAGTACACCAACACCCTCCGTTCCGGCCCGGCGCTCCACCATCGGCAGCAATCACCTCCCGTGTTCTGGACACTGGGTCCCGGGGCATCCACCCCTACCCACAGAGGGGTTAAACACCTAGCTGCTGCTCCATCGCCCCCGGGTGCTCCCCAACAGCAGCGGTGGTACTCCATCTTACCACACACTGTGGGTGGCATCACGAAGTATCTCCAGCAATCCCCGTACATATTACATCCCTATCTTTATTTGAGTGTCCGCGTGACTCCCGGGACCGGAGACCCCTCGAGCCACCGCGGATTCGGATCCTGGCTGCTGACATGGGGGCTGCACACATCCCCTCCTCCCTTCCATCTAGAACGTTTGTATTTCCTTACTAAGGCCATGTTCACACATTGTGATTCTGCTGTCATTTTCCTGTGATTTTGTTTTTTTTTTCCAAAATTTGTGGTAAAAACTCTTGCTTTTTATTGTCACCAGGGGCATGTGGTGGCTTCTCCTGCTCGCTCAGCTGCAGCTCCACAGCACATTGTGACCAGGGTTGTGTGGTGGCTTCTCCCGCTCGCTCAGCTGCAGCTCCACAACACAGTGTGACCAGGGACATGTGGTGACTTCTCCCGCTCGCTCAGCTGCAGCTCCACAGCACATTGTGACCAGGTTTGTGTGGTGGCTTCTCACACTCGCTCAGCTGCAGCTCCACAGCACAGTGTGACCAGGGACGTGTGGTGGCTTCTATCTCTCAGCTGCACCTCCACAGCACAGTGTGACCAGGGGCGTGTGGTGGCTTCTCCCGCTCGCTCAGCTGCAGCTCCACAGCACATTGTGACCAGGGTTGTGTGGTGGCTTCTCCCGCTCGCTCAGCTGCAGCTCCACAGCACAGTGTGACCAGGGGCATGTGGTGGCTTCTCCCGCTCGCTCAGCTGCAGCTCCACAGCAGAGTGACCAGGGACGTGTGGTGGCTTCTCCCGCTCGCTCAGCTGCAGCTCCACAGCACAGTGTGACCAGGGACATGTGGTGGCATCTCCCACTCGCTAAGCTGTAGCTCCACAGCACAGTGTGACCAGGGACGTGTGGTGGCTTTTCCCGCTCGCTCAGCTGCAGCTCCTCAGCACAGTGTGACCAGGGACGTGTTGTGGCTTCTGCCGCTTGCTCAGCTGCAGCTCCTCAGCACAGTGTGACCAGGGACGTGTGGTGGCTTCTCCCGCTCGCTCAGCTGTAGCTCAACAGCACAGTGTGACCATGGGTGTTTGTTGGCTTCTTCTGCTCGCTCAGCTGCAGCTCCATAGCACAGTGTGACCAGGGACGTGTGGTGGCTTCTGCCGCTTGCTCAGCTGCAGCTCCTCAGCACAGTGTGACCAGGGACGTGTGGTGGCTTCTTCTGCTCGCTCAGCTGCAGCTCCACAGCACAGTGTGATCAGGGGAGTGTGGTGGCTTCACCTGCTCAGCTGCAGTGTGTCGCCCACCTGCAGCGGTCGCACCAGGGACACCACTCCACCCTCGGGGATGCCACAGGGTCTTCACTTTGGGTATATCTGCCTACAGGTATGTCAGGTTTATTTATATAGGAGTCATGACGCTACTCACGGTTTGCATTCAGGGTTATGGGTGATCACCACTGCAGGGTTAACGAGCGTCTGGGGCTGATGGAGTCTGCAGTCGGGTGATGTGGCCTCCCGTGAGTGAGGCTGGCCCCAGGGGCTCGGATGTGTAGAACAACAGGTCCCAGAATAACTCAGTCTCAGTCCGGAAAGTCTTTCAACTTGTTTTTACTCACTGTTAGATGTTTTGTGAGGTACCCGGGCGATGCTGAGATTAAACCTGGTGGAACCAGGAACTCCTTCAGGCCGATCTGAGGTTAACCATTAACTTGCCTTCCTAGCACTTCTTTTGTTTTGGATAACCCCTGACTTGAAGTACCGTGGGATTCATCCAGGGAAGTCGCTACTGCCTTTTCTCCCCTTTTTGGCCCGTTTGCCGGCAGCGTGGACCAAGTGAGATGGCTTCTGGCTTTGTCTCCTTATGGGTCCCCCTGTTGCTGCTGAGGCTCGGACTCCAGTTCGTTGATGAGATACCTCTAGTCCCCTCACTGACAGATTTAGCAGATCAATAAATGGACATCTACTCTGGGGACCTGTTGCCCGTGCGTGCCTAGTCACCACCAGTCCCCATACTTGACTGCCTCTCTTCAGGTGTCTTTTTGACTGACTCTCTGGTAACTGTTCTCCCCCGCTAACAGCTACTACACGTGCAGGGTCTGACTAGGGTGAACGTGTCTGCGTCTCCTATCTCCTAGCAACCACGCTCTCCACTCCCAGACGGGCTTGCGCCACCTCTTTCCTGACAGCCTATGCAACTTTAGCTTCCAGCCCCTCCACTACACCCCTTGACAAGAATTGAAGGCTAGCCTCTTTCAGAGGCTACCCAAGGGTCCCATCTAATGGTGTGGGAGACCTGGTTGCTATGTGTCTGTGCATACACACCTCATTCTTGCCTTTGGAATCACCTGGAAGCACTGTCCCAGCATGGGTGCAGTACTCAGTGGTGCCTGACCCGGTCAGGGGCGCCACAGCAGCTCCACAGCACAGTGTGACCAGGGGAGTGTGGTGGCTTCTCCCGCTCGGTAAGCTACAGCTCCACAGCACAGTGTGACCAGGGGCGTGTGGTGGCTTCACCTGCTCTCTCAGCTGCAGCTCCACAGCACAGTGTGACCAGGGGAGTGTTGTGGCCTCTTCCGCTCGCTCAGCTGCAGCTCCACTGCACAGTGTGACCAGGGGTGTGTGGTGGCTTCACCCGCTCGCTCGGCTGCAGCTCCACAGCACAGTGTGACCAGGGGCGTCTGGTGGCTTCACCCGCTCGCTCAGCTGCATCTCCACAGCACAGTGTGACCAGGGGCGTGTGGTGGCTTCACCAGCTGGCTCGTCTGCAGCTCTACAGCACAGTGTTACCAGGGGAGTGTGGTGGCTTCTCCCGCTCGCTGAAGTTCCACAGCACAGTGTGACCAGGGGAGTGTGGTGGCTTCTCGCTCGCTCAGCTGCAGCTCCACAGCACGGCGTGACCAGGGGCGAGTGGTGGCTTCTGCCGCTCGCTGCAGTTCCACAGCACAGTGTGACCAGGGGAGTGTGGTGGCTTCGCCTGCTCGCTCAGCTGCAGCTCCTCAGCACAGTGTTACCAAGGGCGTGTGGTGGCTTCACCCGTTCGCTCAGCTGCTGCTCCACAGCACAGTGTGACCAGGGGCGTGTGGTGGCTTCACCTGCTCGCTCAGCTGCAGCTCTACAGCACAGTGTGACCAGGGGCGTGTGGTGGCTTCACCCTCTCGCTCAGCTGCTGCTCCACAGCACAGTGTGACCAGGGGCGTGTGGTGGCTTTTCCCACTCGCTGCAGTTCCACAGCACAGTGTGTCCAGGGAAGCGTGGTGGCTTCTCCCGCTCGCTCAGCTGCAGCTCTACAGCACAGTGTGACCAGGGGCGTGTGGTGGCTTCACCCGCTCGCTCAGCTGCTGCTCCACAGCACAATGTGACCAGGGGCGTGTGGTGGCTTCACCTGCTCGCTCAGCTGCAGCTCTACAGCACAGTGTGACCAGGGGCGTGTGGTGGCTTCACCCTCTCGCTCAGCTGCTGCTCCACAGCACAGTGTGACCAGGGGCGTGTGGTGGCTTTTCCCACTCGCTGCAGTTCCACAGCACAGTGTGTCCAGGGAAGTGTGGTGGCTTCTCCCGCTCGCTCAGCTGCAGCTCTACAGCACAGTGTGACCAGGGGCGTGTGGTGGCTTCACCCGCTCGCTCAGCTGCTGCTCCACAGCACAGTGTGACCAGGGGCGTGTGGTGGCTTCTCCCGCTCGCTCAGCTGCAGCTCTACAGCACAGTGTGACCAGGGGCATGTGGTGGCTTCACCCGCTCGCTCAGCTGCTGCTCCACAGCACAGTGTGACCAGGGGCGTGTGGTGGCTTCACCCGCTCGCTCAGCTGCTGCTCCACAGCACAGTGTGACCAGGGACGTGTGGTGGCTTCTCCCGCTCGCTCAGCTGCAGCTCCTCAGTACAGTGTGACCAGGGGAGTGTGGTGGCTTCACCCGCTCGCTCAGCTGCTGCTCCACAGCACAGTGTGACCAGGGGCATGTGGAGGCTTCTCCCGCTCGCTGCAGTTCCACAGCACAGTGTGACCAGGGACGTGTGGTGGCTTCACCCGCTCGCTCAGCTGCAGCGATCGTTATGGATGAGGTTTCAGCCCCACTCATCCATGTTGCACGGTGGATTTAGTATTTGCGCCTCTTTCTCTGATTTTGGTCATTATTTTAGAGATGAGCTTTCAGTATTTTACGATTTTTGAAAACATTTGGGACTTTTGGTGCTGAAAATTCTGGTTAAAGATAAAAATAAATTGCAGATTTGATTTTGCACTAAATTCATGACCCGCCACCACCATTATTAACTATTTAGTACTAAAAACTTCAGCGAATATCACAGGACAAAAAAGTGACATCAATAAAGGGCAGGGGATGGATCGGCCCTCAGGCTGCGTTCACATGGGGCTTTCTCAGGCGTTCAAGAATGAAGAGTTTTTAGAGTGGAAACTGCTTCTAGAAAAACATTTGACCACAGAGCGGATTCCCCTACAGCGGCAGGACATTTCTGAAGGTTTCTATGAGGATTGTGTATTAGATCGACTAAGGAAGTTTCTACGAGTGCTACTCCTAACCACGAGGGTGCGGCCCCAAGTCAGTGGCGCTGGGAGTCCACCCATCGGTGGCGCTTGGAGTCCATCCTCCGCCCAAGAGTATTAAGGGAATGGGGAACTGCAGAAGACAGGTGTAAACAGCTAGGCCTGCGCCGCTGACAAGGGGCGTCCTCTACGTCTAGAAATATTAATCCTAGATTCTTTACTGTGAGAGCAGTGAGACTATAAAATCTTTACTGCCGGAGCAGTGACACTACACAGTCTTGACTAAATGAGCAGTGAGACTATGGATTCTTTATTAGTGATGGGTGAACATGCTGGTGTACCGCCCCGCGGGCTCGGCTGCGACAGCCAAGCCGCTCGGATCCGTGCTCGTACTGCGGGTGGTGGCTTGAGCCTCTCACGGACCTAGGGGTCACGTCGCTCTGCAAGGGAGTTGGCGCTACACGCGGGGACTTGGGAGAGGAGTTCCACGGCCGGGGCCACGGTTGGTTGGTTTGGATTGTAAGTTCGTGTTGACCCCTCCGTGGGTAGGGGATGTTGGTCGCGGGGCCCAGTTGGCGAGGGTCGGGGTGCAGGGTGAAGTGTTGCGGTGCGGTGCCTGATGGCACTGGTGTACTCACTCTGACACAATACACTCGAGTCTCTGGTAAACCAAACGGGGTGATGAACGGGGCCTGCAGCCGGCTGCAGCTTCTCCCAGAATAGGTTGGTGGTTTCCGTCTTTCTCCTGCACCTCTGTATGTAAATGTTTGACTCCTATGCCTAGACACTGGTAGTCCACTCCCGGACTGGTATATGCCGTAGGAGCCCGTTTGCCCGCAGACGCTGGCCCTTTGGGTCTCTACACTTGGCGGTGGCTTTACCCTGTATGGTTGGGCTGTTGTCTTCTAACGGGACTTGTGTGGGATAGCTACTAAAGTCCAGTCCGCAATCAGTTGATTTGATTCGGCCCTGTCGGTTCGGGGCTTCGTCTGGGTCTGAGTACCCCTCCTGGTGCTCCAGTTTCCAATCGGTTCCCCGGTTCGGTACCGGCGGGCCACCACCCGACCCCAGTCCCTACGGTTCTACCGGCTGTAATCCCAGCTCCTGCAGGCGGCACCACCGTCTGCCTCCTTGCCAATGGTGACTGGGCTCCGACCCAGCCACCTGGTAGTCTCTTGGCAGGCCTGGACACAGGACTGCCCGTGAACCTGACTGCTCTTCACCTCCTCCAGACTCTTTTTGTGTTTTTCCTGCCTCCAGGCCTGTGAACTCCTCGGTGGGTGGAGCCAACCACCTGGCTCCGCCCCCTCATGTGGACATCAAACCTGGAGGGTGGTGACAAGGTTTTTAGTTTGACTGATGTCACCTAAGCGGGAGGGGGTGTGGTGTTGTGTGTGACTACCTGGGACGACCTTACTAGATTTAGGGCGTCACACTAGGCAGTGCTCGGTACTGGATCGAGTACTCTGCTGCTCGGACGCCATGCTGGAGTCCCCGAGCCACATGTTTCCTGCTTTTTATCAGCCAGTAAACAGGCCGAAATTGCTTGCCAATCATGGTAATGCTGGAGCCAGAGACGCCATGTTTGCCGCTCTCTATCCGGAAATAGTGTAGGGACTAGGGAGAGATTCTGCTGGAGAAGGGACAGTGTGTTATAGGGTGACAGGACCTGCTGGAACAACAGTAACCAACAAATCTTTTCAGGGCTAATTGAAAGCTATGCTATTCTCTAATAATATTGCTTGTAGTCAGCATTTTAGTGTAGGGCAAGCTTCAGGAGAAAGGATAGTGTACTAGAGCCCTGTACACAGGGATTATAGCCTTATAGTCCTTGCTGCTGAAACCTTTAAACCAAAAGTCCTTTTCAGGCCTACATCTATTCTTTTCCCTATTAAAACCTCTATTACAGTATATGTATTCAGTGTGGGGATAGCTGCTGGAGAAGGGATAGTTTTAGATCAGAGGCATATAGTCAGGGTATATTGCTTTACAGTCCTTCTATAGGTATACTGCTGCTTCTTAGGTCAGGGCATGAGTGATGTTTTGGGACATGGTCAGGTGTGCACTGAGAAATATATTGCCGCCTGGAGACAGAGTACCACAGGACAGCTGCCACATCAGGTTGCGGAAATCGTCAGAGTCCACTAGCCTAAATGGCTTCTGGCCCTCTAAAAATTTAGAGAGAGGACCGCCTGCTGGACCTCAAAAAATTTGAGTGAGGGTTGGCTGATAGCCCTCAAACAATTTGGAGCAAGGGCTGTCTGATAACCCTGTTGATATGATGTAGTAGGGAGATTAGAAACAAAAATACATGCATGGGAATGCAACAGGAAAAAGAAGGAACATTTGAGTTTGCTTTTTCTAATGCTGAAGTCTGGGCCAATCCAGGCCTCGTTCATTTTTTGAGAACAGTAAGCCTGTCAGCATTGTCAGTAAACAAGTGGATGCGCCTATCAGTTATTATGCCCCCGGCGGCACTAAAAACTCGCCCAAACAAAGCGCTTGTGGCGGGGCAGGTCAGCACCTTCAAGGCATAGAGGGACAGTTCATGCCACGTGTCCAGCTTGCATACCCAATGGTTGTACTGCACAGAGGAATCATCGAGGACGCCGGTACAGTCGGCTATGTAATACTTCACCATCTTCATAAACTATTCCCTCATTGTCAGAGTACCCCACACATCAGGGCCTGGGAGCCGGGAGGGTCTAATGAAACTGTCTCAGGCTAGTTTCACACTTGCGTTGAACAGAATCCATTGCATTGCGTTGTGTGACGGATGCAACGGATGCGTTGCATATAATGGAATAACGGATGCAACGGATCGTACAAAACGGAAAGCTTTTTTTTTTTCTTCTTTACAGTTTTACCGGCAGCAGACTATTGTGAACAATCAGCTGATCACCCGGCTGCCGGGCGCTCAGCTGATCTCTCTCAAAAGCCGGCTGCCGGGCGCTCAGCTGATCTCTCTCAAAAGCCGGCTGCCGGGCGCTCAGCTGATCTCTCTCACATGCTGGCTGCCGGGCGCTCAGCTGATCTCTCTCAAAAGTCGGCTGCCGGGCGCTCAGCTGATCGCTCTCACATGCCGGCGGCTGGGCGCTCAGCTGAGCGCTCTCAATAGCCGGCTGCCGGGCGCTCAGCTGAGCGCTCTCAATAGCCGGCTGCCGGGCGCTCAGCTGAACGTTCGGCCACCGAGAGACAAAATAAAGTGTCTGTTGGGCCTGGTGTGTGTCTCCCTCCTCTCTACTCCTTGGTTGTCCAAAGAACTATGACCTCTGCCACCTGCGTTGTCAGATGGGAAATTTATGTACTAATTGTTCAACTAGGGCCTTCTGGTGTTGCCCCACTTTAGTAGCCCACTCCACCACAGGAAGGAGAGATGGAACGTTCGCCTTGTAACGAGGGCCGAGAAGGGAGTACAACCAGTAATCAGTGTTTGCCAAAATGTGTATAAGGTGAGGGTCATTGAAAAGGCTGCCGGACATAAATGAGGGTGTACCTTTACAAGTATTTCATGCAATTCTGGGGAGGTTTTCAGAAAACGATGAACCACTAAGTTGAGCATGTGGGCCAGACATGGTACATGTACGAGCTTGCCAAACTTCAGACTCCCCACCAGGTTACGGCCATTTTCACGCACGGGACCATGCCTGGTTGTAGATTAAGCTGTGAGAGTCTCAGATCTGTCTGGTCTGTTATTTTCACACAGAGTTTTGCTCAAAACTCGCCGAGTGTCATGGCAGCATCGGACACTGTTCACACTAAAGATTCTGACACTCCACATTATGGTTTCTCTGGTGTTTCTGAGTTACACAGGCAGGCTTGGATGTCAACCAACTGTGTGCTCATTAATGGTCAGGACAGCACAAGTTAATATCTAATAGTCTGCTAGTTACCACTGAAATCAAATGTTGTTCGAAAGCTATCACAGTTTCTTCCCACCTTTTTAAAATGGTGGAATCTGTCTTCCCATGCCCACTATAGTTTATTGCTGCGTGGTCGGTGTGCTGTTGAATCCCAGTCCTGCTGGTGATTATATTGCGTGGTGCTTGGAGTTGTTGTGGAGTTCCTTTTGTCGTCTAGTTCTTTCCTCCCTGCTCCTATATTCCTCCTAACCTCTTATTCTCTATTACCTCTGTGTGAGCGTGCTGTGAGATAAGAGTTCTTGTTTCCCCTGTTTGTATACCTCTATTGGTTTTATCACACTCCTGTCCAAGTTCTTCCCTGAGGTAGGGAGGTATAAGATCAGGGCTGGTCAGGAGCAGGGCTAGGATGGCGGCTCAGACATCCCCACCTTCACAGGTAACTCTCAGATCAGAGATAGCTAGGGTCCTCCTAGTCTGAGGGCCAGTCTAGGAGCCCCGATCCCTTGCTCTCCCTATTCACCATGACAGACCTTTCAACAACCTTGCGGTGGAGTGCTATTTGTCACCTAAAGAAATTATTTTCACCAGAGCTTGTTGCCACTTCACCAAGGCCGTGCTTATAGCTTGTGACTGATATTGATGCCGTGCTCAGAGATGGGCATGGAGTAGGAGGGGGTGCAGCAACTGGTGTAGGAGTTGGGGAAAACCCTGATAAAGCTAAAGCCCGCAATCCTTGCCGTGGGTAGCATGTGTGCCATCCCAGGGTCAGACTCTGTTCAGACCTCCACAAAGTTCACCCAGTTTGCTGTCAGGGAAATGTAGAGTCCCTGGCCACAAGCACTTGTCCACATGGTGGTTAAGTGGACCTTCACAGGAGCTGTATTGGTGAGGGCTCGGGTGATGTTATGGAACACATGCTGGTGTAAGGCAGGGACGGCACAGAGGGAGAAATAGTGGCAGCTGGGGAACAAGTACTGAGGGCTGGCAGCTGGCCCTCTAAAAATTGATTACGGCCGGCTGATGGCCTCTAAAAATCGATTGAGACCCACCAGATGTTCCTTTAAAAATTATGAGCGAGTGCCACATGATGACTCTGTGTAAATAATAAACCATGAACTGTGTATCTTTTTGTGTGGGAAGGGGGGTATGGGTACACCAAAAAAGTGAGAAGTCGGGGCCAATCCAGGCCTTGTTCAGTTTGAGAACAGTCAGCCGGTCAGCATTTTCAGTTGACAGGCGGATAAGCCTATTAGTTATTATGTCCCTGGGGGCACTAAAAACCCACGTAATAACATTAAGCAGGGAGGGAGCAGTGACTGCGGCCTGCGAGACTCTGATCTTCCTCAACTCTGTGTACAAAAAAATAAAATAAAATAAAATATAAATAAATAAATAAAAATGCATTCATACAATGCCGAGTGCACCTCGGCTGTGAGTAAATGGCAAAGGACTTGTGATTTCTTTCCCCGGGATGGGTTGGAGACATTTCCTCCACATGTTTCATGAATTTAAATTGGCAAAGGTCTCCAAGGTGAAAAAAACAAAAATGGAAACCCCTAATTCAATCTATTTGAAGGGTCGGGGCTGCCTGATGCCCAGAGCCAGCACAGGAGGAACATCTACCTACCCAAGCGGGAGCAAAATCAGAGTCGGATGCCTGAAGGTTATTGTTAGTTATAATGTGAGTAGTGGCCTCTAGGATTCCTTGTGTTTGCCAAAATAGTCCCACTCCTTCTAAATGTAAATGTTTTCTGACGCCCTTTGTGTGTTCCAGGGTGTATTGTAGTTCCTTCTCATAATGTTTGGCATCACATGCACTTCGTGCATAGGCTTCACCAGTCTAAGAGTCCCACTCCTTACAAACAGGCAAAAAAAAAACATTGTCTGATCCCATCCTCTACATTCCTTCCAGGAAGTATTGCAGTTCCTCCTCATTTTTGGCAGCCCTTGCAGTTAGTGCCTAGGCTTCAACAGTCTAGGAGTCCCACTCTTTACAAATGGGGAAAAATATGAGAAATCTCATGCACACTGTGAGGATCTGAGGCTGTGGGTTGCATTAATCACCTAGGCAGGTTAAGAATGCAACAATTTTTATATCTTCTATACACAGTCTTACAGCAACAATAGTCCTTATGTTCTTCCAGATGATGGATACCACGACTTGAGCATGTGTATCCAGTTCCATACTCTATAGTCCACCCATGGGCACCAGGACCTGGTTGCAACAACAGATCCTCGCCCCTGCATTTCACAACACGAACTCTGACTAAACCTGTGTCTCCTCACTTTTCTGCCTCACTTGGGATCAGAACCCTGGATGAGGTGAGGTGATAACATTGCACATCCTTAAACATTTGTTCCATGTAACTCCAAGTATGAAGGAGGGCAGTCTCCGGCCAGTCAACAGGAATATGTATCAGGAGAGCGCCCCTTGCAGAGGGGAACAATAGACGCACAACCCTCCACCAGATGCAATGAATCCTACTACAGGTCTGATAACATTAGAGTCCATGGAGACCAACTAATATGACACACTATTACAACCCCTTCCCCCTTCCAATTGTGAATGGACAAGTGACCATAAACTGACAAGCAAACAAATCTCTAATAAAACACAACACTGAGATCGATGTAACCAGCGAGTCGGGCTGGAAAACGTCCAATAGTCTTTAGTTCATGGCCAGATCCTCACACACGATTCAATTTTTTTTTTCCTGACTGAAATGAAAAATGCGGCATTTTTGAAAAAAGGAGCCAGTCAAAGCAAAGAGTGCAAAAATGCAGGAAACAACCGCTAGGTGTGAACATAGCATGAGAAGGCGAGGGGTTTCTCTTCTTTTCTGAGTATTTTGCCTTACAGCCCTTATACAGGACAGACCGTTTCCTGGCATTATTACCTGGTATATCCATGTTATCCTCGGTTTCCTATGTTTTCTTGTCAGTCAGTAAAGTGGTGTAGTCCTCTGACCATAGTGTTCCCATCAGGGAGTCAGAGAGGCGTCCAGGCTGCCGTCCTGCTGTTTCCATCCATTTCGGTGATTTCCGGCCCCCTCAGACCCCTCGGGGTTCTGCCGGAAAAATGCTGGAGTTTTGGCGTTTCCCACTGACTTCCATTATACTGGTTACTGGAGACGAGCACCCGAGTGTTTTAGAGCTCGCCCATCACTAGTAATAAACATGGGGCTTGTGTCGTCCATTTTTGGGACTAGTCATGTTGTTATTTGTGTGGGACGAGCTGACGGGGTTTTTTTTTACGCCACTTTGGGGTATTCTTGCATTTTTTCAGGTGTGTGGTAAATTATAAAACAGCAGTTCTGGAGGCTGATTTGCTTTAAGGCGTTTACTGCACAGGATACATAATGTGATCGCTCGCACGTGTACGGATGCAGTGATGGTTAGTTTTTCATTTCCCTTATGGGACCTAAACCTGCCATCTTCTAAACCACTGCCCTGAATTTTATAGACAAAATCTCAGCCTCCTATGAAGTCCAGGTGGCTCCAGTTACAGGCAGCTACGGGTATGATGCGGGCTCCGCTCCTGAGCCTGCTCCCGACATCCTGTACAGTCTATGTGCTGCACAATACATGGACCCGAAGAGCAGATTCAACGGTGTGAGGCAGTGACGGATGTCATATACGAGGGTCAACAGTGTGAGGAACTGATGGGCGTCATATACAAGGGTCAACGGTGTGAGGCAGTGAAGGGCGTCACATATGAGGGTCAATGGTGTGAGGCAGTGAAGGGCGTCACATACGAGGTGTGGAGACACGGGGCTCAGTGGGCGCTCTCGTCCACTAAAACCCGCCGCCTTTAGAAAGACAGCGTGGCTCAGGGCTCATCCCAACTGAACGCCGGCCTCCCTAACCGTGGGCGTAACACTACTCAGACAACACAGGGTGAGGGAACCACAATAATTAGACTTTATTGGATCCCCAAACAATTAACGGCACATAACACATAACCAGCAAAACACACAAATGTAACAGGCAACAGAGTCTCACCCTTCCGCTGGCTAACCAGGGATTTAGAATGCCCATGCCTCACAGGTTCCAAGCTGTCTGAGGTCTGCAAAGTCTGTAACAGGTGACTGAACTGTCCCAACCTGCGTGTCCTCCTTAGGTAGTCCTGGTTTGATGTTACAATCCTGGCAGCCGGAGTCGAAATCCCTAGGCTGTGGATATGGTCTCCAACCGGATCCGGAGTCCCTAGATTGAAGCCATAAGATGTCCTGATCCTCCAGTCAGCTCCAAAGAGCTTAGACTGAATCCATCAACCATCAACAACCACTGGTGGCTTAAAGAAGTCCTTTTTATAGCCACAACCTTCCCCTTGGATACACTGCGTCCTCATTGATTGGTTGGACAAGATTGCTTCTCCCATTGGAGGAATTTCAAGCTGCATGGATAATGTTCATTTAAATGATGTGCTTAGAAAGGCTGAGGGTGTACATGTAAACTGGGAGCCACTGACTAGACAATGGCTACTAAGGTAATTACATTATCAATACACAACTACAATACAATGGTTACTGGAAATGTCTGGAGAACAATAGTCTAGCTTTCAGTGGCCAACACAATTACATTGAGTCAACAAGAGTCTTGTAAAAACAATGAGGGACTTCTCCCCCATCTATAGACAATCTATCATGCTGTCTGGCTGGATTTTAAGAAACGTTAACCCATGAGAGTCCATGTCGTCACACGAGGGTCAACGCTGTGAGGCAGTGACGGGCGTCATATATAGAAGGGTCAATGGTGTGAGGCAGTGACGGGGTCACATACGAAGGTCGATGGTGTGAGGTAGTGACAGGCGTCATATACGAGGGTCGATGGTGTGAGGCAGTGACGGGCATCATATACGAGGGTCGATGTTGTGAGGCAGTGACGGGCGTCATATACGAGGGTCAATGTTGTGAGGCAGTGATGGGCATCATATACGAGGGTCGATGGTGTGAGGCAGTGACGGGCGTCATATACAAGGCTCAATGGTGTGAGGCAGTGACGGGCGTCATATACGAGGGTCTATGGTGTGAGGCAGTGATGGGCGTCATATACGAGGGTCGATGGTGTGAGGCAGTGACGGGCGTCATATACGAGGGTCAATGTTGTGAGGCAGTGATGGGCGTCATATACGAGGGTCGATGGTGTGAGGCAGTGACGGGCGTCATATACGAGGCTCAATGGTGTGAGGCAGTGAAGGGCGCCATATACGAGGGTCGATACGTGTCCCTCAGGATGTCTAGAAACATGAAACCGCTAGAGTGCGTTGTACACCGCAGCTGTGAGCGCATAATACAAGTGAGCATGGCCGGGAGAAGCCATTTCACCAACGCAGATTTAAAAACCTAGGAAAGTAAATGGTGGGCACACGTATGGGTAGGTGCACCAAATAGTAAGGGCACTCAGTGAATAAAGGTCATTTGTTGACAATGAATGCAGCATGACATATCCGTATTAGAAATGGACCAACATTTTGGTGCTCATGACCTTTTTTACGGCCTCAGAGGAATGACAGACAGGGTGTTTGCAGCTCAGCAATGTGTCAATACGTATGTACGGGCACAACGAGTTCCAATGGACCCTTGTGGAGTTCCAACCCACCAGGTCTCAGGCATATGACTTGTTGCATCTAAAAAAAAAAAAAAATGGCTCCAATTTGAGACCATGAGCCCAATCCAGGTGGCAGAGAGGGTTGTAATCGACCGGATTGTGCGGACGCTGTCATTTGCCATACAGTGCTGGGTGGGACAAGGGAACCCGGGCAGTTGGTTAGCCTGGTTGAGCGATATGTAGCCATCCAGGACTTGGTGCGGGTTTCTGCCCAGCTGCGGGTAACTCACCGGCTCCTTCACACTAATAAAACTGAATAAAGGGCACAACACTCTGCGGGGGTTAACCAGAGCCGAGTCCATACTGAGAGTAGCAGGAGCAAAGTCCCTCCTAAACCGGTCCTTTTGAACAGCAGTAGCACTGCTATCACATGCTGACCAAGGACTAGGACATGTGGCTGCTAACTGCCCCTTTGCTGCTGATCCCATGGACTGCGTGTTTACTCACTGGACCTCCTTGTATGTCCATATTGTCTGCACAGCAGATGCCATCGCCATGGCTGGTGAACCCCATCTGTGTCATGTGCGCATTAATGAACACCTGGATTAGGTTCTCTTGGATTCTGGGAACCTAGTGAACCCCATTCATTGGTCCTTTATCTTCGGGGAGACCCCCATTGGATGGGAAGTAGGTGTTGCCTGTATACACGGGGATCTGCAGGAATATCCAACGGCTATGGCAACCCTTGTGTCAACCGGACGACGCCATGTTCCCACCATGGATAGTGCTAGTGATGGGAGAGGAGTCGGTGCCCGTGGCTCTGTGGAGCACAGGCTCCGCTCATGCACTAGGCTGGGTTTCCTTGGAACCTGCAGTACCACTGGCTGACTGTAGGTGGCGTGTCTTCCAGCTGATGTTGCCAACATTCACCTGCAGCCAATGGGAAGACAGCACACCCTTCTTATTCCCCCTCCTGTCACATGACCACTGCCAGTGATAGTTCTGTACTCCTGGCTCATGTGCTGTTTGTATGTTGATTCCTGTGCGCTGACCTTTGCTTGTTGTTTACTACCCTCCTGCCTGTCGATTTTGTACCTTGCTGCCAGATCCGGATTTGACCTCTGCTTTGGCTCCTCACTCCGCCCTTGCCTGCCGATTCTGTTCCTGTTTTGCATCTCCTGGTTTTTGACCCTGCCTGACGACCACGGACTACAGCCTCCACAGGTAGCGATCTCTGCGGCTCTGTGTAATTCCAAATCCCTGTAAAGGGGTTAAAGGGTTGCAGAGTTCTTGGGGTCCTGCTTTGTGAGCGGCTTTTCTCTAGACTCCCCTTACAGCCAGTCTGAGTCTGTGGCTACACTCAGGCATTACACCTTGCCACCCCTTGCACGGAAATCCAACATGATGTGGGAGCAGTGAAGACCCTCCCATATGGGACTATTTTGGAAAGATATTTGCCCCTGTTCTGGTATTTATGTAGGTGCCAAACTAAACCTCCAAAATTAAGTGACTATCTTTGTGATGAACCCAATGACCCTGAGTCACGGATACCTGCCATAGGGATCACCTTTGTAGGGAAAGAGTGTAAATCAATAGGTTCCCCCTAGAAGTCTTCACAACAGCAAATCTCCGGAATTCATGGTACCTCTGTCCACAATAGAGGTACCATTTGACTGGATTGCCATGGACCTGGTAGGTCCAATAGTAACATCGGCCAGTGACCTTAAAACACATATTAGTGGTAGTTGATTATGCCACCCATTACTTGGAGGCATACCTCATATCTCACCGATATACCCCAGAAGCTTATTTCCCGAGAGCTATTTGGCATGTGTTGCTGCCTGAGTTGCCGAAAGTGATCCTTACGGATCCTGGTACTCCATTTATGTCCAAAGTGAGAAAGGAATTGCGCAAATTGCTCAAAATCAAGTGTGACGCCTTGGCAAAACCAGGTAGTCACAAATAGGCCCCTGCATAACACCTACCCTCACTAGGAAACACACAGCCAACCATTAAAACCTAGTCACCCCCTTAGGGAAAGATAGACACACCAGTGGGCGTGACCAGGCGGTTGGAACGCCCACCAAGGGGTCCAGACAGCCCGGGGCGGGAAAAGTAGTGAGATCAGTTTTTAGAGTTCAAGGACGGAGGAGTGTGGAGGTCAGGCCTGTGTGTCAGGCCTGAAGCAAACTGACAGGTAGAACAGGTGGAACCGAGGTGGACCGGGCCAGGGTATGAGCCCACCGGTACCAACACGGGGAACCGACTCGGAAACAGTAGTACAAAGGGGGGTATTCGGACCCTGAAGCCAGGAACCAGAACCTACTGGAACTGGTTAATTAACCGATTGAGGCCAGGACTAGAGGTCCTGTCCCACCCAAAGTCCCTCATAGAAGACAACAGCCCACCGAATAGGGATAAGAGGTCACCGCCAAGGCCCAGAGATCCCACGGGCCAGCATCTGCGGGCACGGCTCCTTAGGCCACATCCAGCCGGGAGCGGACTCCCGAGTTTCATACTGCCCATTGAACACAAAAAGGTGCAGGAAAAGGATAGAGACCACCAGCCGGGTGGGGGATCCCGAACGCAACCGGCTGCAGCACCGGCCACCACCATCTTGGTTTACCAGAGACTTGTGTGTTTCCTTCAGAGTAAGTACACCAACATCCCCCTGCGACCGCCACTCCCTGCACCAAATCCACCAGGTCCCGTGGTCACCATCCCTGCCCACGGAGGGGTTAACAACTTGCTGCACAACCTCTCCCCCAGGTGCCCCGTAACAGCAGCGGTGGTGTCCCACCTCACCACACACCGCAGGTGGCGTCACGAACCTATTACGGCCTAGCCCGTACATCTACGTCCACCCCCATTTTATTTGGCGGGTCCGGGGACCCTCGAGCCATAACCCCTGAAGGTCCGGACCCGAGCAGCGACGGCTGCTGGCACGGGGGCGGTACATCCCGAAACTTGGCGCTGTGAACAGAATACTTACCCATCCACTTACCGTGTGGAAGTGTGCCTTGTATTGGACAGTCAGCAGTGATCCGTTGCCAAATTTTCAGAAGTCGCCATTTTGGTTGCCATTTTGGTGCGATAAACTACAGCCCAGCGTCGTCTTTCCCACGAAAAGGGCATGAAAGCCGAAGCCCCGCCCCCTGGGAATGCGGCCGGAAAGCAAGGCCGGAAGTCGCAAAATGAAACTTACAGGCCTGAAAGAGGAGTGCCAGCAAAAGACCAAGGGGGGGCGGGTGAAGATTCTGCAGCATGTGTCCGAGCAGATAAAGGGCAGGGACTCCAGGACCCTGCCACCCTTCTTGTTCCTGGACACCATCGTAGCAATATGGCCGACCCATCTGGCAAGCCCGGATTGACGGAGCCCGAGCCTGGAACAGCAGCCTGGGTAGAGTCCAGACGGAACGAATATGCCGCCGGATCCAGGCGCAGGCGCGCTATATCTTGGAGCGATGGACGGCCGAGATGGAGGAGCTGGCTGCAGCTGTGCGGGCTCGTGAAGTGGAGGCAACCTTGGAGGAGCGGGTAAGCGACCCTATGTACCTCACGGACCGGCCGACCAGGCTGAGGGGCCCGGCCTGCCCCTGCCCGCTGCGCTGCCTCCCTCACCGCCCGCACCTGCCGCCGACGCCCCACTCGGTCCGCTGCCACCCACACCGGCAGCGGTGCCCGTCCCGTCGGCCCGCGAGGACCTGCCCAAGAAAGCCGCCCGCAGCCAGCCAGTCACCGCCCCGGTACCCGTATCTGCTCCGCAGCAGACCAGCGTCTGGAAGGTGCCCCGTCCTGCCTTGGACCGCCACCGATCCCGGAAGAAGCCGAGCCCCAGATGACAACGGCCCCGACAGTCCGCCCAGCAAAGCGGAGGTGGTTCCCGACCGGAAGCCCGCTCAGCAGGCAACGCTGGCCACTCCCAGGTTTCAGGCCTCGGCTGAGACGCCGCGGGGTTGCAGCTACCAAGCAGCCAAGCAAGCCACGACACAGCGGGGTCCCCAATTGCCAAAGGTGCCGGTCGCAGCTGGCATGGAGAGACTCCGGCTGGGCTCAACTCCCGCGCAGAGCAAACTGGAGCAGGCCGCAGACGCTCCATAGTGGGAGCGGCAGCAGCACCAGCTGGGCCGGGAGATCGCCGCCAGGGAGAAGCGGAAGGCAGAAGTCTTGTCCCGGACCTATCACGAGAAGGACAATCTGCGCAACGCAACCTTGCAGGTGTGGGGCCTGATTCATCAGGGCCAGGTCTGGAATTTTAACCCCCAAAAGGGATGGGGGTTTATCTATGAGCCGGGCATGGAGGCGGAAATATTTGTATCCCGGAGGGATGTCTACCCACACCTGCCCATTGGCCATCCCGACCGAGACCTGGAGCCCGGGGAGTTGGTGGAAAGGGGGTGGTTTGCCCTCGATGTGAAGAGGTGGGCAGGAAGCGGAGCCCAGCACCACGTCCACCCCTCGCGGAACCTGGCTACCAACAGTTAAGTCTCCGTTGGGACAGTGTGTCTCTGAAGTTTGCCGTTTATTAAGGTAACAAGGACAACGGCCGTGAACTTGCAGGGCAACCCATAAACTAATGGGCCTTGTAAATAGCCCCCAGACCGACCTTTTCACTAAGCCACAGTCCTCTGAAGAGGCTGGTTTGAGGACAGGCCTGCGGTAGAGTAGGCCGAGGCCCTGTCACCAACGAGACCGGTGACTACTCTCTGGGCCAGGGGTCCCTTGGACGTGGGGCCCTTGAAAGGACTGCCGGGTAAGGAATTTTTTATCCGGCCCATTTGGGAAACACCCGGACCTACCCTGGACTTGGGCAAGGGGTGCCAACCTGTGTTTTAGTGGTGGTACCAGGGCTAGGTTGTTTTTGGTGGGTGAAGTGAGAAGGCCCGGTCCGTCCAGTCCCGGTTTTGTATGTGCAGCGTTAATGTTCAAGTAACATGCCTCCCGTAAGGGAAGAAAACAAAAATATGCTTAATTGTTCAAAAGTTATACTTGTAAACTGTTACCTTTTTATCTTTTGCAGTTACAAAAATAAATCGGTGGTGGTCGGAAAGCCCGCTGACGGTCTGTGTTTAACCAAGGGGGGAGTGTGATGCTCTGGCAAAACCAGGTAGTCACAAATAGGCCCCCGCATAACACCTACCCTCACTAGGAAACACACAGCCAACCATTAAACCCTAGTTACCCCCCTTAGGGAAAGATCGACACACCAGTGGGCGTGACCAGGCGGTTGGAACACGCCCACCCAGGGGTTCAGACAGCCCGGGGCGGGAAAAGTAGTGAGATCAATTTTTAGAGTTCAAGGACGGAGGAGTGTGGAGGTCAGGCCTGTATGTCAGGCCTGAAGCAAACTCACAGGTACCAGGGTAGGAGCCCTGGTGCCTTGGCTAGGAGGCAGATGGTGGTCTCCGTCGACAGGAGACGGGAAGACAGCTCGGTGAAACAGAGGTGGACCGGGCCAGGGTATGAGCCCGCCGGTCCCGACACGGGGAACTGACCCGGAAACCGTAGCACAAAGTGGGGTACTCGGATCCTGAAGCCAGGAACCAGAACCTACTGGAACTGGTTAATTAACCAATTGAGGCCAGGACTAGAGGTCCTGTACCACCCAATGTCCCTCATAGAAGACAACAGCCCACCGAATAGGGAAAAGAGGTCACCGCCAAGGCCCAGAGATCCCACGGGCCAGAGTCTGCGGGCACGGCTCCTTAGGCCACATCCAGCCGGGAGCGGACTCCCGAGTTTCATACCGGGGAAGTCCATTGAACACAAAAAAGGTGCAGGAAAAGGATAGAGACCACCAGCCGGGTGGGGGATCCCGAACGCAACCGGCCGCGGCACCGGCCACCAGCACCTTGGTTTACCACAGACTTGTGTGTTTCCTTCAGAGTGGGAAAAGACAAGTTTATGAGGGCACCACTACAATAATGGCTGGGATCAATCCATTAGGCACACCTTTAACAACAGAGCAATGCAAAAGAACAAGAAGGTGTGTAGAAAAATGGGGTCACCAACTATTAAGTCAAATAGAACAATTTTTATTTAGCAAAAAAGACACCAATACTATATTAAAACCATTTAAAATACACACAGAGTGTTCAAACAAACAAATGGGGTTGCATATAATAAAACAAAACCCCACAAGTCACCCCCTCCATATGGATAAGTATCATGTACAAAGCACACTATAGGCCAGTAAATAAAGGCAAAGCCTCAATACAAATGAATACAGATATAAGTAACAAGGACGCATATAAACATCCAGTACATAGGCAAAATGCACAAAATATCCTAGATACCAGTCAAATGAGAAATAAAGATACCAGCGATCAAGAAAAGGGACCTATAGGTGCAAATGGGACAACCATAATGGAGGAAGGCAACAAAGAGAACCCCACCAACGCGTGTCGCCACCCCTAGAGTGGCTTCATCAGGGAAAAATGGGGTCAGGGCTTACTTTGACATAGGAGGGGCTTCAATATGGCCTTAACGGGTATTCGCCAGAGCCTCTGATGATGAAGATGGGCTTGGCTAACAATGGACCCAGCTGCCAGTCCCAGGGCAGTGTCTGGGGCTTTGGCAGGTGACCCTGGGGTGGGATGCAGGGATGGGCTCAGGTGCAGACAGGTACAGACTCTAGTGCAGGCAGGTGTAGCCAAGATGGCTGATGCAGACTGGACGGCTGGTGTGTCGCGGGCGGGGAGGGGACTGTGCGCTCACCACGCTCTGGTCCGGCGCTGCTGTTACTGCTGCTCAGTGGCTCGAGCGGTGGGCCGGATCCGGGGACTCGAGCGTCGCTCCTTGCCCGTGAGTGAAAAGGGGATGGTTTGGTTTGGGGATGTTGTCCGTGACGCCACCCACGGTTGTGGTGAGGTTGGGACACCACCGCTGCTCTGGACGGGGATCCCGGGAGCGATGACCGGGAGCAGCCGAGATGTTTTTTTCTCCCCTCCGTGGGTAGGGGGATTTGGTGGTCCCGGGGCCCGATGAAGGTGACTGGAAGGTGGATGGCGGGGTTTGGTGAGGTGCAGGGTCGCGGGAGGGCAGCGCGGTGCCAGACGGCACAATGGTACTCACTCAGCCAATGATGTAGACTGAGTCTCTGGTAAAACAAACGGCTGGATGGATGGGTCCCGCAGCCGGCTGCGATGGTCACTCCCGGTAAGTTGGCGGTGACTGTCTCTCCCTGCACCTGTGTTGTGTTGTCGGCTCCGATGGCTTCCCACCGGTGGCCCGCTCCCCAGCGGTGTATCCGCCAGAGGAGCCCCTTTTTGCCCGTAGGCTCTGGCCCTGGGAACTCTAGCTGTGGCGGTAGCTGTATTTCCCTTCACGGTTGAGCGGTTGCCTTCAGTCGGGTCTTTGCTGCTGGGAAACCCCGGAGGTTCCCGTAGCTGACTGATTTGACCGGTTTACCGGCGACTCCAAGCCTGGTCGGGGTCCGTAGGCCCTGCCGAGTGGTGCTGGCTTCTCTTCGCTCCCCGGTCCGGTACCGGCGGGCCACCGCCCATCCCCGGTCCTTACGGTTGTGCGTCAATCGGCCTCGCCTGCAGACGGTCACCACCGTCTGCCAACCTTGCTGTTTCTGTGCCCGGGCCACTTACCCGGACACGGCCAGTCTGCTCCACTACCACTTCCTCACTCTCCAACAATGACTACTCAAAACTCTGTTCTCTTTTCCCGCCTCCAGGACTGTGAACTCCTCGGTGGGTGGGGCCAACCGCCTGGCTCCACCCCACCTGGTGTGGACATCAGCCCCTGGAGGGAGGCAACAAGGATTTGTGTGCGTGACTGATGTGCCTAACCGGGGTGTGGGGTGTGTTGTTGTAGTACCTGTGACGTCCTGGCTTGTCCAGGGCGCCACATTCCCCCTTGGTTAAACGCAGACCGTCCGCGGGCTGCCTGTCCATCACCGGTTTTATTTTCACAACTGAAAAAGTAAAACAACATGTAAACATAAGCATATTTTTATATATCTTCCCTTAACGGGAGACACGGTTCTTAAACGTTACTAAACAGTAGTCAATTTATTAAACAACGGATTCCGCTCTCCCCCCGCCCAAACAACCTGGCCCTGATGCTGCCCCTAAGAAGTGGGCAGCACCCCTTGCCCCAGTCCATCACCAAGCTGCCCGAGCGGGTACGGTCCCTTTCAGGGGACCCACGTCCATGGGGGACCCCTGACCCCCGGAGGATGGCCACTGGTCCAGGTGGTGGCCGGGCCCCAGCCTACTCCACTGCGGGCCCTTCCTCCAATCTGCCTCTCCGGAGGCGGTAACGGATATATGGCAACAATTATTTACATGCACCCAAATACATCTCAAGGCTCTGGCCAACTGGTCCAGGAAGCCATTATCTATCCCCCATGAGATGGCTGGATTGTCATTGTAAATAAGCACTTGTACCTTGCCCCTCCCCCACCTCAATGTAGATTGGAAGCTCTCACGAGCAGGGTTGCCATTTTTCCCTTTAAATATTGTATCTTCTATAATTGTTACTTGTTTGTATATGTTTATGTATATGATATGTATATGTATATGAGCCTCCTGAATTGTAAAGCGCTGCGGAATATGTTGGCGCTATAGAAATAAAGATTATTATTATTATTACATGCCACAAGTTTGTGGTTGCCCTGCAAGTTCTCGGGCGTGTGCGTAAGCAGTTTCTTACGCAAACGGTGCAGAAAGTCCCAACAGGGACTAGTTGCCGGCAACGGCCGGTTCAATCACGGTTGCAAATCAGATAACAGTTCGGCTGATTATTTTTCCTATCATTCGGTTACTTAACGGTACTGGTAGTCCCAACGGGGACAACTTGCGGCGGAGGGACCGCTGACTCACTCCGACTCTTCTGCTGAGGTGGCTTCACCCTCTGCCACCAATATTTCAAACATGCGGTGGCAGGCCTGTTGGGAAAGGGGCGCCCGGTATCCACTTCCACCGGTGCACGGGCTATAGAAAACCACCGGTCCACCGTCGTGGCGAGGGCTTTCACCCGCTTCCTTGGACTCTGCACCAGGTGGGTCGCCACTAGCCGCGGCAGCATCCGGATCCCCGGCACTCAGCACGCCAGGCCCCGCCGTTGCAGTGCGGGGTAGCAAGTCAGGTAGACTAACACTGGGATGCCCCATGGGTCGTGGCAGGGACGGTACGGGGGCCAGTATCGGACCGGGCCTCCCAGCCGCAGCGGCCGGCACCTGTGGGACATGGAGGCGTGGGTCACTCACCAGCTCCGTCACGTCGGCTCCCATCTCGGGCATCTGGGCAACCGCAACCAGTGTTTCTACCTCGGTGGTCCATTGCTCCGCTAGGAGACGTATCTGGTTCCGATGGCGTTGGTTGGACTCAGTTACTCGGGCCCTCAACCATGACACAGTCCCGGGCGCGGGGTGCTGGGCCACGGGCACAGAACCAGGCCCGATCACCGCATGTGCCTCCGGTACATCTCCGCCGACGGGCCCGGTCTTCGGCAGCTTCCAGGGGGTGGTTCAAGATGGTTATAGGCTTCGGCTGCAGGTCGGTCCGCTTGGGCGGACGGGCAGGGTACCGCTACTGGTTGGGCAGGTAGCGAGCCTAGTGGCGGGGTGGCAGCAACTAATACGGGTAGCGGGGGAGGCAGCAGCGTGAGCGGGCGCAGGCCGGGCCCCTCAGCCACTATGGCCGATCCCTTCAGACTACAGGGGCGTGGGTCGCTTACCCGCCTCTCCATTTCTTCCTCCACCTCGCGTCTCCGCATAGCCGCCACCACGTCCGCCATGTCGGCCTCCCACTCCTCCAGGAGGAGCTGCACACGGACCGGCAGACAGCTACTCAGCTGGGCGGTCCGGACCTCCACCTACGCCGCGGTGCCGGGCGCAGGGGCTACGGTGTTGCTGGTCGGACGGTGCATCGTTGCAGCGGCCTCTTCCAGGAACCAAAGATGGCCGCAGAGTCCTGGCGTCCCTGCTTCCACAGCCGCGGTCTACATGCGGCCGGACGCCATCCGTCCCCCCTCGGTTTCTTTCCGGCACCTCCTCTTCAGGGGCGGAGCTTCGGCTTTCGCGCCTCCACTGCTCGGGAAGATGCTCGAGCGGGGAACTTTTTGCGCCCAAGATGGCGGCTTCTAAAAATTTTCGGCCGGACACCTCCGGCGGGACACAAGGCGCACTTCTACCAGGCGGTAGAATGGTAAGATCCTGTTCGTGACGCCAAGTTGTCGCGGGCGGGGAGGGGACACTGCGCTCACCACGCTTGGGTCTGGCGCTGCTGTTACTGCTGCTCGGTGGCTCAAGTGGTGGGCTGGATCCGGGGACTCGAGCAGCGCTCCTCGCCCGTGAGTGAAAAGGGGATGGTTTGGTTTGGGGATGTTGTCCGTGACGCCACCCACGGTTGTGGTGAGGTTGGGACACCACCGCTGCTCTGGACGGGGATCCTGGGAGCGATGACAGGGAGCAGCTGAGATGTTTTTCTCTCCCCTCCGTGGGTAGGGGGATTTGGTGGTCCTGGGGCCCGATGAAGGTGACTGGAAGGTGGATGGCGGGGTTTGGTGAGGTGCAGGGTTGCGGGAGGGCAGCGCGGTGCCAGACGGCACGATGGTACTCACTCAGCCAATGATGTAGACTGAGTCTCTGGTAAAACAAACGGCTGGACGGACGGGTCCCGCAGCTGGCTGCGATGGTCACTCCCGGTAAGTTGGCGGTGACTGTCTCTCCCTGCACCTGTGTTGTGTTGTCGGCTCCGATGGCTTCCCACCGGTAGCCCGCTCCCCAGCAGTGTATTCGCCAGAGGAGCCCCTTTTTGCCCGCAAGCTCTGGCCCTGGAAACTCTAGCTGTGGCGGTAGCTGTATTTCCCTTCACGGTTGAGCAGTTGCCTTCAGTCGGGTGTTTGCTCCTGGGAAACCCCGGAGGTTCCCGTCGCTGATGGATTTGACCGGTTTACCGGCGACTCCAAGCCTGGTCGGGGTCCGTAGGCCCTGCCGAGTGGTGCTGGCTTCTCTTCGCTCCCCGGTCCGGTACCGGCGGGCCACCGCCCGTCCCTGGTCCTTACGGTTGTGCGTCAATCGGCCTCGCCTGCAGACGGTCACCACCGTCTGCCAACCTTGCTGTTTCTGTGCCCGGGCCACATACCCGGACACGGCCAGTCTGCTCCACTACCACTTCCTCACTCTCCAACAACGACTACTCAAAAGTCTGTTCTCTTTTCCCGCCTCCAGGACTGTGAACTCCTCGGTGGGTGGGGCCAACCACCTACCTCCACCCCACCTGGTGTGGACATCAGCCCCTGGTGGGAGGCAACAAGGATTTGTGTGTGTGACTGATGTGCCTAACCGGGGTGTGGGGTGTGTTGTTGTAGTACCTGTGACGTCCTGGCTTGTCCAGGACGCCACAGGTGCTGGCAAGTACGGAGGGTTCGGCAGATACCGACAGGTTTGGGAAGGGGGACACAGGTACAGGTAACGGGTGCAGAATACATGGGACCTGACAACTAGTCAGCAAATGTAACACCCTGGCAAAACCAGGGTGTCACAGAGCCTGCAGAAATCCAGCAAAGTGCAGGTCATTCTCCTCCTTGACACCAACACAGTCCTCACACAGATGCACACCAACCAATCAGGCCCTACTCACCCCCTCCTCAGGAAAATGGGAGGGATTGGAAAGCACTGAGGAAGTGTTAGAGCAGAGTTTAGTCAGTCGGCACTAGTGATGGGCAGTCCGGCTCTTTTTAATGATCCGGTTCCCATGGCTCCACTCACCAAAAAGAGACGGATCTTTCAGCTCGTTCTTGGCTCCTTATTAAATACGTGTTCACCCCAGGTGAACACATATTTAAGATTATAGTAACGCTGCCAAAGCCCCGCCCACCTGCGGCTAAACCCCGCCCACTTACAAGCAACCAATTAGATTGCTGAGTAGGCAGAGTTTACCCGCGGTGGGCGGGGTTTTGACGGCGAAAAAAGCCATTCAGATATTTTAGTGGCTCACACTGATGATCCGGCTCCTGTCGTTCACAGCAGGGAGCTGGATCTTTGTGTCGGATCGTTCGCGACCGACACATCACTAGTCTGTGCTGAGGTCAGTGAAAAGCTGACAGGGGAGGCTTGCAGCTCCCCAGAGGAAGTGGTAGCCGGGGTTGGGGCCCTGGACTACCGGACTAGGTGGCTGTAAGGGCCCTTGCTGTGCATCCGTGTGCGGGACCCGAGCACACCCCTACAGAGGCTACCGGCATCCAGCCTTGGTTCACTATAAGGACTCTGTGTGACTTTAATCTGAATAGTGAGTACACCAGTACCCTCAGGCACAGCGCCGCGCTACGCCGCCCTGCCCTGCACCCCTCCAGCAGCTCCGTCGTCATCACCCCAGTGGGCCCCGGGACTCACACCCCCTACCCACGGAGGGGTCAACACCTAGCTGGGCCACAACACCGCCACCCGGGAGCCCTCACCATCATCAGCAGCGGTGGTGCCAACGATCACCACGACCCATGGGTGGCGTCACGAACAATTTCCATAGCGGCCCCGGCCGCGCACCCACCCAATCACCAACCCAATCCCCATTTTGAATCATGGGCGAGGAGCGCTGCCCGAGCCCCGGGTCCGGCCCACTCGAGCCACCAAGGAGAAGGTACCGGACCCGAGCGTGATCTCCCCGAGGAGCACGTCACGAACCGGATCGAACCAGTTCACTTACCAGTGGAAGTGCGCCTTGAAGTCCCAGTCAGCGGCGTCCCACTGAAAAATCTGAAGATCCACTATCTTGGGCGCGAAAAATTCCCGCGTTCACCATCTTCCCCGAGAGAAAAGGCGCGAAAAAGAGGCTCTGCCCCCTGGGAACGTGGGCGGAAGTGAATGCGCCGGAGGACCGGAAGCGAAAGGAAAACTGTAAAAAGTTGCTAGAAGGAGTGCTGCGAAAAGACCAAGGGGGAGCAGATGGAGAGTGTCTGCTCCCAAGCCTGATGCCAGCCCCCGCTCCGGCCGTAGGAGCAGCGGACCCCGAAGTTCCGGTGGTGACTCCACGTGTAGCAGCTGGTGGTGACTCGCCTGCCACAGAAAGGATGTCGGCTCCGGCAGTCCGCCCGGCCGCAACGGTAGCAATGCCCTGTAAGTTAACCCCCGAAGTTGAAGTTAAAGAGTTTTAAAGAACCCGTTCCTGCTATGATACCTGCTTCCTTTGTTGAACGCCCCCATGTTCCTGTGGGGCACCATCCAGTACGCTGGGTGGAAGGAGCCGGACCCTGCCTGACTTGTTGAACGTCGCCGGGGCCGGAACCTCGGTGGGCGCCATCAGGTGTCGGAGCCCCTGGTGGAGGACGGCAGGGAGTTAGAGGAGCGAGAACAGTTCTACAAGTGGAGCCCAGTCCACCGTACCCGCACTGCAGGCAGTGGAAGATGGGGCCTTTATTGACAGTGCCGCAGTGAGTGAGCGTGGCAGTGCTGCCCTGTGGTGGACAGGGGAAAGTGACTGGAAGAGGCTGCGTCGGCAGCAGAGTTACCGTGTTTTAAAGGAACAAGTTTCGTTCCGCAGTCTCCGGAGAGGCGGATTGGAGGATGGGCCTGCGGGAAAATGATGGCCGAGGCCCGCCACTACTGTAACCGGTGGCGATCCTCCGGGGCCAGGGGTCCCCTGGACATGGGGCCCCTGAGAGACTGCTGGGTGTGGGACACCATACCTGGCCCACCTGGCCCGTTCCTGGACTAGGGAAGAGGGGTGCTGCCCGTTTCTTAGGGCAGCATCAAGGTTCAGGTTGCTTGGGTGGGTGAGCGGAAAGACTCGTTCCCGGTTAATACAATTGTCTTATTGTTAGTATGCTTGTAAACCTGTTTTATCTTTTTTTTTCAGTTCCAGTTACTATAAATGTCGGTGCTGGACAGCCCGAGGATGGGCTGTGTTTTACCAAGGGGGTGTGTGACGCCCTGGCAAAACCAGGGTTTCACAGAGCCTGCAGAAATCCAGCAAAGGGCAGGCCATTCTCCTCCTTGGCACCAACACAGTCCTCACACAGATGCACACCAACCAATCAGGCCCTACTCACCCATTCCTCAGGAAAATGGGAGGGATTGGAAAGCACTGAGGAAGTGTTAGAGCAGAGTTTACTCAGTCTGTGCTGAGGTCAGTGGAAAGCTGACAGGGGAGGCTTGCAGCTCCCCAGAGGAAGTGGTAGCTGGGGGTTGGGGCCCTGGACTACCGGACTAAGTGACTGTAAGGGCCCTTGCTGTGCATCCGTGTGCGGGACCCGAGCACACCCCTGCAGAGGCTACCAGCATCCGGCCTTGGTTCACCATAAGGACTCTGTGGACTTTAATCTGAATAGTGAGTACACCAGTACCCTCAGGCACAACGCCGCGCTACGCCGCCCTGCCCTGCACCCCTCCAGCAGCTCCGTCGTCATCACCCCAGCGGGCCCCGGGACTCACACCCCCTACCCACGGAGGGATCAACACCTAGCTGCGCCACAACACCGCCACCCGGGAGCCCTCACCATCATCATCAGCGGTGCCAACGATCACCACGACTCGTGGGTGGCGTCACAAACAATTTCCATAGCGGCCCCGGCCGCGCACCCACCCGATCAACCCAATCTCCATTTTCACTCTTCGGCGAGGAGCGCTGCCCGAGCCCCGGGTCCGGCCCACTCGAGCCACCAAGGAGAAGGTACGGGACCCGAGCGTGATCTCCCCGGACAGCCCCCGCAACGGGGGACTAGCCCCCGCCCGCGACACAAACACATAGTAAACTAACTAAACAAATTGCTGAGGCACTTCCCCTAATGGGAGGATTCCTTAAGTACTTAGTGCCTCACACCATAGGCTGAGGCACTTCTGGGTAATGGTGTACTGGCCCTGTAAGTGGGAAGGAGTGTGCACGCCCTAAGCGCACTCCCGGGGGACCTGTGCAGCGTGCGCAGGCCACGGTAGCAGGAGGCAGCAGAGGAGCATGTGGGCAGTGGTGGAGAGGCGAGGGACCGTCCAGTCTAGCCCCGGCGGCAACAGTGCAGGGACGCCGACATTTCAGGTTGATTCCTTGTCACACAATTAGCAATAGATATTTGCCGTTTCAATGGAGGAGGCGCGTACATGAATACCACACGCAGTAGAGGAGGATGGCAATAATGTTGGTGGTGAGTATAACTCCGAACAGGTACTACGTAAGGTGACAAGAAGACAAGTCTGGTGAGAAGGGAAGGAGGACAACTCCATGCTTCACCTGATTGCTGGCCGGCTACACATTGCCAAAGGAGCAGGTGATATCGCTTCATGTGCCGGTGGAGAGCCATAGGTTCTAGTCTATAAGAGGTGGCACCTCTATGGATTACTTTTCTATTGCAGAGTGCCAAAGTATTGTCTGGCAACAAAGTGCAACCACATATGAGAAGCCTACACGTTAGAATGGCCACCACCACGACCAGGTCTTTCAGGTATTGTAGAGCCTGCTCCACCAATGTGCAACATTACCTGCTCCAGAGCTGACAGCAGGAAATGCTGATTTGGCCCCAGAAGCTGTTTTCCTCCATGATTCGTCTGACCGATGCCTCTGTGTGTGAATTGGCCAGCACTCCTTGACCTCAGCTTGATTCCCACCCTAGTCTGCTACTACCATGAATAGTGTCCTACCACCTCAGCTGTAACACAGATTGGCATGAATAAGAAACTGTGGAAAAAGAAGCGCAATAGGGTCTTACCCCAATATATACGGGGTGAGGAAATGAGCAAATCTACTCACCAATAGGGGTTGTGAAAGTCACAACTCCTATAACAGCATGTAACTCCAAGCCACGGCAGCGGTCCCCACAGGGCAGATAACAGAGAGCAGTAGAGATGGGTTTCAAAGCCGCGCCAATGACCGACAGATCATGAAAGCTTAAGATTAATGTTGCTTTATTTCATGCACAGGTCTACGCGTTTCAGGAATCTCTTTGATTTGATGTTCTGTGCCAGTTTGTCCTGAGGAAGGGAACTGAGTCTCCTGAAACGCGTAGACCTGTGCATGAAATAAAGCAACATTAATCTTAAGCTTTCATGATCTGTCGGTCATTGGCGCGGCTTTGAAACCCATCTCTACTGCTCTCTGTTACAGATTGGCATTAGAATCGTGTTGTCAGTCTCCTCTGGCACCTTCTCTTCCAAAAACAAAGGCTGACTGTTAATGTTCTCTAAAATATCAATTGAAACAAGTTTTTTGGTGTATGTTTCTCAGCCTCCAGGGTGCTGTGGGTTAATGGACTTTGGGGCAGAATGGAAACAGGTGTCATTGATGGATTGGAAATTCTGCCCTTTATGATAGTAACTGTTATGTTAGCAGAGGAGGTGGACAGCGCAGAACACTGACCCCGGCTGATGGTGTCGCTGTCAGAGGCTACATCATCCTGCTGGGATTGACATGAGCGATATGACATTTACTCCATTACTCCTTCTTTCCTAAGACACTTGTCAGAGTTTGCAAAGGGGTCAAATGTGACTTGTGTTGGTGCTACTTCTGCTTGAGTTGCTGCCAGTACTACCGGTGGTCTTAGAGCAGCTGCTAGCGGCAACCACCTTCCTATTTCTATTAGTTTTTCTTATCATCCTGCCACGTCCGTTGTCTGTGCCATGTTTGGGATTTGCATACATTTTGGATAAAAATACAAAGGTTCATTTGTTTCTTAACTTTTTTAACAAACTTAAGTTTTATTTGAATATTGTCCCATCCTTGCCAAAAAAAAGCTTAATCCTAAAAAAAGAGGTCTCTGTGTAAGAACACCCACAGAGTGAAATGTGCAGCAAAAGCAGCAGTAATGAGGTGGTGTCATGCAACCAGTCAAAAAGCTGCAACTCCTGAACCTTTGATGTAGTTGTTGCGCCTGTAGTTGTTTCTGTTGTTGTGCCTATAGTTGTTGCTGTTGTTGCTCCTATAGTTGTTGTTGTTCTTATAGTTGTTGTTGCGCCTATAGTTGTTGATGTTACTTCTATTGTTGTTGTTGTTGCACCTGTAGTTGTTGATGTTCCGTCTATTGTTGTTGTACCTATAGTTGTTGCGCCTGTAGATATTGTTGATGTGCCTATAGTTGTTGCTGTTGCACCTGTAGTTGTTGTTGTTCCGCCTATAGTTGTTGCTGTTGTTGTTGCACCTGTAGTTGTTGTTCCTATTATTGTTGTGCCTATAGTTGTTGTGCCTGTAGTTGTTGCTGTTGCGCTTATAGTTGTTGATGTTGTTGTTGCATCTATAGTTGTTGCTGTTGTGCCTTTAGTTGTTGATGTTGCTCCTATTGCTGCTGCTGTTGTTGTGCCTATAATTTTTGCTGTTGCGCCTGTAGTTGTTGATGTTACTTCTATTGTTGTTGTACCTATAGTTGTTGCGCCTGTAGTTATTGTTGCTGTTGTTGTGCCTATAGTTGTTGCTGGTGCACCTGCAGTTGTTGTTGTTGCACCTGTAGTTGTTGATGTTGCTCCTATTTTTGTTGTTGCGCCTATAGTTGTTGCGGTTGTTGTTTCGCCTATAGTTGTTGATGTTGTTGCTCCTTTTGTTGCACCTATAGTTGTTGCTGTTGTGCCTATAGTTGTTGATGTTGCTCCTATTGCTGTTGTTGTTGTGCCTTTAGTTGTTGCTGTTGTTGTTGCACCTGTAGTTGTTGCTGTTGTGCCTGTAGTTGTTGCTGTTGTGCCTGTAGTTGTTGTTTCTCCTGTTGTTGTTGCACCTGTAGTTGTTGCTGTTGTTGTTGTGCCTATAGTTGTTGATGTTTCTCCTATTGTTGTTGTTGCGCCTATAGTTGTTGCGGTTGTTGTTTCGCCTATAGTTGTTGATGTTGTTGCTCCTTTTGTTGCACCTATAGTTGTTGCTGTTGTGCCTATAGTTGTTGATGTTGCTCCTATTGCTGTTGTTGTTGTGCCTTTAGTTGTTGCTGTTGTTGTTGCACCTGTAGTTGTTGCTGTTGTGCCTGTAGTTGTTGCTGTTGTGCCTGTAGTTGTTGTTTCTCCTGTTGTTGTTGCACCTGTAGTTGTTGCTGTTGTTGTTGCGCCAATAGTTGTTGATGTTGTTGTTGCTCCTGTTGTTGGTGTTGTTGCGCCTATAGTTGTTCATGTTGTTGTTGCTCCTGTTGGTGTTGTTGTGCCTATAGTTGTTGCCATTGTTGTTGCGCCTATAGTTGTTGATTTTGCTCCTATTGTTGTTACGCCTATAGTTGTTGATGCTGCTCCTATTGTTGTTGCTGTTGTTGTTGCACCTGTAGTTCTTTATATTGCTCCTATTGTTGTTGCGCCTGTAGTTGTTGCTGTTGTTGTTGTGCCTATAGTTGTTGCTGTGCCTATAGTTGTTCTTGAGCAAAAAAAAAAAAGGTGCAGAATATTCACACACGGTGCACAGTGTCGGTGCACACATGCAGGGCTTCTGTCAGCACAGAATGACTGCTCAAACCAAGCCCAGGCCCCGTGCACCATGACGGCCAATCACTTAAATCCACCTGCCCACCTGCCTGTTATCCCTCGACTCTGCCCCTCCTCTTTGATTGACAGCTCTGGCTTCGTAGATCAGAGAAGGGCAGAGGTAGATGGGAAACGGGAGGTGGCTTACATGAGTCGCCTGCGGTTTGAATCGTCATTCTGAGCTGACAGAGGCCATTTAAGCTTCACAAATATTGAGATTTATCTTTTTAAAAAATGTTAGATCTCAGGTATCACACTCTCATTTACACGATGGATAACCATGGAATTGAGATTCACTACGCTATACAGTGGGTACGGAAAGTATTCACACCCCTTTACATTTTTCCTTCTTTGTTTCATTGCAGCCATTTGGTAAATTCTCAGTAATGTGCACTCTGCCCCATCTTGACAGAAATGTAGAATTTTTTTGCGAATTTTTTTAAACAAGAAAAACTGAAATATCCCATGATCATAAGTATTCAGCCCCTTTCCTCAGTATAACACATGGTCATAAGTATTCAGCCCTTTTGCTCAGTATAACACATGGTCATAAGTATTCAGCCCTTTTGCTCAGTATAACACATGGTCATAAGTATTCAGCCCCTTTGCTCAGTATAACACATGGTCATAAGTATTCAGCCCTTTTGCTCAGTATAACACATGGTCATAAGTATTCAGCCCCTTTGCTCAGACTCTCATATGTAAGTCGCATGCTGTCCATTTCCTTGTGATCCCCCTTGAGATGGTTCTCCTCCTTCATTGCGGTCCAGCTGTGTGTAATTACACTGATAGGACGTGATTTGGAAAGGCGCACACCTGTCTATATAAGACCTCACAGCTCACACTGCATGTCACACCAAATGAGGATCATGAGGTCAAAGGAACTGCCCAAAGAGCTCAGAGACAGAATTGTGGCAAGGCACAGATCTGGCCAAGGTTACAAAAGAATTTCTGCAGTTCTCAAGGTTCCTAAGAGCACAGTAGCCTCCATATTCCTTAAATGGAAGAAGTTTGGGACCAGCAGAACTCTCCCTAGACCCGGCCGTCCAGCCAAACTGAGCAATCGTGGGAGAAGAGCCTTGGTGAGAGAGGTAAAGAAGAACCCCAAGATCACTGGCTGAGCTCCAGAGATGCAGTAGGGAGATGGGAGAAAGCTCCACAAAGTCACCTATCACTGCAGCCTCCACCAGTCGGGCCTTTATGGCAGAGTGGCCTGACAGAAGCCTCTCCTCAGTGCAAGACATATGAGAGCCACATAGAGTTTACAACAAAACACATGAAGGGCTCCCAGACTATGAGAAATAAGGTTTGATGAGACGAAGATAGAACTTTTTGGTGATAATTCTAAGTGGTATGTGTGGAGAAACCAGGCACTGCTCATCACCTGTCCAATACAATCCCCACAGTGAAACATGGTGGTGGCAGCATCATGCTATGGGGGCAGGGACAGGACGACTGGTTACAATTGAAGGAAAGATGAATACGGCAAAGTACAGAGATATCCTGGAAGAAAACCTCTTCCAGAGTGCTTTAGACATCAGACTTGGCTGAAGGTTCATCTTCCAACAAGACAATGACCCTAACCACACAGCTAAAATAACAAAGGAGCGGTTTCAGAACAACTCTGTGACTATTCTTGACTGGCCCAGCCAGAGCCCGGACCTAAACCCAATTGAGCATCTCTGGAGAGCCCTGAAAATGGCGTCCACCAACATTCACCCTCCTTCCTGACGGATCTGGAGAGGATCTGAAAGGAAGAATGGCTGAGGATCCCCAAATCCAGGATCTCAAGAAGGCTCATGGCTGTACTAGCTCAAAAGGGAGGGTGCCTCTACTCAATACTGAGCAAAGGGGCTGAATACTTATCACCATGGGATATACTGAGCAAAGGGGCTGAATACTTATGACCACTGGATATTTCAGTTTTCCTTGTTTAAAAAATTAGCAAACATTTCTGTTTTTTTTTTCTATCAAGCACATCAGGGATGTCAATGGTCGGTGATTACGTAGCTGTCAGAAGCAGATCCTGATGATTTACATTCAGGGTCAGAACCTTCTTCAGAACCATTAATGTTCTCAGTGATGGCAATCGAGGCTGGAGGTGCTGGGATTTCTGCACGAGGCTCAGACTCCAGACTGGAGACCTCCGTAGGTTTAGAACATTTTGTGTCCACCTTTTCATCACTTGCAGGCCAGTAATATAGTGATAAGACACGGCACTCTGGCTGTAGGTGCACTTGTAGGACACTATACCGTGAGATATTAATAAAAGAACTTGACATTCAGGTTCAGAGATATAGGATTCCGTTTTATCCGTACAAGACATCCAAACTTAAATGTTTCTGTCTTAATACCCAACCTTCACGAGTGGTACTGTGATCAGAGAAATAACACATAAATCCAATACAAAAGACGGAGACCTTGTCATAGTCCAATGTCGCCGAACATTCATTGCGTTCATACACCTATGTGTCCAGAGCACCAACTATGCAGAGCAAATATCTATAGGAACGCACCTATGGAATGGTTTCTATTCCAGCTGATGGCATCATAAGCCTTCAATCTTTAAGACAAGTATGATGAGTAAACAATAGAAAAATATAGAAGCAAAGCATCACTGGAGCCCTTACAGATTGCCAAATCTGCGCTGTGGAAATCCGCGGTGTAGACAGGCGCTGAGGAACGTGCGCTCAGTATGTTAAAATACACTGTGCCTGGAAGTCTGGAGAAAGGACTCAGCCGATCGGAGCCGAAGAGCGCCAAGCGCACATCCAGAGGGGAAATCTACAGATCAGTGCACATGAGCGAGGTCCCGAGAATTGTAAACTATTTAGTAGATATCGGAACAAACCGTAATAATCACCAGAGAAGGACTAAGAAAATGTGCTGCTGACGATCGTCACCGCGGGGAAGTAATGAGATTTGCTCAATTACTTCAAATTTTAATTCTGACATACAATGAAAATGCTGAGGAATGGGCAAAGGCAAATGCTTACATCTGATCATGGATTTGTGTTTGGAAATGCAGTCTTCTACATGTTGGGTGGTCTCATATACGAGACTGCATGGATAGTAGGTGGAACAAGACAGAAGAAGAATCAACGCCTTTGAAATGGAGAAGGACAAATCAGAGCAAAGCGACAAATCAGTTTTGGGACAAATCTAGCCAGACATGTCACTCGTAACACGGATCACCAAACTACGACTTGTCTACTTTGGACATATCATATGAAGAGAGCAATCACTGGAGAAGGACGACATGGTGGGAAGAATAGAAGGAATAAGGTGAAGCTGGAGACCAGCAACCAAATGGCTTGATACTATCAAGATAACGGTGGAGAAGAACGTGGTGGCCTGATCTAGGCAGATAAAACCCTGGTGGACCCATCTAGATTGATAAGACCCTGATGGACCCATCTAGGCAGATAAAACCCTGCTGGACCCATCTAGGCAGATAAGACCCTGGTGGACCCATCTAGGCAGATAAGAACCTGGTGGACCTATCTAGGCAGATAAGAACCTGGTGGACCGATCTAGGCAGATAAGACCCTGGTGGACCGATCTAGGCAGATAAGACCCTGGTGGACCGATCTAGGCAGATAAGACCCTGGTGGACCCATCTAGGCAGATAAGACCCTGGTGGACCCATCTAGGCAGATAAGAAACTGGTGGACCGATCTGGGCAGATAAGACTCTGGTGGACCGATCTAGGCAGATAAGACCCCGGTGGACCGATCTGGGCAGATAAGACCCTGGTGGACCGATCTAGGCAGATAAGACCCTGGTGGACCGATCTAGGCAGATAAGACCCTGGTGGACCTATCTAGGCAGATAAGACCCTGGTGGACCCATCTAGGCAGATAAGACCCTGGTGGACCGATCTGGGCAGATAAGACTCTGGTGGACCGATCTAGGCAGATAAGACCCCGGTGGACCGATCTGGGCAGATAAGACCCTGGTGGACCGATCTAGGCAGATAAGACCCTGGTGGACCGATCTAGGCAGATAAGACCCTGGTGGACCTATCTAGGCAGATAAGACCCTGGTGGACCCATCTAGGCAGATAAGACCCTGGTGGACCCATCTAGGTTGCACAAGGTTGATCTTCCTACACAACGTAAATCCAGCAAGTCGCTATGGCTTAAGATCGAGCCAAAGGCTGTTAAAAGAAGAAAGACGTTGGGTGGAAACTATTGAGATGTAATAAATTATTAAGATTGGTTTCTTTAAAATATAAATCAGTATTAAACCTGTCACTGAAGAAGGGCGGAGGTTAACACCGAAATGTTACATTTTGGATGGCTTGTATGAATACTATGGAATAATCCGATCATCTCTGAACTCGAGGGGCAAGTTCTAATATTGCTGATCAGTGAAGTCTCCGTCTGGTGATTCCCATCGTCCACCACTTTTCAATGTTTCAATGTTGAGGAGGGCATGATGATAATTATGTCACTTGCAGACAGGACAGCACTGGTTATCTTTGTCCTATGGGCTGGTTCATTCCATGTGTCTCCATTTTTCTGGGTCTGATACCTGTAATACCCTACCGTACTCTTAAACCGGATGTCTCCTATGTATCACGCCCAGGAGGCCTCTATAAATACATCCACCAATATATCCAACAATTCCTCTCTGCCATTATGTATTGAGGATTGTAGTCCGCACGTGTCCATGACATGTAGCTAGGAAAGGTGGGTGTGGGGCAGGACAGGTTCGGTGACCTCATAACCTCATGTGAAGAGTGAGTCAGACATTGATCATGAGGAGCCTGGATGAGATTACAGATACTGAGCTCCGCCAAGGATTGAGGCCGTAGATGAGGGCAGAATAACTCTGCGGATTATCTCTTCCCTCTATGGGAAGTCCCATTACTGCTCTAATTATTAGTGTCCATAAAGAGATGACGTAATAATGTATCTGGAACGTCTCCATACAAATTATATTAGGTCTGAGAAGCCTGCTGACCGTCCACTGCGGACTCTGCTCTGCAACAGCCAAGACATGAATCAATTTATTTCCCAAGGCCACATGATGGAGGGACAGTGGGGTGGAAACAGGGAAGGTCTGCAGGAGGAGGACAGAGGAGTCTGGAGGAGGAGGACAGAGGTGTCTGGAGGAGGAGTAAGAAGGACAGAGGGATCTGAAGGAGGAGACTTATAGAGGAGTTTTTGGAAGGAGTAGAAGGACAGAGTAATCCGAAGGAGAACAGAGGAGTCTGGAGGAGGAAAAGGAGGACAGAGGAGTCTAGAGGAGGAGTAGGAAAATGACAGAGGTGTCTGGAGGAGAAGGACGGAGGGATCTGAAGGAGGATCGATGAGTCTGGAGGATGAGAAGGATGGAGGATCCTGGAGGAGGAGAAAGATGATCGAGGAGTCTGAAGGAAGAGGAGAATTACAGAGGAGTCTGGAGGAGGACAGATGGATCTGAAGAAGGACAGAGGAATCTGGAAGAGGAGAAAGATGACAGAGGAGTCTGGAGGAGGAGGTGGACTGATAGATCTGGAGAAGGTGGACAGAGGAGTCTCGAGGAGGAGGAAAAGGACAGAGGAGTCTGGAGGAGAAGAAAGACAGAGGGGTATGAAGAAGGACAGAGGAGTCTGGAGAAGGGAAAAAAGGACAGGAGTCTGGAGGAGGAGAACTATAGAGGAGTCTAGAGGAGGAAGAGAAGGACAGAGACATCTGAAGGTGGATAGAGGAGACTGGGGAATGAGAAGGAGGAGGGAGGAGCCTGGAGGAGGAGAAGGAGGACAGATGAGTCTGGAGGAGGACGGACAGAGGGATATGAAGGAGGGAAAAGGAGTCTGAAGGAGGAGGGGAAGGAGGACAGAGGAGTCTGGAGGAGAAGGAGGACAGAGGACTCTGGGGGATGAAAACGAGGCCAGGAGCCTTGAGGAGGAGGACAGAGGTGTCTGGAGGATGACACAGGACCCTGGAGGAAGAGGAGAAGGAAGAGAATGACAGAGGAGCTTGGAGGAGGAGACGTACAGAGCAGTCTGGAGGAGGAGGAGGATGACAGAGATATGTTCCTTGGGAAGGATCATGGGGGACATGGTCTTAGAGGGTCCCTCCCTGAGACGACGATCCCCTCATATAGTGAGAGCCATGGCGGCATCCAACGACTCCAGGGCGGAGTATTGTACCAGAGTAACCTTCAACCTATCTGACAACTCGGCGGCACAGTAGCTCAGTGGTTAGCACTGTATGTTGGCTAAGTGGTTAGCACTGCAGTCTTGCATCACTGGGGTCCTGGGTTCAAATCCCACCAAGGACAACATCTGCAAAGAGTTTGTATGTTCTCCCCGTGTTTGCGTGGGTTTCCTCCGGGTTCTCCGGTTTCCTCCCACACTCCAAAGACATACTGATACTGATGGGACAGTGTTGCTGATGTATGTAAAGTGCTGTGGTATTAATAGCGCTATATAAATGAATAAATATTATTATTATTATTATTATTATTATTATTATTATTATTATTAATAACTCGTCCATGAAATTACTCCTTAGCGCTGGGTAATTCCACTGGGTGACAGTGGCCCACCTCCGGAACTCCGAGCAATATTCCCCTACTGGCCGCGTCCCCTGCTAGAGCTTTTGGAGACTCCACAAGCGTGATGTTGTCAGGGTCTCCAAACATCAAGGCCAAAGCCGCAAAAAATGTGTCTACCGACCGCAATGCCTGGGAGTCGGTCAGGAGAGAGAAAAGGCCCAGGACTGGGATCTCCCCGCAATAGAGAGACTACTATCCCCACCGCACATCAGCCCTCACTCCCAGAAGATCGAGGGAACATGCAGGGAGACGATGGGGACCGTAGGTGGGTGAGTTTGTCTTCAAATATGTATATGTATGTATTCCTGTATACAATATGTACGTATCGTGCGTGCGTGCGTGCGTGCGTGCGTGTGTGTGTGTGTGTGTGTGTGGCCCACAAAACCCTGGAGCCGGCCATGCGTCTGACAATTCTTTACCATGAGGAGCCATGTTGAACTCCCAGTGACCAGTATCACAGTGTGTGAGCGATAACACTGAATGCAACACACCGGCCATTCACACCTGACACCCTGTAACACGCAGTCACATGACACCAGGAGGGGGAATGGCTAATTGGGCACAATGTGGCCATTTTCACTTAGGGGTGTACTGACTTTTGTTGCCAGTGGTTTACACATTATTAGCTGTGAGGAGTTATTTACACTGTTATACAAGCTGCGCACTGACACTGCACATTGTATACAAGCTGCACACTGACACTGCACATTGTATCACGGGGTCAGATCTGCAGCGCTGTCCCAGGAGAAGATATATTTACAGAAAGGTGAGGGTGTACTGACTTCTGTGATATACTGCATGTATACACGTTCCAGGAGAAGATATATTTACAGAAAGGTGAGGGTGTACTGACTTCTGTGATATACTGCATGTATACACGTTCCAGGAGAAGATATATTTACAGAAAGGTGAGGGTGTACTGACTTCTGTGATATACTGCATGTATACACGTTCCAGGAGAAGATATATTTACAGAAAGGTGAGGGTGTACTGACTTCTGTGATATACTGCATGTATACACGTTCCAGGAGAAGATATATTTACAGAAAGGTGAGGGTGTACTGACTTCTGTGATATACTGCATGTATACACGTTCCAGGAGAAGATATATTTACAGAAAGGTGAGGGTGTACTGACTTCTGTGATATACTGCATGTAGACACGTTCTTGCGGGATGTTTGTGTATACAGCTGACTTTTTGCATTATGTATTCCGCATATATTATGCGTCACGTGCGGTTTCCTCCTTCCCAGGTTCTGACCCTTGTCCTGGTCCCGTGCCAGACTCAGCCCGAGCTGAATCATCTCCAGGTCCAACCTCTCTGGTTCAGCCCAGGGTGGATGTCAGTACACAGGAATCTGGCAGAACCAGGGCAGGAGATAGAGGCTCCACATCACACGGGCAGTGTCCGGAGGGTTTATATAAGTACACCCAGCTCCACCCCTGCCCCTACATGTCATGGGTAATATGGGTGCAGGGTAAACGTGGCTGCCTCCAGGGGCACCATTGGATATGGTCAGTGATCTATCACAGAAGTGTAACGTGAAGCTCCTGGACCCCAGGGAAACGCTAACAGATGAAGAATACAGAAATCTGTTACCCCTGTAGCACCTCCTACTCCACCTCTGTGCCCCCTGTAATTCCACCCCTGGTGGAGCAGTGTTTGCAACCCTGCCACGGTGAAGATGCATTCAGGAGACCGGCTGCGATGGGTATGGCGGGTGAGGGGTAAAGCAATGCCAAATCACTAGGAAATCCAGCAAAATGAGGACCAATTGTTGCATCATTCCAGACTAAAAATCTCCAGCCACCACATCTACAGTAAAGTGAAGAAACCTTCCATCCTTTCTTATTCTGCTATTGAAACATTTCCACCACACAGGGCCTTCATCAAGCCCATGGTAAAGACCGCGTCTCCAGTAGGGTGAAGAAACCTTCCATCCTTTCTTATTCTGCAATTGAAACGTTTCCACCACACAGGGCCTTCATCAAGCCCATGGTAAAGACCGCATCTCCAGTAGGGTGAAGAAACCTTCCATCCTTTCTTATTCTGCAATTGAAACGTTTCCACCACACAGGGCCTTCATCAAGCACATGGTAAAGACCGTGTCTCCAGTAGGGTGAAGAAACCTTCCATCCTTTCTTATTCTGCCATTGAAATGTTTACACCACACAGGGCCTTCATCAAGCCCATGGTAAAGACCGCGTCTCCAGTAGGGTGAAGAAACCTTCCATCCTTTCTTATTCTGCCATTGAAATGTTTACACCACACAGGGCCTTCATCAAGCCCATGGTAAAGACCGCGTCTCCAGTAGGGTGAAGAAGCCTTCCATCCTTTCTTATTCTGCCATTGAAATGTTTACACCACACAGGGCCTTCATCAAGCCCATGGTAAAGACCGCGTCTCCAGTAGGGTGAAGAAGCCTTCCATCCTTTCTTATTCTGCCATTGAAATGTTTACACCACACAGGGCCTTCATCAAGCCCATGGTAAAGACCGCGTCTCCAGTAGGGTGAAGAAACCTTCCATCCTTTCTTATTCTGCCATTGAAACGTTTCCACCACACAGGGCCTTCATCAAGCAGATGGTAAAGACCCTGTGTGGTCAAACCATTGCAATTGCGGAATAAAGGAAGGATGGAAGGTTTCTTCACCCCATTGGAGACGCGGTATTTTAATGTTTTCCTGATGTGCATTGCCAAATTGACTCCTTGGTGTTTTTGACATGGCATCATGTTTTTTTGTGGACTTTTTGTCCATCTGGATGTGCTTTTGGAGTGCTGTGAGTGTTTTTATGTTTTCCAAAAATATACAAAGACCATGAACACCAGCAAGAACTCTGGGAGCAAGGGCCAAAGAAGGCAGAGGTGCAAGTCCATAGTCTAAGACAGGACAAGATGAAGATGAACACTGCAGCAATCCAGCCTAGAGCTATCTAGACGGAAACACCACCGGAATCTCTATGGGACCAAAGATGGCAGACGTACGTTGCTGCAGAACTTGTTCTCAGTGGTCTGGAAGTATAGAGGAACCAGAGACACAAACAGGGCTGAGCCTGAGGGAGACTTGTGCTGAGGAGGGACAAGCCCCATTACACAGACAACCCCAATTTATCAGCACAATTTGGCATCAAGGTGTCAGCAATCAGAAAACTTGACTGGCACATGGGGAAATCAGGGCCACAAATGTGACAGAGTAGACCCTGGTGGATGTAGCGATGTTCTCCAACATATAAGAAGTCAACGCCTAGGAAGCATCATCCATGTCCTAAGATCCAGAGGTCTTCGATTTAGCACATTACTGACAATGGATCAGTCAGCAGCTCCAAGGAAGAAAAATAAGAATATGGCTTAATCCAGAGAGGATGATACATCTAAGAAAGCCAAGAAGGAGTCTGATGTCAGAGAGATAAAGCTAGTGGGTGCGATGTGATACAGAGCTACCGTATTTTCCGACGTATAAGACGACCCCCAACTTTTAAATCTAAAATATAGAGTTTGGGATATACCGTATGTGATAGAGTATAAGCCGACCCAAGTAATGTGCCCATTGTTTAGTAATGTCCCCTGCAGTAATGTGCCCATTGTTTTGTAATGTCCCCTGCAGTAATGTGCCCATTGATTAGTAATGTGCCCAGCCTTGTCCCCCCCTTGTAGTAATGAGCTCATTGTTTAGTAATGTCCCCTGCAGTAATGAGCCCACTGTTTAGTAATGTGCCCTGCAGTAATGTGCCCATTGATTAGTAATGTGCCCATCTTTGTCCCCCCCCTTGTAGTAATGAGCCCATTGTTTAGTAATGTCCCCTGCAGTAATGTGCCCATTGTTTTGTAATGTCCCCTGCAGTAATGTGCCCATTGATTAGTAATGTGCCCATCTTTGTCCCCCCCCTTGTAGTAATGAGCCCATTGTTTTGTAATGTCCCCTGCAGTAATGTGCCCATTGTTTTGTAATGTCCCCTGCCGTAATGTGCCCATTGATTAGTAATGTGCCCATCTTTGCCCCCCCCTTGTAGTAATGAGCCCATTGTTTAGTAATGTCCCCTGCAGTAATGTGCCCATTGTTTTGTAATGTCCCCTGCAGTAATGTGCCCATTGATTAGTAATGTGCCCATCCTTGTCCCCCCCTTGTAGTAATGAGCTCATTGTTTAGTAATGTCCCCTGCAGTAATGAGCCCACTGTTTAGTAATGTGCCCATCTCCCCCCCCTTGTAGTAATGAGCCCATTGTTTAGTAACGCGCTCCTACGTTCCCCATTCTTGTCCCTTATTATGCCATTGTTTACACACAATAAATATTATTCTCAGCTCTCCTCCGTTCCCGCGGTGCCTTTAGCTTCTTCTGGCAGTTTGCAGGCCCATAGACCCCTCTGTGATAGCGTCCGAGGCACGGGGCTGCTGTCTGCCGTCATGGCTTTACTGCAGTTGTATGCTTTATGGTGCCGTAAAGCATTCAACTGCAGTAAAGTGCTGACAGCAGTGGCCCCGTGTATGGGACGCAATCATGGAGGAGTGCTTCTTGCAGACCGCAGGCCCATAGACCCCTCCATAATCGCGTCCTGTACACGGGGCCACCACCGCTACTGTCAGAGGTTTACTGAAGTTGAATACTTTACGGCACCGCAAAGTATTCAACTGCAGTAAAGCCATGATGGCAGCCCTGTGTACAGGACGCTATTGCGGAGGGGCCTATGGGCCTGCGGTCTGCCAGAAGAAGCTGAAGGCAGCGCAGGAACGGAGGACAGGTGAGAATAATGTTTATTGTGTGTAAACAACGGCATAATAGGGGACCGGTAGGAGCGCATTACTAAACAATGGGCTCATGCAGCACCATGCACCGCTGTATAAGATCACACCCGGCATATAAGATGACCCCTGACTTTTGAGAAGATTTTAAGGGGTTAAAAAGTCGTCTTATATACCGGAAAATCCGGTATATTCAGGTGGGTCATTATGTAATCAGGGTGATGGGTTTCTGAGGGCCATAAGTAGGTGGGCTATGATGTAATGAGGTGTTATGTGCAGGTGGTTTGTGGTCATCATATTGGGGTGGTCTCTGGGTTGTATTGTTATTGTGGTGGTCTTAGTATTTAGGCATCTTATTTGATTGGAAGGTTGGGGATGGTCATGGCTGGGTGTCAGTGTCTTGGTGGTTATATACGAAAAAGCCAAGGAGCAAAAAGTGCAATAGGGTCTTATCCAAAGATAAAGGACAATAAGGCGCAGGGAATTGCTCAGCTGGTGAAGATGTATAGGGTTAAGGTAAGGTTCAGGGTAGGTTGTTATTTCACTGGGTAGGTAGGTGTGAGTTACAGATGTCATGTTTGGGGTCAATGTTTGGGGGTGACTTTGTCATTGGGGAGCTCAGTGTGTTTAGGGTTAGATGATTTTTTTTATCATGTGTTATGCGATTTGAGATGATCATGTCTGTGGTTGGTTTTAGGTAGGTCACCACATTTTGGACAGATTTAGGGCTGGTCATGGTCAATGGCCCATGGTTGGGTTATGATCATGTGATTGCAGGGTGTTTGTTACAGGCTATGCGTAGGGGTGCTCATGGTCAATGGCCCATGGTTGGGTTATGATCATGTGATTGCAGGGCGTTTGTTACAGGCTATGCGTAGGGGTGGTCATGGTCAATGGCCCATGGTTGGGTTATGATCATGTGATTGCAGGGCGTTTGTTACAGGCTATGCGTAGGGGTGGTCATGGTCGGGTGTTGGAGGTTAGGTAGATTTTATCCTTTGATTGTGCTGTTGTGCATGTTATATGGTTAGGAAGGGTAAAGGTTGGGGGTGATGTGGGTTATTGATTGACTAGGGTGGTGGGGTTGTCACCTGACTGTTACAGGGTGGTGGATGCTCATGGTCACCGAATTGGTTACTGATTAGATCATGATAAAGTGATCTGGGCAGGTGCATGGGTTATGGTTGGGGGGCAGTTGGGGTCCCGGTACGTGTCATGTGATCAGGGCTATTTCTTTTCACCTGACAATCCACTACTGTCTGCAGCACTGTTAGTCTCCGGGTATGAGGGGGCATTTTTCTCTGTGATACAGTCACACGTGTTGTTTGTCTGGTACAGAATAGTATGTTGTGTTAGGCCTGTGCCGCCCGCTCGCTGGAATAACACCACATTGTGTGGACGGTGTATAGCGGCAGTGACCGTGACTTCCAATGCATGTCTGTACAATCATTGCTGCCTCAGGTGTCCCCTCACCGCCCAGGACAGAAGGGAGCAGCTCCCACCTGGAGGAGGTGACCCAGGACGGGCTGCTATTCTTGGGCCATTGTATTCAGCCCTGTGGAAACATATCATGCATTGTGAATTTCACAGCACAAAATCCATAGGTGTGGGACAGAAGTGTGAAAGAAGTGCAAGATGTAGGCGAGATACTCTGCAGAATGCCAAGGCCAATGGTCTGCTGATGACTATCTGCTCACTGCTGGAAGCAGACATGATGGCCTCATCATTATCTGCAAAAACCGAGACCAGGAGGAAGAAAGAGATCACGGATCTGACTGACCCAACAGATCAAAGCTTTCCGGGCTGCAAGAAATCCAGAAGATTGAAGGTCTGGAATGAGAAGATCCACAAGCGGAGATCGTGGATATGCCCTTATGTGAGTGAGGTTAGGAGGGAAGAACAAAGTGCACAGATCAAAGCGGTGAAGGAAAGTGTCCAACAAGACGAGCACCGGAGATGGATTTCTGTAGATCCCGCCTAGTCTGGTTACACCTTGTCGGTAGACTGGGGTGTGTCCCATCTGCACCATACGGTAGACTTCTCAAGTCCCAGAAACATAAATGGCCGTGCGATAGCAATTCTCTGAACATTGGTGCGTCTTATGTGCGACTTGTTATCACACAACTGTGTGAAGGATTTGATTTTGCTGTAAAGTTGCGCACGTCGCCCGTAGTTGGAAACTTGCATGGAAGCTATAGCAAGCTTGTAGCACGTGGCCTGCAACCAGCGATTTAAGGCTCGATGTCGCAGGTCGTAACGCAAACGCCACTCCATAAGAAATTATGACCGCTAATGCTGAAAAGCGTTGTGAGGCACACTAAAGGAAACCTGTCACCACTTTTTCGGCCTATAAGCTGCGGCCACCACCACCGGGCTCTTATATACAGCATTCTAACATGCTGTATATAAGAGCCCAGGCCTCTGTGACAACATAAAAAACACTTTATAATACTTACCTAACAGTCGCGCTGCGGTGGAATAGGGCCTAATGGGAGTCTCCGTTGTCCGGTGCCGGAGCCGCCTCTTTCGGCCATGTTTGTGCTCCTTCTTCTCTAGCCGCGGTGCATGACGGGTCCGACGTCATCCACACTCGCCGCCATTCCGGCTCTGAGGAGGGCAGATCAAAGTATTGTAGTGCGCCTGTGCAGGACCGGCGAGTGTGTATGACGTAGATGCGTCATGCACACAGGCTTCAGAAAGAGGACAAAGATGGCCGAAAGAGGAGGCGCCGACACCGGACAATGGAGACGCCCATAAAGCCCACCGCACGACCGTTAGGTAAGTATTATAAAGTGTTTTTTATGTTCTCACTGCGGCCTGGATTCTTATATACAACATGTTAGAATGCTGTATATAAGAGCCCGGTGGTGGTGGCCGCAGCTTATACACCAAAAAAAGTGGTGACAGGTTCCCTTTAATCGATTCTCAGCTACTCCATGTTCTTAACATTTCTGTCACTGTCATGTAAAATCCAGCCACCAATCTTCCAGCAGAGATCTCACAATTCATTGCTCTTCAGCAACAAGACACTGCCAGAACCTACAGGAAAGAAGTCATTGTGCTTACACTTTATATGCTGGAGGAAAGTCTCGGGGCTAAAGTCCGATAACACCTGTTATTACAGCTCCTAATTCTGGATATGATCTTACACATTGCATTAAATGCACCCAGGTCTGTGTCATCCATCAACGCCATGAATCAGCTCCATAAACTGCTAAAAAGCCTTCATTAAACATTTTATAGAATGTTTTGGATGTTTTGTGTTTGTGACGTTCATGAGCAGAGAAATCTCAGCACAGAACTCATCCTTTATGTGTCCAATCTCTCTCAACTTCAACCATGAGAACAGCCCCACTGCTTCCACCAGTCCTCCACAACTCCGACCTTCCACCACCACCCTCCAACCAGCAAAAGCCCACCGTTCTATAACTCATACATCCAGCTACTGAAAATCCACCAGTCCTCCACAACTCCGACCATCCACCACCACCCTCCAACCAGCAAAAGCCCACCGTTCTATCACTCATACATCCAGCTACTGAAAATCCACCAGTCCTCCATAACTCCGACCATCCACCATTCTATAACTCATACATCCAGCTACTGAAAATCCACCAGTCCTCCACAACTCCGACCGTCCACCACCACCCTCCAACCAGCAAAAGCCCACCGTTCTATCACTCATACATCCAGCTACTGAAAATCCACCAGTCCTCCATAACTCCGACCATCCACCATTCTATAACTCATACATCCAGCTACTGAAAATCCACCAGTCCTCCATAACTCCGACCATCCACCACCACCATTCTATCACTCATACATCCAGCTACTGAAAAGCCACCAGTCCTCCACAACTCCGACCATCCACCACCACTATTCTATCACTCATACATCCAGCTACTGAAAATCCACCAGTCCTCCACAACTCCGACCATCCACCACCACCATTCTATCACTCATACATCCAGCTACTGAAAATCCACCAGTCCTCCACAACTACGACCATCCACCACCACCATTCTATCACTCATACATCCAGCTACTGAAAATCCACCAGTCCTCCACAACTACGACCATCCACCACCACCATTCTATCACTCATACATCCAGCTACTGAAAATCCACCAGTCCTCCACAACTCTGACCATCCACCACCACCATTCTATCACTCATACATCCAGCTACTGAAAATCCACCAGTCCTCCATAACTCCGACCATCCACCATTCTATAACTCATACATCCAGCTACTGAAAATCCACCAGTCCTCCATAACTCCGACCATCCACCACCACCATTCTATCACTCATACATCCAGGTACTGAAAATCCACCAGTCCTCCACAACTCCGACCATCCACCACCACCCTCCAACCAGCAAAAGCCCACCGTTCTATCACTCATACATCCAGCTACTGAAAACCCACCAGTCCTCCACAACTCCGACCATCCACCACCACCATTCTATCACTCATACATCCAGCTACTGAAAATCCACCAGTCCTCCACAACTCCGACCATCCACCACCACCATTCTATCACTCATACATCCAGCTACTGAAAATCCACCAGTCCTCCACAACTCCGACCATCCACCACCACCATTCTATCACTCATACATCCAGCTACTGAAAATCCACCAGTCCTCCACAACTCCGACCATCCACCACCACCATTCTATCACTCATACATCCAGCTACTGAAAATCCACCAGTCCTCCACAACTCCGACCATCCACCACCACCATTCTATCACTCATACATCCAGCTACTGAAAATCCACCAGTCCTCCACAACTCCGACCATCCACCACCACCATTCTATCACTCATACATCCAGCTACTGAAAATCCACCAGTCCTCCACAACTCCGACCATCCACCACCACCCTCCACCCAGCAAAAGTCCACCATTCTATCACTCATACATCCAGCTACTAAAAATCCACCAGTCCTCCACAACTCCGACCATCCACCACCACCATTCTATCACTCATACATCCAGCTACTGAAAATCCACCAGTCCTCCACAACTCCGACCATCCACCACCACCCTCCACCCAGCAAAAGTCCACCATTCTATCACTCATACATCCAGCTACTGAAAATCCACCAGTCCTCCACAACTCCGACCATCCACCACCACCATTCTATCACTCATACATCCAGCTACTGAAAATCCACCAGTCCTCCACAACTCCGACCATCCACCACCACCCTCCACCCAGCAAAAGTCCACCATTCTATCACTCATACATCCAGCTACTGAAAATCCACCAGTCCTCCACAACTCCGACCATCCACCACCACCATTCTATCACTCATACATCCAGCTACTGAAAATCCACCAGTCCTCCACAACTCCGACCATCCACCACCACCATTCTATCACTCATACATCCAGCTACTGAAAATCCACCAGTCCTCCACAACTCCGACCATCCACCACCACCATTCTATCACTCATACATCCAGCTACTGAAAATCCACCAGTCCTCCACAACTCCGACCATCCACCACCACCATTCTATCACTCATACATCCAGCTACTGAAAATCCACCAGTCCTCCACAACTCCGACCATCCACCACCACCATTCTATCACTCATACATCCAGCTACTGAAAATCCACCAGTCCTCCACAACTCCGACCATCCACCACCACCCTCCACCCAGCAAAAGTCCACCATTCTATCACTCATACATCCAGCTACTGAAAATCCACCAGTCCTCCACAACTCCGACCATCCACCACCACCATTCTATCACTCATACATCCAGCTACTGAAAATCCACCAGTCCTCCACAACTCCGACCATCCACCACCACCCTCCACCCAGCAAAAGTCCACCATTCTATCACTCATACATCTAGCTACTGAAAATCCACCAGTCCTCCACAACTCCGACCATCCATCACCACCCTCCAACCAGCAAAAGTCCACCATTCTATCACTCATACATCCAGCTACTAAAAATCCACCAGTCCTCCACAATTCCGACCATCCACCCCCACCATTCTATCACTCATACATCCAGCTACTGAAAATCCACCAGTCCTCCACAACTCCGACCATCCACCACCACCATTCTATCACTCATACATCCAGCTACTGAAAAGCCACCAGTCCTCCACAACTCCGACCATCCACCACCACTATTCTATCACTCATACATCCAGCTACTGAAAATCCACTAGTCCTCCACAACTCCGACCATCCACCACCACTATTCTATCACTCATACATCCAGCTACTGAAAATCCACCAGTCCTCCACAACTCCGACCATCCACCACCACCCTCCAACCAGCAAAAGTCCACCATTCTATCACTCATACATCCAGCTACTGAAAATTCAACAGTTCTCCACAACTCCGACCATCCACCACCACCATTCTATCACTCATACATCCAGCTACTGAAAATCCACCAGTCCTCCACAACTCCGACCATCCACCACCACCATTCTATCACTCATACATCCAGCTACTGAAAATCCACCAGTCCTCCACAACTCCGACCATCCATCACCACCCTCCAACCAGCAAAAGTCCACCATTCTATCACTCATACATCCAGCTACTGAAAATTCAACAGTTCTCCACAACTCCGACCATCCATCACCACCCTCCAACCAGCAAAAGTCCACCATTCTATCACTCATACATCCAGCTACTGAAAATCCACCAGTCCTCCACAACTCCAACCATCCATCACCACCCTCCAACCAGCAAAATGCCACCATTCTATCACTCATACATCCAGCTACTGAAAATCCACCAGTCCTCCACAACTCCGACCATCCACCACCACTATTCTATCACTCATACATCCAGCTACTGAAAATCCACCAGTCCTCCACAACTCCGACCATCCCACCACCCTCTACCCAGCAAAATGCCACCATTCTATCACTCATACATCCAGCTACTGAAAATCCACCAGTTCTTCATACATCACAAACCTGCCATTATCACTATTTCTCCTAGATTATTAGCAGTTGGAGCCATGACTGTGATGTGGCAGTGGTTGGTGGTCTGTGATGGATGAAGGTGGAGGATTGGTGGATTATGAGTGTTAGGCCGGGGTCACACGAGCGTAGACAGAAATCTGACTGAGTTTCATTCGGAGTAGGTCCAGTAAAATCCATTTATTTTTCCATGTCATGTAAGTGTGCGTTTTTTTCTCACCTAGTGTCCGTGTGACGTGTATGACAGGCGTTTTTTTCTCGTCTAGTGTCCGTGTGACATGTGTATGACAGGCGTTTTTTTCTCGTCTAGTGTCCGTGTAACATGTGTATGACAGGCGTTATTTTTCTCGTCTAGTGTCCGTGTGACATGTGTATGACAGGCGTTTTTTTTCTCGTCTAGTGTCCATGTGACATGTGTATGACAGGCGTTTTTTCTCGTCTAGTGTCCGTGTGACATGTGTATGACAGGCGGTTTTTTCTCGTCTAGTGTCCGTGTGACATGTGTATGACAGGTGTTTTTTTCTCGTCTAGTGTCCGTGTGACATGTGTAAGACAGGCGTTTTTTTCTCGTCTAGTGTTCGTGTGACATGTGTAAGACGCGTTTTTTTCTCGTCTAGTGTCCGTGTGACATGTGTATGACAGGTGTTTTTTTCTCGTCTAGTGTCCGTGTGACATGTGTATGACAGGCGTTTTTTTCTCGTCTAGTGTCCGTGTGACGTGTATGACAGGCGTTTTTTTCTCGTCTAGTGTCCGTACGACGTGTAAGACAGGCGTTTTTTTCTCGTCTAGTGTCCGTGTGACGTGTATGACAGGCGTTTTTTTCTCGTCTAGTGTCCGTACGACGTGTAAGACAGGCGTTTTTTTTCTCGTCTAGTGTCCATGTGACATGTGCATGACAGATGTTTTTTTTCTCGTCTAGTGTCCGTGTGACATGTGTATGACAGGTGTTTTTTCTCGTCTAGTGTCCGTGTGACGTGTATGACAGGCGTTTTTTTCTCGTCTAGTGTCCGTGTGACGTGTATGACAGGCGTTTTTTTCTCATCTAGTGTCCGTGTGACGTGTATGACAGGCGTTTTTTTCTCGTCTAGTGTCTGTATGACATGTGTATGACAGGCGTTTTTTTCTCGTCTAGTGTCCGAACGACGTGTATGACAGGCGTTTTTTTCTCGTCTAGTGTCCATGTGACATGTGTATGACAGGCGTTTTTTTCTCGTCTAGTGTCCGTGTGACATGTGTATGACAGGCGGTTTTTTTCTCGTCTAGTGTCCATGTGACATGTGCATGACAGGCGGTTTTTTCTCGTCTAGTGTCCGTGTGACATGTGTATGACAGGCGTTTTTTTCTCGTCTAGTGTCCATGTGACATGTGCATGACAGGCGTTTTTTTTCTCGTCTAGTGTCCATGTGACATGTGTATGACAGGCGGTTTTTTCTCGTCTAGTGTCCATGTGACATGTGTATGACAGGCGTTTTTTTTCTCAGCCATTTTATTCTATAACCATTTCCAGTGTTCTGTGCTACAGAATGGAGATGTAGCTGTAAATAGCAGACAGCTTTCGGGTGGGCCGTGTGCCATCCATTCTTTTTCTGGCACCCATAGACTTGCATTGGGTATTTACACAGACATACGCAGCAAGCTGCAAATTTTTTTCTCATCCCGAATGCCAGTGAGAAACATATGGCAGATCGGCTCTGCCTCATTGAATGACACCGGTGAGGTTTTCTGACATTGCCCTCTTCCGAGGCCTTAGCACGATAAACTTCTGACCGTTTACTAAGTGGACCGCTTGTCTAAATACTACACAGACAGCACCGGTCCCTTCACAAAGATCTTACAAGGTACAAGTATAACCCGGTGATCGCTTTCACCCTGTATCCGAGATAGAGCATCCAACAATATCCTGTTACTAACTCCATCCGGACTCTGACAACTCTACCTAAAACACATAGATGTCGTCTGTAGTTTCTGCCTGTGACAGCTCTTCTCTCCAAAAGCCTTAAATCCCAGGAGAACACAGGAAAAAATGACCAATTGATATAAAATATGTCGATCACCGGAGCCTTGGAACACCAGTCACATGGAGAATACCAAGACTGATTCACTATACACAAATGGTAGATGACTGTCACCAGGACAGAAATAACAGTCCCTCCAGGAGATCCTCCACCACATCAGAAGCTTCATCTACACCGGACCACTGGGACTACTCACCTCACAGTGCCGGGGTCGCGTCACTCCTCTCAGAACAGTCTCTGATTCGATTGTGTAGACTCTCCGGCTATAAATCATTGAGGAAACCGGTGCTCTTCTGAGATCTTGGTGGTCTCTGGCATCTCACAGAATCTGATGATGTTATAATCCAAGTTCATACAGTCACTTCCAATACCTCGATACGGGCCTCAGTCAGATCGAGGACATTTAAATCCCTTATGGATATGTCACTAATCAGATGTAAACCAGTCTTGAGGCGTAAAGGCTGTCACCTCGGAGTGTACGGTTTCTATAGAATAAAGCACCTGTCTGACCAGTTACTACTGGATGGTGTCTCCTCACGATGTGCATCTGAATGCCTGCGTGTGCGTGCGTCTTACTGGATCTATAAGATCACCTGCATCTTGTGAAGGGATACAGGGCCCTGACAGCTATCTCTTGAAGAGTCTGTCTCCAAAGGAAGGAACACCTGGAAGGCTGTCTCTATGGATGTGTCCCCTTAGGATGGAACGCAGTCCCTCTCTCTCTACAGATGGAATCCATACTTAGGATGGAGCACGTCTGCCAGTCTCTCCTCAGGATGGCGCACGTCTGGCAGGCTCTCTAAAGATGGAGTCCATTCTTAGGATGGAGCACGTCTGGCAGTCTCTCCTCAGGATGAAGCACGTCTGGCAGTCTCTCTACAGACGGAGTCTCTCCTCAGGATGGAGCACGTCTGGCAGTCTCTCCTCAGGATGAAGCACGTCTGGCAGGCTCTCCTAAGGATAGAGTATCTCCTCAGGATGGAACACGTTTGACAGTCTCTTTATGGATGGAGTCCATATTCAGGATGAAGCACATCTGGCAGTCTCTCCTCTGGATGGAGCAGTCTGGCAATCTCTCCTCACAATGGAGCACGTCTGGCTAGCTCTCCTCAGGATGGAGTATGTCTGGCAGGCTGCCTGTGCAGGATGATGACTGACAGGTCCTGTGGAAGAGTCGGTCGGACCGGTCGCTCCAGTAGTAGTGGGCGGGGCTCTGAGCCCTAATAATCTATATTTATATCCTCCCTTTCACATTCATGATCTTCCTGCTACCTGATATATGCATCTGTGGGAGTCACACTTATTAACAGTAATTAACGCTAAGGAAGACGAGTTCTTCAAGAATTAGCAAACAAAATTCAAGATCAGAGTATCGCTATGGAAGTGTCTCATATCTACAGCTCTGTCATCTCTAACAGTCTGTCAGAAGATCTAATAATCCATAGCAAATAAAAAACACAATGGAAGCAACATACTATAAAAAGGTCTACAGATCAAGAGCAACAGTGGAAGACATAGTACCAAAAGGTGGCACAACAGGAAAAAAGTAGCAGCTGCAAGAGGATGGGCAGCATGAAGAGCAGCAGCAAGAGGATGGGCAGCATGAAGAGCAGCAGCAAGAGGAGGGGCAGCATGAAGAGCAGCAGCAAGAGGAGGGGCAGCATGAAGAGCAGCAGCAAGAGGAGGGGCAGCATGAAGAGCAGCAGCAAGAGGAGGGGGAAGCAGCAACAGGATGGAAGGAACAGCATGAAAAGCAGCAACAGAAAAACTAGCAAGAGGAAGCACCAACAGTATGGGAGGAACAGCATGAAAGGCAGCAACAGAAAAACCAGCAAGAGGAAGCACCAACAGTATGGGAGGAACAGCATGAAAAGCAGCAACAGAAAAAAACAGCTAGAGGAAGCAGCAAAAGTATGGGAGGAACAGCATGAAAAGCAGCAACAGAAAAACCAGCAAGAAGAAGCACCAACAGTATGGGAGGAACAGCATGAAAAGCAGCAGAAAAACTAGCAAGAGGAAGCACCAACAGTATGGAAGGAACAGCATGAAAAGCAGCAACTGAAAAACCAGCTAGAGGAAGCAACAACAGTATGAGAGGAAGAGCATGAAAAGCAGCAACAGAAAAACCAGCTAGAGGAAGCACCAACAGTATGGGAGGAACAGCATGAAAGGCAGCAACAGAAAAAAACAGCTAGATGAAGCAGCAACAGTATGGGAGGAACAGCATGAAAAGCAGTTAACATACTGCAGGTAAGCCCATGAATTCTTACAAACAGGGCATCCGCCATGCTGACTCCTACTTCACTGTCCACAAAGAAATTTTCTCAATCCTGCTCTCTAGCACCACCTCCGCTGTCAGACCAAAGTGAGAACTACATGTGAAAGGCAAAACACACCCTGATTGTCCATCTCCACACCACCAAAAGTAGGCAGACTACCAGATGTTCCTTTTTGCTTAGGAATTGAAAAACAGACTTCAAAAAAATGCCCTCTTTAAGAAAGAAAAAACAACTTCTCTCTTTGTGGATTTCAGTGGGAACATGTGAATTAGTGGCTCCCCCTATCTGTATGTGCTCCTCCAAACCCATGAGTGATGGTTCACTCCCAGATTGCCCCAACAATGGGGTACCGTCCCGAGAGAGTGTCTCAAGGGAGAATGGTCTAACTGGTCCATCTCGGAGGAGTTTGTCCACACATACGTGACATGGCAGCTTCCAAAGACTCCGGAGTTTTGTAAATCATTGAGGCATGTCATGTTAACTGTTAAGATCTGTGAAGATGTAATTTACCCTCTCACTGTATATGCTGTGATACTATGTCATGATATGTATATTTCCCTGGTTGTATTAGTTGTAATTCATGTATTTCCTTGGGGGAGCTACTGGTCTCAATGTGTCTCTCTCATACAATTGCAGTCTTGGCATCTAATGTGATTATGTAAATAGCCTGTCATCTTCTATCCAGAGTTGTGTATCTAGTCTGTAATTGCATTGGCCAGTGAAGGAATAGTCATTGTTCTGCACAGCAGGGGATCCCTTCATCTACTGTGGCTGGCAGACATATTGGAGCCCTGTGATGGACCAAACCATTGATGATAGGATGTGTGACCCCTACCCCCTGAACATGGTGGGCTGGTCAAGGAGCACAGACAATGCATTTCCCTTTTTGTAACTTCAGAGTGAGCTGAAACTTGGAAGAAGAAGGAGCTCTCAGCCTGGGTGGCTGTGGACACGGACGGAGCTAGGCCTGTGTGGCGACCCGTGGGATTGTGTGGAACTCTTTGGACTACTGTAAGGACGATTGCTTTGTTATCCGGTCCGAGGATTGTCGGGAAGGGCCCCCGAATCTGTTTTACGTGGACTTATCGTGTGCTGTTCCAGTGTTCTTGTGAATAAACCTGTTGGATCGTCCCTCGGCCTCGTCCATCCTTTGCTCTGTTGTACACCCCCGTCACAAACTGGTTGGCAGCGCTGGGATCAGAGCAGAAGGAATGGAGGACAATGGCTCAACATCAGGAACCAGCACTGCAGAGTACAAGACCTGGACTTTGGGGAGCCTGCAATCAAAGGCCCGTGAAGTAGGAGTTCGTTTCAAAGGACTCTCCAAGGAGCAGCTGATTGAGGCGCTAGAAGGAGTCTGCTCGCAAAATGACATGGAGGAAGGATCCTCACAGCAAACGGAAGAAAGACGGCAGCCGGAGGTAAATACCCAAAAAAGTCAGTGGGTTGTGTGGTACGAGGAGGAGATGGCCTTGCTGGGAGAGGAGACCACCATAGAATATAAGATGGAGGTAATGCGTGGAGCTAAAGAGAAGGAGCGCAGGATGGAGGAGATGGCACTGCTGGATAAGCAGCTCGCTGTGGAAGCCGCGAGAGGTTCCAGACAGACTGTAACCCCAGCACCCATCATGAGGGAACTTCCCAGGGTGTCCCGCAAAGACTTTAAGCCGTTTAATGAGGCTGCAGGCGACATTGAGGGCTTCTTCCAGGACTTTGAGCATCAGTGTCGATTAATGGAAGTCCCGGACAGGGAGCGTGTCCGGCATCTGGTTGGGCTCCTAGAGGGGGGAGCTGCTGAAGCCTATAGAGCTATGGACCCTCGGTGGAACTGTGAGTATGCGGAGATTAAACAGACTATTCTAGAACATTATGCTGTGACCCCAGACACTTACAGGACTCAGTTCCGTGCTTTAGCCTGTGATGGGGAAGTGTCTTTTAAGATATATGCTCATAGACTCAAACAAATATGTAAATCGCTGGCTGGAGGCAGAGGAGGCCTTATCTTGGGAGACCTTCCTGCAGGTCATCCTAAAAGAACAATTCTTTGCCCAGTGCCCCGCTGAGATCCGGGAATGGGTGCGTGAGAGAAAACCAGCGACAGTGGAGGAAGCTGCTGCTCTAGCAGATGAGGTGCTCACTATCAAGCCTCAGTGGAGGGTTCTGTTGGAGGATGGAGAGACGCCTAACAGCTCCACAACACCGGATGCCCCCAGTTATTCTGTCCCCATTGTTCCCCGTTCCTCTAAGCCACCACATGTTGATACCCGTGTTAATGTGCCTCCAGTTGCTTCTACTGCACTTTCTGGAATACACCGGGGAGAGGAAGTAACAGAGCGCAGGTGTTATGTTTGTAGGCATCCCGGACATTTGCAGGCCTCATGCCCAGCCAGCCCATGGAGGAATCATCCTCAAACCCCTACAGCACCTTCAGGTGGGAGCCGGCCTCCATGTTCCCCTACCCCTTACCCAAGAGGACGCCTTGCATGGAGGGAGACCCAGCTCAGATGCTATCAATGTGGACAGCCAGGGCATCGGCAAGTCTCCCGCCCAGCTGTTCAAATGAGGACTGATCCTGCACCCAATCGGATTGTTAATTATTTACAGCCCAGTGCCATGGAGGAAGATGTGGCACCGCTATGTGAGGACTGGCCTAGTGACTCAGCCCCCCATGTTGCACCACCAGGAGTTTACGGGGCGCGACCCGCAGTTATGACGACTTCTGCTCATCAAGGTAAGCACTTGCAGGAGGTTGTGCTGGATGGACAGAGACTTGTTGGATTTTGTGACTCGGGTGCTTTCCTCACACTGGCTGATCCCCGAGTGGTTCGGCCTGAGGCAATCCATAGAGGACCTGGGATTGTCATTGAAGTGGCTGGTGGACAATGGAGGACTATTCCCACAGCCACTGTGGATCTGAACTTTGGTTTTGGGGTCAGGCGATGTGTGGTTGGGGTGATGGGTGGTCTGCCTGCAGCTGTTCTCCTGGGCAATGATGTGGGAGAGCTACGATGCCAATTCGTGGCTGCATGAAGCCACATGTAAGTAACGCTCTGCCTGTGTGTACTTAACCAGTGACCTGTAGAGGTCCCTAGTACCAGGGGCGTAACGACCGCGGTCGCAGAGGTCGCCACTGCGACCGGGCCCGCAGGGTTATAGGGGCCCGGCAGCCGCTCTGCAGAGCCGGCTGCCGGGCCCCTATGTGTAGTGCCGCTGTGTAGTGGCCGACTGCGCGACCGTCAGGGGGCCGGCCTGTGAGAGGAGCTCTCTGACGGGCGGCAGAGCAGAAGTGCTCCTGCACAGCACACGGAATCCATCCTTCCAGGACCTGTGATGATGTCACGCCCATGTGACTGTGTGGGAGAAAGCAGCAGAAGATACTGATTCCTGAACGATTTTGGACATATGACTCGTAATGAAAAAAGAGAGGACATGAGGGGTGTGCAGGGTGAGTGGGATATGAGGGCTGCAGACTGTGACAGAAGGATGTGAAGGGGTGCAGAGTGTTTGAGAGGGGTAAGTTGAGGTACAGGCAGCAGGGTGTGAGACATATGAGAATGTAGTGTGTGTGATCTGGGCGGTGCAGGCTGTATGGGGAGCAGGGTGTGTGAGATATGGGGGCAGGGGAGTAACTACCGCGGTCGCAGGGGTCGGAAGGAGAAGAGAGGTACTTGTTTTTTTATTTTGCTGGCTGCATGACACATGGAAACCCTGGTGGGGCTGGCTTCATGACACATGGAGGCCCTGGCTGCATGCATGACACATGGAGGCCCTGGTGGGGCTGGCTGCGTGACACAGAGGCCCTGGGGGGGCTGGCTGCATGACACCTGGGGGTACTGGATGCATGACACATGGAGCCCCGGGGGGGGGGGGGTATGGCTGCATGACACATGGAGGCCCTGGTGGGGCTGGCTGCATGACACATAGAGGCCCTGGCTGCATGCATGACACATGGAGGCCCTGGTGGGGCTGGCTGCGTGACACAGAGGCCCTGGGGGGGGGCTGGCTGCATGACACCTGGGGGGGCTGGCTGCATGACACATGGAGGCCCTGGTGGGGCTGCCTGCGTGACACAGAGGCCCTGGGGGGGCTGGCTGCATGACACATGGAGGCCCTGGTGGGGCTGGCTGCATGACACCTGGGGGTACTGGATGCATGACACATGGAGGCCCGGGGGGGGGGGCTGGCTGCATGACACATGGAGGCCCTGGGGGGGCTGGCTGCATGACACCTGGGGGGGCTGGCTGCATGACATATGGAGGCCCTGGAGGGGCTGGCTGCATGACACATGGAGGCCCTGGCTGCATGACACAAGGAGGCCCTGGTGGGGCTGGCTGCATGACACAGAGGCCCTGGGGGGGCTGGCTGCATGGCACCTGGGGGTACTGGCTGCATGACACATGGAGGCCCGGGGGGAGGCTGGCTGCATGACACATGGAGGCCCTGGTGGGGCTGGCTGCATGACCCCTGGGGGGGCTGGCTGCATGACACATGGAAGCCCTGGTGGGGCTGGCTGCATGACACAGATGCCCTGGGGGGGCTGGCTGCATGACACCTGGGGGTACTGGATGCATGACACATGGAGGCCCGGGGGGGGGGGGCTGGCTGCATGACACATGGAGGCCCTGGTGGGGCTGGCTGCATGACACATAGAGGCCCTGGGGGGGGCTGGCTGCATGACACCTGGGGGGGCTGGCTGGATGACACATGGAGGCCCTGGTGGGGCTGCCTGCGTGACACCTGGGGGTACTGGATGCATGACACATGGAGGCCCGGGGGGGGCTGGCTGCATGACACATGGAGGCCCTGGTGGGGCTGGCTGCATGACACCTGGGGGTACTGGATGCATGACACATGGAGGCCCGGGGGGGGCTGGCTGCATGACACCTGGGGGTACTGGATGCATGACACATGGAGGCCCGGGGGGGGGGGGGCTGGCTGCATGACACATGGAGGCCCTGGTGGGGGCTGGCTGCATGACACATAGAGGCCCTGGGGGGGGGCTGGCTGCATGACACCTGGGGGGGCTGGCTGCATGACACATGGAGGCCCTGGAGGGGCTGGCTGCATGACACATGGAGGCCCTGGCTGCATGACACAAGGAGGCCCTGGTGGGGCTGGCTGCATGACACAGAGGCCCTGGGGGGGGCTGGCTGCATGGCACCTGGGGGTACTGGCTGCATGACACATGGAGGCCCGGGGGGGGCTGGCTGCATGACACATGGAGGCCCTGGTGGGGCTGGCTGCATGACCCCTGGGGTGCTGGCTGCATGACACATGGAAGCCCTGGTGGGGCTGGCTGCATGACACAGATGCCCTGGGGGGCTGGCTGCATGACACCTGGGGGTGCTGGCTGCATGACACATTGAGGCCCAGGGGGGTTCTGGCTGCATGACACATTGAGGCCCTGGGGGGCTGGCTGCATGACACAGATGCCCTGGGGGGCTGGCTGCATGACACCTGGGGGTGCTGGCTGCATGACACATTGAGGCCCAGGGGGGTTCTGGCTGCATGACACATTGAGGCCCTGGTGGGGCTGGCTGCATGACACATGGAGGCCCTGGGGGGGCTGGCTGCATGACACCTGGGGGGGGCTGGCTGCATGATACATGGAGGCCCTGGGGGGGCTGGCTGCATGACACCTGGGGGGGCTGGCTGCATGACACATTGAGGCCCGGGGGGGGGGGGCTGGCTGCATGACACATGGAGATCTATGGGACTGCATAATAAACATAAAGGATACCTTATACATGGACTAGGGGTGCATTATACATGGAGATCTATGGAGCTGCATTATACAAAATGAAGGACACCTTATACATGGAATATAGGGGTGCATTATACATGGAGGAGTATGGGGCTGCATAATACAATATGATGATTTATGGGGCTGCATTATAATACATGGAGGACTATGGAGCCTACCTTATACATGGACTATGGGGGTTATAAAACATGGAGGACTGTGGTGCAGTATTATATATTGAGTACTATGGGGTGAATTATAATACATCGAGAACTATGGGAAATGCATTGTAATACATGGAGGACTATGGGAGTGCATTCTAATAAATGACGGGTTATGTGGGACCCTTTATACTATATGGAAGGCTATGTGGGGGCCATTATAGTATTTGGAGAACTATATACAAGGGGGACAAAGATACAAGCATGGGATGGTAATGTTTTGTGGTGAAGGGGAAAAGGCTCTTTCCCTCAGCACCCAGCTTTCCCATGCTCTGCTATACATCTTCTATCAGCACCCAGCTTTCCCATGCTCTGATATGGGAAAGCTGGGCACTGAGGGTACGATTGATATCAGAACATAGCAAAGCTGGGTGCTGATAGAGGGATTTCAGATCATGGGAAACCTGGGTGCTGTGGGTAAAAGCCAAGTGTCAGTGTCATTATCCCGTACCCTAAGTGTCGGGGTACGTAGAGGGGGGCCCCGGTCCAAATTTCGCATCAGGGCCCATCAAACTCTAGTTACGCCACTGCCTAGTACGTACACAAGTTGGGAGGGGGAGGGATTGTGAAGATGTAATTTACCCTCTCACTGTATATGCTGTGACACTATGTCATGATATGTATATTTCCCTGGTTGTATTAGTTGTAATTCATGTATTTCCTTGGGGGAGCTACTGGTCTCAATGTGTCTCTCTCATACAATTGCAGTCTTGGCATCTAATGTGATTATGTAAATAGCCTGACATCTTCTATCCAGAGTTGTGTATCTAGTCTGTAATTGCATTGGCCAGTGAAGGAATAGTCATTGTTCTGCACAGCAGGGGATCCCTTCATCTACTGTGGCTGGCAGACATATCAGAGCCCTGTGATGGACCAAACCATTGATGATAGGATGTGTGACCCCTACCCCCTGAACATGGTGGGCTGGTCAAGGAGCACAGACAATGCATTTCCCTTTTTGTAACTTCAGAGTGAGCTGAAACTTGGAAGAAGAAGGAGCTCTCAGCCTGGGTGGCTGTGGACACGGACGGAGCTAGGCCTGTGTGGCGGCCCGTGGGATTGTGTGGAACTCTTTGGACTACTGTAAGGACGATTGCTTTGTTATCCGGTCCGAGGATTGTCGGGAAGGGCCCCCGAATCTGTTTTACGTGGACTTATCGTGTGCTGTTCCAGTGTTCTTGTGAATAAACCTGTTGGATCGTCCCTCGGCCTCGTCCATCCTTTGCTCTGTTGTACACCCCCGTCACAAGATCCCTATACCCCTCCCCTCCATCAGAGATGGAGATTGCCATGACGACTATCTGATCTGGCTGAGAGCTATGTATTTACGACTCGGGTGATGGTAGCTACAACAAAATCCGTACACACAGAAACATCTCTTTGTTCTTTTGGAGGTAAAAGCTATAAACCGAGTATTTTTTAGATGCCATGTTAATGCTAGAAAAATGAAAAGCATATTGCCAGAATCCCTGCGGAGCGCTGAATCCAGCGCACCGTTTGGCTTTAGCAGGAGATCGCTGGTATCGCGACAAATGGGTATTGGCCAATAAAAGCATGCTAGATGTGTGGTGTTTGGTATCTATGCGAATGAAAAACCGAGATATAAAATATGACGCTAATATCTCTCACCTGTGTGGCCCAGGAGCAAAGATATGTGAAAAAACAGAATTATCTCCTTTGCTGAACATCTTGGCACAGCCCACAAGAGATTGTAAAATGAGGTCACAGATGGGAGGGTGAACTTAGCTCAAAAAAGTCTGAAGCTCATTTTTAGAGATGGTCAGTTCTGGAAGGCACAGCTATGGGGTGATGCTGGCCATTTGCATCCTATTCTGGGGACATTCCCTCCATAAATTCGGATGTCACAACTATGGCATGAGTTTAGTAAGTTTCACATTTATAGCTTTTATTTTTATGTAACTGTCTACAATTACAGCATATTGTTCCCTTCTGTAATATCTTGTATATTTTATAAACACTGCCTATTTTCAGATTAAATATCTAAAATTTAATAGTTTGTTTCCTCATGTTCTATATATGAATCCAAACCTGAAGGGCCTTTTGCTATCTGTAACGGGTGTCCGGACTACCTGTAGAAGGTCCGGTGGTGGCAACGGAATTATTGTTGTGTAGAACTATTGGGGTGCTATCAGTAAGGGGTACTGAGGTAGATATATATTCCATTAGTGGGAATTGGTGTGATTATTATATATATATATATATATATATATATATATATATATATATATATATATATATATATATATATATATATATATAAATTATTACCCATGGTGGCAGACCTTCAATGTTTGGCATTAGTAACTCAGCAGCCTCATTTTGTATTTGACCCGCAGTACCAAAAGTGACCTGCTGCCAGGAGCGGCGCTAGAGAGCAGTCTGATTGTGGCATATTAGTGAACAGCGGGGGGATATCCGAGTGACTCCCCCGGCTGTTCGTGACAAACTGGTTGCAGCTGTGTGATATAGAGCATTACTAATCAGGTTTCAGCAATCATTCCTCTCACTAAAAACTACAGGATCCCTGCAAAGATTCTGTGCAAAGGTTTTGAGGATCAAACTCAGTGTTTAATATACCTGGAACAATACTGTACTTGTAGCAGTTACCCCCTCGCTTCTCTCTTGTTTTTCAATGCTATCTTTTATTTGGCAATTATGTCTGCGATGACCAAAGCCTGGTACAGCCAAATTACGAAGGACACTCTTAAAGCCATCTGCACAATCAGGATGATTGATTCCAATGACAAAAACAAGCAGGACCTCATTAAAGAACTGTTGCAATGGGATGCAGAGCAAGTCCGTTCCCCCAGTGCTGATGACGAGGAGACAAGCCAAGCCCAGGATGGTGCTGCTGCAGAGTCCTCACCATCAGCTTCAAGCCAGAGCAGCGACCGGGGCTGCATAGACTCCTACCTGAAGATGGCCCTACAGCAACCCGCTGCAGAGGACCCGGAGGGACGGCTGAAGCTCAGCAATATCAAGAGGCCGAGAGAGCCAAGCGCCAGGCCCAAGCAGAGGCCGAGAGAGCTGAGCGCCAGGTCCAAGCAGAGGCCGAGAGAGCTGAGCGCCAGGCCCAAGCAGAGGCCGAGAGAGCTGAGCACCAGGCCCAAGCAGAGGCCGAGAGAGCTGAGCGCCAGGCCCAAGCAGAGGCCGAGAGAGCTGAGCGCCAGGCCCAAGCAGAGGCCGAGAGATCTGAGCGCCAGGCCCAAGCAGAGGCCGAGAGAGCTGAGCGCCAGGCCCAAGCAGAGGCCGAGAGAGCTGAGCGCCAGGCCCAAGCAGAGGCCGAGAGAGCTGAGCGCCAGGCCCAAGCAGAGGGTGAGAGAGCTGAGTGCCAAGCCGAAGCAGACCGAGAGGCCGAGAGAGCTGAGCGCCAGGCCCAAGCAGAGGCCGAGAGAGCTGAGCGCCAGGCCCAAGCAGAGGGTGAGAGAGCTGAGTGCCAAGCCGAAGCAGACCGAGAGGCCGAGAGAGCAGAGCGAGAGCGTCAAGCACAGAGAGACCATGAACTGAAGGTCCTCCAAGTCCTGTAGCAGACATCTTCCTCACTGCACGCTGAGTCCAATAATGGCAACAACTTTAAGCCTCGACCTGAGCATTTTCCTGTGTTGGAAAAGGACAGTGACTTGGACGCCTTTCTGAGAGGATTTGAAAAGACTACCTTGCAGTATCAGTTGCCCACAGCACAATGGGCACGATACTTAACTCCAAGACTACGAGGCAAGGCCCTGGACGCGTTTGCCAGTCTCCCTCAAGCGCAGAGTGGAGACTTTGAGGCCATAAAGCAGGCCCTAATACGGAAGTATCAGCTGACTCCAGAGGTGTATCGCAAAAAGTTACGGACCATCCAGTTTGGGCCTCAGGACACCTAAAGTGATGTTGTGGATGGCCTCTGAACCAACAACCTTTGATGAGTTAAAAAACCTGATAGTGAAGAACCAACTTCTACATATTTGTCCTGCAGACACAACACTTCATTATGGACCGGGAGCCAAAGGAGGCCGTGAAAGCGGCACAGCTTGCCGACACATACTGTATGTGGCCAACTGTGCATCAGGAGTGCGGAAGCCGTCCGCCGCCAGCTGAAAATTCATTAAGATGACCACAACCACCCCTGCCCCGGCCAACTGACCTTCTGGAGGTCCTGCCCCATTTTCTAGCACCCAGCCTACATCTGATACCCGCCGGTGCTTTACCTGTGACCAACCAGGACATATTAGCTTCACCTGTCCTGAGAGGCAAAAGAGGAGCGCCACACCTGAGGCCCGAGGGCCTCGTGAAAATATCATGTTTGTGGTTGAGAAGGGTGGTCGAGCTCATGAGAACTGGCAGCCCGTTACTGTGGGCGACACCATCACGGAGGGGCTCAAGGACACTGGTGCAGAACAAACTCTCATACGCCTTGAATTCGTGTTGCTTGGTGAACTTATCCCGGGGAAGACCCTAACTGTCACTGGGATTGGCGGTGTTCGCCAATCTTTCCCAATGGCCCGGGTTCCCCTGGACTGGGGTGCTGGGAGGGGATGGAAAGATGTGGGGGTGTCCCAAGACCTCCCAGCAAATGTTTTATTGGGGACTGATTTGGGGTGGTTGGTGTCACAATACGTTCTTGACAACCTTCCCCAATCTGATAAGTCATGTGATGCACGCGTCGTTGATAAGTCATGTGATGCAAGCGCTGTTAAGTCATGTGACCCAAATATTACATAGTTACATAGTTACTTAGGTTGAAAAAAGACCAGGTCCATCTAGTTCCCCTTCCTCCACCAGTTCTACATTTAGTCACTAAGTCATTTATAACCAACAATGTTGTACTGAGTAAATCATCCAGCCCTGATATAAAGCTGTTATAGTATCTGCCATTACTACCTCTTGTGGTCGCATTCCACAGTCTGACTGCTCTAACTGTAAAGAACCCTTTCCTATTCAGCTGTCGGAATCACTTTTCTTCCCCCGCAGTGAGTGCCCCCTGGTCCTTAGTATTGTCTTCGGAAGAAATAAGTCATGTGCCAGTCCTTTATATTGACCACACATGTATTTATACATATAAATGAGATCTTCTCTGAGACGTCTTTTTTCTAAGCTAAACATATCTAACTTTTTCAACCTGTCATCATACGGGCGGCCTCCGTTACTCATCATACGGGCGGCCTCCATTACTCATCATACGGGCGGCCTCCATTACTCATCATACGGGCGGCCTCCGTTACTCATCATACGGGCGGCCTCCATTACTCATCATACGGGCGGCCTCCATTACTCATCATACGGGCGGCCTCCATTACCCATCATACGGGCGGCCTCCGTTACTCATCATACGGGCGGCCTCCGTTACTCATCATACGGGCGGCCTCCATTATTCATCATACGGGCGGCCTCCATCCCTTGTAGTAATCCAGTTGCTGCCTTTGAACTGACGGTAACTTCTGAATGTCCTTTATAAAATGTGGAGCCCAAAACTGGATCCCATATTCCAGATGTGGCCTTACAAGTGATTTATAGAGGGGTAACAATACGTTGGGATCACGGGATCTAATCTCTCTTTTTATACACCCTAGAATCTTGTTTGCTTTAGCAGCTGCTGCCTGACATTGAGTGCTGCTGCTCAGCTTATTTGTAATGAGAATACCCAAGTCCTTCTCCTGTTCTGTAGTCCCGAGCTTACTTCCATTTAATGTATACGCAGCTATAGGATTACTCCGTCCTAGGGGCATTACTTTACATTTATCAACATTAAATCTTATTTGCCAAGTATCTGCCCATTCTGACATCTTATCCAGATCTTTTTGTAATATTATACTATCAAGGTCAGTTTTTAATATCCTACATAGTTTGGTGTCATCAGCAAAGACTGACACTGTACTATCAATCCCATCCACAAGGTCATTAATAAAGAGATTAAAAAGAATTGGTCCTAACACAGATCCCTGCGGTCCCCACTATTCCCAGTACAGATCCCTGCGGCCCCCACTGCTCCCAGTACAGATCCCTGCGGCCCCCACTGCTCCCAGTACAGATCCCTGCGGTCCCCACTGCTCCCAGTACAGATCCCTGCGGCCCCCACTGCTCCCAGTACAGATCCCTGCGGTCCCCACTGCTCCCAGTACAGATCCCTGCGGTCCCCACTGCTCCCAGTACAGATCCCTGCGGCCCCCCACTGCTCCCAGTACAGATCCCTGCGGCCCCCCACTGCTCCCAGTACAGATCCCTGCGGTCCCCGCTGCTCCCAGTACAGATCCCTGCGGTCCCCGCTGCTCCCAGTACAGATCCCTGCGGCCCCCGCTGCTCCCAGTACAGATCCCTGCGGTCCCCACTGCTCCCAGTACAGATCCCTGCGGCCCCCACTGCTCCCAGTACAGAACCCTGCGGCCCCCACTGCTCCCAGTACAGATCCCTGCGGCCCCCACTGCTCCCAGTACAGAACCCTGCGGCCCCCACTGCTCCCAGTACAGAACCCTGCGGCCCCCACTGCTCCCAGTACAGATCCCTGCGGCCCCCACTGCTCCCAGTACAGATCCCTGCGGTCCCCACTGCTCCCAGTACAGATCCCTGCGGCCCCCCCTGCTCCCAGTACAGATCCCTGCGGTCCCCACTGCTCCCAGTACAGATCCCTGCGGTCTCCACTGCTCCCAGTACAGATCCCTGCGGCCCCCACTGCTCCCAGTACAGATCCCTGCGCTCCCCACTGCTCCCAGTACAGATCCCTGCGGCCCCCACTGCTCCCAGTACAGATCCCTGCGGTCCCCACTGCTCCCAGTACAGATCCCTGCGGTCCTCACTGCTCCCAGTACAGATCCCTGCGGCCCCCACTGCTCCCAGTACAGATCCCTGCGGTCCCCACTGCTCCCAGTACAGATCCCTGCGGTCCCCACTGCTCCCAGTACAGATCCCTGCGGCCCCCACTGCTCCCAGTACAGAACCCTGCGGCCCCCCCTGCTCCCAGTACAGATCCCTGCGGCCCCCACTGCTCCCAGTATAGATCCCTGCGGTCCCCACTGCTCCCAGTATAGATCCCTGCGGCCCCCACTGCTCCCAGTACAGAACCCTGCGGCCCCCACTGCTCCCAGTACAGATCCCTGCGGTCCCCACTGCTCCCAGTACATATCCCTGCGGTCCCCACTGCTCCCAGTACAGATCCCTGCGGTCCCCACTGCTCCCAGTACAGATCCCTGCAGTCCCCACTGCTCTCAGTACAGATCCCTGCGGCCCCCACTGCTCTCAGTACAGATCCCTGCGGCCCCCACTGCTCCCAGTACAGATCCCTGCGGCCCCCACTGCTCCCAGTACAGGTCCCTGCGGCCCCCACTGCTCCCAGTACAGATCCCTGCGGTCCCCACTGATCCCAGTACAGATCCCTGCGGCCCCCACTGCTCCCAGTACAGATCCCTGCGGCCCCCACTGCTCCCAGTACAGATCCCTGCGGCCCCCACTGCTCCTAGTACAGGTCCCTGCGGCCCCCACTGCTCCCAGTACAGATCCCTGCGGCCCCCACTGCTCCCAGTACAGGTCCCTGCGGCCCCCACTGCTCCCAGTACAGGTCCCTGCGGCCCCCACTGCTCCCAGTACAGACCCCTGTGGCCCCCACTGCTCCCAGTACAGACCCCTGCGGTCCCCACTGCTCCCAGTACAGACCCCTGCGGCCCCCACTGCTCCCAGTACAGACCCCTGCGGCACCCACTGCTCCCAGTACAGACCCCTGCGGTCCCCACTGCTGACTGTTGCCCATTTAGAGAATGTACCCTTTATGACGACTCTTTGTTTCCTATCTTTTAGCCAATTCCTTACCCAGTTGCATATTGTGTCCCCTAGTCCTTGCTTCTGGAGCTTTAGTATAAAGGCCCCGTCACACTAAGCAACATCGCTAGCAACATCGCTGCTAACGAACAACTTTTGTGACGTTGCTAGTGATGTTGCTGTGTGTGACATCCAGTAACAACCTGGCCCCTGCTGTGAGGTCGTTGGTTGTTGCTGAATGTCCTGGGCCATTTTTTAGTTGTTGCTCTCCCGCTGTGGAGCGCACATCGCTGTGTGTGACAGCGAGACAGCAACAACTGAATGTGCAGGCAGCAGGAGCCGGCTTCTGCGGAGGCTGGTAACCAATGTAAACATCGGGTAACCAAGAAGCCCTGTCCTTGGTTACCCGATATTTACCTTTGTTACCAGCCTCCGCCGCTCTCACTGCCTGTGCTGCCGGCTCCTGCTGTGTGCACATGTAGCTGCAGGACACATCGGGTTAATTAACCCGATGTGTGCTGTAACTAGGAGAGCAGGGAGCCAGCGCTCAGTGTGCGCTGCTCCCTGCTCTCTGCACGTGTAGCTCCGTGCGGTGGTAACCAAGGTAAATATCGGGTTGGTTACCCGATATTTACCTTAGTTACCAAGCGCAGCATCTTCCACGCGGCGCTGGGGGCTGGTCACTGGTTGCTGGTGAGCTCACCAGCAACTTGTGTAGCCACGCTCCAGCGATCCCTGCCAGGTCAGGTTGCTGGTGGGATCGCTGGAGCGTTGCAGTGTGACAGCTCACCAGCAACCTCCTAGCAACTTACCAGCGATCCCTATCGTTGTTGGGATCGCTGGTAAGTTGCTTAGTGTGACTGGACCTTTAGGCTATTGTGTGGTACTGGAGCAAATGCCTTTACAAAGTCCAAATAAATCCCATCAGCTGCATTACCAATATCCAGGTTTGCACTTACCCCCTCATAGAACCCCAACAGGTTGGTTAGACACGACTTATCTTTCATGAATCCATGCTGTCTGTCAGTTATTATATTATTTTCTGTAATATATTTTTGCATGTCATCCCTTAAAATGCCCTCAAAAACTTTGCATACTACTGATGTCAGGCTTACTGGACGGTAGTTGCCTGGATCCACCCTCTTACCTTTCTTAAATATCGGAACCACATCAGCAATCCTCCAATCCTGAGGCACCAACCCTGTTACAAGCGAGTCTAAAGGTCCAGTCACACTAAGCAACTTACCAGCGATCCCAACAACGATAGGGATCGCTGGTAAGTTGCTAGGAGGTTGCTGGTGAGATGTCACACTGCGACGCTCCAGCGATCCCACCAGCAACCTGACCTGGCAGGGATCGCTGGAGCGTGGCTACACGAGTTGCTGGTGAGCTCACCAGCAACCAGTGACAAGCCCCCAGCGCCGCGTGGAAGCTGCTGCGCTTGGTAACTAAGGTAAATATCGGGTAACCAACCCGATATTTACCTTGGTTACCACCGCACGGAGCTACACGTGCAGAGAGCAGGGAGCAGCGCACACTGAGCGCTGGCTCCCTGCTCTCCTAGTTACAGCACACATGGGGTTAATTTCCCGATGTGTGCTGCAGCTAAATGTGCACAGAGCAGGGAGCAGCGCACAATGCTTAGCGCTGGCTCCTTGCTCTCCTAGTTACAGCACACATGGGGTTAATTAACCCGATGTGTCCTGCAGCTACATGTGCACAGAGCAGGAGCCGGCACTGACAGTGAGAGCGGCGGAGGCTGGTAACAAAGGTAAATATCGGGTAACCAAGGACAGGGCTTCTTGGTTACCCGATGTTTACCGTGGTTACCAGCCTCCGCAGAAGCCGGCTCCTGCTGCCTGCACATTTAGTTGTTGCTGTCTCGCTGTCACACACAGCGATCTGTGCTTCACAGCGGGACAGCAACAACTAAAAAATGGCCCAGGACATTCAAAAACAACCAACGACCTCACAGCAGGGGCCAGGACATTCAGCAACAACCAACGACCTCACAGCAGGGGCCAGGACATTCAGCAACAACCAACGACCTCACAGCAGGGGCCAGGACATTCAGCAACAACCAACGACCTCACAGCAGGGGCCAGGTTGTTGCTGGATGTCACACACAGCAACATCGCTAGCAACGTCACAAAAGTTGTTCGTTAGCAGCGATGTTGCTTAGTGTGACGGGGCCTTAAGAAGATGAGATACAGCGGTCTATTGATTACGGAGCTCAATTCCCTCAATATTCGTGGATGAATATTGATGATCAGAAGGTGATTATTAATGTTGTGCATGAAAATAAAGTGGATGACTGTGCGGGGAACCTCAACCATGTCACTATGCGGGGTGACGCTGCTGAGGATTTCCCCGAGGTAGTGAGTGTGCACACTAAGGTAGATGGAGGCAGGCATGGGGGCCATGAGGAAGGTGGTCACATGCACCTAGACGGTGTCACGATGGACTGTGACACGGCCGGTGGTAGCTGCCCCATAAATAGCGCTGACCCTGAGGTATCACAGAGTGACGCGTCTCATTGTACAGGAGACCTCAGCCCTGTCACACTGCGGGGTGATGTGGCTGACGATCCCCTCAGAGCTGGAAGAATCGCTGCTAAGGGAGATGGAGACAGGCGCGGCAGCCATGAGGAAGGTGGCTGTGTGCAGCTGGTCAGTGTCACAATAATAATCATGATTTCTATAGCGCCAGCATATTCCGCAGCGCTTTACAATTCAGGAGGTCTTATACAAACAAATGACAGTTATAGAAAATACAATGATTAGAGTAAGGAAAAAAGCGACAACCCTGCTCGCGAGAGCTTACAATCTACCTGGAAAGGTGATGGGTACAACTTTCCCACCCCCTGTCAGCATGGCGGGACTCTAAAACCCGAGCCAGGGAAGGTTGATGCCATCACCTCCTGGCTTACCAACAAATCAAAGAAGCAGGTGATGTCCTTCTTGGGTACAGCAGGGTACTATAGGAAGTTCGGCCCTAACTATAGTGCCCTTGCTAGGCCATTGACAGACCTCACCAAAAAGAAGTTACCGCAAGTAGTCACCTGGACAGATGACTGTGAGCGGTCCTTCAGAGCACTGAAAGCTGCCCTCGCCAGTTCCCCAATCCTACAAGCCCCAGACTTCACCCAACGGTTCATAGTTCAGACAGATGCCAGTGCATTTGGCCTGGGTGCAGTACTCAGCCAGGTAAATGGGGAGGGAGAAGAGCACCCGGTGGTGTTTCTCAGCCGCAAGCTCTTATCCCGGGAAGTGGCCTACGCCACTGTGGAGAAGGAGTGTCTCGCTATAGTGTGGGCCCTGTGGAAACTGCAGTCCTACCTATATGGATACAACTTCACCATACTAACAGACCACAACCCTCTCAGCTGGCTACACCGGGTGGCCAGCGATAATGGTAAGCTACTGCGGTGGAGCTTGGCTCTGCAGCAGTATGATTTTACCATTCAACACAAGAAGGGTATTGAGCATGGCAATGCTGACGGGCTATCCCGGCAAGGGAATGCCAGCGAGGTAGGCTTAGGAGACAATTGGCAAATCAATTTCCCATGCTACTTCAAAAGGGGTGAGGTATCATGTTAACTGTTAAGGTCCCTATAGCCCTCCTCACCATCAGCTAGCACAGAGATGGAGATTGCCATGACGACTATCTGATCCGGCTGAGAGCTATGTATTTACGATTCGGGTGATGGTAGCTACAACCAAATCCATACACACAGAAACATCTCTTTGTTCTTTGGAGGGAAAAGCTATGAACCCAGTTTTTTAGATGCCATGTTAATGCTAGAAAAATGAAAAACATATTGCCAGAATCCCTTAGGAGCGCTGAATCCAGCGCACCATTTGGCTTTACTAGGAGATCGCCGGTATCACGACAAATGGGTACTGGCCAATAAAATCATGTTAGATGCATTGTGTTTGGTATCTAGGCGAATGAAAAATCGAGATATAAAATATGATGCTAATATCTCTCACCTGTGTGGCCCAGGGGCAGGGGCAGGGGCAAAGATATGTCAAAAACTAGAATTAGCTAATTTTTATGACCCCTCTACACAGCCCACAAGATATTGTAAAATGAGGTCACAGATGGAGGGTGATCATAGGTTATAAAAGTCTAAAGCTCATTTTTAGGGATGGTAAGTTCTGAAAGGCACAGCTAAGCTGTGGTGCTGCCCCCTTGCATCCTATTCTGGGGACCTTCCCTCCATAAATTCGGACATCACATCTATGGCACAAGTTTAGTAAGTTTCAAGTTTATCCCTTTTATTTTTATGTAATTGTCTACACTGTATTTGTATTGTTCCCCTTTGTAATATCGTGTATATTTTATAAACACTTCCTATTTACGGATTAAATATATACAATGTAATAGTTCGTTTCCTCCTGTTCTATATTTGAATCAAAACCCAAAGGGCCCTATACTATCTGTAACGGGTGTCCGGACTACCTGTAGAAGGTCCGGTGGTGGCAGCGGAATTAATGTTGTGTAGAATTATTGGGGTGCTATCAGTAAGGGGTACTGAGGTATATATACAGTGCCTTGCAAAAGTATTCGGCCCCCTTGAACTTTTCAACCTTTTCCCACATTTCAGGCTACAAACATAAAGATAAAATGTTAATGTTCTGGTGAAGAATCAACAACAAGTGACACAATTGTGAAGAGGAAGGAAATGTATTGTTTATTTTAAACATTTAAAAAATAACTGAAAATTGGGGCGTGCAATATTATTCATCCCCTGTAAGTGAATCCTTTGTAGCGCCCCCTTTTGCTGCGATTACAGCTGCAGTCTCTTAGGGGATGTGTCTATCAGTTTTGCACATGGAGAGGTGAAATTCTCGCCCGTTCTTCCTTTGTAAACAGCTGGAGCTGAGTGAGGTTGGATGGAGGCGTTTGTGAACAGCAGTTTTCAGCTTTTTCCACAGATTCTCGATTGGGTTCAGGTCTGGGCTGTGACTTGGCCATTCTAAAGGCCACTCTACATGCTACGACATCGCTAGCAATTGCTAGTGATGTCGAGCGCGATAGAACCCGCTCCCGTCGTTGTAACGATATGTGGTGATCCCTGCCGTAGCGAACATTATCACTACGGCAGCGTCACACGAACATACCTGTGCAGCGACGTCGCTGTGACCGGCGAACCGCCTCCTTTCTAAGGGGGCGGTTCGTTCAGCGTCACAGCGACGTCACAGCAGCGTCACTGAACCACCGCCCAATAGAAAAGGAGGGGAGGAGATGAGCGGCCGGAACATGCCGCCCACCTCCTTCCTTCCTCCTTTACCAGTGGACGCAGGTAAGGAGATGTTTGTCGTTCCTGCGGTGTCACACATAGCGATTGTGTGCTGCCGCAGGAATGACAAACAACATCGTTACTGCAGCAGCAACGATAATTGAGAATAGGGGGGATGTCACCGATGAGCGATTTTGAACGTTTTGCGACGATTCAAAATCGCTCATAGGTGTCACACGCAACGACATTGCTAAAGCGGCCGGATGTGCGTCACAAAATCCGTGACCCCAGCAAGATCGCTTTAGCGATCTCGTAGCGTGTAAAGCGGCCTTAACACCTGGATACATTTATTTGTGAACCATTCCATTGTAGATTGTGCTTTGTGTTTGGGATCATTGTCTTGTTGGAAGACAAATCTCCGTCCCAGTCTCAGGTCTTTTGCAAACTCCAACAGGTTTTATTGAAGAATGGTCCTGTATTTAGCTCCATCCATCTTCCCATCAATTCTAACCATCTTCCCTGTCCCTGCTGAAGAAAAGCAGGCCCAAACCATGATACTGCCTCTACTATGTTTGACAGTGGGGATGGTGTGTTCAGCGTGATGAGCTGTGTTGATTTTACGGCAAACATATCGTTTGGCATTGTGCCCAAATAGTGTGATTTTGGTTTCATCTGAGCAGAGCACCTTCTTCCACATGTTTGGCGTCTCCAGGTGGCTTGTGGCAAACTTTAAACAACACTTTTTATGGATATCTTTGAGAAATGGCTTTCTTCTTGCCACTCTTCCATAAAGGCCAGATTTGTGCAGTGTAGACTGATTGTTGTCCTATGGACAGACTCTCCCACCTCAGCTGTAGATCTCTGCAGATCATCCAGAGGGATCATGGGCCTCTTGGCTGCGTCTCTGATCAGTCTTCTCCTTGTGTGAGATGACAGTTTGGATGGACGGCCGGGTCTTGGTAGATTAGCAGTGGTATGATTCTCCTTCCATTTCAATATGATCGCTTGCACAGGGCTCCTTGGGATGTTTAAAGTTTTGGAAATCTTTTTGCAAGCAAATCCGGCTTTAAACTTCTCCACAACAGCATCACGGACCTGCCTGTTGTGTTCCTTGGTCTTCATGATGCTCTCTGCGCTTTACACAGAACCTGAGCCTATCACAGAGCAGGGGCATTATACGGAGACTTGATTACACACAGGGGATTATATTTATCATCATCAGTCATTTAGGACAAGATTGCATCATTCAGAGACCCTCAATCAACTTCTGGAGGGAGTTTCTGCACTGAAAGTAAAGGGGATGAATAATATTGCACGACCCAATTCTCAGTTATTTATTTTTTACAAAAAATTAAAATAAGCAATAAATTTCATTCCTCTTCACAATTGTGTCCACTTGTTGTTGATTCTTCACCATAAAATTTAATTTTTTTATCTTTATGTTTGAAGCCTGAAATGTGGGAATAGGTTGAAAAATTCAAGGGGGGGGGGGGGCAAATACTATATATATATATATATATATATATATATATATATATATATATATATATATATATATATATATATATATATATATATATATATATATATATATATATATTCCATTAGCGGGAATCAGTGATATATACATTACCCATGCTGGCAGACCTTTAATGTTTGACATTAGTAGCTCAGCAGCCTCATTTTGTATTTGTCCAGCAGTCCCAAAATTGACCTGCTGACAAGAGGGGCGCTAGAGAGCAGTCTGATTGTGAAAAATTAGTGAACAGCGGGTGAGATTTCTGAGTGACTCCTCCGGCTGTTTGTGACAAAGCATCTTTCAATTTTTTTGAAAGACCTTGACAGAATTGGCTTCTGAGAGCCGGGTCATTCCATTTAGTGTCGGTTGCCTATGTACGTAATTCTGAACGGTAAGGCGGGCTTTGCACGTTGCGACATCGCAAGCCGATGCTGCTATGTCACACGCGATAGTCCCCGCCCTCGTCGCAGGTACAATATCTTGTGATAGCTGGCGTAGCGAAAATTATCGCTACACCAGCTTCTCATGCACTCACCTGCCCTGCGACCGTCGCTCTGGCCGGCGACCCGCCTCCTTCCTAAGGGGTGGGTCGTGCGTCGTCATAGCAACGTCACACGGCCAATAGCGGCGGAGGGGCGGAGATGAGCAGGATGTAAACATCCCGCCCACCTCCTTCCTTCCGTAGAGCCGGCGGCGGCAGGTAGATGTTCTTCGCTCCTGCGGCTTTACACACAGCGATGTGTGCTGCCGCAGGAACGAGGAACAACATGGTACCTGTCGCGGCACCGGCATTATGGAAATGTCGGTGAATGCAACGATGATACGATAACGACGCTTTTGCGCTCGTTCATCGTATCATCTAGCATTTACACACTACGATGTCGAAAGTGACGCCGGATGTGCGTCACTTTCGATTTGACCCCACCGACATCGCACGTGCGATGTCGCAACGTGCAAAGCCGCCCTAAGTCTCTGCTGACTGATATCTGCTGGTCTCAGCCAAGGAGACTCTGTTGGGATTATTATAGATGAGCCCCAAGGCCTGAAAAAATTCATCCACTGACCGGAGGCAACCGGAGCCATGTGGTAGAGAAAGCCAAGGATTGCGGATCCCCTGTAACAGTGAGGTCACACTCCCCACCCGCTGCTCCTCCTCTCCAGAGGAGTAAAGCGGGCTTTACACACTGCGATATCGCCCGAATTTTGTCGTTGGGGTCACGGTTTTGGTGACGCACTTCCGCAATCGTTAGCGATATAGCTTTGTGTAACAGCGTTCAGCGATGTAAAATCGTCGCAAAAGCGTGATTTATCGCTAATCGGCTACACGGGTCCTAATTCTCAAAAATCGTTACTTCAGCAGTAACGAGGTTGTTCCTCGTTCCTGCGGCATCACACATCGCTGCGTGTGACGCCGCAGGAGCGAGGAACGTCTCCCTACCTGCCTCCCGGCCGCTATGCGGAAGGAAGGAGGTGGGCGGGATGTTACGTCCCGCTCATCTCCGCCCCTCCGCTGCGATTTGGCGGCGGTTCAGTGACGTCGCTGTGACGCCGCACGGACCGCCCCCTTAGAAAGGAGGCGGTTCGCCGGTCACAGCGACGTCGCCGGACAGGTAAGTATGTGTGACGGCTCTGGGCGATGTTGTGCGGCACGGGCAGCGATATGCCCATGTCGCGCAACAGATGGGGGCGGGTACGCACACTAGCGATATCGGGACCGATATCGCAGTGTGTAAAGTAGCCTTAAGGCTGAAGCCTAAAGTACAGTGTACAGGCTTCATTAAACACAGGAACTTGTCTCTACCCCTGCAAACCTGCCTGGGAAAGCAATTCTGGGCTCCGGCTGAAGCTGCCAACCTGCAGAATCCACACATTAGGAGTCTGTGACCGCTGCAGCATGGATAACTGAAGGTCTGCAGCCTCCAGGGACAGACGCTGCAGCCGCTGAGCCAAGGCAGCAACAGGATCTATGAGGAAAAAAAAAGAAACATTTTTTTACTTTTTTTTTTTTTGAAGAAATAAAAACAAACAACTTCAGTTTTTTTGTGCGGCTGGTGATGTCACACTAGGTACGGGGAAGTACCAAGCGCATGGCAAAATAGAAGGGAAACCATGTATCTAGGGAAAGGGAAGATACCTGACCAAACCTACTGCTGGTTCTTGGGGTCCCTGACCACCCTAGATAGGTTTCACACCTATGCGCCAAGCCAGATACCTGATCCTATGTATCTGTAGCGCTGGGCCCTAAATAGGGAACGGGTGGGATGAGCTCTTAATCAGCCCCACTAAACACTACAGAAAACACAAGTAGGACACACGGGGGGGAGGGGGGGGAGCATGAACTACTTATCATTTGTTGAAACAGGTTCAGAAGAGCTTTCAGCAACGATACCACAGAGAAGCACAAGCCACCTGCTTTCAACCTCGGCTTCAAGGAACTGAAAACATCACCAGCACCCTTCCAGGGAAAGAAGGGGTATTTAAACACTAAGAGAATACTGATGATCAGCAGCTGGGTGGAGGGCGAGCTCCTGCTGGGTCCAAAAGGGAGAGATGAATCCAGCAGCAAAGCTACATATACCAATGAATATTGACAGCCGGAACAATGGAGAGTCAGGGAGCATTCTGCACAGCCAGATGCTGTGATCTTCTATGGCCAGAAACCACATGAATGTCACGCTTGACACAACTATTATTATTAATAATATTTATTTATAGAGCACCTGTGACAGATAAGGAGCAAGAAAAGTATGGGACCATTAAATGCTTAGGAAGGCTTTTGCAGGTGTTTTGTGGTAATTAATCTAATTTTCTGAGATGAAGACTTTTGGGTTTTCATTGACTGTAAGCCATAATCATCAACATTAACAGAAATAAACACGTGAAATAGATCCCTCTGTGTGTAATGACTCTATGTAATATATAACACGTGAAATAGATCCCGCTGTGTGTAATGACTCTATGTAATATACAACACGTGAAATAGATCCCTCTGTGTGTAATGACTCTATGTAATATATAACACGTGAAATAGATCCCTCTGTGTGTAATGACTCTATATAATATTGAGAATTAGATCATTCTGTATGTAATGACTCTGTAATACAGTGGGGGGGAAAGTATTAAGTCATCCCCCAATTGTGCAAGTTGCCCCCTTATAAAGATGAGGTCGTTCTGTAATTGCCATCATAGGTGACCACAACTATGAGAGACAAAATGAGAAAACTAATCCAGAAAATCACCGCGTCTGATTTGGAAGATTTTATTTGAAAATTATGGTGGAAAATAAGTATTTAGTCATCTAAAAATATGCAAGATTTCTTTCTCACAGACCTGTAACTTCTTCTATAAGAGGCTCCTCTGTCCTCCACTCATTACCTGTAGTAATGGCTCCTGTTTCAACTTATCAGTATAAAAGACACCTGTCCACAACCTCAAAACAGTCACACTCCAAACTCCACTATGGTGAAGACCAAAGAGCTGTCGAAGGACACCAGAAACAAAATTGTAGCCCTGCACCAGGCTGGGTAGACTGAATCTGCTGTAGGCAAGCAGCTTGGTGTGATGAAATCAACTGTGGGAGCAATAATAAGAAAATGGAAGACATACAAGAACACTGATAATCTCCCTCGATCTGGGGCTCAATGCAAGATCTCACCCCGTGGGGTCAAAATTATGACAAGAACAGTGAGCAAAAATCCCAGAACCCCACGGGGGTACCTAGTGAATGACCTGCATAGAGCTGGGACCACCGTAACAAAGACCACCATCAGTAACACACTACACCACCAGGTACTCAGATCCTGCAGTGCCAGACGTGTTCCCCTGCTTAAGCCAGTACATGTACAGGCCCATCTGAAGTTTGCTAGAGAGCATTTGGATTATCCAGAAGAGTATTGGGAGAATGTCATATGGTCTGATGAAACCAAAGTAGAACTGTTTGGTAGAAACACAAATCGTCGTGTTTGGAGGAGACAGAATGCTGAGTTGCACCCAAAGAACACCATACCTACTGTGAAGCATGTGGGTGGCAGCATCATGCATTGGGGCTGTTTCTCTGCAAAAGGACCAGGATAACTGATCCGTGTACAGGAAAGAATTAATGGGGCCATGTATCGTGAGATTTTGAGGGCAAACCTCCTTCCATCAGCAAAGGCATTGAAGATAAAATGTAGCTGGGTCATTCAGCATGATAATGATCCCAAGCACACAGGGCAATGAAGGAGTGGCTTCATAAGAAGCACATGAAGGTCCTGGACTGGCATAGCCAGTCTCCAGATCTCAACCCCAGTTGAAAGTCTGTGTTGTCCAGCGACAGGCCCAAAATATCACTGCTCTAGAGGAGATCTGCATGGAAGAATGGTCCAACATACCATCAACAGTGTGTCAACCTTGTGAAGACTTACAGAAAATGTCTCACTTCTGTCATTGCCAACAAAGGATATAACAAAATATTGAGATCAACTTTTATTATTGACCAAATACTTATTTTCCACCAGAATTTGCAAATAAAAATCTTCCAAATCAGACGCGGTGATTTTCTGGATTTGTTTCCCCATTTTGTCTCTCATAGTTGTGGTCACCTATGATGTCAATTACAGGCAAATCTCATCTTATTAAGTTGGAGAACTTGCACAATTGGGGGCTGAATAATGACCTTTTTTTCCCCACTGTATATAGACATAGAGCCCTCTGTGTGTAATGACTCCATATAATATATAGGAATAGATCCCTCTGAGTGTAATGACTTGTGATACCAATGTGATATGACTGAAGAATGAGTGTGATTAGATAGGAATCCTAATCAAAAGATAGTGATCACAGGTCTTATTGATCCATCCAAACTCAGCATCAGAGAGGTGTCCTCTGGTTGACCCGATTTCACCATGATGAAGAGTACGTGTTAGTAGGTCTTGAACAAACCACTATTATGAGGAAGGAACGCTTACAGTTCAACATATGCAGGAAACCAGTGGTTAATTAGCAACATGTGTAGGAAACTAGCGATGTAAAATTCACGGCTCATTGCAACATATGCAGGAAACCACAGTTCAGCCAGCAACATGTGTAGGAAGCTACTGGTGCCCACAGCAGTGTGTGGTCAGGTTACATGACCATGATGCTGGTCACCAATTGCAATACTCGGTGCACACGACGACCACAATGTACAAAGTTTGGTATAAAAATACAGGGCTAGCTCAGTGAGACAGAGATATTTCCAGGATGCTCAAGTGGACGCACTGCACTGTGATGCAGAGGCCGGGTTGTCTTCCTTTTCACTAATCGAGTCTCTCCGATGAGAAAGGAGTGCTACAACATACGGTAATGTTGATGCATATTTCTGTTATTGTATACGATTCTATGACTATAAAGTAGTTCTAACGCCTATGTACCATTGATTATTCATGTGCTATTAAAATAAATAGTATCGGGGGGCGTGGCCTGGACATGATGGTGTGAGGACGTTTCCTTGCAGAGCTCCTACACCCACCGCCTAAATTCTGATATATCTCGGCCTCTCCGCCGACTAATGCCTCCCAAAAGGAAGCCCCAGGCAGTACTCACCGCGGGCCCCGATCCGGTGATCCAGAAAGCAGGAGGGAGGATGGAGCGGTTCCTCAGTGGGCCCTCTCCTGCCCTGAAGCGAGCGGCGAGCAGCGGCGGCAAGATGGCGCCGTCCCCCACAAAGCGTCCTCCAGGAGGGGAATCCCCAGGCTCAGCGGCCCGGGAGCAGCCAGCAGCCACAGGAGCGAGACGGCAGGAGGAAGTGGAGCCAGGAGCTGGAGCGGCGTGTGGGTCCTCGCAGACAGATAAGGAAGGCGGCAGAGAGCAGGTCTGCAGCGTGACACACAGGTCAGCGATGGGGGAGGTGCGGCTCCACATGGAGGAAGGTGAGGTGACCCAAAGCAGTGGGGAGGGGGCCCTGAGTGGAGGGACGCTGGCGGGGCCTCGGTCTGTGCCGCCCCAGAGTCCAGAGAGGGAGAGATGTCCTGTGCCCCTGCTTGAGGGATCGCATGGAGGGGATAATCCGGCGGTTTCCCCCCTCGAGGAGGGTCCCCCCCTGGGCAGCCCACCCAACTCTGCACTGCAGGCACACCACCCCCAGGCCACACAAGACCTTCAGGCACTGAGGGAGCTCATCCTGGCCCTCCCCAGCAAGAGTGACCTGGATGCCCTAGTCCGCAGAATTGAGCAGTCCCACCAGCAAGCCATTGCTTCAGTGAGAGAGGAGATAGAGGTCCTAGGAGATAGAGTCACGGCCACTGAGCAAGATCAGGAGTCCTTGGAAAGCAGAGTATCTCGCCTGGAAAAGGACTGTGAGAAATATAATAACCAATCCAGGGACATGGCATTACTGTTAGATGACCAAGAGAACAGAAGTCGCCGAAACAATATAAGATTAAAGGGTGTCCCAGAGGGCTGGCCGGCAGAGACTCTCCGCCATAAAGTGCAAGAAATATTTAATATAGTCACCGCCAGACCAACGGATGCTACGTACCTATGTGACAGAGTCCACAGAGTTGCTAGATCCTTCCAAGGAGCCAATCCCTCCATTGCAAGAGATGTCCTTTGCCGCTTACATTATTATACGGATAAAGAACAGATCCTGAGGAAGGCCTGGGAGTTCGGACCGGTGAAGATGGAGGGGGCGACTATCAAACTCTTCCCTGACGTTTCCAGTCGCACGCTCTACATGAGGCGTCAGCTTCATCCGTTATTGGCAAAAATCAAAGAGGTGAACGCCTCGTATCGATGGGGGCACCCGTTCCACCTCATTGTCCGGAAGGGCCCATCTACATTCTTGCTGAGACGCCCTGCGGAGTTGCCGGGACTGTTCAAGTTTTTGGAACTGCCTGTCTTTAACATCCCTGATTGGCTATCCTGGGAGTTCATGGGCCCCCCGACGCGGAGGAGAGAAAAGGATTCAACACCGTCGACATCAGGGGGATGGGGCTGAAAAGTCAACCTGGCACTGTGTCTAGTTCCAGGAGAGGTTAAACGGTGCCTATTTATGTTGGAAAGGGACTGTGGCCTATCATTTTGGGAGGGGCATGTGTTGTTGCACCCCTCTTCGCCTCGCTGGGGGGGGGTCTTTGGGCGTTGCATGGTTTGGGGGATGACGGAGGAGAGGCCGTCAGAGTTTAATATTTGTTTCGCCTCTAGCATTTGCAGGGGGGCGGTAGTCAGATAACTTAAGGGTGGTGGGTGGGGGGGTAACACATGAGTGTTCATACTCGACCCCGCTGATAGTACCCTAGTAGGCCTAGGGCTGGTCCATAGGTCTGCGAGCTCCTCGTGAGCTGTCTATTCTTTTTCCTCTTTCTTGTTGCTTCTTTGTTCTCCCCTTTTCTTTTTTCCTTTCGTTTCTAACTTCCCCTCTTTTCCTCTCTCCCTACTCCCGTTTCCTTTCACAGTCTCCAGCTTTCTTCCTTCCTTCCCCCTCTTCCCTCCTCCCTCAGAGTCCTTCCTGGTGGTGTGTGTGTTTGTCTTCCCCTTATCGTCTATTCGTAGGCATCATCACCGACATGAAGCAGTCATCCAGACCTGACCTAAGAGTGGGATCCCTAAACGTCAAGGGCCTTCACAGCCCAGAGAAACGTTCAATCCTCATGAATTTGTTGTGGAGAAGGCGACTTCAGGTAATCTTTCTACAGGAAACGCATTACTGTTTAGACAAACCTTACAAGCTTTCAGACCGGAGATATTCTACGGTCTATCATTCCCCATCTCCTGACTCGCGGTCCAGGGGGACCAGCATCCTAATTGCGAGCTCTCTGCCATGGGAGCTGATAGAGGTCAGCACGGACAAAGAGGGGAGACAGATCCTAATAAAGGGGCGGATCCAGTCTCAGGTCTTCACTTTTGCGGCCCTCTACCTACCCAACACGGGACAGTGTGGCGCCCTGTTGAGATTCTTGAACACCCTGGACGAGTTTTCAGAGGGCACATTGATAATGGGAGGGGACTTTAACTTTGTTATGGACCCAGAGGTGGATACTTCTAGGGAGATTTCTAGCTTGCCCAGGGCCGTTCACAGTCGGATCAGACGGGGTTTACACGAACACCAGTTAGTAGATACATGGAGGTCGCTGCATCCGGCAGACAGGGACTACTCATTTTACTCCGCGGTTCATGACTCTTACTCAAGACTAGACCACTTCTTTGTTAGACACAGAGACCTACACCGCATGCTGGACGCCGAAATAGACGAAATAGTGTTTGCTGACCACGCCTTGATAATCCTTAGTGTTTCCCTGACGTGCCCGATCATCAAACAAGGCCAGTGGACATTGAATACTTCGCTCCTGGCAGATCAGATGACTATGCAGGAGGTACAGACTGCGGTGAAAGAATATTTTGACCTCTGCGCGGGGGGTGATACCACACCCGCCGTAACGTGGGAAGCTCACAAATGCGTAGTCAGAGGACTGTTTATAAAACATGGAGCCCGTATGAAGCGGGAGAGGAATGCGGAGATGGAATCTTTACTAGTTGACATTCACGCTCTGGAGAGGATCCACAAAGACCGGTTAGACGACGGTGCCAAAACCCTTCTCATTCAAAAAAGAGAAAAGCTGAAATCGTTACTCTCTAATAAAGCCAAGGCTTCGCTAGCGCGCTGCCGGAGGCATTTTTACGAATTCGGTAACAAAAACAGTAGGACCTTGGCCAGGGCTTTGCGGACCCAGAGGCTGAGGGGATATGTCCCCCATATACAGAAGCAATCAGGGGGGAGGGCCTCACTTCCGGTTGACATAGCTTCAGCATTTAGGGATTACTACATTGCCCTGTACTCCATTGATGACACTCGGACGGAGGACGATAGGAAGATAGCTAGGGATCGCATCCAGGAATACATAAGATCCTCAGGCCTCCCGAGGATTAGACCAGACGACATAGAGATACTGGAGGCTCCGATTACAGAAACGGAATTTGCTTTGGTCCTCAAAGCATCCCCCGCGGGTAAGGCACCGGGTCCAGATGGACTTCCGCTGTCTTACTACAAGAGGTTAAGTCCTATTCTATCTCCTCATTTTTTGGCAGCATTCAATAACATCTCAGCGTGCACATCCTCTCCATTACCTAGAGACTCCCTTGCGGCTAACATCGTGGTCATTCCCAAGGAGGGGAGGGACCCCACCTGTTGTGCCAACTATCGTCCGATCTCCCTGCTCAACGTGGACTTAAAGTTGTTTGCTAAGATCCTAGCTGATCGGCTGTCCCCTCTGTTAGGGGATATAGTCCATGCAGATCAGGCGGGTTTCATGTTGGGCAGGGAGGCTAGAGATAACACCACGAGGGCCATCAACTTGATCCACAGGGCTAGGTCGGGGGGTGGTTCGCTTATGCTGTTGTCCACAGATGCCGAAAAGGCGTTCGACCGGGTCGGCTGGATGTTTTTGAACGGGGTCCTAACCTCTCTGGGACTGGGGGGCAACATGCTCAGATGGATAGGATCTCTCTATAATTCACCGTCGGCCTGCATACGGGTTAACGGGGTGCTGTCAGATAGATTCCCAATAGCCAATGGCACGCGGCAGGGCTGTCCTCTCTCCCCATTAATCTTCATACTCACACTAGAACCCCTGCTGCGACACATTCGGACAAACTCAAGCATCAAAGGCCCCAAGATAGGTAGTGTGACCCATAAAATAGCGGCCTTTGCAGACGACCTATTATTTTTCATCACAGACCCAATCACATCGGTCCCTGCGCTAATGCAGGAATTTAAACGATACTCCACACTCTCGAACTTTAAGATCAACTTGTCTAAATCGGAGGCACTGAGCGTTAACCTCCCCATGGGAGTAGTTTCGCAGCTGCGGGGAGCCTTTGACTTTCAATGGGCCCCGCAGTATATGCGATATCTGGGGCTCAAATTGTCAGCAGATGTGAGCTCCTTATTCAAGTTGAACTTTACCCCTCTTCTCCAAAACATAAAAGAAGATTGTAAAACCTGGTCAAGGGGCACGTTCACATGGTTTGGACGGTCAGCGATTCTGAAGATGAATATCTTCCCAAGATTGCTGTATCTTCTTCAGGCCCTGCCAATTGGGATACCCAAGTCTTTCTTTAGAGAAGTTTCGTATATGCAAACGAAGTTTCTGTGGGCAAACAAGCCGGCGAGGTTGGCACGGTCGCTGTTGTGCAGACCTAGAATCCGGGGTGGGCTGGGCCTCCCGGATCTCAAATCTTACTATGTAGCCACACATTTAGCCAGAGTGGTGGACTGGTGTAGGCACTCCAAGGCCAAACCCTGGGTGTCGGTGGAGCAGAGCTTCACTGATATTCCATTAGCGGCGCTCCCATGGTGAATTCCCCACTTAGTACAGGACTTAGGACTCACCCCACGATTGGTGCTACGCTTTCCTGCTGCTCACAGGAGGGGGTCCGGAGATCTCTGATTCCTTTACCCTCCCCCCTTTCCCCGATCGTTGGCAACCCAGATTTCTCCCCGGGTCTTTCTGATCCGGTGTTTCGCCTATGGATCTCCAGAAATAGATTTCGGGCTTGCCAAATTGGGGTCGAGGGGCACTGGCCAACGGCCGAGGAACTCCGGAATTTCCGGGTTCCCGGACCGCTGGGCCCGTGGCGTTCCATGCAGCTTCGACATTTTCTGTGCTCTCTACCGGACTACAGTCAGTTTGATAGACCCCTTACGGATTTCGAGAAGCTATGTATGGAGGGGGGGACCCTTAGACACTCACTCTCCATCTCACACTCCATGCTGGTCAACTCCTCGGATCTGTCACCTCCTAGATTCCTCCTGCAGTGGGAATCTGACCTGGGCCTCACACTTTCGGCCACGCAGAGGAACAAGGTCCTGTCCATTACTCACAAAGCTTCCATCAGTTCAAAACTTCAAGAAGCCAATTATAAATGCATTTCCAGATGGTATAGGGTCCCAACAAAACTTCACAGGATGTTCCCCGCGGTAGATCCGGGGTGTTGGAGATGTGGCACAGGGGAGGGAAGCTTCCTACACACTTTCTGGGAATGCCCGGGGCTACAGCAGTTTTGGGAGGGGGTACGGGGAGTGATCAGGCATGTGACTGGATACACGCAGACCCTGGGCCCGGAACTCTTCCTGCTCCAACTATCTGAGTCCTCTGTCCGTGCGTACAAAGGGTCTCTGTTAAGCTTTCTGGTGATGGCCGCTAGGACGTGCATTCCTCTGAGATGGAGATCTCCCTCCCCGCCGACATTATCGATGTGGGCAAGTAGGGTAAACGAACTGCTGTATATGGAGGACCTGACAGCGTCTGTCCACGATAGACACGAGGCTTTTTACAAGACTTGGTTCCCATGGATCGAGTTTAAATATTCTAACGAATACGGCACATGGATCCCCCCAGATTGAAGGGGGGACCCGTGGACGCCGTGGGAAGAAGTTACTCTGAGAGGGTGGATCCCTGCTTTGTGTTTGTTCGTGTCCCAGTGTATTCCCCTTCCCCACCTCGTTCCCCCTATGTTCCCCCTTTTCCTCCCATTTCTCGCTAAATCTTTCTTGTCTGACTCGTGTTTTTTTTTTTTTTTTTTTTTTTTTTTTTTTCTCTCTCTCGCCTTGCTTTTCCTCTTTTTTGTTTTTATTTTCTTCTCTTCTTAAACTGGTATTCCCGCTATATAAAACTTTTGGTAAACATGGAAAGGTCTCATTGTTGAAAATTTTCTCGTGTCGCAGCTACTCTGTTATACATTGTCATGTACTGGTTGGGAATTGTATCGTAATTGACTCAGATTGGTGTGATTCCATGTTTATTGTTAAATAAAGAATTTTAAAAAAAAAAAAATAAATAGTATCTTGCTATAAAGAATCTTCGTATTCGTGCCTGATTAGGATATCAGTAAGCGCTTCATAAGCACGGGCTTTCAGCCCCCTTTTAGGAGAATTTAGCAAGACATAAATTGTCGTAGTCGGCAGGATTACTTCTATAAGAAGTAATTAACGAATTTTTGTAATTTAGAAATTAAAAACATATATTTGGGAAATTTCCAGATTTTTTTTCAATCTTTTTGCATAGTGTCAAAATGTTCAGAAAACGTAAGGATAATGTTAAGGAGGTTGTTGTGGAGATTCCCGGCTGGACTGAGGCTCCCTACAATCTTATATCACATGAATTGGTCAATTATAGATTGGCAGAGCAATGGCAGGATAAGTTCAAGGGTAGTGAACCTACTGATTTTATGAATGTACTCAGTAGTGTCCCTGTGAAAGCAGATGATGTAGTGTCTTGTGGATTGGCAGAACAATGGCAGGATAAGCTCAAGGGTAGTGAACCTACTGATGTTGGGAATGTAGTCAGTGTCCCTGTGATAGCAGGTGATGTAGTGTCTTTAGGATGGCGCATCTGGCTTTTGGCAAGTGCATATTGCGCGATGCATGAGCGTAATCTAAAGATGCAGGAGAATGGTTCCCAGATGGAACAAAAGATGATAGAATTAGGAGGCCAGAAAACAGTTCTGGAATGTAATACCAGACTGTTGAAGGATAAATTGGAACAATATCAGAATGTGGCAGAAAAAGCTGCCGTAAAAATTGCTCAAAATAAGTACAAGAAAAGAAGAGGAAAGTTAAATAAAACCAAGGTACATAAAAGTATCGCCTCAGCTTCTATAAACTGGGATCCCGATACTTGGGATGGGGATGTGTAGGATTCATCTTCATCATCTGATGAGGAGGATTACCATAAAGGGAAGATTCAGGCTAACCCAGTAATGAGGCGCCTAGAGAGGACAGAGAATGAGATCATCCGGGAACATGTCCGGGATGGTCAGGGGAATCTGCAATATGACAAAGATGGTAATGCCATCACAAATGAGAGAACGATTCCTCATGTAAAAAATCGAGTAACCATTGAAGATTACTCTCAGGGAGAAGTATATAGCATTTTAACACAGTTTAGACAAAAACCAGGAGAAGGAGAAATTCCCTGGTTGGTCAGGGTGCACGATCTCGGAGGAGGTGGAGTGCACTTTGACGCCGGAGACGTGGGAAAATTTGTCACCATGTCTCGTGACCCAGTAATTCAGAGATCAATAAAAAATTATTTTGTTGATCATAATGAGCAAGGCACTCAAAAGTTAATTATGATCTTAGCCCATGCTTTTCTGGACAAATACCCATCAGAAGCAGACTTTCCTATCAATGATAAACCTTGGTATACCTTAAAAGATGGTATGGAACGGCTGAAGGAAGAAGCAATGAGGAATGCTCTTCCTCTTTTGGGAATGGATGATGATTATCTCAAGTACCCATTGACAGCCAGCATAAGAAATAGGCTGGTTAAACATGCTCCTCCAGCATACAAAACCGTTATTTTAACCTTAACTGTAGCGCTGACTGGAGAATCAATCGGTGTAGTTCTAGGGAGGATGAGGGAGTTACAGGATATGGGACAGTGGGATAAATCATCCCCTGGAGGCCATGTTGGTAACAGTAAGCCAAACAATCCTGATTGGAAAGAGAAATCAGTAGGGGAGGCCCCACGGGTGTCTCGCAAAGACATGTTCCAGGCTTTGCTTAAAGCCGGGATCAATAAGGAAAGGATTGATGGAAAGGAGACAGGAGAATTATGGAAGTTGTACAAACAGAAAGTTCTATCCGAAAAGAAAGTGACCACTACAAATGTGGAAGGGGGTTCAAAAACCCCCAAGGTAAAGAAATCAGAGGGAAAAGGGGAAAACCCCCCAAAGAAAGTGTCTTGGGAAGATTTTCAGTCAGTTTATCCATGGGAAGAACTGGCTGCAGCCGTGGCCACAAAGGTCACGGAAGGAAGGGTTAATACACAGACTGAAGTCTGTGTAAATGAAAGTTCAGAAGGAAGTGATTTACCATAGGTAGCCAGCCAAGCCCCCCTATTGATATAAAGGGACGAACGTCCCTACGTCAATCTTAGCATACATTGGAAAGGGGGAAATGTTCAGAGTCCCAGCTTTGATTGACACGGGGGCGGAGGCTACTTTAATTCATGGAAACCCAGAAAACATAAAAGGACCTCGAGTAAAAATTGCTGGACTAGGTGCTCAAGTGATCACCGGGGTTCAGACACAGGTAGCTTTAAAGATAGGTAATTTACCTATCAAGAAGTATACGGTACTGGTAGTACCTATACCAGAATATATTTTGGGAATTGATGTCCTAAAAGGGATGACTCTTAATCTAACAGAAGGAAAATTCTCCTTTTGGGGTTAAGTCTTGTCATAAGGAAATGCGACCGGTGGTGGTGGGCAAAGTCAAAATGCCCCCTGTACATGTGCCTCCACCTACAAAAATGGTAGCTATGAAACAATATCGAGTACCAGGAGGTCACAGAGAGATAGGAGAAACCATTAAAGAATTGGTAGAAACTGGGGTAATGCGCCCTACTACTACCGCATGGAATAATCCTGTCTGGCCAGTTACAAAGAGGGATGGCTCCTGGCGCATGACAGTGGATAATAGGGAGTTAAACAAGAATACTCCTCCTTTGACAGCTGCAGTTCCGGATACAATAACGATCGTGGAAAATATTCACACTCACTCCGGAACTTGGTATGCAGGAATTGATTTGGCAAATGCTTTCTTTACTATACCTATAGAAGAGAAGGCTCAAGATCAATTTGCATTCACTTGGTTAGGAAGACAATATACCAGGTTACCCCAAGGATGGCTACATAGCCCCACAATCTGTCACCGGACGGTGGCAGAGCATTTGGATGGATTCGATCTACCATCAGAAATGCAGATCTCACATTATAATCGATGATATAATGATACAAGGACAGGATGAGCAAAGTGTGAAAGATCAATTGACAAAACTGGCTGCTCATATGAGGAGTAAAGGATGGGAAATCAATGATGCCAAGGTTCAAGGACCGTCTCCGGTGGTAACATTTCTAGGGATTCAGTGGAACAAGGGGCACAGAGAGATCTTGCCCAATGCCAGACAGAAAATTATTAATTTTCAGGTCCCTAAATCCAAACAGGAGACTCAGTCTTATATTGGATTGTTTGGTTTTTGGAGACAACATATCCCTCATTTGGGACAAATGTTGGCTCCTTTGTACAAAGTAACGAGGAAAAAATATGAGTTCCACTGGGGAGAGGAACAGCAAAATGCGTTTGAGATGGTCAAGTTAGCGAAACAACAAGCCGTGGATCTACGGCCAATGTTGTCAGGACCCGTGGAGCTGCATGTGTCACTTCAACATATGTACGCCAATTGTTCACTTTGGCAAAAACAAGGGGGAAAAAAAAGAGTTCCTCTTGGATTTTAGAACAAAAAATTACCAGATGCTGGAGAAAAATACACTCCTTTTGAACAGCAATTGTTAGCTTGTTATTGGGCTCTGGTGGAGACGGAACAATTAACCATTGAACATGAGGCTGAGACCAGCAATACCCATAATGCAATGGGTGTTGTCCAATCCTAAAACCAATAGGGTGGGGCACGCCCAGGAGCAAATATCAATAAATGGAAATGGTACATTTCGGAAAGGGCCAAGAAGGGAGAAGGCGGGATCTCCACTCTACATGCGAAAGCGGCAGAGGTAGCTGAGGAAACATCTTTCTCCAGCAAAGCCGCCATGCTAGAAGAATCCCCGGTGAAGTGGGGGAAAGCATATGAAGATTTACCCGAACAACAACAAACACCTGCAGGGTTCACAGACGGATCGGCTCGTTATGTGGGTGGGAGAAGGTTGTGGAAAAGTGTTGCATATAATCCCAGATTAGAAATATTTCTGTCAGTAGAAGGGGAAGGCAAAAGTAGCCAATATGCAGAACTCTGTGCCATATTCTTGGCATTATCTTCTGAACAGGGAAATGAGCGTCATCTATATACCGATTCCTGGTCAATAGCAAATGGATGATGGGATGGACCCAACACAATTGGTTAATTCATGGAAAAGAGATTTGGGGCAAGGAAGTGTGGCAAGACATTGAAGAGATTATTCAATCTACCAAGACCGCTGTATTTCATGTCGATGCTCATGTCCCTACAACTCACCGGAACGTGTAATTCAGAAGCAGATAAAGCAGCAGCCATCAGACAAATCCAACAGGTGACAAGGAAAAAGAGGCATGGTGGCAAAGTACAGCTGTGTGGGCATAAGGATAAGGCTGCACATCAAAGTTAGATAATAGTATAATGCTATAAGCATACCGAAAAACATTGCAGCAGACAATGAAAAATGCCACTTGCTAACTTGAAATGTGAATAATGAATTGCATACCTGCCATGAATATTAGGAAAAAGGAGATATTTAGCAATCGCATTGATCAATGTAACTGAGCCCCAAAACCTCGTCAAGGTATATCTCTATATTGGGGTCCCTAGCTCTGTGACCCTAACTGTGTGTCATCTCATTGCAATTAAAAACTGCTGTGTGTGGAGAGGGGTAACCAAGGACTTTCTTATATAGGAGATGGAAAAACCATGTCCGAAAGGGGCGGAGATGTGTGCGATTGCTAAATATCTCCTTTTTCCTAATATTCATGGCAGGTATGCATTTCATTATTCACACTTTCAAGTTAGCAAGTGGCATTTTTCATTGTATGCTTCAATGTTTTTCGGTATGCTTATAGCATTATACTATTATCTAACTTTGATGTGCAGCCTTATCCTTATGTACTATGTATTTTTTTTGGCTTGCACTCATAGAATATATATTAGTGCTCACTTCAATCAGCTGTGTGGGCACACCAGAAAAGTGGACATTTGGGAGAAAACACCACTTACAGGTGGGCTCAGGAAAGGGGTGTGCCTCTTACTCTTGATATCATTAAAGAAACCATTCTACACTCTCCAGTGTGTCAACATTCACAAAAGAGGGAGGTTCCACATACAGTAATGGGACACATAGGTCGAGGACAATTACCTGCACAAATTTGGCAGATGGATTTCATTGGTCCATTGCCAGAAAGTAGAGGGTGTAAATACGTCTGCAGTGCAGTAGACACATACTCAGGTTTGATGGTGGGTTTTCCCTGTAATGCAGCAACCCAGTAGAGTACTGACCCTATAATGCAGCAACCCGGTAGAGTACTGACCCTGTAATGCAGCAACCCGGTAGAGTACTGACCCTGTAATGCAGCAACCCCGTAGAATACTGACCCTGTAATGCAGCAACCCGGTAGAATACTGACCCTGTAATGCAGCAACCCAGTAGAGTACTGACCCTGTAATGCAGCAACCCAGTAGAGTACTGACCCTGTAATGCAGCAACCCAGTAGAGTACTGACCCTGTAATGCAGCAACCCAGTAGAGTACTGACCCTGTAATGCAGCAACCCGGTAGAGTACTGACCCTGTAATGCAGCAACCCGGTAGAGTACTGAGAGAACCTTAGAAATCAAGGTACTGATGCTAAATTTGGGAAATGAACCTTTGATCTTGGTGAAACACCAGAAGGTGGCTCAGATATTGATAATTCCAATAAACTTTTCTGAGATAAGAGAAGGAACTGCCCCGGCAGAATTAACAATACGGGGTACTAAAGGTTTTGTATCCTTTAATATTACAAATGTAGGAGCAAAAATATGGATTCAAAACCTCCAAGGACCGCCCTCAGAGGCAGAGGTAATAGCGGTCGGAACAGATCGTACTCTCCTGATAATGAGACCAGGAGTGGAGAAGTGGGAATATGTCCCACAAGAGAAATGTTATTTATGAGAATAATAGTGTATCTTTATTTGAAGATGGTGTTGTGAATAAGCGGAATCCATGGTATCGGTTACTGGGAAGAGCTCGATAGTGATGAGATGCAGAAATTCCTGTGTTTGATGTTTGCCTCATTGGTCGTTGGATGGACAAGTCTACATCAGGAGGAACCTATGGCGAATAAATTTCTGATGCACCATCACATTTTAACTGATGCGCTGAACAGAAGCCAACACACAGATTGCTGGATCTGTACACATTCTCCGGTTACAGCCACCAGTATCCCTGATCTGGCCACCCCGGTATCAATGGAGGAAATCTTAAAGTGGAAAAGTTGTTCTGATCATCTTGCTGATAAAGACACTCGAAATGTTCGTCTATGGAATACTACAGTACCCATTCCCATAGTGGGATGGATCAGTCTTCCATGGTGGCAAGGCAATTTGAGTGGAACAGTCACCAATTTACAATATCTGGCTTTGAAGGGAGGAATTTGGGTACCAAGAAATAAGACTGGACTGACTAACCTGGGATTCATCCCTATGGGGAATATAAAAATAAAAGTTTTAGGACAGCTATAAATACTTTTTTATAAGCCGGATATTTTCCAAAGGGTATAGCCTATAAACAGTTATCAATCTTATTCAGCAATATGGGTATAAAGAATTAATAATAATAGACTCCTAAAAATTAACTTTTACTAGAATTTTTTTTTTAAAAGACCAGTGGTCTCATAAAATCACACATAAAAAAACACACATAAAACACACGAGAATTGACTCCCAAAGCTCAAACAGGATCAAAGCTCATGTGAGGCAGTTATTTAAGGTACTAGTCCCCAGAGGTCCCGCCAGTGTAGAGCACTGGTATTGGCCCTCAAGTTTTTCCTAAACTTAATCCGAGGGGAACCGCCCCTCCGGATCAGCTACGGATCCCAATATGGGGACAAGATAAAGTGAGAAACGATAGTGATATCACTTAGAGGTGATATATATCAAGCAGATATTCTACCGCATCATCTGCTCCTATTCAACATTAATAAATCACACTCAAATACAGAGTACAGGTATCACCTAGTAGCTCAGGGTGAGGCAATATGGGTTGAACAGATATCAACCCCATCCAACACCATCTGTCCACATACAACATAGAAAATTCTCACCAACTTGTAGGTACAGGATATATTCCCAGCATGGACTTTTTTGCATCAGGGTTGGTCTTCCAAGGTCATAACCATACCCTGTCCGTCCTCCTTGGAAAGCAGTTTCATATGGCATAAAACACCATCTCTTTAGTTTGCAAATAGATTTTCATACACTCCCTTACTCCCGACGCGTTTCGTGTCTGTCACTCATCAGGGGAGTCCTTAGTAAGGTTTCAGCCGCATTCCATACAGCTATATATATACTGCAAACAGTCCTGGGCTGTAATAGGGATACAATAGAATTCCCATTAATCAACATGTGTTCTCTGTGCCGTGCTCGCGGCGCATGGGCGCCGCCATTTTTAAAAGGCATTGCGCATGCCCAGTGAGCACTTTTGTGGGAGGAGCCGTGTCTGGGGAAACAACGTCCCGATCATGTGATCTAAACTCCTCCCACCATTTCCACATGATCTCCAGGCAGAGTCTAGTCCTCGGACATAGCCGCGCCCCCTCATATCATCCTATGACGGCCTCTTCACGTCATCAGTGAGTATCTGAGATGCAAGGCTTGCGTTCCACTTCCATTACATCCACCGTAATGGACTTTTTACGCTTCCTTCTGCCGCCATCATATCATATTATGGGGTAGATTTTCATATGTATCCCCCACATATAATATCCCAATAAATATTTGTGCAAACGGCATTCCTCTTATTTGTAGGCAATTCCAATGTATAAAGCAATGTTTTTTTCAGAAAAGCATCTCACTCACACCTCCACATTCAGGTCACTCTCCAGACTTTTATAATGGGCCAGCATCTTTCTTATATTAGTAGATGGAAATTCCAGAATGCCGAACCCCCAATCCCAGGTCCACTGTTCCTATATGATCCAAAATGTAGTTGAGGAAATATATCCAGGTCCATCAGGGGTTTCAATATCGGGGCCTAGAGGCAGAAGAGAGAAGGCCAGGAAAAAAAAATCGGAGGAAGAAAAGGGGGACCTACTTCAAATCCAAGCGATATATAGATATACAAGACCACCACCACTAAAAGTGAGCCCTCCATACTCACCCTAACTAATAATATCTAGTTCCTACCTACACAGCGGAGGTTGGCACCCTAAACCTACACGACCATGGCGCCCCCACTCCTCGGTGGCTGTCCTCCTATGTAGTCCTTTACATCTAATGTGCACCTACAAAAGGAGAGAAAGATAGGTTTTCATTCAGGCCCTGTGGGGCCAATATATTCAGTTTATATATCCACAGACATTCCTTCTGGAGGAGGAGGTTGTCCCAATTTCCCCCTCTATAAGGTGGTTGAATATGATCAATCCCCATTATAGAGATAACATTTATACCCCCTCCATGTTCCTGATTTACATGCCTCGCTATCGATGTGTCATTTTTATTAATAATATCCCTCCTATGTTCACCCATTCTCCGTCTTAATTCCCTACTGGGCTTTCCGATGTACATCTGCCCACATCTACACTGGATCTGGTATATCAATCCCTTCGTTTTACATGTAATGAAGGATCTAATGCTGTATCTTTTTACTTTTTTAGAATCGGTGAATTCCTTTCCCTCTTTAATCAATTCACAAAAGCTACAGTTGTGACATTTGTAGCATCCTACCACACTACTCCTTCCCCTATTCTTAGCACCAAAGTGGCTATGTACTAGCCTATCCCTTAAAGATCTTGATCGTCTAAACGTAGTGTCTGGATTCTGTGAAAGCAGTTTTGCCATATCTGGATCCATTCTCAGTATCTGCCAATGTTTGGCCAGAATATCTCTGAGATTGTCTCACCCATTATCAAAATTGGTAATATACCGTAGGGTATTCATTTCTCCAGTGTTCCGTGGGGTGGGGTTCAGCATTTTGGTACGGTCCATCTCCCTTACTTTATGGAAAGCCTCATTAACCAGATGTTTAGGGTAGCCCTTATCTTTTAGTCTCAATTTCAGGTCTGATGAATACTCAAGAAATTTTTGTTCCGTAGAGCAGTTTCTGCGCATTCTAATAAATTGACTTTTTGGAATTCCCTTCTTATGGGATCTAGGGTGAGCACTATCCCATCTAAGGAGGGAGTTAGAGGATGTTTTCTTTGGATAAGGGCTTGTGCATAGCCGGCCCTCTGATCCACGTTCCACCAATACGTCCAAAAAGGCCAATTTATTCTCATCTGCTTCTGATGTAAATTTTAAGCCAAAGTCGTTTATATTCAGGTCAACCACAAATTCGGCAAAGGTACTCTTATCACCCTTCCAGATCACAAATATATCATCCAGGAACCTCACCCACAGTATGATATCAGTGTCAATACCTCCTCCAAATATGACGGTTTCCTCCCACCAGCCCAGGAGCAAATTAGCATACGACGGGGCACAACAACTCCCCATCGCGGTGCCCCTGAGCTGGTGGAAGTACTTACCGCCATATGTAAATACGTTCCTAGTGAGGCAAAATTCCAATGCCTTCATTACAAATTCATTGTGTCTAGTAAGGTGATTTCCTCTTGAGTTGAGGTAGTACCTAGTTGCCTGTAGAACTTTATTCTGTGGAATCGAAGAGTATAATGCTTCCACATCTATACTACACAAAAGCATCCCCTCCTCCAAGAAAACATCCTCTATTTTACGTAAAAAGTCCGTGGTGTCTCTCAAGTGTGAATTCAACGAAGTCACAAAAGGTCTCAAGATATGATCCAAATAAGTACTCAAGTTCTCCGTAAGGCTGTTAATTCCCAAAACAATTGGGCGGCCCCTCAAAGGGTCAATCCCTTTGTGTATTTTTGGCAGACTATAGAAAGTTGCCAACACCGGATACCTAGGGAGAAGAAAATCATATTCATGGGTATCAATCACCTTATCCAATAAAGCTGCATCCAGTAGCTTTTTCAACTCTTCTCTAAATCTAGGGATAGGATTACTCAACATTTTATGGTAACATTCCTCGTCCCCCAAAATGTCCATACAAAGATCATTGTATTTATTGAGTCCAGCACAACCTCATTCCACCCTTTATCAGAGGGTTTAATGGTTATGCAGGCATCCGTTTCCAATGATCTCAGACTGTTCATCTCCAGTCTTGTCAAATTATGTTTTCTCCCTGTGTTCTTAATGCCTTTCCTGATATCTACTGTGACTAAATGTACAAATACATCGACCACGTCAACTTCACTGAGGTGTGGGGGCATCTTACCGCTCCTGTTCTTTAATTCTGTAAAGGGGCCTTCTCCAGATACATTTGGGACATTTGAATCAAGTTCATGGAGCAACCTTACATCTCCCAGGAGATCCTCAGGGATCCCTAGTTCATTGCTCACTTTTTTATCTTTCATCAAAAAGAATTTCTTCCACTTTAATTTTCTCGCGAATAAATTTAGATCCACAATACTCCTAAATTCATTAAAATCTGTTGTCGGGATAAAAGATAATCCCTTGATGAGGACAGAGAGTTCCAATTCACTTAAATCCCTTGAGGAGAGGTTCACCACCTGTGGGGTTTGTCTTAATTTTGCTGATTTGTTTGATTTTTCTGGCTCCTCGGGTGGTACTGATGATCTAAAAAATTACCACCTCTATTGGAGTGAAATGTGTTCCCTGTTACCAGGGTTTTCCCTCCCTCTAGATCGGGGGAAATAATGTCTTGGTCTATGTCCGTTACGTTTGGACTCTACAGCTGATAATTCCCCTTCAGTAGAGGAAATATCCGTCTCGTTATTTCTCACCGTTCTATGTGAGGGAAATAGGTATACCTTATTGTCTTTAAAATCCTGTAAATCCCTCACATAAAACTTGTTTCTTTTCCTTTAAATGATATTGGAACGTTTCAATTTCCCCTTGTAACAAGATCTCCTTATTACTGTAATCAGTTTCCCCAGCGAATCTCTTTGTGACCTCAATTTGTTCTTTAAGTGAGGTCTCTAAGCAAGATAGATTCTTTCCTCATCCTACAGTATTTTCAGAAATTTCAAAGAACCCTCCGTTGCCTCCTTTTCCCATTTTTTCATGAAGTCTGGAGTTTTATATCTAAAGCCTGGTTGTAAAGAGATTCTCAGGTGTCTTGGTACAATCCCATCCTTTATATAGCGTTCTAGAGATTGCACCTCCCACCATGAGATTATTTTGTCCTTAGATGTCTTAGGAAGGTCTTTGAAGGCCCCATTTAGGGTCGGTGTATATTTTAGAGAGAAAGTTTTCTCCGAAAATACCTCTCTTGCCTCATTTGTCCACTGTCTTCTGTCCAACTCTGCAGAGAGGAAACCTGCCATCCCACACATATATGTAACGTATTTCATAAGCCGGATATTTTCCAAAGGGTATAGCCCATAAAGTTATCAATCTTATTCAGCAATATGGGTATAAGGAATTAATAATTGACTCCTAAAAAAATGTTTGGGAGTCAATTCTCGTGTGTTTTTTGTGTGTGATTTTATGAGACTACTGGTCTTTTAAAAATTTTTTCTAGTAAAAGTTAATTTTTAGGAGTCAATTATTATTAATTCCTTATACCCATATTGCTGAATAAGACAGCTATAAATACTGTAGATGCTTTTAAACCCAGCTTAGTGGAAAGGACAATTCCTGATATGTTATGGATTTATGCCAATATGTTCATAAATGGGACTAGTGAAACTCGTAGTAACATATCGGGAAATCTAATGTGTAATGATTCCCCCGAATATCGAGCAAATGATCCGACCTGTAATAACCCTGATGCAGGATACTGTAGCCCAGTTGGACAGCAGCCCGGGTGGTGTTTGTTATCAAGTGTTAGTGTTTCCGTTGACTTGGTTCATCGTTTAGTTTTGCAACACTCGGCTATATGGGATTTACCTAGAGGAATGTATTGGGTATGTGGATATGATGCCTATAAATGGCTCCCAGTAGGAGTCAAGGGAAGCTGTACTTTAGCTCGTTTGACCCCAGCCACCTTTATATTACCTTATGATCAATTAGATGCTCAGGTTTTGCCAAAACACATGATATTCAAGAGAGCTGCAGATAATAAACCAAGGGCATCAGGGCGACCCCATGTGGTACAAATGGGAACAGCAAATAAGTTTTTCAGTACTTTGTTCCTATATCCAATGGTAATGCAAATGTGGGATAAATTAGTAGAATCTACTGATTATCAGGATGATCAAATGTTTGTAATTTTGGATATAGTAAACACCTCTGTAGCTGTACAACAGCAGTTAATTATAGTTACTAACCAGCATACTTTGGTACTTCATTACCTAACAGCAGCCCAAGGGGGTATAAGTCAGATAATAGGCCCCGCCTGTTGCCATTACATAGATCCCGAAGGACAGCTACAATTACAAGCAAAGTTAAATGACATACAAAAATTAAGAGATAAATATCAAAAAGATAATGATGTAAATAAAGATACCGTGTTTTTCCAAAAATAAGACCTCCCCCAAAATTAAGCCCTAGCAGGGATTTTCAGCATTTTCGGAGAAAGGCTTAAATATAAGCCCTCCCCCGAAAATAAGCCCTGGTCGCGGATCAATAATGAAGTGTCCATGCAGCTAAAAAAGTTACAGATACTGCAGGACACTTCATTATAGACAGCGGCACCCGGCAATTACACTCACCCGAACTTCCTTCACTCACTCAATCCGGTTTTTCATGATTGTTATCTTGTATGTACTGCAATACCCTGTGCGCTATAAAATAAAATGTTTTATACATTTGCATCACGGTGTCTTTGGGGTATCTTTATATCTTGGTAAATTTAAAGACTCTTGTTCTTGGAGTTCAAATCACCCGACAACTAAGCGGCAGGACCTGCAGTGATCACACACCCGCACTCATCAGCTCTCACACACACACACACACACACACAATCAGATCATACACACAATCAGATCTCACACACAAACATCGGATCACATACACACTCACCTCATCCAGCGACACCGATCTCTTCTCGCCGGGAGAATCCTTAGAGGCTGTGCGGTGCAGCGCGACGAACAGGACCTGCGGCCGGACACGTGACTTGCTCTCATTCCCTGCTGCCGTAAGTGCTGGATGTGATGTGTGTGTTTGTGTGATCTGCTGTGTGTGTCTGCGATCGGCTGTGTTTTTCTGCGATCGGCTGCGTATGTCTGCGGTCGGCTGTGTATCTGTGAACAGCTGTGTGTGCCTGTGATCGGCTGTGTGTATCTGTGATCGGCTGTGTGTGCCTGTGATCGGCTGTGTGTGCCTGCGATCGGATGTGTGTGCCTGCGATCGGATGTGTGTGCCTGCGATCGGATGTGTGTGCCTGCGATCGGATGTGTGCGCCTGCGATCTGCTGTGTGTGATCTGCTGTGTATATCTGCGATCTGCTGTGTGTGATCTGCTGTGTATATCTGCGATCTGCTGTGTGTGTGTGCCTGCGATCGGATGTGTGTGTGTGCCTGCGATCGGATGTGTGTATCTTTGATCGGCTGTGTGTATCTGTGATCGGCTGTGGGTGCCTGTGATCGGCTGTGGGTGCCTGTGATTGGCTGTGGGTATCTGTGATCGGCTGTGGGTGCCTGTGATCGGCTGTGTGTATCTGATCGGCTCTGTGTGCCTGCAATCTGCTGTGTGTGATCTGCTGTGTATATCTGTGATCTGCTGAGTGTGTGTGATCTGCTGTGTGTGTGTGTGATCTGTGTGTGTGTGATCTGCTGTGTGTGTCAGCATGTCAGTTAGCAGCAGGGTAGGACGGTGTGCAGCACCGACCGGAGATCACAGGAGGACCTGGGAACCACGCAGACGTCCTGGTCTGGGGAGTATGAGTCTCCTGGGAAGTGGGGGTGGTCTGCTTTTTTGGGGGGTAAACTTACCCCCAACCGTGTTTCTCCAAGAATAAGACCTCCTCCAAAAATAAGCCCTAGTGCTTTTTTGGGGGGGCAAAAAAAATATAAGACAGTGTCTTATTTTTGGAAAAACATGGTAGTTGGTGGGCGAATGCCTTTTCCTTCTTAAACCCTGCAAATTCGTGTAAGGGGTTAGGAGGATAGGTAATGGGGCTTTTGCAGGGAGCTTTTCAGATAATATTGCTTTTAGTTTTAATATACATAGTAGTGAAAGTTATTATATTTGTGGTTCAACGTTTATCCAAACAAACCAAGAAATCAAAATTTCTGGCAAAGTCAATGATAGTGTCCTATTAAAAGCGATGCCTCTTGGTCATGGTATGGTGTTTTCTGAGTGGTCTTCCTTTAGTGCACGAGTCCCCAATTCCAGTCCTCAAGGGCTGCCAACAGTGCATGTTTTCAGGATTTCCTTAGTATTGCACATGTGATAATTTAATCACCTGCACAGTTGATGATTCCAACACTCATGCAATGCTAAGGAAATCCTGAAAACATGCACTGTTGGCGGCCCTCGAGGACTGGAGTTTGGGAACCCTGCTCTAGTGGTATACTGATGATGGAAAATAATCCCTGGGATCAAGGACCGATTGTGATACCAATGTGATATGACTGAAGAATCAGTGTGATTAGATAGGAATCCTAATCAAAAGATAGTGATCACAGGTCTTATTGATCCATCCAAACTCAGTATCAGAGAGGTGTCCTCTGGTTGACTCGATTTCACTATAATGAAGAGTACGTGTTGGTAGGTCTTGAACAAACCACTATTATGAGGAAGGAACGCTTACAATTCAGCATATGCAGGAAACCAGTGGTAGGTTGGCAACATGTGTAGGAAACTAGCGATGTAAAATTCACGGCTCATTGCAACATATGCAGGAAACCAGTGGTTAAGCTAGCAACATGTGTAGGAAGCTACTGGTGCCAACAGCAGTGTGTGGTCAGGTTACATGACCTTGACTCAGCAATCACATGCTGGTCACCAATTGCAATACTCAGTGCACACAACGACCACAATGTACAAAGTTTGGTATAAAAATACAGGGCTCGCTCAGTGAGACAGGGACATTTCCAGGACGCTCAAGTGATCGCACTGCGCCTGTGATGCAGAGGCCGGGTTGTCTTCCTTCTCACTAATCGAGTCCCTCCGATGAGAAAGGAGTGCTACAACATACGGTAATGTTGATGCATATTTCTGTTATTGTAGAAGATTCTATGACTATAAAGTAGTGGTAACGCCTATGTACCATGGATTATTCATGTGCTATTAAAATAAATAATATCTTGCTATAAAGAATCTTAGTATTCGTGCCTGATTAGGATATCAGTGAGTGCTTCGTAAGTACGGGCTTTCAGCCCCTTTTTAGGAGAATTTAGCAAGACATGACTCCATAATATATAAGAATAGATCCCTCTGTGTGTAATGACTCTATATAATAGATAGGAATAGATCCCTCTGTGTGTAATGAGACTATATAATAGGAATACATCCCTCTGTGTGTAATGACTCCATATAATAGATAGAAATAGATCCCTCTGTGTGTAATGACTCTACATAATATATAGGAATAGATCCCCTCTGTGTGTAATGACTCTATATAATATGAGTTTCCCTTTTTGTATTGAATTTCTGAAATAAATTAGCTTTTGATGATTTTCTAACTTATTGAGACGCACTTGTGTGTCCAAATCCGTGGCTGACCTAGAGCTGTATCTGGTTGAGACACCAGCTGTGCTCAGGACATTCTGGAGTTTTGTGGGTTCTTCTACTCATGTCCAGGACCATGGCTGACGTAGATGTGGATCAGCGAAATGTCACCAGGACGCGCTCTGCCATGTTTCGCATTCCTTTTTGTTGCTATCCAGGCATTGTGGACCTGGATCAGTGAGAAAGTGACCCTCAATCACAAACACCACAGACTCTTCATTAGTTTTATTCAGATTTACAGAAATGTTCTAGTAACAGACGCTCCTGATTGAGGTGATCTCCGTGGCCTGCGAGACCCCAGAAGGAGCGTCGGCACCCACAAACCATTCCCATGTAACAATCTCTTCATAAATAGTTATTGTACTACAGGGAAGGTAACAAGCACATGGCCCAATGATAATTACACAGGGGTGGAATCTGGAGAGCTGTGGACCCTAAGAGTACACACTGCGCTGTGTAATACTACCGCAGTGCTCGCACACATCCACCACACACACTGAAATGTAAAGGGATAAGACATCTGTGCACTCTCAGGAGTGCAGACGCCGACACTCGCCACACAGAAGTAGTGTAGTACAAAGCATTCACACACATCCGGGGAACATGCCGCCACTCACACAGAGCGTGCCGCAATCATGTCACCATCCTCAACTATTGTGTATATGAGTGTATAGTAAAATCTGCCACTAAATCTCCTCTACTCTAGCCATCCTCCCAGGACTCCATGTCAGGGGCTCCACGTCAGGGGCCCCCTCCAGGCAGGGGCTCCTCGTCAGGGGCCCCCTCCAGGCAGGGGCTCCTCGTCAGGGGCCCCCTCCAGGCAGGGGCTCCTCGTCAGGGGCCCCCTCCAGGCAGGGGCTCCTCGTCAGGGGCCCCCTCCAGTGATGATAAAACCAAAAAGACGTTGTGGCAGAAATCCCCTGCGACTGCTACAGAGGAGAACCTCTACTGGTGTGTGCAACATAGCAATGCTGGAAAGACAGCGAGCACGAGCCCCATATAACCCTCAGCCATTACACCAGGGACCTGCAGGAAGAGGCTGCAAGCATCAGCACAACATGACCACAGCTCCCGAGCACAATCATCAGGGACTACACCACCAAGGTCGTGAGAAGACACAGATCCATCAGATGAGGAAACCAGGCAGAGAATGGTGGAAAAAGCCTTGCCTCTGCCCAGAGGAGCTAGAGGAGAGGGAAGATGGGTCGGTGTGACGTTCGCCAGTCTGAGTGACTTTGCTCCTTCATTAAGACTTCTGCACTGATTACGGACTTTGGTGTCTCTCTCGAATGCCATGCGCCAGAAATTTACGTCAGTCGGGTTTGAACCCGTTTTGGTCACAATTTACATGACCTTTGTGACATAATTTATAACTTTGACAAATTGGTCATGCCCATTAAAAAAAAATAAATAAATAAATAAAAAAATAGCAGAGCTTTCGAAGACTGGAAAAAAAAGGCCAAAAGTCAACATTTTGTACAATTTTAGTTGTTCAGTAACTTTGTAACACTTCAAGCAGTTTTACACGAGAAGACTGGCAAAAACTGCTTCATAAATGAAGACCATGTAGTGTAGCAGTGATGGGGGCCTGATGAGTAGTGGAGTGAAAATCTATGGAAGAAAGGAGACTGGAGGAGAGGGTTAAAGGAGTGGATGTCTACAGAAAAGAGGAGAGGGATCCTCGAGAACTGTGGAGTGGATGTCTACCGAAAAGAGCAGAGCAGAGGAAAGGGATCATGGAGAACAGTGGAATGGATGTCTACAGAAGAGAGGAGCGGGATCCTCGAGAACAGTGGAGTGGATGTCTACAGAAAAGAGCGGAGGAAAGGGATCATGGAGAACAGGAGTGGAGGTCTACAGAAAAGAGCAGAGCAGAGGAAAGGGATCATGGAGAACAGTGGAATGGATGTCTACAAAAGAGAGCGGAGGAAAGGGATCATGGAGAACAGTAGAGTGGAGGTCTACAGAAAAGTGGAGGGTGGAGGAGAGGATTCCAGGAGAGCAGTGGAGAAAATGTCTACAGAAGAGAGGAGAACGAAGGAGACAAATCATGGAGAACATTGGAGTGTGTCTACAGAAGAGTAGAGAGAGGAGGAAAGGGATGCTTGAGAATAGTGCAGTGGATGCCTACAGAGAAGAAGATAGCCGAGGGGACATGGGGAACACTGGAGTGAATGTTTGCAAAGGAAAAGAGAGAGATCATGGAGAGCAGTGGAGTAGATGTCTACAGACGAGAGGAGAGTGGAGGGGAGAAAGATCATGGAAAACAGCGGAGTGAATGTCTACAGAAAAGAGGAGAACGGAGGAGAAGAATCCTCGTAAACGGTGAAGTGGATGTCTACAGACGAGAGGAGGGGAAATGGAGCACACTGGAGTGAAAGTCTACAGATGAGAGAAGAGCAGTGAAGTGGATGTCTACAAACGAGAGGAGAGTGGAGGGGAGAAAGATCATGGAGAACAGTGGAGTGGATGTCTACAGAGAAGAGGAGAGCTGAGGGGACCTCAAGAACAGTGGAGTACATGTCTAAAAAGGAGAGGAGAGTGGAGAGAAAATGGAGAACAGTGGAGTGGATGTCTACAGAAGAGAGGAGAGCCGAGGGTACCTGGAGAACAGTGCAGTGAATGTCTACAGAAGAGAGGAGAGCTGAGGGGACCTGAGGACAATGGAGTGGATGTCTACAGGGGAGAGGAGAGCGAAGGGGACCGAACCAGTGTAGTGGATGTCTACAGAGGAGAGGAGAGGGGACCTAGAAAACAGTGGCGTGTGATGTCTACTGAGAATAGGAGAGCAGAGAGGACTTGGAGAACAGGGAGTAAATGTCTACAGAAGAGAGGAGAGCTGAGGGGACCTGGTGAACAATGGAGCACATGTGTGCAGAGGAGAGGAGAGCAAATGGGACCTGGAGAACCATGCCTCCTGACGAAGCCACTCCTCGTGAAACGTGCGTCGAGGCCTCCTGCCCTGCCACCTGACTTGCCTGATCTCCAGTCATACATCTGGTCACAAGGTATTTTCAGGTTTTGTCATGGCTGCTTATGAAGGAGCAGCACCTATTGGGGTGATATACACAAGTGATTATCATAGCCACGTCTCACCTCCTCATGTTCAGCTCAGTTGCTATCCTTACATAATACCCCTAGGTTCATGAATATAGACTGCCATCTAGTGGCCTGTTCTGGTGGTGTAGTTTCTGGGCAATGTCTATCTTTTTACCTACTGCATGTCACTTTCTTCACGTTAATAGTTATTAATACATTTTGTATTTTGATCATTTATCTATGGTGCAGTTATTTAACTGATTTGGGCTACCATTCATTTTTGGTTTTTGTAACAGTGGAGTGAAAGTCTACAGAGGGGAGGAGAGCTGAGGAGACCTGGAGAACTGTGGAGCGCATATCTGCAGAGTAGAGGAGAGATGAGGGGACCTGGAGAACAGTGGAGGACATATCTGCAGAGTAGAGGAGAGATGAGGGGACCTGGAGGACAGTGAAGCACATATCTGCAGAGTAGAGGAGAGATGAGGGGACCTGGAGAACAGTGGAGGACATATCTGCAGAGTAGAGGAGAGATGAGGGGACCTGGAGAACAGTGGAGGACATATCTGCAGAGGAGAGGAGAGCCAACGGGAACTGGAGAACAGTGGAGCACATATCTGCAGAGGAGAGCCAACTGGACCTGGAGGACATATCTGTAGAGGAGAGGAGAGCTGAGGGGACCTGGAGAACAGTGGAGCGCATATCTGCAGAGGAGAGGAGAGCCGAGGGGATGAGGAAAACAGTGGAGCGCATATCTGCAGAGGAGAGGAGAGCCAAGGGGACCTGGAAAACAGTGGAGCGTATATCTGCAGAGGAGAGGAGAGCTGAGGGGACCTGGAGGACAGTGAAGCGCATATCTGCAGAGGAGAGCAGAGGGGATGAGGAGAACAGTGGAGCGCATATCTGCAGAGGAGAGGAGAGCTGAGGGGATGAGGAAAACAGTGGAATGCATATCTGCAGAGGAGAGGAGTGCAGTGGAGTGCATATCTGCAGAGGAGAGGAGAGCAGTGGAGGACATATCTGCAGAGGAGAGGAGAGCCGAGGGGACCTGGAGGACAGTGGAGCGCATATCTGCAGAGGAGAGTTGAGGGGATAAGGAGAACAGTGGAGCGCACACCTGCAGAGGAGAGGAGAGCTGAGGGGACCTGGAGGACAGTGGAGTACATATCTGCAGAGGAGAGGAGAGCTGAGGGGATAAGGAGAACAGTGGAGCGCACACCTGCAGAGGAGAGGAGAGCTGAGGAGACCTGGAAGACAGTGGAATGCATATCTTTGTGGAGAGGAGAGCTGAGGGGACCTGGAGGACAGTGGAGCGCATATCTGCAGAGGAGAGGAGAGCTGAGGGGATAAGGAGAACAGTGGAGCGCATATCTGCAGAGGAGAGGAGAGCTGAGGGGACCTGGAGGACAGTGGACCACATATCTTCAGAGGAGAGGAGAGCTGAGGAGACCTGGAGGACAGTGGAGCGCATATCTGCAGAGGAGAGCAGAGGGGATGAGAACAGTGGAGCGCATATCTGCAGAGAGGAGAGGAGAGCAGAGGGGATGAGGAGAACAGTGGAGCGCATATCTGCAGAGGAGAGGAGAGCTGAGGGGACCTGGAGAACAGTGGAGCGCATATCTGCAGAGGAGAGGAGAGCTGAGGGGACCTGGAGTACAGTGGAGTGCATATCTGCAGAGGAGAGGAGAGCAGTGGAGGACATATCTGCAGAGGAGAGGAGTGCAGTGGAGTGCATATCTGCAGAGGAGAGGAGAGCAGTGGAGGACATATCTGCAGAGGAGAGGAGAGCCGAGGGGACCTGGAGGACAGTGGAGCGCATATCTGCAGAGGAGAGCCGAGGGGACCTGGAGGACAGTGGAGCGCATATCTGCAGAGGAGAGGAGAGCTGAGGGGATAAGGAGAACAGTGGAGCGCACACCTGCAGAGGAGAGGAGAGCTGAGGGGACCTGGAGGACAGAGGAGTACATATCTGCAGAGGAGAGCTGAGGGGATAAGGAGAACAGTGGAGCGCATATCTGCAGAGGAGAGGAGAGCTGAGGGGACCTGGAGGACAGTGGAGCGCATATCTACAGAGGAGAGGAGAGCTGAGGAGACCTGGAGGACAGTGGAGCGCATATCTGCAGAGGGGGGAAGAGCTGAGGAGACCTGGAGGACAATGGAGCGCATATCTGCAGAGGGGGGAAGAGCTGAGGAGACCTGGAGGACAATGGAGCGCATATCTGCAGAGGAGGGAAGAGCTGAGGAGACCTGGAGGACAGTGGAGCGCATATCTACAGAGGAGAGGAGAGCTGAGGAGACCTGGAGGACAGTGGAGCGCATATCTGCAGAGGGGGGAAGAGCTGAGGAGACCTGGAGGACAGTGGAGCGCATATCTGCAGAGGGGGGAAGAGCTGAGGAGACCTGGAGGACAATGGAGCGCATATCTGCAGAGGAGGGAAGAGCTGAGGAGACCTGGAGGACAGTGGAGCGCATATCTGCAGAGGAGGGAAGAGCTGAGGAGACCTGGAGGACAGTGGAGCGCATATCTACAGAGGAGAGGAGAGCTGGGGGGATAAGGAGAACAGTGGAGTGCATATCTGCAGAGGAGGGAAGAGCTGAGGGGACCTGGAGAACAGTGGAGAAGAGACCTGAGGATGGTGGATTGGATGTCTACAGAAAAGAGGAGAGGGGAGCGTACCTGAGCATGGTGGAGTGGTGTGACATGTCCACCTGGACGGGTTAAAAGAAGCAGAATAGCCATCACCAGGTGCGTGGGTTTTATACTGGCTATCATGATCTGGTGACTGCCCACAACCTGCACGACCCCGAGTATCAGATGTACCGTCATACACACTAATCTGTAGACACAGAAGGATACAATCTAGCATACAAAGGACGCTCGCAGCGGCACACGGTAGTTACACACACACACACACACACACACACACACACCTTCATGCACACAACACTTACATATACGGTACCCGCAATCACAAACACATACAGAGCAGAGTGGTGCGGTCACTGCTCCTCCAGCCAGGAGGGCTTGTCGCTGGCCGCGCTGCTCAGCTTGATGTTGAATTGTTGCAGTGAAGCCTCCAGCTGCTGCTGATTCCCGGCAAAATATGAGGAGATGGCGTTATGGAAGAGGAGGAGCTGCTTGTGCATGACCTTTACCTGGAAGAGAAGATGACACAGGACACACAGGGTTCATGAATGGTGATCATAGATGAGCAGCATATATTAAAAGGAAAACTTAACATGCAATCGCCACAAAAACTGTAAGTAGCGGAAGCCATGATTGCGGTAAAGTCAGAAGTGACCAGCGGTCAGGATTTTGTAGGAAGAGTGACAAACTATTACTGCAATATTAGTAGGTGAAAGCCCTAGCCATAAGAACATCAGTAGAGTAAGCCCTGACCGCAGTAACATCAGTAGAGTAAGCCCTGACCATGGGAACGTCAGTAGAGTAAGCCCTGACCATGGGAACGTCAGTAGAGTAAGCCCTGACCATGGGAACGTCAGTAGAGTAAGCCCTGACCATGGGAACGTCAGTAGAGTAAGCCCTGACCATGGGAACGTCAGTAGAGTAAGCCCTGACCATGGGAACGTCAGTAGAGTAAGCCCTGACCATGGGAACGTCAGTAGAGTAAGCCCTGACCATGGGAACGTCAGTAGAGTAAGCCCTGACCATGGGAACGTCAGTAGAGTAAGCCCTGACCATGGGAACGTCAGTAGAGTAAGCCCTGACCATGGGAACGTCAGTAGAGTAAGCCCTGACCATGGGAACGTCAGTAGAGTAAGCCCTGACCGTGGGAACGTCAGTAGAGTAAGCCCTGACCGTGGGAACGTCAGTAGAGTAAGCCCTGACCATAGGAACGTCAGTAGAGTAGGCCCTGATCATGGGAACGTCAGTAGAGTAGGCCCTGACCATGGGAACGTCAGTAGAGTAAGCCATGACTGCGGTAACATCAGTAGAGTAAGCCCTGACCATAGGAATGTCAGTAGATTAAGCCCTGACCATGGGAACGTCAGTAGAGTAAGCCCTGACCATGGGAACGTCAGTAGAGTAAGCCCTGACCATGGGAACGTCAGTAGAGTAAGTCCTGAGCACAGTAACATCAGTAGAGTAAGCCCTGACCGCAGTAACATCAGTAGAGTAAGCCCTGACCACAGTAACATCAGTAGAGTAAGCCCTGACCATAGGAACATCAGTAGAGTAAGCCCTGACCATAGGAACGTCAGTAGAGTAAGCCATGACCATGGGAACGTCTGTAGAGTAAGTCCTGAGCTCAGTAACATCAGTAGAGTAAGCCATGACTGTGGTAACATCAGTAGAGTAAGTCCTAACCACAGTAACATAAGTAGAGTAAGTCCTGAGCTCAGTAACATCAGTAGAGTAAGCCCTGTTTTTCTATATACGGTTCTGTGACGCCCCGTTTTTCTATATACGGTTCTGTGACGCCCCGTTTTTCTATATACGGTTCTCTGACGCCCCGTTTTTCTATATACGGTTCTGTGACGCCCCGTTTTTCTATATACGGTTCTGTGACGCCCCGTTTTTCTATATATGGTTCTGTGACGCCCCGTTTTTCTATATACGGTTCTGTGACGCCCCGTTTTTCTATATACGGTTCTGTGACGCCCCGTTTTTCTATATACGGTTCTGTGACGCCCCGTTTTTCTATATACGGTTCTGTGACGCCCCGTTTTTCTATATACGGTTCTGTGGCGCCCCGTTTTTCTATATACGGTTCTGTGACACCCCGTTTTGCTATATACGGTTCTCTGACGCCCCGTTTTTCTATATATGGTTCTGTGACGCCCCGTTTTTCTATATACGGTTCTGTGACGCCCCGTTTTTCTATATACGGTTGTGTCTATATTTAATACCATATATTTGGGGGTGCTATCGGCGCTTCTTGAATAGCTGTTGTGATAACATTCTTGAGGGTCTAATTTCCATATTGGAATCACTTTCTGGGGGTTTCTGCTCTTTAGGGGCCCGTCAAATGCAACATGGCGCCCGAAATCTATTTCAGGCAAATTTGTGCCAAAATGTAAATATTGCTCCTTTTGTTCCGGTTCCTCCCATTTGTCCAAACAGAGGTTTCTGACCACATGTGGGGTATCACACCGCGCTCATAAGAAAGTGGGCAACAAACTGTGTGGTCCATATTGTTGTGTTATTTCTTCTAAAAGTGAATACATTTGGGCTAGGACAATATTTTTAGGTAAAATGATAATTTTTGTTTTTTCCCATTCCACATTGCTTTAGTTCCTGTGAAGCACCTGAAGGGTTAATGATCTTCTTGGATGTGGTATTGAGCAGTGTGAGGGGTGCAGTTTTTAGAATGGGGTCACTTTTGGGTATTTTCTGTCACCTCGGCCCCTCAAAGTCACTTCCAATGTGATGTGGTTCCTAAAACAATGGTTTTGTAAATTTTGTTGGAAAAATGAGAAATTCCTGATGACCTTTGACCCCTTCTAACTTCCCAACAAAAAAGAGGCATGTGGGAAAAGTTATTAACTATTGGGTGACAGAAATCTGTGGTTTAAGGGCAGAAAAATTAAAAGTTTGAAAATTGTGATATTTTAAAACTTTTCAGTAAATTTTGGATTTTTCACAAATAAAAGCAAAAAATATCGTCCTAAATGTACCAAAATCATGAAGGACAATATGTCACGAAAAACAGTCTCAGAATCACCGGGATCCAATGAAGCTCCAGAGTTACCGTATTTTTCGGACCATAAGACGCACTTTTTTTCCCCCAAATGTTGGGGGAAAGTTGGGGGTGCGTCTTATGGTCTGACTATAGGGCTGCGGCCGGGAACGAGGGTGCTGTGGTGGAGCGGGTCATCGGGGGCACGAGCAGGCAGCAGCAGCGCCTGCCGTGACCACGTGGGCCCGCTCATTACATATGCACGCCCATCCTCCCGCCCATCTCTCAGCGCAGAAGCCGGCGCTGACAGGTGGGCGGGAGGACGAGCGGGGACGCGCGCATAGCAAAGAGCCGGCCGCATGATCACCCCTGGCAATTACAGCCTGGAGTGATCATGTGCGGCTGTATTCACTGCCCCCCGCGCGTCATTACCAGCGCGGGGGGCAGTGAATCAGTACACTCACCCGTCCCCGTGTGTGGAGCCGTCCCCCTGCTGCACGCGATGTCTTCCTGTCTGTGCCGGTCAGCTGATCTGTGCTGAGCTGGTCAGCTAATCGGCACAGACAGGAAGACATCGCGTGCTGCAGGGGAACGGCTCCACACACACAGATCAGCGTGCAGAGAGGAAGATATGATCGGTGCTGCAGGGGAACGGCTCCACACACACAGATCAGCGTGCAGAGAGGAAGATATGATCGGTGCTGCAGGGGAACGGCTCCACACACACAGATCAGCGTGCAGAGAGGAAGATATGATCGGTGCTGCAGGGGAACGGCTCCACACACACAGATCAGCGTGCAGAGAGGAAGATGTGATCGGTGCTGCAGGGAGTGAGGAAAAGGTGAGTATAAACGTTTTTTTTTTTTTTCTCTGTGCTATAGGATACAGGCCATATACCAGGATAGTATATTAGCACGATGGGGGCATATAGCAGGATGGGAGTATGTGAACAGGCTGGATGGAGGGGGGGGGGATGTGAACAGGCTGGATGGGGGGGGGGGATGTGAACAGGCTGGATGGGGGGGGGATGTGAACAGGCTGGATGGAGGGGGGGATGTGAACAGGCTGGATGGGGGGGGATGTGAACAGGCTGGATGGAGGGGGGGGATGTGAACAAGCTGGATGGAGGGGGGGATGTGAACAGGCTGGATGGGGGGGGGGATGTGAACAAGCTGGATGGAGGGGGGGATGTGAACAGGCTGGATGGAGGGGGGGGATGTGAACAAGCTGGATGGAGGGGGGGATGTGAACAGGCTGGATGGGGGGGGGGGATGTGAACAGGCTGGATGGAGGGGGGGGATGTGAACAGGCTGGATGGAGGGGGGGGATGTGAACAGGCTGGATGGGGGGGGGGGATGTGAACAGGCTGGATGGGGGGGGGGATGTGAACAGGCTGGATGGAGGGGGGGGATGTGAACAGGCTGGATGGAGGGGGGGGATGTGAACAAGCTGGATGGAGGGGGGGATGTGAACAAGCTGGATGGAGGGGGGGATGTGAACAGGCTGGATGGGGGGGGGATGTGAACAAGCTGGATGGAGGGGGGGATGTGAACAAGCTGGATGGAGGGGGGGATGTGAACAGGCTGGATGGGGGGGGGATGTGAACAAGCTGGATGGAGGGGGGGATGTGAACAAGCTGGATGGAGGGGGGGATGTGAACAGGCTGGATGGGGGGGGGATGTGAACAGGCTGGATGGGGGGGAGGGATGTGAACAGGCTGGATGGGGGGGGGGGATGTGAACAGGCTGGATGGGGGGGGGATGTGAACAGGCTGGATGGGGGGGGATGTGAACAGGCTGGATGGGGGGGGATGTGAACAGGCTGGATGGGGGGGGATGTGAACAGGCTGGATGGGGGGGGATGTGAACAGGCTGGATGGGGGGGATGTGAACAGGCTGGATGGGGGGGGTATGTCAACAGGCTGGATGGGGGGGGGTATGTGAACAGGCTGGATGGGGGGGGGGGTATGTGAACAGGCTGGATGGGGGGGGTATGTGAACAGGCTGGATGGCGGGGGTATGTGAACAGGCTGGATGGGGGGGTATGTGAACAGGCTGGATTGGGGGGGTATGTGAACAGGCTGGATGGGGGGGTATGTGAACAGGCTGGATGGGGGGGGTATGTGAACAGGCTGGATGGGGGGGTATGTGAACAGGCTGGATGGGGGGGGTATGTGAACAGGCTGGATGGGGGGGGTATGTGAACAGGCTGGATGGGGGGGTATGTGAACAGGCTGGATGGGGGGGTATGTGAACAGGCTGGATTGGGGGGGTATGTGAACAGGCTGGATGGGGGGGGGTATGTGAACAGGCTGGATGGGGGGGTATGTGAACAGGCTGGATGGGGGGGTATGTGAACAGGCTGGATGGGGGGGTATGTGAACAGGCTGGATGGGGGGGTATGTGAACAGGCTGGATGGGGGGGGTATGTGAACAGGCTGGATGGGGGTTTATAGCAGGATCATATACAAGGCAGGAGGATCATTACCAGGATGGGGTACCTTAGTAGAAAATTTGGGGACATTACCCCCATAACAGTTTCAGCAGCAGATCCTCGCCCCATAACAGTGTGTCATGACCACATTTTTTGCTTAAAGTTTTATTTTACCATTTTCCTCCTCTAAAACCAGGGTGCGTCTTATAGTCCGGTGCGTCTTATAGTCCGAAAAATACGGTATAACCTCAAAGTGACACTGGGCAGAGTTGTAAAATTTCACCCGGGACAAAATTGGCTTACTCCTTAAAGGGTTAAGACAAAACTTAAGGAGAAAGAGCCACAAACAAAAAACAACTGAAGTAACAGCAGTAAAAGCAGCAAAGCCTCACACAGGAGGAGACCAGCAATGGAGACGTCCATGGCTGGAAGCATCAAACAGGAGGAGACTAGCGATGGAGACATCCATGGCTGGAAGCATCAAACAGGAGGAGACCAGTGATGAAGACATCCATGGCCGGAAGCCTCACACCACAGAAGACCAGCGATGGAGATGTCCATGGCCGGAAGGCTCACACAGGAGGAGACCAGCAATGGAGACGTCCATGGCTGGAAGCATCAAACAGGATGAGACTAGCGATGGAGACATCCATGGCTGGAAGCATCAAACAGGAGGAGACCAGTGATGGAGACGTCCATGGCCGGAAGGCTCACACAGGAGGAGACCAGCAATGGAGACGTCCATGGCTGGAAGCATCAAACAGGATGAGACTAGCGATGGAGACATCCATGGCTGGAAGCATCAAACAGGAGGAGACCAGTGATGAAGACATCCATGGCCGGAAGCCTCACACCACAGAAGACCAGCGATGGAGATGTCCATGGCCAGAAGCCTAAAACAAGAGGAGACCAGTGATGGAGACGTCCATGGCCGGAAGGCTCACACAGGAGGAGACCAGCAATGGAGACGTCCATGGCTGGAAGCATCAAACAGGAGGAGACTAGCGATGGAGACGTCCATGGCCAGAAGTCTCACACCAGAGAAGACCAGCGATGGAGATGTCCATGGCCAGAAGCCTGAAACAGCAGGAGACCAGTGATGGAGACATCCATGGCTGGAAGCATCAGACAGGAGGAGACCAGCGATGGAGACGTCCATGGCCAGAAGTCTCACACCAGAGAAGACTAGCGATGGAGATGTCCATTGCCAGAAGCCTGAAACAGGAGGAGACCAATGATGGAGACGTCCATGGCTGGAAGCATCAGACAGGAGGAGACCAGCGATGGAGACGTCCATGGCCGGAAGCCTCACACCAGAGAAGACCAGCGATGGAGATGTCCATGGCCAGAAGCCTGAAACAGGAGGAGACCAGTGATGCAGACGTCCATGGCTGGAAGCATCAGACAGGAGGAGACCAGCGATGGAGACGTCCATGGCCGGAAGCCTCACACCAGAGAAGACCAGCGATGGAGATGTTAATGGCCAGAAGCCTGAAACAGGAGGAGATCAGTGATGGAGACGTCCATGGCTGGAAGCCCTCAGTAATTGCTGCAAAGGATTCTCGACAAAGGGTTAAACATGGACATTTATTTCTGGGAAAGTTTAATCTGTCCAGTTACTTCTGAGCCCCTGATATCAGGAGGTTTTGTAGAAAAATGGCTGCAATTCCTAATCATGTCATAGGAGATTTTTGTAATCCCTTTAATTAAACCTGAAAGTCTCCACTTCTATTACATCTGAGTTGTGTCATTATAAATGAAAAATGGCGACCTGCAGAGCTGAAATCAGGAGGATTCGTCACTAGCCACAGATTTCTGGCCCTCACTGTAGAGCTAGTGATGGGTTGTAATCTAGGCTGGCCTTGTCATGCGCTACTGTTGGGTGAAATCCATGGGTTTATCATATTGATGTGAACGTGAGGAGACAACGCGGTGGCAGGGCTCCGAGGACATCGCCGGGGTCCAGGAGCTCAGCATCGTACCTTATTTTCCTGTAAGAAGCGCAGTTTGATGGTCACATCTCCTCGCAGTTTCTCGTATTTGTGGCGATGTGCCTGGAAGTTTTGCTGTGCGGCCTCAATGCGGCTGAGCGTGGCCGTGTCACGTGGCCCCAAACTCAGCTCCTCCAGGTCAGCTCGGTAGGCATCAAACTCCAACCTGCAGGGCAATACCACACTGAGAAGCAGAACCCGAAGAAGAAGAGGTCTACACAGCTACATCAGATAGTGGCCCGAGCTGCCGCCTGATGACCATTGCTCACAGGGCTAGCTAAGCTCATGTTTGGCTAGTAAGTGACTGGAATAAGCGGAGACCGCAATGATAGTCACACACCGTCACCTCCATGTCACTGCCCTGTTCTCCGTCATCACAGTATAAAGTGGCTGAACCCAGCGATTCCCGCGTACTGAGGACCACACAGCGCCTCCCATTACCTCGCCAAGCTATTCCCGCATACTGAGGACCACACAGCGCCTCCCAATACCTCGCCGAGCGATTCCCACATACTGAGGACCACACAGCGCCTTCCATTACCTCGCCGAGCGATTCCCACATACTGAGGACCACACAGCGCCTCCCATTACCTCGCTCAGCGATTCCCGCGCACTGAGGACCACACAGAGCCTCCCATTACCTCGCCGAGCAATTCCCGCATACTGACGACCACACAGCGCCTCCCATTACCTTGCCAAGCGTTTCCCGCGTATTGAGGACCACACAGCGCCTCCCATTACCTTGCCAAGCGTTTCCCGCGTATTGAGGACCACACAGCGCCTCCCATTACCTCGCCGAGCGGTTCCCGCATACTGAGGACCACACAGCGCCTCCCATTACCTCGCCGAGCTATTCCCGCGCACTGAGGACTACACAGCGCCACTCATAACCTCGCTGAGCGATTCCCACATACCGAGGACCACACAGTGCCTCCTATTACCTTCGCTGAGCAATTCCCGCATACTGAGGACCACACAGCTACTCCCATTATCTTGCTGAGCAATTCCCGCATACTGAGGACCACACAGCGCCTCCCATTACTTCGCCGAGCTATTCCCGCGTACTGAGGACCACACAGCGCCTCCCATTACTTCGCCGAGATATTGCCGCGTACTGAGGACAACACAGCGCCTCCCATTAAGTCGCCGAGCGATTCCCGCATACTGAGGACCACACAGCTACTCCCATTATCTCGCTGAGCAATTCCCGCATACTGAGGACCACACAGCGCCTCCCATTACTTCGCCGAGCGAATCCCGCATACTGAGGACCACACAGCGCCTCCCATTACCTCGCCAAGCGATTCCTACGTACTGAGGATCACATAGCGCCTCCCATTACCTCGCCGAGCAATTCCCGCATACTGAGGACCACACAGCGCCTCCCATTACCTCGCCAAGCGATTCCTACGTACTGAGGATCACATAGCGCCTCCCATTACCTCGCCGAGCAATTCCCGCATACTGAGGACCACACAGCGCCTCCCATTACCTCACCGAGCGATTCCCGCATACTGAGGACCACACAGCGCCTCCCATTACCTGACCGAGCGATTCCCGCATACTGAGGACCACACAGCACCACCCATTACCTCGCTGAGTGATTCCCGCATACTGACAACCACGCAACGCCTCCCATTACCTCGCCGAGCGATTTCCACATACCGAGGACCACACAGTGCCTCCTATTACCTCGCTGAGCGATTCCCGCATACTGAGGACCACACAGCTACTCCCATTATCTCGCTGAGCAATTCCCGCATACTGAGGACCACACAGCGCCTCCCATTACCTCACCGAGCTATTCCCGCGTACTGAGAACCACACAGCGCCTCCCATTACCTCGCCAAGCTATTCCCGCATACTGAGGACCACACAGCGCCTCTCATTACCTCACCGAGCGATTCCCGCGCACTGAGGACCACACAGCGCATCATATTACCTCGCCGAGCGATTACCGCATACTGACGACCACACAACGCCTCCTATTACCTCACTGAGCGATTCCCGCATACTGAGGACCACACAGTGCCTCCTATTACCTCGCTGAGCAATTCCCGCATACTGAGGACCACACAGCGCCTCCCATTACCTCGCCAAGCGATTCCTACGTACTGAGGATCACATAGCACCTCCCATTACCTCGCCGAGCGATTACCGCATACTGAGGACCACACAGCGCCTCCCATTACCTCACCAAGCGATTCCCGCATACTGAGGACCACACAGCGCCTCCCATTACCTCGCCAAGCGATTCCTGCGTACTGAGGACCACACAGTGTCTCCCATTACCTCGCCGAGCGATTCCCGCATACTGAGGATCATATAGCGCCTCCCATGACCTCGCTGAGCTGTTCCCGCATACTGAGGACCACACAGCACCTCCCATTACCTCGCCGAGCGATTCCCACGCACTAAGGATCACACAGCGCCTCCCATTACCTTGCCGAGCTATTCCCGCATACTGAGGACCACATAGCGCCTCCCATTACCTCGCCGAGCTATTCCTGCGCACTGAGGACCACATAGCGCCTCCCATTACCTCGCCTAGCGATTCCCGCATCCTGAGGACCACACATCTACTCCTATTACCTCGCTGAGCAATTCCCGCATACTGAGGACCACACAGTGCTTCCTATTACCTCGCTGAGCTATTCCCGCATACTGAGGACCACACAACGTCTCCCATTACCTCGCTGAGCAATTCCCGCATACTGAGGACCACACAGTGCTTCCTATTACCTCGCCGAGCTATTCCCGCATACTGAGGACCACACAACGTCTCCCATTACCTCGCTGAGCAATTCCCGCATACTGAGGACCACACAGCGCTTCCTATTACCTCGCCGAGCTATTCCCGCATACTGAGGACCACACAACGTCTCCCATTACCTCGCCGAGCGATTCCCGCGTACTGAGGACCACACAGTGCCTCCCATTACCTCGCCGAGCGATTCCCACACACTGAGGACCACACAGCGCCTCCCATTACCTCGCCGAGTGATTCCCGCGTACTGAGGACCACACAGCTCCTCCCATTACCTCGCCGAGCGATTCCCGCGCACTGAGGACCACACAGCGCTTCCTATTACCTCGCCGAGCTATTCCCGCATACTGAGGACCACACAACGTCTTCCATTACCTCGCCGAGCGATTCCCACGTACTGAGGACCACACAGTGCCTCCCATTACCTCGCCGAGCGATTCCCGCATACTGAGGACCACACAGCGCTTCCTATTACCTCGCCGAGCTATTCCCGCATACTGAGGACCACACAACGTCTCTCATTACCTTGCCGAGCGATTCCCGCGTACTGAGGACCACACAGTGCCTCCCATTACCTCGCTGAGCGATTCCCACGCACTGAGGACCACACAGCGCCTCCCATTACCTCGCCGAGCGATTCCCGCAAACTGAGGACCACACAGTGCCTCCCATTACCTCGCCGAGCGATTCCCACGCACTGAGGACCACACAGCGCCTCCCATTACCTCGCCGAGCGATTCCCGCATACTGAGAACCACACAGCGCCTCCCATTACCTTGCCGAGTGATTCACGCGTACTGAGGACCACACAGGTCCTCCCATTACCTCGCCGAGCGATTCCCGCGCACTGAGGACCACACAGCGCTTCCTATTACCTCGCCGAGCTATTCCCGCATACTGAGGACCACACAACGTCTTCCATTACCTCGCCGAGCGATTCCCACGCACTGAGGACCACACAGCGCCTGCCATTACCTCGCCGAGCTATTCCCGCATACTGAGAACCACACAGCGCCTCCCATTACCTCGCCGAGTGATTCCCGCGTACTGAGGACCACACAGCTCCTCCCATTACCTCGCCGAGCGATTCCCGCGCACTGAGGACCACACAGCGCTTCCTATTACCTCGCCGAGCTATTCCCGCATACTGAGGACCACACAACGTCTTCCATTACCTCGCAGAGCGATTCCCGCATACTGAGAACCACACAGCGCTTCCTATTACCTCGCCGAGCTATTCCCGCATACTGAGGACCACACAACGTCTCCCATTACCTCGCCGAGCGATTCCCGCGTACTGAGGACCACACAGTGCCTCCCATTACCTCGCCGAGCGATTCCCACGCACTGAGGACCACACAGCGCCTCCCATTACCTCGCCGAGTGAGTCCCGCATACTGAGGACCACACAGCGCCTCCCATTACCTCGCCGAGTGAGTCCCGCATACTGAGGACCACACAGCGCCTCCCATTACCTCGCCGAGCAATTCCCGCATACTGAGGACCACACAGCGCCTCCCATTACCTCACCGAGCGATTCCCGCATACTGAGGACCACACAGCGCCTCCCATTACCTCGCCAAGCGATTCCTACGTACTGAGGATCACATAGCGCCTCCCATTACCTCGCCGAGCAATTCCCGCATACTGAGGACCACACAGCGCCTCCCATTACCTCGCCAAGCGATTCCTACGTACTGAGGATCACATAGCGCCTCCCATTACCTCGCCGAACAATTCCCGCATACTGAGGACCACACAGCGCCTCCCATTACCTCACCGAGCGATTCCCGCATACTGAGGACCACACAGCGCCTCCCATTACCTGACCGAGCGATTCCCGCATACTGAGGACCACACAGCACCACCCATTACCTCGCTGAGTGATTCCCGCATACTGACAACCACACAACGCCTCCCATTACCTCGCCGAGCGATTTCCACATACCGAGGACCACACAGTGCCTCCTATTACCTCGCTGAGCGATTCCCGCATACTGAGGACCACACAGCTACTCCCATTATCTCGCTGAGCAATTCCCGCATACTGAGGACCACACAGCGCCTCCCATTACCTCACCGAGCTATTCCCGCGTACTGAGAACCACACAGCGCCTCCCATTACCTCGCCAAGCTATTCCCGCATACTGAGGACCACACAGCGCCTCTCATTACCTCACCGAGCGATTCCCGCGCACTGAGGACCACACAGCGCATCATATTACCTCGCCGAGCGATTACCGCATACTGACGACCACACAACGCCTCCTATTACCTCGCTGAGCGATTCCCGCATACTGAGGACCACACAGTGCCTCCTATTACCTCGCTGAGCAATTCTCGCATACTGAGGACCACACAGCGCCTCCCATTACCTCGCCGAGTGAGTCCCGCATACTGAGGACCACACAGCGCCTCCCATTACCTCGCCGAGTGAGTCCCGCATACTGAGGACCACACAGCGCCTCCCATTACCTCGCCGAGCAATTCCCGCATACTGAGGACCACACAGCGCCTCCCATTACCTCACCGAGCGATTCCCGCATACTGAGGACCACACAGCGCCTCCCATTACCTCGCCAAGCGATTCCTACGTACTGAGGATCACATAGCGCCTCCCATTACCTCGCCGAGCAATTCCCGCATACTGAGGACCACACAGCGCCTCCCATTACCTCGCCAAGCGATTCCTACGTACTGAGGATCACATAGCGCCTCCCATTACCTCGCCGAGCAATTCCCGCATACTGAGGACCACACAGCGCCTCCCATTACCTCACCGAGCGATTCCCGCATACTGAGGACCACACAGCGCCTCCCATTACCTGACCGAGCGATTCCCGCATACTGAGGACCACACAGCACCACCCATTACCTCGCTGAGTGATTCCCGCATACTGACAACCACACAACGCCTCCCATTACCTCGCCGAGCGATTTCCACATACCGAGGACCACACAGTGCCTCCTATTACCTCGCTGAGCGATTCCCGCATACTGAGGACCACACAGCTACTCCCATTATCTCGCTGAGCAATTCCCGCATACTGAGGACCACACAGCGCCTCCCATTACCTCACCGAGCTATTCCCGCGTACTGAGAACCACACAGCGCCTCCCATTACCTCGCCAAGCTATTCCCGCATACTGAGGACCACACAGCGCCTCTCATTACCTCACCGAGCGATTCCCGCGCACTGAGGACCACACAGCGCATCATATTACCTCGCCGAGCGATTACCGCATACTGACGACCACACAACGCCTCCTATTACCTCGCTGAGCGATTCCCGCATACTGAGGACCACACAGTGCCTCCTATTACCTCGCTGAGCAATTCTCGCATACTGAGGACCACACAGCGCCTCCCATTACCTCGCCAAGCGATTCCTACGTACAGAGGATCACATAGCGCCCCCCATTATCTCGTCGAGCAATTCCCGCATACTGAGGACCACACAGCGCCTCCCATTACCTCGCCAAGCGATTCCTACGTACTGAGGATCACATAGCACCTCCCATTACCTCGCCGAGCGATTACCGCATACTGAGGACCACACAGCGCCTCCCATTACCTCACCAAGCGATTCCCGCATACTGAGGACCACACAGCGCCTCCCATTACCTCGCTAAGCGATTCCTGCGTACTGAGGACCACACAGTGTCTCCCATTACCTCGCCGAGCGATTCCCGCATACTGAGGATCATATAGCGCCTCCCATGACCTCGCTGAGCTGTTCCCGCATACTGAGGACCACACAGCACCTCCCATTACCTCGCCGAGCGATTCCCACGCACTAAGGATCACACAGCGCCTCCCATTACCTTGCCGAGCTATTCCCGCATACTGAGGACCACATAGCGCCTCCCATTACCTCGCCGAGCTATTCCTGCGCACTGAGGACCACATAGCGCCTCCCATTACCTCGCCTAGCGATTCCCACATCCTGAGGACCACACATCTACTCCTATTACCTCGCTGAGCAATTCCCGCATACTGAGGACCACACAGTGCTTCCTATTACCTCGCCGAGCTATTCCCGCATACTGAGGACCACACAACGTCTCCCATTACCTCGCTGAGCAATTCCCGCATACTGAGGACCACACAGTGCTTCCTATTACCTCGCCGAGCTATTCCCGCATACTGAGGACCACACAACGTCTCCCATTACCTCGCTGAGCAATTCCCGCATACTGAGGACCACACAGTGCTTCCTATTACCTCGCCGAGCTATTCCCGCATACTGAGGACCACACAACGTCTCCCATTACCTCGCCGAGCGATTCCCGCGTACTGAGGACCACACAGTGCCTCCCATTACCTCGCCGAGCGATTCCCACGCACTGAGGACCACACAGCGCCTCCCATTACCTCGCCGAGTGATTCCCGCGTACTGAGGACCACACAGCTCCTCCCATTACCTCGCCGAGCGATTCCCGCGCACTGAGGACCACACAGCGCTTCCTATTACCTCGCCGAGCTATTCCCGCATACTGAGGACCACACAACGTCTTCCATTACCTCGCCGAGCGATTCCCACGTACTGAGGACCACACAGTGCCTCCCATTACCTCGCCGAGCGATTCCCGCATACTGAGGACCACACAGCGCTTCCTATTACCTCGCCGAGCTATTCCCGCATACTGAGGACCACACAACGTCTCTCATTACCTTGCCGAGCGATTCCCGCGTACTGAGGACCACACAGTGCCTCCCATTACCTCGCTGAGCGATTCCCACGCACTGAGGACCACACAGCGCCTCCCATTACCTCGCCGAGCGATTCCCGCAAACTGAGGACCACACAGTGCCTCCCATTACCTCGCCGAGCGATTCCCACGCACTGAGGACCACACAGCGCCTCCCATTACCTCGCCGAGCGATTCACGCATACTGAGAACCACACAGCGCCTCCCATTACCTTGCCGAGTGATTCCCGCGTACTGAGGACCACACAGGTCCTCCCATTACCTCGCCGAGCGATTCCCGCGCACTGAGGACCACACAGCGCTTCCTATTACCTCGCCGAGCTATTCCCGCATACTGAGGACCACACAACGTCTTCCATTACCTCGCCGAGCGATTCCCACGCACTGAGGACCACACAGCGCCTGCCATTACCTCGCCGAGCTATTCCCGCATACTGAGAACCACACAGCGCCTCCCATTACCTCGCCGAGTGATTCCCGCGTACTGAGGACCACACAGCTCCTCCCATTACCTCGCCGAGCGATTCCCGCGCACTGAGGACCACACAGCGCTTCCTATTACCTTGCCGAGCTATTCCCGCATACTGAGGACCACACAACGTCTTCCATTACCTCGCAGAGCGATTCCCGCATACTGAGAACCACACAGCGCTTCCTATTACCTCGCCGAGCTATTCCCGCATACTGAGGACCACACAACGTCTCCCATTACCTCGCCGAGCGATTCCCGCGTACTGAGGACCACACAGTGCCTCCCATTACATCGCCGAGCGATTCCCACGCACTGAGGACCACACAGCGCCTCCCATTACCTCGCCGAGTGAGTCCCGCATACTGAGGACCACACAGCGCCTCCCATTACCTCGCCGAGTGAGTCCCGCATACTGAGGACCACACAGCGCCTCCCATTACCTCGCCGAGCAATTCCCGCATACTGAGGACCACACAGCGCCTCCCATTACCTCACCGAGCGATTCCCGCATACTGAGGACCACACAGCGCCTCCCATTACCTGACCGAGCGATTCCCGCATACTGAGGACCACACAGCACCACCCATTACCTCGCTGAGTGATTCCCGCATACTGACAACCACACAACGCCTCCCATTACCTCGCCGAGTGATTTCCACATACCGAGGACCACACAGTGCCTCCTATTACCTCGCTGAGCGATTCCCGCATACTGAGGACCACACAGCTACTCCCATTATCTCGCTGAGCAATTCCCGCATACTGAGGACCACACAGCGCCTCCCATTACCTCACCGAGCTATTCCCGCGTACTGAGAACCACACAGCGCCTCCCATTACCTCGCCAAGCTATTCCCGCATACTGAGGACCACACAGCGCCTCTCATTACCTCACCGAGCGATTCCCGCGCACTGAGGACCACACAGCTCATCATATTACCTCGCCGAGCGATTACCGCATACTGACGACCACACAACGCCTCCTATTACCTCGCTGAGCGATTCCCGCATACTGAGGACCACACAGTGCCTCCTATTACCTCGCTGAGCAATTCTCGCATACTGAGGACCACACAGCGCCTCCCATTACCTCGCCAAGCGATTCCTACGTACAGAGGATCACATAGCGCCCCCCATTATCTCGTCGAGCAATTCCCGCATACTGAGGACCACACAGCGCCTCCCATTACCTCGCCAAGCGATTCCTACGTACTGAGGATCACATAGCACCTCCCATTACCTCGCCGAGCGATTACCGCATACTGAGGACCACACAGCGCCTCCCATTACCTCACCAAGCGATTCCCGCATACTGAGGACCACACAGCGCCTCCCATTACCTCGCCAAGCGATTCCTGCGTACTGAGGACCACACAGTGTCTCCCATTACCTCGCCGAGCTATTCCCGCATACTGAGGATCATATAGTGCCTCCCATGACCTCGCTGAGCTGTTCCCGCATACTGAGGACCACACAGCACCTCCCATTACCTCGCCGAGCGATTCCCACGCACTAAGGATCACACAGCGCCTCCCATTACCTCGCCGTGCTATTCCCGCATACTGGGGACCACATAGCGCCTCCCATTACCTCGCCGAGCTATTCCTGCGCACTGAGGACCACATAGCGCCTCCCATTACCTCGCCTAGCGATTCCCGCATCCTGAGGACCACACATCTACTCCTATTACCTCGCTGAGCAATTCCCGCATACTGAGGACCACACAGCGCCTCCCATTACCTCGCCCAGCGATTCCCGCATACTGAGGACCACACAGCGCTTCCTATTACCTCGCCGAGCTATTCCCGCATACTGAGGACCACACAACGTCTCCCATTACCTCGCCGAGCGATTCCCGCGTACTGAGGACCACACAGTGCCTCCCATTACCTCGCCGAGCGATTCCCACGCACTGAGGACCACACAGCGCCTCCCATTACCTCGCCGAGTGATTCCCACGTACTGAGGACCACACAGCTCCTCCCATTACCTCGCCGAGCGATTCCCGCGCACTGAGGACCACACAGCGCTTGCTATTACCTCGCCGAGCTATTCCCGCATACTGAGGACCACACAACGTCTTCCATTACCTCGCCGAGCGATTCCCACGTACTGAGGACCACACAGTGCCTCCCATTACCTCGCCGAGCGATTCCCGCATACTGAGGACCACACAGCGCTTCCTATTACCTCGCCGAGCTATTCCCGCATACTGGAGGACCACACAACGTCTCTCATTACCTTGCCGAGCGATTCCCGCGTACTGAGGACCACACAGTGCCTCCCATTACCTCGCTGAGCGATTCCCACGCACTGAGGACCACACAGCGCCTCCCATTACCTCGCCGAGCGATTCCCGCAAACTGAGGACCACACAGTGCCTCCCATTACCTCGCCGAGCGATTCCCACGCACTGAGGACCACACAGCGCCTCCCATTACCTCGCCGAGCGATTCCCGCATACTGAGAACCACACAGCGCCTCCCATTACGTTGCCGAGTGATTCCCGCGTACTGAGGACCACACAGGTCCTCCCATTACCTCGCCGAGCGATACCCGCGCACTAAGGACCACACAGCGCTTCCTATTACCTCGCCGAGCTATTCCCGCATACTGAGGACCACACAACGTCTTCCATTACCTCGCCGAGCGATTCCCACGCACTGAGGACCACACAGCGCCTGCCATTACCTCGCCGAGCTATTCCCGCATACTGAGGACCACACAGCGCCTCCCATTACCTCGCCGAGTGATTCCCGCGTACTGAGGACCACACAGCTCCTCCCATTACCTCGCCGAGCGATTCCCGCGCACTGAGGACCACACAGCGCTTCCTATTACCTCGCCGAGCTATTCCCGCATACTGAGGACCACACAACGTCTTCCATTACCTCGCAGAGCGATTCCCGCATACTGAGAACCACACAGCGCTTCCTATTACCTCGCCGAGCTATTCCCGCATACTGAGGACCACACAACGTCTCCCATTACCTCGCCGAGCGATTCCCGCGTACTGAGGACCACACAGTGCCTCCCATTACCTCGCCGAGCGATTCCCACGCACTGAGGACCACACAGCGCCTCCCATTACCTCGCCGAGCGATTCCCGCATACTGAGAACCACACAGCGCCTCCCATTACCTCGCCGAGTGAGTCCCGCGTACTGAGGACCACACAGCTCCTCCCATTACCTCGCCGAGCGATTCCCGCGCACTGAGGACCACACAGCGCTTCCTATTACCTCGCCGAGCTATTCCCGCATACTGAGGACCACACAACGTCTCCCATTACCTCGCTGTCTCGTACTGTTTCACCGTCATTAACGTGTCCTCCATAGTTTTATTCACCAAGGTGTTGATACTGGACACAAAAAAATTGACAGCTCCCAGCAGGGTTTCACCGTTCTTACACAGCAGCTTCTGGGTCTCCGCATTGTATCCAAACTCCTCCTAATGCAGAAAGGGGCAGAATGGGAGCGTCATTACTGGCTGCAGACGGCGGCGGAAGACCAGCGCGGGGTACAGCAGTGACGGTATGTAGGGAATATCCCCGGAGCTCTGCAGCGGATGTGAACATGGTACGGCAGTGGTGGGTATGGAGGGGATAGCCCTGGAGCCCTGCAGCGGATGTGAACAGGGTACGGCAGTGGTGGGTATGGACAGGATATCCCTGGAGCTCTGCAGTGGATGTGAGCAGGGTACGGCAGTGGAGGGTATGGAGGGGATAGCGCCGGAGCTCTGCAGCAGATGTGACCATGGTACGGCAGTGGAGGGTATGGAGGGGATAGCCCCGGAGCTCTGCAGCGGATGTGACCATGGTACGGCAGTGGAGGGTGCGACGACATGGACTCTCATGGGTTAAAATTTCTTAACATTCAGCCAGACTATTGTTCTTATGTGTGCTAAGTCATGTTTGCTTAGCTATTGCTCTCCAGACTTTTCCAGTAATCATTGTATTGTAGTTGTGTATTGATAATGTAATTACCTTAGTAGCCATTGTCTAGTCGGTGACTTGCCGACTCCATGTAGATATACTGAGTCTTTCTATGCACATCATTTAAATGAACATTAACCATGCAGCTTGAAATTCATCCAATGGGAGAAGCAATCTTGTCAACCAATCGATGAGGACGCAGTGTATCCTAAGGGAAGGTTATGGCTATAAAAGGGACTTCTTTAAGCCACCAGGGTTGTTGAAGGTTGTTGGATGCTAATGGATCCAGTCTAAGCTCTTCGGAGCTGACTAGAGGATCAGGATATCTTATGGCTTCAATCTAGGGGCTCCGGTTCCGGTTGGAGACCATATCCGCAGCCTAGGGATTTCGACTCCGGCTGCCAGGATTAGATCATCATACCAGGACTACCTAAGGAGGACACTCAGGTTGGGACAATCCGGTCACCTGGCTACAGACTTTGCAAACCTCACACAGCTTCCTAAATCTGGCATTATTCCTTTCTCGGCGGGTGCCCGCCAAAAGCGGGGTGCTGCTGGATTGGAGTGAATAGCCCTGGAACCTGTGAGGCATGGACATTCTAAATCCCTGGTGAGCAGCGGAAGGGTGAGACTCTGTTGCCTGTTACATTTGTGTGTTTTGCTGGTTATGTGTTATGTGCTGTTAATTGTTTGGGGATCCAATAAAGTCTAATTATTGCGGTTCCCTCCCCCTGTGTTGTCTCAGTAGTGTTACGCCCACGGTTAGGGAGGCCAGCGTTCAGTTGGGATGAGCCCTGAGCCACGCTGTCTTTCTAAAGGCGGCGGGTTTTAGTGGACGAGAGCACCCACTGAGCCCCGTGTCTCCACAGGAGAGCACCCACTGAGCCCCGTGTCTCCACAGAGGGTATGGATGGGATAGCCCTGGAGCTCTGCAGCGGATGTGAACAGGGTACGGCAGTGGTGGGTATGGACGGGATATCCCCGGAGCTCTGCAACAGATGTGACCATGGTACGGCAGTGGAGGGTATGGAGGGGATAGCCCCGGAGCTCTGCAGCGGATGTGACCATGGTACGGCAGTGGAGGGTATGGAGGGGATAGCCCCGGAGCTCTGCAGCGGATGTGACCATGGTACGGCAGTGGTGGGTATGGACGGGATATCCCCGGAGCTCTGCAGCGGATGTAAGCAGGGTACGGCAGTGGAGGGTATGGAGGGGATAGCCTCGGAGCTTTGCAGCGGATGTGAACAGGGTACAGCAGTGGCGGATATGGAGAGGATGGCCTCGGAGCTCTGCAGCGGATGTGAACAGGGTATGGCAGTGGATGGTATGGAGGGGATAGCCCCGGAGCTCTGCAGCGGCTGTGAACAGGGTATGGCAGTGTGCTGAGAAGGAGGATATCCCTGGTGATCTGCTGTACAGAGAGGAGGATATTTCTGGTCCCAAGAGCAGTACTGGGTATGCAGTGGCTTGGGACATCCCTGGTGCTCTGGAGGGGATAACCCTGGTGCTCTTGAGCATAGATGGGGGAATATCTCTGATGATTTGAAAGGTATATTGTGTTGTGTGGCATTCCTAGTCCTCTGGAGGGGAGGTGTATAGGGTGTGTTGGTGTATGGGGAGGATATCCCTGGTGATCTAGAGGGGAAGTGACCTGGGTACTGTGGTGGTGGAGGAGCGTCTCTGCAGAGAATGGTGATATTATTGGGCGCATACACTTCTTGCCCTGGGGGACTTGTGCAGGAGGCGGATGGAGGATGGGGGCTACTAACCTGTAATTCCGGAGACTTCTGGCTGAGGTCAGAGAAGGCGTCCCCCAGGGCCCTCTGTGTCTGCACCAGGCTGTAGAAATGTGCCGTCAGCGCCCGCGCCAGCTGCAGGACTCCTTCATACTTCCGCTTAGTGTCTCTAAGAAGCTCAATTTGGGTCTCCAGTTCCAGGTCCACTGTACGAGACCCCCGGCCAAACCGTTCAGAGATTAACTGCTTTGTGCACTGCAATGAAGACAAGAACAGAGGTGGTCTACCATGACGGGCAGTATACAAGCATGAAGGTGGGGCGAGCGGAGGCCAGAGGACGGCGGGGCGAGCGGAGGCCAGAGGACGGCGGGGCGAGCGGAGGCCAGAGGACGGCGGGGCGAGCGGAGGCCAGAGGACGGCGGGGCGAGCGGAGGCCAGAGGACGGCGGGGCGAGCGGAGGCCAGAGGACGGCGGGGCGAGCGGAGGCCAGAGGACGGCGGGGCGAGCGGAGGCCAGAGGACGGCGGGGCGAGTGGAGGCCAGAGGACGGCGGGGCGAGCGATGGCCAGAGGAGGCCAGAGGACGGCACGGCGACGCGAGTGGAGGCCAAAGGATGGCAGTGCGAGCAGAGGATGCCAGCGCAAGCGGAGGCCAGAGGACAACGGGGCGAGCAGGGGCCAGAGGTGTGAGCAGAGGTCAGAGGACGGCGGGGTGAGCGGAGACCAGAGGACGGCGGGGCGAGCGATGGCCAGAGGACGGCGGGGCGAGCAGAGGCCAGAGGTGTGAGCAGAGGCCAGAGGTGTGAGCAGAGGCCAGAGGTGTGAGCAGAGGCCAGAGGTGTGAGCAGAGGCCAGAGGTGTGAGCAGAGGCCAGAGGTGTGAGCAGAGGCCAGAGGTGTGAGCAGAGGCCAGAGGACGGCGGCACGAGCGGAGGCCAGCGGTGCGAGCGGAAGCCAGAGGGTGGTGGCGCAAGCAGAGGCCGGAGGAGCGAGCAGAGGCCAGAGGATGGTGGAGCGAGCAGAGGACGGTGGCAGGAGCAGAAGACAGAGGATGGCGGCAAGAGCAGAGGCCAGAGGGTGGTGGTGCAAGCTGAGACCGGAGGAACAAGCAGAGGAGAGGATGGCTGAGCGAGCAGAGGACGGTGGTAGGAGCAGAAGACAGTGGCAAGAGCAGAGGACAGAGGATGGTGGCCAGAGCAGTGGCCAGTAAAATGGGAAAAATCAGAAGGACAACAGGGTGAGCAGAGTCTAGCACAGCCTGTGGTGGCAGAGGCAGAGGTAGGAGGACAACACTTCAGGTTACTCTTACTTTATATGTGTTGATGCCCCACTTTTTCACCATGTCAAACTTTTCCACGGCTAAACCCCGAGACAGCTCCTCAGATGTGAGTGAGGGGTGTGAGGACGGCTGAGACCCTGGAAGAGAAGACATCACAATATTACTAATGAAGAATTAGGCGCCAGAATAACTACTGCTCTCATTATTCTGTGATCACACGACATGGGGTCGGTCAGCTCCACAGATCTGGTTACGGGGAACAAGCAGGAACGTCTGACCGATCCAATATTCAGCTCCATGAAATGCTGCGACCTCCAACAAAAGCAGATTTATCTAATCAGGGCTACGCTATTGGGCTGGAGGGCTGCGCGACAAGAAGCAGATCAAAGCGATCACTACTGTATGGTCAGAACATGGAGATCTTATCAAATAATGCGGCCTCACCTACAACTGGGGGCACCACAACAAAAACAGTGGACATTCTCCCCAACAACTGGGGGCACCACAACAAAAACAGGGGACATCCTCACCGACAACTGGGGACATCCTCACCGACAACTGGGGACATCCTCACCGACAACTGGGGACATCCTCACCGACAACTGGGGACATCCTCACCGACAACTGGGGACATCCTCACCGACAACTGGGGACATCCACACCAACAAATGAGGGTGCCACAACAAGAACAGGGGACATCCTCACCAAAAACTGGGGGCACCACCGCGAGAACAGGGGACATCTCATCGACAACTGGGGGGCACTACAGTGAGAATTGGAGACATTCTCACTACAATCGCGTACAAGATTTCTCCCGTGCATCCCCCATACTCTGGAATGCTCTACCTCAGCACATCAGACTCTCCCCTACCGTGGAAAGCTTCAAGAGGAACCTCAAGACCCACCTCTTCCAACAAGCCTACAACCTACAATAGCCCTCAGTCCAGTAGACCACTGCGCAACCAGCTCTGTCCTCACCTATTGTACTATCACCCATTCCCTGTAGACTATGAGCCCTCGCGGGCAGGGTCCTCTCTCCTCCTATACCAGTCTGTCTTGTACTGTTAATGATTGTTGTACGTATACCCTCTTTCACTTGTAAAGCGCCATGGAATAAATGGCGCTATAATTATAAATAATAATAATGATAATAACAACTGGGGGCAGCATAGCAAGAACAAGGGACAGTCTCACTAACTGGAGAAAGCCACAGCGAGAACTGGGGACATCCTCACTGGCAACTGGGGGCACCACAGCAATAACTGGGGACGGTCTCACTGACAACTGGGAACACCACAGTAAGAACTGGGGACATCTTCACTGACAACTGGGGGCACCACAGCAATAACTGGGGACATCCTCAGCAACAAATGGGGTGCGCCACAGTCAGAACTCGGGACAGTATCACGAACAACTGGAGGAAGCCACAGCGAGAACTGGGAACTTTCTCACCAATAATTAAGGGAATATTGTCACCAACAACTGAGGCTTCCATAGCAAGAACTGAGGACAAGCTCACCAATAACTGGAAGTGCAATAGCAAGAACTGGGGAATGTCCTCACCAACAACTGGGAAAGATATATCAAGAACTGGGGGATATTCTTACCAACAACTGGATTCAGAATAGAAAGAACTGGGAAACGTTATCTCAGAAAAATTGAGAGGTCACCTTACAGTATCACTCACCCTGGTGTACAGGGGACCTACAGTCTTCAGATTTGGAGACTATACTATTATTGGGCCATGAATGGACTAAGCTCAAGCTGTGAAGGTCTGTAATGGAGAGAACCAGCTAATTATATCATGCCTTGTAACTGAAGTCAAATTAATAGACTGACACAAAAAAACAATCCAGTCCCAGAAGGAGAGGGAAGATGTGGAAGAGGACTAATCTGATGCTCTCGGGATTACTACCATACACAGAAAGTCATCTAAGGATCTAAGCACTAGTGCGCTATACAAATCAGACTTTTACCTTCAGCGCTATCATGATTGGCTATCCTGCAGGCGGCCAACTGGCTGGGAGAAATGAGTGGAGCGGAAATACTGCGACTAAGGGAAGGAGCATCTACAGATGTATGAAGAAGAATGGGTATAGGAGGAAGAGAAAAACAGAAGGAAAAGTGAGCCAGAAAAACGAAGACAAATGACAAAATAAGGAAACGTGTATAATAGAAGGAAAGAAAGTGAAGTGTGAGAAGGATGCGAGATGTGGTAAAAAGTCAAGGAGGAGAAGTCGAAGGTGAAAAGGGAGAAAGATAAACGATGTGGACAGAAGACACGGAGGAGAAGTCGAAGGTGAAGAGTGACAAGAATGAGAGATGTGGAAATAAGACAAGGAGGAGAAGACGAAGATGAAGAGTGACAAGAATGAGAGATGTGGAAATAAGACAAGGAGGAGAAGACGAAGGTGAAGAGTGACAAGAATGAGAGATGTGGAAATAAGACAAGGAGGAGAAGACGAAGGTGAAGAGTGACAAGAATGAGAGATGTGGAAATAAGACAAGGAGGAGAAGACGAAGGTGAAGAGTGAGAAAGAGGAGAGATGTGGACAGAAGACACGGAGGAGAAGTCGAAGGTGAAGAGTGAAAAGGATGAGAGATGTGGAAAGAAGACAAGGAGGAGAAGGTGAAGGTGAAGAGTGAGAAAGAGGAGAGATGTGGAAAGAAGACAAGGAGGAGAAGGTGAAGGTGAAGAGTGAGAAAGAGGAGAGATGTGGAAAGAAGACAAGGAGGAGAAGGTGAAGGTGAAGAGTGAGAAGGATGAGAGATGTGGAAATAAGACACGGAGAAGCCGAAGGTGAAGAGCGAGAAAGAGGAGAGATGTAGAAAGAAGACAAGAAGAAGAAGCCGAAGGTGAAGAGTGAGAAAGAGGAGAGATGTGGACAGAAGACACGGAGGAGAAGTCGAAGGTGAAGAGTGAAAAGGAAGAGAGATGTGGAAAGAAGACAAGGAGGAGAAGGTGAAGGTGAAGAGTGAGAAGCATGAGAGATGTGGAAATAAGACACGGAGAAGCCGAAGGTGAAGAGCGAGAAAGAGGAGAGATGTGGATAGAAGACACGGAGGAGAAGTCGAAGGTGAAGAGTGAAAAGGATGAGAGCTGTGGAAAGAAGACAAGGAGGAGAAGTCGAAGGTGAAGAGTGAAAAGGATGAGAGCTGTGGAAAGAAGACAAGGAGGAGAAGGTGAAGGTGAAGAGTGAGAAAGAGGAGAGATGTGGAAAGAAGACACGGAGGAGAAGTCGAAGGTGAAGAGTGAAAAGGATGAGAGATGTGGAAAGAAGACAAGGAGGAGAAGGTGAAGAGTGAGAAAGAGGAGAGATGTGGAAAGGAGACAAGGAGGAGAAGGTGAAGAGTGAGAAAGAGGAGAGATGTGGAAAGAAGACAAGGAGGAGAAGGTGAAGAGTGAAGAGTGAGAAAGAGGAGAGATGTGGAAAGAAGACAAGGAGGAGAAGGTGAAGGTGAAGAGTGAGAAGTATGAGAGATGTGGATCGAAAACACGGGAGAGAAGTCGAACATGAAAAGTAAGAAGGACGAGATGTGGATAAAAGAGGAAATGATAAAAGGTGAAGAGTGAGAAGGATGAGATATGTGGAAAACAGAGGAGAAGGAGAAGATAAATATGAAGAGTGAGAAGGATGACGTGAAAAGAAGACAAAGAGGAAGAAGTAATATGGTGGAATCAAAGAGAAAAGTGTAAAGTCAGAGTAATATGAGAGAAAATAATGACAGGTAAGTAGAAATGGTGATGATGCGAGAGGACAATCACTGACAAGAATGAAAGGCACAAAAATACACAGAAGAGAAGCAAGCGAGACAAAAGCGAGCAGATGAAGGTCCTCCCTAAGAAGCTGGATCTGATTTACGATGACCCAGAAGGCCCTTTTCTGTATCTCACCGTGACTTGATGAGGTTTCTGGAGAGGGCGAAGCCACCACTGACCGTTACTAGAAGGGACCTTCATTCACGCGGATACTGTGCCTGGTGCACGCTGGTCTACAGACCATTTAGAGAGGAAATGATTCTCTGAATTATCAGCGACGTGGTACCTGTCCACATCTGGAGCTGCCGTGGGGCAGATGCCACGCTTCATAGAAGGTGGTTGCACACATTTTTTACTGCAGTATTTCTAGTGATTGCGCGGCACGTTATCAGGGAATAGACAGAGTTCTATATTGCCAGCAGAGTACAGGGGATTTTCACAGAGGATTTCACTCTCCACATTGTGAGATGTCACCGCCCCGTGGGGACGCACGCTTTCACCGCCCCGTGGGGACGCGCGCTTTCACCGCCCCGTGGGGACGCGCGCTTTCACCGCCCCGTGGGGACGCGCGCTTTCACCGCCCCGTGGGGGATGCGCGCTTTCACCGCCCCGTGGGGACGCACGCTTTCACCGCCCCGTGGGGACGCACGCTTTCACCGCCCCGTGGGGACGCACGCTTTCACCGCCCCGTGGGGACGCACGCTTTCACCGCCCCGTGGGGACGCACGCTTTCACCGCCCCGTGGGGACGCACGCTTTCACCGCTCCGTGGGGACGCACGCTTTCACCGCCCCGTGGGGACGCGCGCTTTCACCGCCCCGTGGGGACGCGCGCTTTCACCGCCCCGTGGGGACGCGCGCTTTCACCGCCCCGTGGGGACACGCGCTAAAGAAGGACTTCAAATTCCTACTTTAGAAAATCCTTAAAGAGGTTTCCCACAGACAATGTTCATTTTAAAGTGGATTTTAATCAATAGATCCTAGAATAATAATAATTTCCACAATTGGACTTTATATACAATGCTGAGATAATTTTATAAATGTGCCCCTGCTGTGTACTGTGTAATGGGGGTGTCTGACCGTGCAGGACATTGTCTGATCATACCACATCTCCTGGGTCGGGGAGGACGCAAAAGAGTATACAAATAGCACAGTATGGGATTGTATCTGATTCATTTTGTGATGTAAAGTAGTTCCGTGCCTGTTTTTAGAAAATATTTTACCTCATAGAAAGAATAATTAGCGATTCCCGGCTGTAATGTCTGTATACTCTTCTGTGTCTCCCCGGGTGTAATGTCTGTATACTTTTCTGTGTCCTCCCCGGCTGTAATGTCTGTATACTATATATATATATATATGTTCCTCCCATGTGGTGTTCGATGTCTTTCTTCCATAAGACCCTGGCAGACACAAGCATCGGGCCTGTGGACATCTTTGGCGTTGCGGACAGACGTGGATGCACAGCCTGTCTAGCTGATGTAATAGGGCAGACTGTATCCATTGGGGAGAATGAAGGTCGAGAGTCAATGGGTGGAAGACCTAAAAAACGGACACGCTGCAGGTTATTATCTGCACCAAATCTGCAAGGAGACCATAAGCACAGCACTACAGGATCCTCACCTAGACCTGCTGGTATAAAGATAGGCATGTAGATTTGTGTCAAAATCTGCATCAAAAAAGCAGTGTGCGAACACAGCCAAAAGGCCTCCTCTGTCAGCGGCAGAAGGGCCACCACTTCCTAATGACACTAGTTTGGAAAATACTCCAGCATCAAAGGGCTTCCATGGTCCCGTGAGAAGATCCTCCTCCCGGGTGGACCCGGCAGACTGGGCCTCGCTGGGAGCATCGGGGTCTCACTACAAGATGGAGATCGCTTCTTCTGAGCATTCTGCTTTTGGCAAGACCCAGTTTAATGTTCCTTCTACTTCTCAGTAGTGATGGATGAGCCCCCCGATGTTCGTGTTTGGGAGACTCGCCCGAACGTGTTGTAATTGAGGTCGGAGATCATGAGAACTTGCGTCCGAACCTCAAACTTGGACTTTACAGTTATGTGATGGGGCGGGGGCGGGGATAGGGGGGGGTGGGTCTGTAAAATAAGGAATACAGGTAATAATAAACATTGTCATTATACTTACCGGTCCCGCGACGCGTCCTGCAGACCCGCTCAGCCACTGTCTGCTGGCCGCTTCGGCTTCTGGGTCCGATCATTAACTTCTGGTGGTATTCACTGCACTGCTCATTACTCAGTAGCCTTCGGCTGTTTTCGGCCGTGTTCGCGGTGACGTCAGGGTTCACCCGACTCCTTGGCTAAGCCATGGACTCGATTGAACTTTGGCATTAATGCGACACAATCGCTAACACTCGGCTCCCGCTCTGCTGGAGTGTGATCTGAATGTTATGCAATTGTCACGCCACTGTGCTACCATTCTGCGATCCCAGCACAGTGGCGGGGGGCGGGGGGTGGGGGGGCAGTGCTGGCGCTGCGGAGGACAGGAAGGGAGTTATCTCCCCATCATCTTCATGGTCAGCTGATGAGATTCTCGCACTGCGCTCACATTAGACCGGTATAAAGGGGGCTTTACACGCTACGATATCATTGCCGATATCACTAGCGTGCGTACGCGACCCCATCATTTGTGCGACACGGGCATATCGCTGCCCGTCACGCACCCAGTCACACGGACTTACCTGCCCTGCGACGTTGCTATGGCCGGCGATCTGACTCCTTTCTGAGGGGGCGGGTCGTGCGGCATCACAGCGATGTTACACGGCAGGCGGCCAAAAGAAGCGGAGGGGCGGAGATGAGCAGGACGTAAACATCCCGCCCACCTCCTATCTTCCGCATAGCCGGTGGAGGCAGGTAAGCTGATGTTCCTCGCTCCTGCGGTGTCACACACAGCGATGTGTCCTGCCGCAGGAACGAGGAACAACATCGCTAATGAGCGTTTAACAATTTTTTGTTTTAGGACGACCTCTCTGCGGCAAACGATTTTGGACGCTTTTGCGATCATTTTAGGTCGCACAAAAGTGTCACACACTGCGATATCATTAATGATGCCGGATGTGCGCCACAAACAACGTGACCCTGACGATAAATCATTAACGATATCATAGCGTGTAAAGCCCCCTTAAGGCGAGTGCAATGGGATGTTTCTCTCGCATTCATAGACTTGAATGGGTGTAGGTGAAACAGGATCACATTGCACCAGCAGTATGCTGCGATTGTTTTCTTGATCTGATTAGGGCTGACAAAAAAAAAAACAAAAATCGCTCATGGGAGCTGGCACATAGAGTAACATGGGTCCAGGTAAAATGCGATTTTTTAATCACATTCCACTCGCTCCGTTTTTCTCTACGTGTGCGCTAGCCCACTGTGAGCCTGCTTCTCGGTCTGTAAAGACTCTTGTCCGTACAGAGCGATGAAGCAGAGCTGACAATGCTCTCCCTGCTTCTCGCTCTGTAGAGACACTTGTTTGTACAGAGCGATGAAGCAGAGCTGACTTAGCTGTCCCTGTGGATTATGTCGGACTAAAGATTTTTTTTTTTATAATAAAGATGGAGGCTCTAAATTTTTTTTCTTTTATTTCTAATAAAAAAATGTTTCTTTGTGTTGTGTTTTTCTTTTTACTGTTTACAAGAAATTCATGGTGGCCAAGTCTAATTTGGCGTGACATCATGAATATCAGGCTAAAGGGTGCTTTACACGCTGCAACATCACTAACGATATATTGTCGGGGTCACGTCATTAGTGACGCACATCCGCACCGTTAGCGTCATCGCAGCGTGTGACACCAAGGAGCGCCGATCAACGAGCGCAAAAACGTGAAAAAACGTTGCTAATTGACACGTCGCTCCTTATCCAAATATCGTTGCTGCTGCAGGTACGATGTTGTTCCTCGTTCCTGCGGCATCACACATCGCTATGTGTGACACCGCAGGAGCGATGAACATCTCCTTACCTGCCTCCACCGGAAAAGGAGGAAGGAAAGAAGTGGGCGCATGTTCCGGCCGCTCATCTCTGCCCCTCCTCTGCTATTGGATGGCTGCTGTGTGACGTCGCTGTGACGCCGCATGAACCGCCCCCCTTAGAAAGGAGGCGGATCGCCGGCCAGAGCGACGTCGCAGGGAAGGTAAGTAGTGTGACGGGTGTAAGCGATGTGTGCCACGGGCAGCGATTTACCCGTGCCACACAACCGACGGGGGCGGGTACGCTCACTAGCTATATCGGTACCGATATCGCAGTGTGTAAAGTACCCTTTAGTACCAGCTGAGAATACAAAGTTGGCATTAACTCCTTTATTAGCCACCACAATCAGGGCCGCTGGACAAGCCTGGTAAAGTGCCAAAAAATGGAGCTAAGAAACAAAGCACCATTTCCAGGGGCGGCTGCGGAGAATCCTAGTCCCCAGCTACCTGGCTTTACCTGACTGGCAATCAAAATACAGCGGGAGCCCACGCATTTTTTTTTTTTTTTTTTACAGACGCTGTCACGCAGAATGGGCGTATGTGATTGGCTGTTACAGTAACCTGGAATCTACCCATACATTCTAGATGCTAGAATGAATGGGCTGGTTTCAGGTTATGCCAGCATCCAATCACAGATGCCCACTCTGTGACATCGTCTGTGATTGTCTGTTATTTTAATAGGAAAATAAAACAACAGAGAAAAATAATATTTTTATTACAAATAAAACAGAAGACATTTAGGACTCCATCTCTATTACCCCAAAAAACCCTCTGACGTAGTCCAAAGGCGGGCGAGCATCTTCAGCTCTGCTACATCTGTGTGAGAAGACAAACACAGGTCTGCTCACACAGACTCAGCTGAGAGCGGTCAGAGACTTCACCCGAGCGCACAGCTCAGAGCGGTCAGAGACTTCACCCGAGCGCATAGCTGAGAGCGGTCAGAGACTTCACCCGAGCGCACAGCTCAGAGCGGTCAGAGACTTCACCCGAGCGCACAGCTCAGAGCGGTCAGAGACTTCACCCGAGCGCACAGCTCAGAGCGGTCAGAGACTTCACCCGAGCGCACAGCTCAGAGCGGTCAGAGACTTCACCCGAGCGCATAGCTGAGAGCGGTCAGAGACTTCACCCGAGCGGATAGCTGAGAGCGGTCAGAGACTTCACCCGAGCGCATAGCTCAGAGCGGTCAGAGACTTCACCCGAGCGCACAGCTCAGAGCGGTCAGAGACTTCACCCGAGCGCACAGCTCAGAGCGGTCAGAGACTTCACCCGAGCGCACAGCTCAGAGCGGTCAGAGACTTCACCCGAGCGCATAGCTGAGAGCGGTCAGAGACTTCACCCGAGCGCATAGCTGAGAGCGGTCAGAGACTTCACCCGAGCGCATAGCTGAGAGCGGTCAGAGACTTCACCCGAGCGCATAGCTGAGAGCGGTCAGAGGCTTCACCCGAGCGCATAGCTGAGAGCGGTCAGAGGCTTCACCCGAGCGCATAGCTGAGAGCGGTCAGAGACTTCACCCGAGTGCACAGCTGAGAGCGGTCAGAGACTTCACCCGAGCGCACAACTGAGAGCGGTCAGAGACTTCACCAGAGCGCATAGCTGAGAGCGGTCAGAGACTTCACCCGAGCGCACAACTGAGAGCGGTCAGAGACTTCACCAGAGCGCATAGCTGAGAGCGGTCAGAGACTTCACCCGAGCGCATAGCTGAGAGCGGTCAGAGACTTCACCCGAGCGCATAGCTGAGAGCGGTCAGAGACTTCACCCGAGCGCATAGCTGAGAGCGGTCAGAAACTTCACCCGAGCGCACAGCTCAGAGCGGTCAGAGACTTCACCCGAGCGCATAGCTGAGGCCGGTCAGAGACTTCACCCGAGTGCACAGCTGAGAGCGGTCAGAGACTTCACCCGAGCGCATAGCTGAGAGCGGTCAGAGACTTCACCCGAGCGCATAGCTGAGAGCGGTCAGAGACTTCACCCGAGCGCACAGCTCAGAGCGGTCAGAGACTTCACCCGAGCGCATAGCTGAGGCCGGTCAGAGACTTCACCCGAGTGCACAGCTGAGAGCGGTCAGAGACTTCACCCGAGCGCACAACTGAGAGCGGTCAGAGACTTCACCAGAGCGCATAGCTGAGAGCGGTCAGAGACTTCACCCGAGCGCATAGCTGAGAGCGGTCAGAGACTTCACCCGAGCGCATAGCTGAGAGCGGTCAGAGACTTCACCCGAGCGCATAGCTGAGAGCGGTCAGAGACTTCACCCGAGCGCATAGCTGAGGCCGGTCAGAGACTTCACCCGAGTGCACAGCTGAGAGCGGTCAGAGACTTCACCCGAGCGCACAACTGAGAGCGGTCAGAGACTTCACCAGAGCGCATAGCTGAGAGCGGTCAGAGACTTCACCCGAGCGCATAGCTGAGAGCGGTCAGAGACTTCACCCGAGCGCACAGCTGAGGCCGGTCAGCCGTCCCCCCAGGTAACCCCGATTGATGTCACTGAAACACTGCCGTAAAGTGAGCGCTTGTCAGCAGTGAGAGCGTTGACGTCATGGTCGGGGTTAGCAGAGGGCACAGCTGATGTCACTGCAAGACGTCACAGAAGATCCTGTATCCCACGAGGTAACCACATTCACACCAGACTGGTCACATGGCGATGACGTCACAGAAGGTCCTGTATCCCACGAGGTAACAACATTCACACCAGACTGGTCACATGGCGATGACGTCACAGAAGGTCCTGTAACCCACGAGGTAACAACATTCACACCAGACTGGTCACATGGCTATGACGTCACAGAAGGTCCTGTATCCCACGAGGTAACAACATTCACACCAGACTGGTCACATGGCTATGACATTGTGATACCAATGTGATATGACTGAAGTTTGAATGTGATTAGATAGGGATCATAATCAAAAGATAGGAGTGATCCCAGATATTATTTGACCTATCAATAATTCAGTATCAAAGAGATGTCCTCTGGATAACCAATTTCACTATGATGACCAAAGAATACATGTCAAACAGGTCTTGAAGCAGTTTCAAGATAATGGGGAAGTCACATTTACAGTTCCACTTACCGGAAACTTGTGGTTGGCTTAAAGACAGGTTTAAGGAAGCTTGCATATGAAATTTACGGCTCATTGCAATATTTCACTAACACTATGGTCAACTGTGGTCGGTCAGTTGTCAACTGGCAGGATGTACAAGAGAATGGCAGGATGTACAAGAGAATGTGCAGGAAGCTGCTGGTGCCCACAGCAGTTTGTGGTCAAGTTACATGAACATGACTCAGCTGTCACATGCTGGTGACCATTTAAACACAACCTACAAAGTTTTCCTATAAAAATACACCGGACTCGCTTAATGTTAGGGGAAACCTTCCAGGACATTGAAGTGTACGTACGCACTGTTCCTGTGATGCAAGATGCCATGTTGTTTCCTTATCATTAACTCGAGTTCCCTCCGATGTGAAAGGATTGCTACAACAAACGGTAATGTTGATGCATATTTCTGTTATTGTATAAGATTCTATGACTATAGTTCTAAATGCCTATGTACCATTAACTATTCATGTGCTATTAAAATAAATAGTATCTTGCTATGAAGAATATTAGTATTCGTGCCTGATTAGGATATCAGTGAGCGCTTCGTAAGTACGGGCTTTCAGCCCCCTTTTTAGTAGAATTTAGCAAGACAGACGTCACAGAAGGTCCTGTAACCCACGAGGTAACAACATTCACACCAGACTGGTCACATGGCGATGATGTCAAGGAAGTTCCTGTAACCCACGAAGTAACAACATTCACACCAGACTGGTCACATGGCGATGATGTCAAGGAAGGTCCTGTAACCCACGAAGTAACAACATTCACACCAGACTGGTCACATGGCGATGACGTCAAGTAAGGTCCTGTAACCCACGAGATAACATTCACACCAGACTGGTCACATGGCGATGACGTCATGGAAGGTCCTGTAACCCACGAGGTAACAACAACATTCACACCAGACTGGTCACATGGCGATGATGTCAAGGAAGGTCCTGTAACCCACGAGATAACAACATTCACACCAGACTGGTCACATGGCGATGACGTCACAGAAGGTCCTGTAACCCACGAGGTAACAACATTCACACCAGACTGGTCACATGGCGATGACGTCATGGAAGGTCCTGTAACCCACGAGGTAACAACAACATTCACACCAGACTGGTCACATGGCGATGATGTCAAGGAAGGTCCTGTAACCCACGAGATAACAACATTCACACCAGACTGGTCACATGGCGATGACGTCATAGAAGGTCCTGTAACCCACGAGGTAACAACATTCACACCAGACTGGTCACATGGCGATGATGTCAAGGAAGGTCCTGTAACCCACGAAGTAACAACATTCACACCAGACTGGTCACATGGCGATGATGTCAAGGAAGGTCCTGTAACCCACGAAGTAACAACATTCACACCAGACTGGTCACATGGCGATGACGTCATGGAAGGTCCTGTAACCCACGAGGTAACAACAACATTCACACCAGACTGGTCACATGGCGATGACGTCACAGAAGGTCCTGTAACCCACAAGATAACAACATTCACACCAGACTGGTCACATGGCGATGACGTCATGGAAGGTCCTGTAACCCACGAGGTAACATTCACACCAGACTGGTCCCATGGTGATGACGTCACAGAAGGTCCTGTAACCCACGAAATAACAACATTCACACCAGACTGGTCACATGGCTATGACGTCATGGAAGGTCCTGTAACCCACGAAGTAACAACAACATTCACACCAGACTGGTCACATGGCGATGACGTCACAGAAGGTCCTGTAACCCACGAGGTAACAACATTCACACCAGACTGGTCACATGGCGATGACGTCACAGAAGGTCCTGTAACCCACGAGATAACAACATTCACACTAGACTGATCACATGGCGATGATGTCAAGGAAGGTCCTGTAACCCACGAAGTAACAACAGTCACACCAGACTGGTCACATGGCGATGACGTCATGGAAGGTCCTGTAACCCACGAGATAACAACAACATTCACACCAGACTGGTCACATGGCGATGACGTCACAGAAGGTCCTGTAACCCACAAGGTAACATTCACACCAGACTGGTCCCATGGTGATGACGTCACAGAAGGTCCTGTAACCCACGAGGTAACATTCACACCAGACTGGTCACATGGCTATGACATCATGGAAGGTCCTGTAGTCAGGGGAGGTTACCCGGGGCACAGCTGACTGTCCCTGCCATCTGTGTGAGCAGACCTGTGTTTGTCTCCTTGCACAGATGTAGCAGAGCTAAAGAGATGCTCGCCTTTGGACTACGTGTCAGAGGGATTTTTTTACAGGCCCTGGACCCGAACGGTCGTGTTCGGGACCTTGTGCACAAACACTATGTTTTCGGTATGAACCCCGAACTTTACAGTTGGGTTTTCCCATCTCAACTTCTCAGCTCTTTGTTGTCGAAGACGGTGCGAGAGGAAAACATATTACACTGAAGAGGTTTTTCCCTTCAGGCCACAGCTTTTTTTCAGCGAACAGACTGTCTTTGGCAAGGTGGTTTAATAGAGGGGTCCTAAGGCTAAACCCCTGGCTGCAGCCTTCAGCTCCAGAAAAAGAAGGTTTCAGGTCAGGAAATTTGCATCTTTCACTGGTTTTAGAAAATCATGCAAACAACTAGAAGTGCATTCAAGAAAACTGGGGCATGTGTAAGGATCTGTTGCCATTTTGTACAGTAAAACCAAGCTACGAGGCTACTCAGTCATATTCAATCTGTTCATGAACTTTTTCTCTAAGTAATCCCTATGCGTGTGTCCACCTGCTGCAAACAGGCACAAGACGAGAAAGTATGGCCTCCCTCATTTCAGTGGAAATATACACTACACAGGAAGAAAAAACGATCCCGGACTAGATCTGTGACACTGAAGGAGATGAGCAGCCAGTCCACCAAGGAAAAGTTGCAAAATAATTACACAGGACAATCTGCCCGTGGAATAGAATATAGCAAAATGATACAATGCTCCTCCTCCGAGGGGAAAACCCACAAGATACAATGCTCCTCCTCCGAGGAAAAAGATACAATGCTCCTCCTCCGAGGGGAAAACCAATAAACAACGCTCCTCCTCCGAGGGGGGAAAACCCACAAGATACAATGCTCCTCCTCCCAGGGGGAAAAGCCACAAGATACAATGCTCCTCCTCCGAGGAAAAAGATACAATGCTCCTCCTCCGAGGGGGAAAACTCACAAGATACAATGCTCCTCCTCCGAGGGGGAAAACCCACAAGATACAATGCTCCTTCTCCGAGGGGGAAAACCCACAAGATACAATGCTCCTCCTCCGAGGGGGAAAACCCACAAGATACAATGCTCCTCCTCCGAGGGGGAAAACCCACAAGATACAATGCTCCTCCTCCGAGGGGGAAAACCCACAAGATACAATGCTCCTCCTCCGAGGGGGAAAACCCACAAGATACAATGCTCCTCCTCTGAGGGGGAAAACCCACAAGATTCAATGCTCCTCCTCCAAGGGGGAAAACCCACAAGATTCAAATGCTCCTCCTCCGAGGGGGAAAACCCACAAGATACAATGCTCCTCCTCCGAGGAAAAAGATACAATGCTCCTCCTCCAAGGGGGAAAACCGAGGAGGAAAAAGCCATGACACTCCTGCTCCAACGAAGAAAAACAACGATTCTGCTTTGATGAAATTGATATAGTACACCTGTTCTAAGGAAAGGCTATGGCTGCTGTTCCTCTTGACTGGCACCGTTCACGCCAGTATTGATGAAGGTGCATGTTGGAGTCAGTCATGTCGATGAGGGGGTATGTTGCGAGTCATCTAAAAAGTGGTGTGCACTCCTGGGAATGGAACAAGATTTGTGGCTTAGACAAGTGAACATGGTCGTGCCTAGTCCTGGTCCTGTCCCACCATGGCTCCACATGTTTTGGCGGAGCTAGCCAAAACTGGTGTGAAAATGTCAAAAGCCACAAACTTTTTGCACAACTTCAAGTTGCACAACAATGTTGCTACTTTTCAAAGTGTTTTACAAGCAAAAACTCTGGTTTATTGGCACTTATTCAGACAATTTTACTGCTTCTCAGAATAAATAATGCTCCTGTGTCCCCGAAAAATAGACTGCAATTTTACCTCGAGAGCCACGTCCCTCACACTCGGGATCACCTGGCTTCCATCTCCTGACGTTTTACATTCTCATGTTACACCTTGATATTTGTGACCTCCATCTTAGCTCTGTCGCACAAACATCTGATCTCCCAACATGCATGTCACGGATTAGGATTATACACACGTGGATAACATTGCTGGTCACTTCTGGTAAGAAAACCCCACAATGGTCACTGAAATAACCTAGTGGAGAGCAAACAAAAAAAAAAAACACGGTATCGGCCGCGCTGCTCAGAAGAAGGTAGTGATAAGATTATTGATGAAGATTTATTGAGGATTAATATGCCACTACGCGTTACGGGGGTACATCCTCCCCCTTCCTCAGGTAGCAATAAAAAGGCAGGATATTGGATCTTATATACATGAATTGGGAGAAAGAAAAAAAAAAAAAAGGTTCAAACCTTTTCCCACAATTAGATTAAATCCCCAACAGGGTGAAATCATTTGATCAATTAAGAACATTTCCCCATACAGGGTACTAGTATACATACATTCATGGTGAGAGACGATTGCATACATAGGTTCATAAAAACTATAGTTCATACTAAAATGTGTATTAAAAATAATGATAAATCAATTTACTGCAGCTATAAAAGAAGTGTGTGTTACCAACATAATTATATGTACATATTACCATATTGTCATTATAAAAAGTGCTAACAAGCAAAATGATGAATAAATAAAAAAATGGATTAAAAATAGGATTAGTGTAAAAATGATAGGTATAAAAAGCGAATTAAATAAAATTAAATAGAATAGTATTATCATATAATAGACTTGAGAATCAACAAATTGATAATTTATTTTTTAAACCACTAGATTCCCCCTTGTATGTATATTGATTCCCCTGGTCATCAAACTATTGAAATTTATTTAATTCTTCCATATTTATTCCAATCAAATGGTTCCTCTTAATTTTCACCCAATTTACAATTGATCGGCTCGTCATGGTCTATCACATGATCATAGCTCCACCGTTTTTTATCATGTATCTCATTTTATTGTATGGTGTATATATATATATATATATATATATATATGTATGTGTGTATGTGTATATATGTATGTGTATGTATATTTGTATAGGAGAAAAGAAAGGGAAAAAAAAAGAGAATTATTTCATTCAATATCTCCAGTATTTCACATTTAGTTAGTCAGTTTACCAATAATTTATTCCCATTAGGCATACAAACTCCTATGAGAAGGGAGTGGGGATATATATTAATAATTTTATACCTATCATTTTTACACTAATCATATTTTTAATCCATTTTTTTATTTATTCATCATTTTGCTTGTTAGCACTTTTTATAATGACAATATGGTAATATGTACATATAATTATGTTGGTAACACACACTTCTTTTATAGCTGCAGTAAATTGATTTATCATTATTTTTAATACACATTTTAGTATGAACTATAGTTTTTATGAACCTATGTATGCAATCGTCTCTCACCATGAATGTATGTATACTAGTACCCTGTATGGGGAAATGTTCTTAATTGATCAAATGATTTCACCCTGTTGGGGATTTAATCTAATTGTGGGAAAAGGTTTGAACCTTTTTTTTCTCCCAATTCATGTATATAAGATCCAATATCCTGCCCTTTTATTGCTACCTGAGGAAGGGGGAGGATGTACCCCCGTAACGCGTAGTGGCATATTAATCCTTAATAAATCTTCATCAATAATCTTATCACTACCTTCTTCTGAGCAGCGTGGCCGATACCGTGGTTTTTTTTTTTTTTTTGCTCTCCACTAAATTATCTCCCTCTGGGAGCTCACGGGGCTGCTGCAGCCAGATCAGGATCCTGCGATCCATTTGATGTGTATGCAAGGGGCTGGTGAATCACTGCTACCGGGATCACGGGACCTTCCGTCTCGGAGGAAGAGCTGCTGTCAGACGCCGGTCTGGCGGCTTCACACTACACGTGGAAGTTCCGATCGTGTGAGCAGATTCCTGCGGGTCATAGAGGACGGGATCCCCGCTGATGAGGAGCGGTGAACCAGGATTCCCCCTTCAGCATCATACAGTGTTGTACCTGCTGTACAACACTATCAGGTGAGTGTGTATCTCACACCACTTAAATCTTGTGCTTTTAAGTTTCCACACAGGAGCGCCCTCTCCTTTTTCATTTCACTGAAATAACTTGAAATTGGCAAAAGTCATTTTATATTTAAATTTAATGAATAACAACTAAAGAGGATCAGACCTCGCTTGTGAATTTGTCTTCAACAAAAACCTTTAAAAAAAAAAAAAAAAAAAAGATTGTCCCTCGATAAAAGGTTGAAAATAATTTGACCATAGGGTCATGTTAGACTAAGGTGTGTCCTGTGGTCAGCATCACAGCTGTCTACAAACTTGTAATCAGTCGCCTATTTACAGGGTGAAAAGTAGTCACTGTTCTGTTTGTAATCATGTTGCACTGTAGTGTGTGGTCTCAGGAGATAAGAAAGAAAATGTTGGACAAACATATTACAGGTAAAGTCTATAAGTAGTGATGGGCGGACCCGGACTGTAAAAGTCCGGATTCATGTGGTTTCAAAATGTGCCCGGGTGCCTGCCCAGAGTTCTCAAGGAACTGGTACTGATCTGGGTCTGGTAACTTGGGTAATAAAGTGAATATAAGGAAAAATAAAGAAAATATGAATGAAGCAAGCGCGCTATAGTTACCAAGTCTCCGACATGGCTAAAATTGCTCCCACGGCCGCTCACTCTTCTTCTGGTCATGCTCATTCTTGCTCATCCATATTCACTGCTTCCCCCGCCCACCGGCAGTCCTGGCATCTGTGACTGTTTGCAGTCAGATGCCCCCCCAGCCTGTGTGACAGTGTCTGACTGTAACCAATCACATACCCTGTCTGCAGGTAAGTATCATGGTGTAAATCTAAATAAAATAAAATAATTGTCGCAGGGTCCATATTATGATACCCAGCACAGATCAAGCCTACGGCTACAGGCTGCAGCCCCCAGCTGCACGCTTATCTTGGCTGTGTATCAAAATAAGAGGAACTGCATGTGGCTTTTTTTGTTTTGTTTTTTTAATATTTAAATAAATACTTTTAAAAAAAGGCAATTTTAATACCCAGGCATGATAAAGTTGACAGCTGGGGGTTGGTATTCTCAGGCTGGGGAGACCCATGGATATTGGGCACCCCCCAGCCTAAAAATAGCAGCCTGCAGCCGCCCAGAATTGTCACATCTAATAGATGTGACAATCTCGGCACTTTACCTGGCTCTTCCCGATTGCCCTGGTGTGGTGGCAAATCAGGGTAATAAGGGGTTAACCCCTTCACGACCGGCCGATTTTTCGCCATTCTTTTTCTGAGAGACGTAACTTTTTTATTTTTCAGTCAATATGGTCATGTGAGGGCTCATTTTTTGCGGAACGAGCTGTACTTTTAAATGAATCTATCAGTTTTACCATATAGTGTACTGGAAAACGGCAAAAAAAATTCCAAATGCAGAAAAATTGCAAAAAAAGTGCGATAAAAAAAATCGGAATTTTGTCCGAAAAAAGTGGCGCACGTTTCACGCCATATTCCGTGACCCGTTGCGTTCTCATTTTTCGGGATCTATGGCTCAGTGACGGATTATTTTTTGCGTCTCCAGCTGACGTTTTTAACGGTACCATTTTTGCGCAGATGCTACGTTTTGATCGCCTCTTATTGCATTTTGCGCAAAAGTTGTGGCGACAAAAAAACGTCATTTTGGCGTTTGGAATTTTTAGCCGCTACGCCGTATACTGACCAGATTAATTGATTTTATATTTTGATAGATCAGGCATTTCTGAACGCGGCGATACCAACTGTGTGTATATTTTTTATTTTTTTAACCCTTTAATTTTCAATGGGGCGAATGGGGGGGTGATTTGAACTTTTAGGTTTTTTGTTGTTTTTTTTTAATTTTTTAAAACTTTTTTTTAACTTTTTTTTTATTTTACTAGTCCCCCTAGGGGGCTATTGCGATCAGCAATCCGATCGCTCTGCAGTATTTGCTGATCACAGCTACAAGGCTGTAAACAGCAGATATGCTCTCTTTCTTTTTCACTGTGCAGCGGGCACAGCGAAAGTGAAAGCAAGTCATGTGTAGTACAGGAGTCATCACATGACCCTGTGCTACCATGACAACTATCGGAAGTCACGTGATCGCGTCACGTGACTTCCGGTATCGAGCGGTAAGTAAAAGTTTACCGCGATCGCGCTTATAATGGCGCTGTCACGTATTGACAGCGCCATTTAAGGGGTTAAATCGGCACGAGCAGATAACGATTCTGCTCGTGCCTAGCAGGCACACACCTCAGCTGTGAAAATCAGCTGAGATGTGCGCCGATCGCGGCATGCTGCCGCCGGAGGACCGCGGGCAGTAACATTATGACATTTAGGACGTAATTTTACTGCCCGCGTTCGTTAAGGGGTTAATAACAGCCCACAGCTGCCAGTAAATTTGCATCTCTTGGCAGAAAACCGTACCAAAACAGAATCAAAATAGGTTCTTTTGCATTTTTGTGCCAAGAGATGCAAATTTAGTGATTACATTTTTACATCATATTCCTGCACCTAATCTACACTTCATGGCAAAAAAACGCATGAAAACAACATGAGGTATGATTCGGTAGTGATCCGTTTTATTGCCAGGAGATGTAGATTGGGTGCAGGAATATGGTGTAAAAATGTCACCACCAAATCATAATCTCTTTGCAAAAAAACCCAAAAAACATGCTGTTTTCTGCCAGGAGATGCCGGTCTGTGAACTCACTGAGTTTACTAAGGTCACCTGAGGTAACCTCCAGCTGTGAACACAAATAACCTGAGTGACGTCACAGCTCATCGAGCGGCTCAGTCTCTGCCTGAAGCTCACATCGGGCAGTCGGTCATGTTCTATGGCCACCCTATCACTTTAGATGTAGCAGAGCTGGAATTGTTTTGGGACTCGTGTGGATTATGTCGGACCCTCAGGGGTGTGACTATGGGGTTAATAAATTGGTGAAAGAGGGAGTTTTTGTACTTTATATCAAATAAAGGATTTTTTGGGTGTTTGTGCTTATTTCTTTTCACTTACAGCTTAGTAATGGGGGTCTCATAGATGCGTCCCATTACTACTCTAGGGCTTAGTGGCAGCTGTGTGCTGCCATTAACCCCTTAGGACCCAGATTGCCTCCGCACCAGGGCAATCAGGAAAAGCCGGGTAAAGTGCCAGGATTGTCACATCTAATGGATGTGACAATTCTCAGAGGCTGCTATTTTTAGGCTGGGCGGGGGGGGGGGGGGAGGGGGGGGCTCAATAAGCATGGGTCTCCCCAGCTTGAGAATATCAGCCCCATCTGTCTGCTTTATCATGGCTAGGTATCAACATTGGGAGGGGACCACATGCCATTTTTTTTAAAAGTTATTTATTTAAATAATGAAGAAAAAAAAAAAAAGCCGCATGCAGTTCCTCTTACTTTGCTGCACAGCGAAGAAAAAAAGCACAGCTGGCGGCTGCAGCCTGTAGCCGTATGCTTTAGTTGTGCATCACAACAAGGACCCTACACCAATATTTTTAGATTTACACCAGGATAGAGACCTGCAGACATTGTCTGTGATTGGTTGCAGTCAGTCACACAGGCTGGGGCTAATATCTGACTGCAATCAATCACAGATGCCGGGATTGCCGGTGGGCGGGGGAAGCAGTGAATATGGATGAGAAATAATGAACGGCCCAGGAAGTAGACTGATAGATTGAGCTGGCGTTGGAAACAGTTACAGCCGCACCGGAAACTCATATAACGTGCCTGCTCCAATCTCTGTAACACTTCTACCACCATCTTTAAGTGACGGATTTTGGCCCCCATAGACCTATATGGGGACCGCCATTTGAATAGATATACAGGATCAATTCCGGAACGGACCATTTTTCATTTTTTTTTTTTTTTTTTTAAATTTAGTAAGACCTGCCGGTCCCAGTTATCTGCCCAGTCCGCCCATAACTATCTAAAAGACGTCGCCGCATGTTCCTGTTACTACAGCTGCACATATTATTCAGAAGTGTAATGTCTATGGGGCTGTAGCCGACCTCCCTGGACATGGCTGCAGTGAAAAACTGAGGACAGCTGGCACAGGGGGTCTTATCTGTGCAGGGTACAATGAAATCTCAAGATTATCCAGGCATCCTGGAGAGAACCGTGCTCAGAGTGTCAGAAATCTCGGTCTGAGGCGCAGGTCATGGCGCCTCCAGCAGGATAATTACTCAAAACAGCAAAAAAATAACCAAAAAACAGCCGAGGGTATCGGACTCTACTGAAGAGGCTTTTATGACCCTTAGGGCTCTTTTCCACTTGCGACAGACTCGCTCGTATCTCGCATTGCATTACCCGGGACGGCCTGACTATCTCACGACAGGAGCGGGTCAGCTGCATGTATTTCTATGCAGCCGAGGCGCTCCCGTCGGGAAAGAGGCAGGCCGTCCCGGGTAATGCAATGCGAGATATGCGCGAGTCTGTCGCAAGTGGAAAAGAGCCCTTATCTAAGTCCTACCTGCAGTCTGGAGAAGGCCCCTCACACCGGAGACACAAGGAGGAGGCCAAAATACCAGAGGACGCTGCAGAAGTCACCGAGAGGCGCACAAATTCATTGTTTGCAGAGATCATTTCTAAGGGTGTGCAACAAAATATTAAGCTAAGGGAACCATCACTTCTGTCCAGGACATTTTCTGAAATTTGTTATTTTATCTAGATTTATTCCAATGAAGCACAATTCAATTATTCAGAACATTTAATATGAAAATCACTTTTGTCAGTTTTGAGTTATTTTAGTGAACATTGTCCTTACATTACCAGAAGGGACGAACAATTCTGTCAATGTCTGTAACTGCAGCAGTGAATCATAGACAGGCAACTGTCAGACTCTGCGTGGAGCGTGCAAGCATTGAGTGTGTGGAGCGTGCGGGCGTGGAGCGTGCGGGAGCGGAGCCTGCGGGAGCGGAACCTGCGGGAGCGGAACCTGCGGGCGTGGAGCGTGCGGGAGCGGAGCCTACGGGAGCGGAACCTGCGGGCGTGGAGCCTGTGGGAGCGGAGCCTGCGGGAGCGGAGCCTGCGGGAGCGGAACCTGCGGAAGTGGAACCTGCGGAAGCGGAACCTGCGGGCGTGGAGCGTGCGGGAGCGGAACCTGCGGGAGCGGAGCCTGCGGGAGCGGAGCCTGCGGGAGCGGAGCCTGCGGGAGCGGAGCCTGCGGGAGCGGAGCCTGCGGGAGCGGAGCTTGCGGGAGCGGAGTGCGCAGGCATCCATCTGCTTTCCACCAAACCACCTCATGCAGAGGAATGGATTGATCTTTTGCTGCAGAAACCACTGAAGCTAAGTCTACTGCATCACATAAATTCGCCCTAAGACAGGAGGAAACTCGACATCCACAGAAGATCCACACCACCCAGAATTTCCTGCATTAGCCGGCATCCTGTGAAATGTCAGAAAAATGTTACTCAAGAGAAGAGTTCTCTTTCGGCAAAAGAAGGACAGCCCATCACATAAGAATTAGTAGCCACAAAGGATTAACAGAGTTAACAGCCCAAATGAAACCGAGAAGGAAGGTAGAGCGGCAGTGACAACTCAGAGAAGACATTAATACCCTCCGTGTGAACGGGGAGCACAAAGGCACCAAATCCATATTTCAGGCTGGATCCCATTTGATCCTCTAGTCCGCCCATTACAAATTTCTTCTAAAAGGAATGTTCCCACATTTATCAACTACCCACAGAATAGGTGATAAATGATGAAGGTCCACTAAGCACTGGAACAAGATTCCCAGGTTGAAGGACCTCGGTAAGGTGGGATCTCAATGGAGCACCGTGAGCGGCATGGCACCATTCACCATCCTCATAAATTACAAAAAAATGTAAGACAAAGAAAAAAAACAACTCAAAGTGAATCCTGGATTTGGTGAAGAAGAAATTCAGAGAAATAGTGAAGAACACAGCAAAAGAGAAGGGCTACCAGTGGCCATTAGCAGAAGCTTCAGATTAGGACAGAAAGGCCTGGCAGGCCAGATCCATGCACAGAGCGTCACCAGGCTGAGACATGCTCACTTATGTATACAGACAGTGACCTTGCCCTTCTGTACTCAGGAATCGCAGTCCAAGGTAGTTGGGGTTAAACTGCACCGCAGGCCCTAAACAAAACCAGACATCAAAATCTGTGAGCAATCGGGATTACATGAGCTGGGACACAGTATGTCACCTTACAAAATCATATGCAAACGTACCAAAGCCAACTCTCACTGCCACAACACAACCCAGCGTAGAAATCCCTAACCATAGGTGTCCTGGGATAAAAAGTACAATCAAGAACCGGCTTCACTCAACCAAGAGACATCGTCAGTTCTCTAAAATAGGACAACCCTTAGCAACTCCATCATGGTGATCTTCATCATTTGAATCGTTGGGAGAACATATCCTAGATTATAGTGCTCTCCATTACTTTCATCATTAGGCCATTACATGATCTACACCCTCCATCATGGTAATATCCATCACTCCCATCATAAAAACATCCAATCATTTACACCCTCCATCATGATCTCCATAACTTCCATCATCAGGAGATAATCTCCTCTACACCCATCAACATGGTGTTCTCCATTACTTCCATTACTACAAGACCATCTCTTCCAACACTCCATCATGGTGATGTCCATCATTGGGAGAGAATCGTCTCTTCACTCTCCATAATGGTACTTTCCATTACTTGAATATCATTACCTAAAACACCCTTCCTAATGATTCTCTACATTAATTCAATCATTAGGAGGGAATCTCTGTGGAGACACGGGGCTCAGTGGGTGCTCTCGTCCACTAAAACTCGCCGCCTTTAGAAAGACAGCATGGCTCAGGGCTCATCCCAACTGAACGCCGGCCTCCCTAACCGTGGGCATAACACTACTCAGACAACACAGGATGAGGGAACCACAATAATTAGACTTTATTGGATCCCCAAACAATTAACGGCACATAACACATAACCAGCAAAACACACAAATGTAACAGGCAACAGAGTCTCACCCTTCCGCTGGCTCACCAGGGATTTAGAATGTCCATGCCTCACAGGTTCCAAGCTGTCTGAGGTTTGCAAAGTCTGTAACAGATGACTGAACTGTCCCAACCTGAGTGTCCTCCTTAGGTAGTCCTGGTTTGATGTTAAAATCCTGGCAGCCGGAGACGAAATCCCTAGGCTGTGGATATGGTCCCAACCGGAACTGGAGTCCCTAGATTGAAGCCATAAGATATCCTGATCCTCTAGTCAGCTCCAAAGAGCTTAGACTGGATCCATCAGCATCCATCAACCTTCATCAACCCTGGTGGCTTAAAGAAGTCCCTTTTATAGCCACAGCCTTCCACTTAGATACACTGCGTCCTCATCGATTGGTTGGACAAGATCGCCTCTCCCATTGGATGAATCTCAAGCTGCATAGACAATGTTCATTTAAATGATATGGGTAGAAAGACTGAAGATGTACATGTAATCTGGGAGTCACCGACTAGACAATGGCTACTAAGGTAATCACATTAGCAATACACAACTACAATACAATGGTTACTGGAAATGTCTGGAGAACAATACGTCTAGCTTTCAATGGCCAACACAATTACATTGAGTCAACAAGAGTCTTGTAAAAACAATGAGGGACTTCTCCCCCGTCTATAGACAATCTATCATGCTGTCTGGCTGGATTTTAAGAAACTTTAACCCATGAGAGTCCATGTCGTCACAATCTCCTTAACCCCCTTCATAATGGTGCTTTCCATAATTGGGTGATCATCTCATCTACACCCTCCATCATGCTGATCTCCATCACTTTCAGTTTTGGGAGATCATCTCCTCTACATCCACCATCATGCTGATCTGCATTACTTTCCATCATTAGAACACCCTATCCTCTACACCCTTCATCATTGTGATCTCCATTACTTCCATCATTATGAGATCATCTTCTATCCACCCTCCATGATGGTGATCTCCCATCAATTCCAACATTACGATATCAAATCCTCTCAACCCTCCATCATGGTGATTGTGACGGGGTGTACAGCAGAGCAAGGAGAGACAACAGGCCGAGGAACGATCCAACAGGTTTATTCACAAGAACACTGGAACAGCACACGATAAGTCCACGTAAAACAGATTCGGGGGCCCTTCCCGACAATCCTCGGACCGGATTACAAAGCAATCGTCCTTACAGTAGTCCAAAGAGTTCCACACAATCCCACGGGCCGCCACACAGGCCTAGCTCCGTCCGTGTCCACAGCCACACAGGCTGGAGCTCCTGCTCCCTTCAAGTTTCAGCTCACTCTGACTGAATCTCCCAGGTAAGCAGAGTTTACACTAGTTGGACTCTAGGCCCACCTCCCCCTACTCCCAGGGATGGAAGTGCCTCAAGAGGATATAACCTTGCATTTTAGGGGGTGATTACCTACAACAATAGAAATGTACACAGAAGTAGTTCAAATAAGACAATGAACCCAGCTTGAAATAGGAATCTGTACAGCATATACAGTGAGAGGGTAAATTACATCTTCACAATCCCTCCCCCTCCCAACTTGTGTACGTACTAGGGACCTCTACAGGTCACTGGTTAAGTACACACAGGCAGAGCGTTACTTACATGTGGCTTCATGCAGCCACGAATTGGCATCGTAGCTCTCCCACATCATTGCCCAGGAGAACAGCTGCAGGCAGACCACCCATCACCCCAACCACACATCGCCTGACCCCAAAACCAAAGCTCAGATCCACAGTGGCTGTGGGAATAGTCCTCCATTGTCCACCAGCCAGTTCAATGACAATCCCAGGTCCTCTATGGATTGCCTCAGGCCGAACCACTCGGGGATCAGCCAGTGTGAGGAAAGCACCCGAGTCACAAAATCCAACAAGTCTCTGTCCATCCAGCACAACCTCCTGCAAGTGCTTACCTCGATGAGCAGAAGTCGTCATAACTGCAGGTCGCACCCCGTAAACTCCTGGTGGTGCAACATGGGGGGCTGAGTCACTAGGCCAGTCCTCACATAGCGGTGCCACATCTTCCTCCATGGCGCTGGGCTGTAAATAATTAACAATCCGATTGGGCGCAGGATCAGTCCTCATTTGAACAGCTGGGCAGGAGACTTGCCGATGCCCTGGCTGTCCATATTGATAGCATCTGAGCTGGGTCTCCCTCCATCCAAGGCGTCCTCTTGGGTAAGGGGTAGGGGAACTTGGAGGCCGACTCCCACCTGAAGGTGCTGTAGGGGTTTGAGGATGATTCCTCCATGGGCTGGCTGGGCATGAGGCCTGCAAATGCCCGGGATGCCTACAAACATAACACCTGCGCTCTGTTACTTCCTCTCCCCGGCGTATTCCAGAAAGTGCAGTAGAAGCAACTGAAGGCACATTAACACGGGTATCAACATGTGGTGGCTTAGAGGAACGGGGAACAATGGGGGCAGAATAACTGGGGGCATCCGGTGTTGTGGAGCTGTTAGGCGTCTCTCCATCCTCCAACAAAACCCTCCACTGAGGCTTGATAGTGAGCACCTCATCAGCTAGAGCAGCAGCTTCCTCCACTGTCGCTGGTTTTCTCTCACGCACCCATTCCCGGATCTCAGCGGGGCACTGGGCAAAGAATTGTTCTTTTAGGATGACCTGGAGGAAGGTCTGCCAAGTTAAGGCTCCCTCTCCCTCCAGCCAGCGATGGCACACTTGTTTCAGTCTGTGGGCAAACATCTTGAAAGACACTTCTCCATCACAGGCTAATGTACGGAACTTAGTCCTATAAGTATCTGGGGTCACGGCATAATGTTCCAGAATGGTCTGTTTTATCTCCCCATACTCACAATTCCACTGAGGGTCCATAGCTCTATAGGCGTCGGCAGCTCCACCCTCCAAGAGGCCCACCAGGTGTCTGACTCGCTCTCTTTCTGGGACTTCCATTAATCGGCACTGATGCTCAAAGTCCTGAAAGAAGCCCTCAATGTCACCTGCAGCTTCATTAAATGGCTTAAAGTCCTTGCGGGACACTCTGGAGAATTCCCTCATAGTTGGTGCTGTGGTTAAAGTTTGTCTGGAGCCTCTAGCTGCTTCCACAGCAAATCTCCTCTCCAGCAATGCCCTCTCTTGAGCTCTGCGAATAGCATCCATCTTATATTCAATGGTGACCTCATCTCCAAGCAGTGCCATCTCCTCTTCATACCACACAATCCATTGACTTTTTTGGGTATTTACCTCCAGCTCCCGTCTTTCCTCCCTTTGCTGTGAGGATCCTTCCTCCACGTCATTTTGCGAGCAGACTCCTTCTAGCGCCTCAATCAGCTGCTCCTTGGAGAGTCCTTTGAAACGAACTCCTACTTCACGGGCCTTTGATTGCAGGCTCCCCAAAGTCCAGGTCTTGTACTCTGCAGTGCTGGTTCCTGATGTTGAGCCATTGTCCTCCATTCCTTCTGCTCTGATCCCAGCGCTGCCAACCAGTTTGTGACGGGGTGTACAGCAGAGCAAGGAGAGACAACAGGCCGAGGAACGATCCAACAGGTTTATTCACAAGAACACTGGAACAGCACACGATAAGTCCACGTAAAACAGATTTGGGGGCCCTTCCCGACAATCCTCGGACCGGATTACAAAGCAATCGTCCTTACAGTAGTCCAAAGAGTTCCACACAATCCCACGGGCCGCCACACAGGCCTAGCTCTGTCCGTGTCCACAGCCACACAGGCTGGAGCTCCTGCTCCCTTCAAGTTTCAGCTCACTCTGACTGAATCTCCCAGGTAAGCAGAGTTTACACTAGTTGGACTCTAGGCCCACCTCCCCCTACTCCCAGGGATGGAAGTGCCTCAAGAGGATATAACCTTGCATTTTAGGGGGTGATTACCTACAACAATAGAAATGTACACAGAAGTAGTTCAAATAAGACAATGAACCCAGCTTGAAATAGGAATCTGTACAGCATATACAGTGAGAGGGTAAATTACATCTTCACAGTGATCTCCATTACTTCAATCATCGGAAGATCACCTCCTCTCCACCCTCCATCATGGTAATCTCTATTACTTGCATAATTGGGAGCTCATCTCCGATACAGCCTACATCATACTCTTCTCCATTGCTTTCAATCATTGGGAGAACAAATCTTATGCACCCTTCATCATGGTGATCTCTATTACTTTCATAATTGGGAATATCCGCTACACCCTACATCAAATTCCATTATCTTCTTCATTGACACCACATATTCTGTACACCAGAGGTCTACAAACTACGGTTGCTCCTCATAAACTCAATCGTTTGGAGTTTTAATATAATCATGTAGCAAGTAATATAACCAGTTACGGTTTTACACAAGTATACAAGGTTAGAACCTCTTGTGACGACATGGACTCTCATGGGTTAAAGTTTCTTAAAATCCAGCCAGACAGCATGATAGATTGTCTATAGATGGGGGAGAAGTCCCTCATTGTGTTTACAAGACTCTTGTTGACTCAATGTAATTGTGTTGGCCACTGAAAGCTAGACGTATTGTTCTCCAGACATTTCCAGTAACCATTGTATTGTAGTTGTGTATTGATAATGTAATTACCTTAGTAGCCATTGTCTAGTTGGTGACTCCCAGTTTACATGTACACCCTCAGTCTTTCTATGCACATCATTTAAATGAACATTGTCCATGTAGCTTGAAATTCCTCCAATGGGAGAAGCAATCTTGTCCAACCAATCGATGAGGACGCAGTGTATCCAAGTGGAAGGTTGTGGCTATAAAAAGGACTTCTTTAAGCCACCAGGGGTTGTTGATGAATGCTGATGGATCCAGTCTAAGCTCTTTGGAGCTGACTAGAGGATCAGGATATCTTATGGCTTCAATCTAGGGACTCCGGATCAGGTTGGAGACCATATCCACAGCCTAGGGATTTCGACTCCGGCTGCCAGGATTTTAACATCAAACCAGGACTACCTAAGGAGGACACTCAGGTTGGGACAGTTCAGTCACCTGTTACAGACTTTGCAGACCTCAGACAGCTTGGAACCTGTGAGGCATGGGCATTCTAAATCCCTGGTGAGCCAGCGGAAGGGTGAGACTCTGTTGCCTGTTACATTTGTGTGTTTTGCGGATTATGTGTTATGTGCTGTTAATTGTTTGGGGATCCAATAAAGTCTAATTATTGTGGTTCCCTCACCCTGTGTTGTCTGAGTAGTGTTACGCCCACGGTTAAGGAGGCCGGCGTTCAGTTGGGATGAGCCCTGAGCCACGCTGTCTTTCTAAAGGCGGCGGGTTTTAGTGGACGAGAGCGCCCACTGAGCCCCGTGTCTCCACACCTCTGTCAGTACATTAATCCATCATCAGAACCACCGTTGGTACATGAATACAGCACCAGAACCATAGTCGGTACACAAATTCATTATCTGAACCAACACCAGTACAGAAATACATCACCAGAACCATCATCAGTACAGGAATACATCACAAAGACCATTATCAATGAAGGAATACATCAGCAGAACTACTATTAGTAGAGGAATGCATCATAGGAACCGACGGTACACAAATGCATCCCCAAGAACCACTGTTGATCTAGGAATGCAACATCAGAACTATCCTTGGTACATGAATGTTGCACCAGAACCTACAATGGTCCACGAATGCAGCACCAGAACCACCAATCAGTACACAAATGCAGCACCAAAACCACTGATGTTGCAGAAATACATCACCAGCAATACAGGAACACTTCAGAAGCACCCTCAGTACATGGCTACATCACCATAACTGTCCTCAATATATAAATACAGCACTAGAACCATTATCAGTACATGAATAAATCCCCAACTTAGTGCAGACATCAACTGTAATGTCAGGTCAGCCCTATATACAATAGCATCACATGAACTTACAATGCACAGCATGTCCATAATCAGACTGTGGACTACAGAAACCACAGAACTGATGAGTCAAAGACAGAATCAAAAACATTTACACCCAGATGCCCTATATGTGAAACCGCCTATGATTGGAGTTGTTCTCAATGCTTTCGTCACCATGCAGTACAGATGCCATGATGAGATTTTACAACCACAGCTTGTCACGGTAGACTCTTCTCTAATTTTCTGCAGCAGATCCCGAAAAAGGGATCTTAAAAATAACAGTATCACTTTAATGCTCCGTGAATACAAATACCGCCTATGCTGTGCCCCTGAATAACTAATTATCCCTCCCTGTGCTCCATGGACAATATAACCCACACTCTTCCTGTTATCATACATTAACTCCATACGGTCTTACCTTGTAAATTATAACCATAACTCACTATTCTCCCTTACAAACTGCCTTACAAACCATGGCCTCCACACTGTCCTCCTTCATGCTGTGCTCATTTTCAGTGTCCTCCAACACTGCTATCTCCCCATACTGTCCACTCAATAGCCCACCTCTTCATACTGGTCTTCCCCTTCCTGCCCCTCTCCATCTTGTCCCCCCAACACTGCCCCTCTCCATAATATCCCCCTTACACAGCCCTTCTCCAAAATAGAGGCCCCAAATCCTGCCTTTCTTAAAAAAAAAAAATTCCCCTAACCACCCTGCCCCCACCACACTGACGATCTCTATAAGTGTCCCCACAAAATGCACAATGTCCTTCCCCATAAGGTCCCATATACTGTGCCTTTCCAGGTCACCAATGCTGCTCCCACTTAATACTGCTACCTCTCTCCCAATTTTCCCTCCACTGCAGTATAGTGTGTCCTCACAATAACCCCCCACATCCCTCTTTCTACAATAATAGTCAATCTTTGGCTCCACAGAGCGCTTACCATTCCCCACCGTGTCCACTGCGTCCTCGCCACCACTGCGGTCACAGCCGCAGAATAATGAGGTGAGCAGCATGACAAAGTTAACATGCCGTTGCAGGTAGAGGCCAGAAGCTGATGATGAGCTTTGATAGACAACACCATCATGGGACTCTGGAGGCGTCAGATGGGAAACTGAAACTGATCCACCACCAAGTATGAAGTTTATGATCCAGAATCTAAGTAGGCCGTCTCAGTGAACCGGATAACTCCACATGACACGGATACGGAAAAAGTCAAAGGGGAGAGGAGTTACTCTCATCCAGGGTAACCTTTCCAACGGACCTTAGGCTAGAAGGTCCTAGCCTCATGGGTCAAGAACAGATGAAGTGTTCTGTATCACCACAGTAAAAGCACAGTCCTTTGATACAATCGTACTGCAATAATTCTGGAGCAAGAGCTGGAGGCTGGTAGGTCAGCGGCCTTTTAAAGGTTGGAAACAGTCAGATAGGTCTCCTTTTGCGTGTCAACTCACGGGACCGTTCATGGAGCTTGAGACCAACCAAAGTAGCCAAAGAAATAAGAAAATCCAAAGAAGCAGGGATATCATAAGTTATCCTCCTGGACAAACCTTCCCAGAATGCAGCTAATTGCGCTTCAATATTCCATCCTAGTTCGGAGGCAAACGTGCGGAACTGAACAGCATATTTACCCACAGTCTAAGTACGCTGAAAGTGGCTGTCAGGGTACTTGGAATGTGGGTAAATATGCTGTTCAGTTCAGAAGCAAAAGCTAGGTGACCTGGCTTATCAAAGACCTTGAGGAAAGCACCTAGGAAACCTTGAATGCCAAAGGTAACAGGAATTCCCCTGTTCCACAAGGGGTTGACGAAGGCATGAGCCTCCCCTCCTAAGTGCGAAATTAGGAATGCCACTTTGGCCCAGTCTGAAGAAAACTGGTGAACAATCAGATCAAAGTGCAGCATGCACTGGTTAGTGAACCCTCAGCATTGCTACGGATCGCTGTCGAATTATGGTGGAGAAGATCGACCAGATATGGATGGAGCTAGAGCATTTAGGCGGACATTCATCATACATAGATGGATCAGGATTTGCCCTTGCAGATCCCGCATGTGAGACATCTCATGATATAGTTTAGACAGGGGTGGACTGATGGAATGAGAGGGATCCATGGCCTTTTTAAACTGTTACGGCCAGAGTGGCAGAGAGCATGACGGCCAATACGGGGATCTGGATCCACTGAACCACAGAGCCCGGATTTACCCTGGAGGGGCATGACTAAATGCTTACCGGGTATTCCCCAGAGCTTCTAATAATGAGGTTGGACTTAGCTGCTGATAGACACCAGGTACCACTCAAAGGTAGTTCCCTGGTACGCAGTAGCTGACAAGAAGAGCAGCAGACAGGACCGAGTCAGAACCACAGGCTGGAGTCTGAACTGGCAACAGGCGAGACGGAGTTGGAACCACAAGTTAACAGGTACAGGTTGGACGGCTGGTTCAAAAAAGATGGCAGACTAGTCGGATATGGGTACACGGACTGGACAGGTACTGGAACAGGTTAGGTAAAGGCCTAACACTCCCCAACACACAGACACAAGGAGTTATCAACATAAGCACTCTCAACCAAGGGTAAGGGAAAAGGAGAGAAGACGAGTCCACACCCAACTTGTCCATATACAGACTAGAAAAAACCCTGGCTGAACAAGGTAAACCCCTAAGATGAGGGGCTGGAACACCTAAACACAAGTCCACCTACAGGTATAGCCAGCAAGAAACTGCAGGGACAGGTGAACATTTATAACCCACCCACAAATTGATAGGGAATACCAGAACAGGAACATAAACACCTGGAGAGGGTCGAACCAAGAAGGTAGAACAAAGACAATTGGGACCATTAGCATTTAGACAGGGAAGAATAGGCAATAGTCCAGCAGACAAAGGGAACCCACCAAGCAACAACAGGTCACTGAATCGAATCCCCAAACCGAGACATGACAAATGGTGACATCAATAGTGTACTTATAAATACACCAGGTGACATCATCAGTGTCCTTACATTCTACACCTCACATACATACACCAGGTGACATCATCAGTGTCCTTACATTCTACCCCTCACATACATACACCAGGTGACATCATCAGTGTCCTTACATTCTACCCCTCACATACATACACCAGGTGACATCATCAGTGTCCTTACATTCTACACCTCACATACATACACCAGGTGACATCATCAGTGTCCTTAGATTCTACACCTCACATACATACACCAGGTGACATCATCAGTGTCCTTACATTCTACCCCTCACATACAGACACCAGGTGACATCATCAGTGTCCTTACATTCTACCCCTCACATACATACACCAGGTGACATCATCAGTGTCCTTACATTCTACCCCTCACATACATACACCAGGTGACATCATCAGTGTCCTTACATTCTACACCTCACATACATACACCAGGTGACATCATCAGTGTCCTTACATTCTACACCTCACATACAGACACCAGGTGACATCATCAGTGTCCTTACATTCTACACCTCACATACAGACACCAGGTGACATCATCAGTGTCCTTACATTCTACCCCTCACATACATACACCAGGTGACATCATCAGTGTCCTTACATTCTACCCCTCACATACATACACCAGGTGACATCATCAGTGTCCTTACATTCTACACCTCACATACATACACCAGGTGACATCATCAGTGTCCTTACATTCTACCCCTCACATACAGACACCAGGTGACATCATCAGTGTCCTTACATTCTACCCCTCACATACATACACCAGGTGACATCATCAGTGTCCTTACATTCTACACCTCACATACATACACCAGGTGACATCATCAGTGTCCTTACATTCTACACCTCACATACATACACCAGGTGACATCATCAGTGTCCTTACATTCTACCCCTCACATACAGACACCAGGTGACATCATCAGTGTCCTTACATTCTACCCCTCACATACATACACCAGGTGACATCATCAGTGTCCTTACATTCTACACCTCACATACATACACCAGGTGACATCATCAGTGTCCTTACATTCTACACCTCACATACATACACCAGGTGACATCATCAGTGTCCTTACATTCTACCCCTCACATACATACACCAGGTGACATCATCAGTGTCCTTACATTCTACACCTCACATACATACACCAGGTGACATCATCAGTGTCCTTACATTCTACCCCTCACATACATACACCAGGAGACATCATCAGTGTCCTTACATTCTACACCTCACATACATACACCAGGTGACATCATCAGTGTCCTTACATTCTACCCCTCACATACATACACCAGGTGACATCATCAGTGTCCTTACATTCTACCCCTCACATACATACACCAGGTGACATCATCAGTGTCCTTACATTCTACACCTCACATACATACACCAGGTGACATCATCAGTGTCCTTAGATTCTACACCTCACATACATACACCAGGTGACATCATCAGTGTCCTTACATTCTACCCCTCACATACAGACACCAGGTGACATCATCAGTGTCCTTACATTCTACCCCTCACATACATACACCAGGTGACATCATCAGTGTCCTTACATTCTACCCCTCACATACATACACCAGGTGACATCATCAGTGTCCTTACATTCTACACCTCACATACATACACCAGGTGACATCATCAGTGTCCTTACATTCTACACCTCACATACATACACCAGGTGACATCATCAGTGTCCTTACATTCTACCCCTCACATACAGACACCAGGTGACATCATCAGTGTCCTTACATTCTACACCTCACATACATACACCAGGTGACATCATCAGTGTCCTTACATTCTACCCCTCACATACATACACCAGGAGACATCATCAGTGTCCTTACATTCTACACCTCACATACATACACCAGGTGACATCATCAGTGTCCTTACATTCTACCCCTCACATACATACACCAGGTGACATCATCAGTGTCCTTACATTCTACCCCTCACATACATACACCAGGTGACATCATCAGTGTCCTTACATTCTACACCTCACATACATACACCAGGTGACATCATCAGTGTCCTTAGATTCTACACCTCACATACATACACCAGGTGACATCATCAGTGTCCTTACATTCTACACCTCACATACATACACCAGGTGACATCATCAGTGTCCTTACATTCTACCCCTCACATACATACACCAGGTGACATCATCAGTGTCCTTACATTCTACACCTCACATACATACACCAGGTGACATCATCAGTGTCCTTACATTCTACCCCTCACATACATACACCAGGAGACATCATCAGTGTCCTTACATTCTACACCTCACATACATACACCAGGTGACATCATCAGTGTCCTTACATTCTACTCCTCACATACAGACACCAGGTGACATCATCAGTGTCCTTACATTCTACACCTCACATACATACACCAGGTGACATCATCAGTGTCCTTACATTCTACACCTCACATACATACACCAGGTGACATCATCAGTGTCCTTACATTCTACCCCTCACATACATACACCAGGTGACATCATCAGTGTCCTTACATTCTACACCTCACATACATACACCAGGTGACATCATCAGTGTCCTTACATTCTACTCCTCACATACAGACACCAGGTGACATCATCAGTGTCCTTACATTCTACACCTCACATACATACACCAGGTGACATCATCAGTGTCCTTACATTCTACACCTCACATACATACACCAGGTGACATCATCAGTGTCCTTACATTCTACCCCTCACATACATACACCAGGTGACATCATCAGTGTCCTTACATTCTACCCCTCACATACAGACACCAGGTGACATCATCAGTGTCCTTACATTCTACACCTCACATACAGACACCAGGTGACATCATCAGTGTCCTTACATTCTACACCTCACATACATACACCAGGTGACATCATCAGTGTCCTTACATTCTACCCCTCACATACATACACCAGGTGACATCATCAGTGTCCTTACATTCTACCCCTCACATACAGACACCAGATGACATCATCAGTGTCCTTACATTCTACCCCTCACATACAGACACCAGGTGACATCATCAGTGTCCTTACATTCTACACCTCACATACATACACCAGGTGACATCATCAGTGTCCTTACATTCTACACCTCACATACATACACCAGGTGACATCATCAGTGTCCTTACATTCTACACCTCACATACATACACCAGGTGACATCATCAGTGTCCTTACATTCTACCCCTCACATACATACACCAGGTGACATCATCAGTGTCCTTACATTCTACACCTCACATACATACACCAGGTGACATCATCAGTGTCCTTACATTCTACCCCTCACATACAGACACCAGGTGACATCATCAGTGTCCTTACATTCTACCCCTCACATACAGACACCAGGTGACATCATCAGTGTCCTTACATTTTACCCCTCACATACATACACCAGGTGACATCATCAGTGTCCTTACATTTTACCCCTCACATACATACACCAGGTGACATCATCAGTGTCCTTACATTCTACACCTCACATACATACACCAGGTGACATCATCTGTGTCCTTACATTCTACACTTCACATACATACACCAGGTGACATCATCAGTGTCCTTACATTCTACCCCTCACATACATACACCAGGTGACATCATCAGTGTCCTTACATTCTACACCTCACATACATACACCAGGTGACATCATCAGTGTCCTTACATTCTACACCTCACATACATACACCAGGTGACATCATCAGTGTCCTTACATTCTACCCCTCACATACATACACCAGGTGACATCATCAGTGTCCTTACATTCTACACCTCACATACATACACCAGGTGACATCATCAGTGTCCTTACATTCTACCCCTCACATACAGACAACAGGTGACATCATCAGTGTCCTTACATTCTACACCTCACATACATACACCAGGTGACATCATCAGTGTCCTTACATTCTACCCCTCACATACATACACCAGGTGACATCATCAGTGTCCTTACATTCTACCCCTCACATACATACACCAGGTGACATCATCAGTGTCCTTACATTCTACACCTCACATACATACACCAGGTGACATCATCAGTGTCCTTACATTCTACCCCTCACATACAGACACCAGGTGACATCATCAGTGTCCTTACATTCTACACCTCACATACAGACATCAGGTGACATCATCAGTGTCCTTACATTCTACCCCTCACATACAGACACCAGGTGACATCATCAGTGTCCTTACATTCTACCCCTCACATACATACACCAGGTGACATCATCAGTGTCCTTACATTCTACCCCTCACATACAGACACCAGGTGACATCATCAATGTCCTTACATTCTACCCCTCACATACAGACACCAGGTGACATCATCAGTGTCCTTACATTCTACACCTCACATACATACACCAGGTGACATCATCAGTGTCCTTACATTCTACACCTCACATACATACACCAGGTGACATCATCAGTGTCCTTACATTCTACCCCTCACATACAGACACCAGGTGACATCATCAGTGTCCTTACATTCTACCCCTCACATACAGACACCAGGTGACATCATCAGTGTCCTTACATTCTACCCCTCACATACAGACACCAGGTGACATCATCAGTGTCCTTACATTCTACACCTCACATACAGACACCAGGTGACATCATCAGTGTCCTTACATTCTACCCCTCACATACATACACCAGGTGACATCATCAGTGTCCTTACATTCTACCCCTCACATACATACACCAGGTGACATCATCAGTGTCCTTACATTCTACACCTCACATACATACACCAGGTGACATCATCAGTGTCCTTACATTCTACACCTCACATACATACACCAGGTGACATCATCAGTGTCCTTACATTCTACCCCTCACATACAGACACCAGGTGACATCATCAGTGTCCTTACATTCTACCCCTCACATACAGACACCAGGTGACATCATCAGTGTCCTTACATTTTACCCCTCACATACATACACCAGGTGACATCATCAGTGTCCTTACATTCTACACCTCACATACATACACCAGGTGACATCATCAGTGTCCTTACATTCTACCCCTCACATACAGACACCAGGTGACATCATCAGTGTCCTTACATTTTACCCCTCACATACATACACCAGGTGACATCATCAGTGTCCTTACATTCTACACCTCACATACATACACCAGGTGACATCATCAGTGTCCTTACATTCTACCCCTCACATACAGACACCAGGTGACATCATCAGTGTCCTTACATTCTACACCTCACATACAGGCACCAGGTGACATCATCAGTGTCCTTACATTCTACCCCTCACATACATACACCAGGTGATATCATCAGTGTCCTTACATTCTACACCTCACATACATACACCAGGTGACATCATCAGTGTCCTTACATTCTACCCCTCACATACATACACCAGGAGACATCATCAGTGTCCTTACATTCTACCCCTCACATACATACACCAGGTGACATCATCAGTGTCCTTACATTCTACACTTCACATACATACACCAGGTGACATCATCAGTGTCCTTACATTCTACACCTCACATACATACACCAGGTGACATCATCAGTGTCCTTACATTCTACACCTCACATACATACACCAGGTGACATCATCAGTGTCCTTACATTCTACACCTCACATACATACACCAGGTGACATCATCAGTGTCCTTACATTCTACACCTCACATACATACACCAGGTGACATCATCAGTGTCCTTACATTCTACACCTCACATACATACACCAGGTGACATCATCAGTGTCCTTACATTCTACCCCTCACATACATACACCAGGTGACATCATCAGTGTCCTTACATTCTACCCCTCACATACATACACCAGGTGACATCATCAGTGTCCTTACATTCTACACCTCACATACAGACACCAGGTGACATCATCAGTGTCCTTACATTCTACACCTCACATACATACACCAGGTGACATCATCAGTGTCCTTACATTCTACCCCTCACATACATACACCAGGTGACATCATCAGTGTCCTTACATTCTACCCCTCACATACATACACCAGGTGACATCATCAGTGTCCTTACATTCTACACCTCACATACATACACCAGGTGACATCATCAGTGTCCTTACATTCTACACCTCACATACATACACCAGGTGACATCATCAGTGTCCTTACATTCTACACCTCACATACATACACCAGGTGACATCATCAGTGTCCTTACATTCTACCCCTCACATACATACACCAGGTGACATCATCAGTGTCCTTACATTCTACCCCTCACATACATACACCAGGTGACATCATCAGTGTCCTTACATTCTACACCTCACATACATACACCAGGTGACATCATCAGTGTCCTTACATTCTACTCCTCACATACATACACCAGGTGACATCATCAGTGTCCTTACATTCTACCCCTCACATACATACACCAGGAGACATCATCTGTGTCCTTACATTCTACACCTCACATACAGACACCAGGTGACATCATCAGTGTCCTTACATTCTACACCTCACATACATACACCAGGTGACATCATCAGTGTCCTTACATTCTACCCCTCACATACAGACACCAGGTGACATCATCAGTGTCCTTACATTCTACACCTCACATACATACACCAGGTGACATCATCAGTGTCCTTACATTCTACACCTCACATACATACACCAGGTGACATCAGTGTCCTTACATTCTACCCCTCACATACATACACCAGGTGACATCATCAGTGTCCTTACATTCTACACCTCACATACATACACCAGGTGACATCATCAGTGTCCTTACATTCTACACCTCACATACATACACCAGGTGACATCATCAGTGTCCTTACATTCTACACCTCACATACATACACCAGGTGACATCATCAGTGTCCTTACATTCTACACCTCACATACATACACCAGGTGACATCATCAGTGTCCTTACATTCTACACCTCACATACATACACCAGGTGACATCATCAGTGTCCTTACATTCTACACCTCACATACATACACCAGGTGACATCATCAGTGTCCTTACATTCTACTCCTCACATACAGACACCAGGTGACATCATCAGTGTCCTTACATTCTACACCTCACATACATACACCAGGTGACATCATCAGTGTCCTTACATTCTACTCCTCACATACAGACACCAGGTGACATCATCAGTGTCCTTACATTCTACCCCTCACATACAGACACCAGGTGACATCATCAGTGTCCTTACATTCTACACCTCACATACATACACCAGGTGACATCATCAGTGTCCTTACATTCTACCCCTCACATACATACACCAGGTGACATCATCAGTGTCCTTACATTCTACCCCTCACATACATACACCAGGTGACATCATCAGTGTCCTTACATTCTACACCTCACATACAGACACCAGGTGACATCATCAGTGTCCTTACATTCTACCCCTCACATACATACACCAGGTGACATCAGTGTCCTTACATTCTACCCCTCACATACATACACCAGGTGATATCATCAGTGTCCTTACATTCTACCCCTCACATACATACACCAGGTGACATCATCAGTGTCCTTACATTCTACTCCTCACATACAGACACCAGGTGACATCATCAGTGTCCTTACATTCTACACCTCACATACATACACCAGGTGACATCATCAGTGTCCTTACATTCTACCCCTCACATACATACACCAGGTGACATCATCAGTGTCCTTACATTCTACCCCTCACAAACAGACACCAGGTGACATCATCAGTGTCCTTACATTCTACACCTCACATACATACATCAGGTGACATCATCAGTGTCCTTACATTCTACACCTCACATACAGACACCAGGTGACATCATCAGTGTCCTTACATTCTACACCTCACATACAGACACCAGGTGACATCATCAGTGTCCTTACATTCTACACCTCACATACATACACCAGGTGACATCATCAGTGTCCTTACATTCTACACCTCACATACATACACCAGGTGACATCATCAGTGTCCTTACATTCTACACCTCACATACATACACCAGGTGACATCATCAGTGTCCTTACATTCTACACCTCACATACATACACCAGGTGACATCATCAGTGTCCTTACATTCTACCCCTCACATACATACACCAGGTGACATCATCAGTGTCCTTACATTCTACCCCTCACATACATACACCAGGTGACATCATCAGTGTCCTTACATTCTACACCTCACATACAGACACCAGGTGACATCATCAGTGTCCTTACATTCTACCCCTCACATACATACACCAGGTGACATCAGTGTCCTTACATTCTACCCCTCACATACATACACCAGGTGATATCATCAGTGTCCTTACATTCTACCCCTCACATACATACACCAGGTGACATCATCAGTGTCCTTACATTCTACGCTATACGCCAGGTGACATCATCAGTGTCCTTACATTCTATGCTATACACCAGGTGACATCATTAGTGTCCTTACATTCTATGCTATACACCAGGTGACATCATTAGTGTCCTTACATTCTACGTTATACGCCAGTTGACATCATCAGTGTCCTTACATTCTACCCCTCACATACATATACCAGGTGACATCATCAGTGTCCTTACATTCTACGCTATACGCCAGGTGACATCATCAGTGTCCTTACATTCTATGCTATACGCCAGGTGACATCATCAGTGTCCTTACATTCTACGCTATACGCCAGGTGACATCATCAGTGTCCTTACATTCTATGCTATACACCAGGTGACATCATTAGTGTCCTTACATTCTACGCTATACGCCAGGTGACATCATCAGTGTCCTTACATTCTATGCTATACGCCAGGTGACATCATCAGTGTCCTTACATTCTACGCTATACGCCAGGTGACATCATCAGTGTCCTTACATTCTATGCTATACGCCAGGTGACATCATCAGTGTCCATGCAACACACAGGCTGTGGGTGGGGTTTTTTTGTTTAGTTTTTTTATGGAAACGAAGATATGCATTAGTGGCAGGCGTAGGCCTCTCTTTCCAAGAACACTGGCAGTAATCTCTACACAACAGTTGGACACAAATCTTGTAGTCTCTGCCTTCAAAAACAGCAGTACAGTACCATCAATTGCCCTCTATGCAACCCACAGGCTGTGGCCCATCATTTCAATTTTAAAAATCAAGACATGCCTGAGTGCCAGGTGTAGGCCTCTTGCCCGCAGAAGAGTGGCACTACAGACCAAAGAACACTTGGAGACCATACTTGGGGTCACCACAAAGGTGAGGCAACAAGAAAACTGGCCACAAATGGTACACAATACCAATAGGCCAACAAAGCAACATGGTGTGTGAGAACGGCATCGGAACAAGGCCTGAAACAGCATTTGATTTGTCACTGTTGAGGGTAAGAATTAAGTAACCAAAAATACTTAATTCAGCCATTTCATAGACTCAGGTATGCAGTTTAGTTGATGTAACCTAATACAGTGGTACCTCGCTTAATGAGTAACCCACATAACAAGATTTTCGCTATACAAGCAAAGCTTTCTGTAAATTTGTAACCCGCTTTACGGAAAGCTTTGCTGTACGAGCGAAATTCTCACCCCACACACTTCCGGTTTCGTCCATCCACCACACTCTGACCCGCACTTGCAGTCCACACAAGCAGACACATGTACGCACAAACACACACAAACACACACGCATGCATGCACATACAGTATTATGCTCACCTTACCTTCAGTTCCACCGGCGGTCTCATGGATCTTGTAGTTCCCGGGTACACCGCGACGTCCTTGCGGCGAACTACAAGACCCAGGAGGCCGGCGATGGAACGGAGGGTAAGGTGAGCATATAACATAGTGTACCTTATGTTTCATCGCCGGCCGCCTGGGTGCTGTAGTGCGCCGCACCACTCCGTTCCACGCTGGGATTCTGCCTCCATAGCAACGAGGGAGGACCTCCTTGTCACCGCTGCTGAATGGCAGAGCGCTGGCCAATCAGAGGCAAGCAGCTCTGGCTTGACGTCAGCGCTCTAGCAGGGAAGTTCCTGCCTCGTCGTTATGGAAACGCGATACACGGCCCGGCCCCGTACTGGTGAACAGCAAGTCCCAGGAGACCGGCGATGGAGCGGAAGGTAAGGTGAGCATGTAATAGGTGCGCGTGCATGTGTGTTTGTGTGAGTTTGTACGTGTTTATGTGTGTTTGTGCATGTGTGGAATGACAGAATAGGGGACCAGGATGGGACATTTAACCCGTTGTGGAACGGATCGTCAGCATTGCAATGATTTCCTATGGGAAATCTTGCTTTGCTGAACGAGTACCTTGTTTAACAAGCACAGTCCCAGAACGGATTGTTCTCGTTAAGCAAGGTACCACTGTACATATATTTATGAATGCTTTTGTTTTTTTACTACCACATATATATATATATATATATATTTTGAGTTATTTTCCTTCATACAATATACCAGCAATATACCAGCATATGTAACTTAAAGATGGCGCCTACATCCTGGACAACGCCCGAGAAGATACGAAACAGAGGCATTCTCAACGTATAGACTGACCAATCCAGCAAAGACTATGCAAATTCCTGTACGTCCCGAGTCCAGCCTGCGATATTTGATTGGACTATATTTTGTCTACACGCTTTACTCCTCTAGAACTATAAAAGGCTTTGTAAGAAAAATAAACTAGTAGAGTTCACTGGCGTCTGTCATGAGAGAAAGTCATAACTGACTCGTAGTCCGTTATTTTATTCTCAAAGTGCACACATGACATTATAATCTGAACACAGCAGCCAGACCTTAAGAGACCCATTGTAGTCTCACCTCAACATCACCAGAGCAAGCAAGAAGACACACAGTCATAGGCCTTTTCCTCACAGAAGCCTAATCTGCACAGTCTGGGACTAGGATGGCAAAGTCACTGGACATCCACGACTTTTTAACCTTTATGAATGTTAGGCGGTCTACGCTTTTAGGGGACAACCGGCAATGTTTATCCATCAATACACCACCAGCAGTGCTGAAGATACGTTCTGAGAGAATGCTGGCTGTGGGGCAGGCAAAAACTTTCAAGGCGTGAGTGGCGAGCTCAGGCCATTCTTCCATTTTTGAACACCAAAATGCAAAAGGGTCCAATCCCCAAGTTATTGATGGATATTGAGCTCTAGATACTCCAGCACCATCTTCTCTAATCGTTCACTATATGTCAGACTTCTAGCGTGCTCTGCTGGTGGATGCGATGGTGTAAAAAATGTGTTCCAACAAGCAGAAAAATTGGTTCTGGCACTTGATCTGCTGCTAAGGTTCCCGTGGTTGGAATTCTATAACTGCCATGCACGCTGTGTGCCTCCCTGCTGTCTTATGGAAAAGTACTGTTAAGATGATCTACAAGCTTGTATCGATATTCCAGCATCTGCACATCCCTTTCCTGGGGGTGGAAGCATCTCGCTAAATTGACTTTTGTAACATGGATCTAACAGAGTGGCAACCCAGTAGTCAGCAAGATTTCTAATATTAACAATATGGACATCACGTTGCAAATAGTGAAGCAAGAAGGGGCTCATATGTTGGACACTGCCATGCGGTCAAAGTCCATGTTGTGTTGGTGGCGGGTTAATGTTCATGCTTACCTGCGCCTCCTCCGTCCCCTCCCAACAACCATGGACAAAAGGACCAATATCTTTGTTGTCTCCGGAGTTTTCTGCCACCATCAACTCTTCCTCCTCCATTTGCTGTTCGGCTCCAGCACCTTCACTATCAGTTCCTCTGTTACCATGAGCCCGCCTTGATCAACAATGACTGTGTAGACTTTACAGAAAATGGTATTCCTTGCTCAACCTTCTCTGATTCCTTCTCTTCCTCTGGGACCACCACCTCCTCCCGCAGACTATTCAAAGTGTGCTCCAACATGTAGATGAGTGGAATAGTGATGCTGATGACAGCATCGCAGCACTAACCATGTTTTTAGCCATTTCAAAACTGTGCAGGAGAGTGCAGAGGTGCTTCATCTGTGCCCACTCAGCAATCGTGATTTGCCCCACATCCGTACCGTGTTGACCAAGGTTATGCCTCAAGGCCTACTGCAGCAGGCCTTGCTGATGCTGGCACTATGCTGCAACATGTACAAAGTGGCACATCACATGCCAACTGGTCAACCAGTAGGCCGAAACTCCTTTGAATTGTTGCCAGTCAATTAGCCGCTTGGTCCGAACAGCGGAAGTGAGCACACACCAACCATGTCTTCCACAGCAGCGCATCCATCTTCGGATACTTGGCTAGAAATTTCTGTACAAATAGGCTCAGAATGTGAACCATGAGAGACACGTGTGATGTTGACCCGATGTAGGACCGCTAACAGGTTTACACCATTGTCGCACACGGCCTTCCCTGGCTACAGGTTCAGTGGAGACTGCCATTGATCAATCTCGGCCCGTATAGCTTTCCACAACTCTGCAGCTGTGTGACTGCATTCTCCAATGCACATTAATTTTAGCACGGCCTAATTGCGTTGAGCTCTGGCCGAGTTGTACGGAGGTGGGGTTATTCCCTCTGCAGTCTTGGAATGCATGTTACATCAAAGGAGAGGTTGAGGGCGCAGGTGGAGGCCCTAGAGGAGGTGGAGAAAGCAGAAGGATCCAGAATTTTGTCTCGTAAGCCTTGGGGTAAGCCTTACCCGCAGCCACCAGAGTAACCCAGTGATCAGTCAGCAAGATGTAACGCCCATGCTTGCTGGTCCAGGTGTCAGTGGTGAAATGCACCCTGGGCAACAGAGTTTTCCAAGTAAAAGGTAATCTTGGCTGGGAATTAATAGTGTAGCGCAGGCATAGCTTTATTAGAGAAGTAATAGCGACTGAGCAACTGGTACTGGGGGACTACAACAGCCATGTGGTTTCGTAAACCGTCTGTATCCACCAGGCGGAAAGGCAGAATTTCCGTGGCCAACAGTTTCCATATGGTGAAGTTCAACCACTTTGCTTTCTCATGTGTGGGAGGAAATGCTTTTTTATGTGACCGAACCTGCGTGACCGAGGGCTGGCTACTGTGCTGAGAGAGGGTGGAGGAAGGGGTACACAACTGAGCGGTGGACTGGGCGAGAGGTGTAGGGGGTAGATGTAATGCTGGATTGAGAACCATGTGGTGTGCTCAGTGTCTCACATGGATCTAACACATCAGGCACGGTCACTTCCATAACACCCGACAGTCCCTCACTCACCCGCACTGCAGCGGGTGTGACGACATGGACTCTCATGGGTTAAAGTTTCTTAACATTCAGCCAGACAGGATGATAGATTTTTTATAGACGGGGGATAAGTCCCTCATTGTTTTTACAAGACTCTTGTTGACTCATGTAATTGTGTTGGCCACTGAAAGCCAAACGTATTGTTTCTCCAGACTCTTCCAGTAATCATTGTATTGTAGTTGTGTATTGCTAATGTAATTACCTTAGTAGCCATTGTCTAGTCGGTGACTTCCAGACTACATGTATACCCTCAGTCTTTCTGTAGACATCATTTGGATGAACATTGTCCATGCAGCTTGAGATTCATCCAATGGGAGAGGCGATATTGTCCAACCAATCCATGAGGACGCAGTGTATCCAAATGGAAGGCTGTGGCTATAAAAGAGATTTCTTTAAGCCACCAGGTGATTGTTGATGGATGCTGATGGATCCAGTCTAAGCTCTTAGGAGCTGACTAGAGGATCAGGATATCTTATGGCTTCAATCTAGGGACTCCGGTTCCGGTTGGAGACCATATTCACAGCCTAGGGATTTCGACTCCGGCTGCCAGGATTGTAACATCATACCAGGACTACCTAAGTTGGGCACTCAGGTTGGGACAGTTCAGTCACCTATTACAGGCTTTGCAGACCTCAGACAGCTTCCTAAATCTGGCATTATTCCTTTCTCGGTGGGTGCCCGCCAAAAGCGGGTGCTGCTGGATTGGAGTAAATAGCCCTGGAACCTCTGAGGCATGGACATTCTAAATCCCTGGTGAGCCAGCGGAAGGGTGAGACTCTGTTGCCTGTTACATTTGTGTTTTGCTGGTTATGTGCCGTTAATTGTTTAGGGATCCAATAAAGTCCAATTATTGTAGTTCCCTCACCCTGTGTTGTCTGAGTAGTGTTACGCCCACGGTTAAGGAGGCCGGCGTTCAGTTGGGATGAGCCCTGAGCCACGCTGTCTTTCTAAAGGCGGCGGGTTTTAGTGGACGAGAGCACCCACTGAGCACCATGTCTCCACAGCGGGTACACAAATGGAGGTTCTGCGGTCGGAGACCTGTATTATATCCTTTCCCCGGTGACACAGGAGAAGGAAGAAGCGGCAAACTATGTTAATTTGGTGGCCGGTGGCTGGGTAGGCCTCTTAGTCTGCATTTTAACGCAGTGAAATTACCACAGTAATGCATGTTGGTTCACCATGTGCCTGTTCATGCATGTAATAGTCAAATTATTACAATTTCTACCTTTACTCAGTTGTTGTTTACAACACTGGCAGAGAACGGAAATTGGATCATCTTTTGCGATCTGAAAAAAGGCCCAGGCTAGGCGACCCTTCCTGCGAACTTCAGACTCACAACTGCTGCTGGCCATAGCCAGAGTTGTGGCTGAGGATGCAGTGCTTCTCATGGTTGCATCACTACGTGTTTGTGCGGAAAGCACCACCGTAACAACCCTCCTGCCCCCTCCTGAGCTACTCAGCTGCGAGCCTGTGGGTTGAGAATAAGTGAGATCTCCAACTTCATCGTCATGCTCTATGTTGTCCCCCTCCTCCTCTTCCTGACCTGATATCACAGCACAGTATACGTGCACCTCAGGTATCTGAGTCTCATCATCATCATCATCATCATCACCATCCCCGGGGGTTCTCAGTTGACGAAGGCCGGGATCCTGCTGGGACCCTACTTCGTCCGAGCCAGGATACAACAATTATTTTGGGCATCGGTGCAGATTCTATCCTCCTCTTCAGTCAGTAGTCGGGGGATCTTTGGAGCGGACCTGTGATGCCTATGGGATAGAAAGTGTGAACAGCTCTGCAGACTCGCCCATGTGTGGTTCCCCAAAGTCAGTTTTCCGGTTGGAGATTTGTGATGCAGGGGGAAAGAAGTGTAATTGTGGTGGCACCTCTGAGGAATGAACTGTATGTGATGTGGAAGTCGAGGAAGAGGAGAGGCCACTTGATGCAGCACTTGCCATCCACTCTACCACCTGCTGTTTATCATCCTCATTTCCGAGTTGAACTGATGTGAAGCTGCCAAACAAATCTAGTGGAGCAGGCCGTCCAGTAACGGAAGTTATTCTCATTTCTCTTGGGACAGGCTGAGCCGGTGTTTGCTCACTATTCCTTTGCCTAACAGAACTTCCCACACGTACAGCTCCAACACCTCACCTATTCCCCCTTCCACGACAACCTCATTGGGATTTACCACTCATGGTTGATGTACACTTCCCCTTTTAAGGAGATATTTGGAAACCCTACGTCCACACCTGTCAGACAAGTGACTCAAAAGATAAATTATTTAGATACTAAAAGATAGAGAACACAGTTTTAGCTTGTTCAATAGCAATTTCTCAGCAGTCACCACTAACTAAGTTGGGATGAGCCCTGGACCATGCTGTCTTTCTAAAAGGCGGCCGGGTCAGCGGACGAGAGCACCCACTCACCCTGTGTCTCCACAATATAAGGACTGGTGTTGCATTTTCCTTGATGTCGGATTGCTGGGTGGCGCCCCTGGATCTGTTTCCTTTGTGTGGACTCATTGTGGACTCTAAAGAACCATTTTGATATTAGATGTTCTATGCTTCCTGACTCAATAAATCTCAGATTGTTCCTCGGCCTAGTGTTCCTGCCTACTCTGTCGCATACCCAGTTACAGATTATTTGCGGTTGTTCCTGTATCCAAAGTAAAGAAAAAAAAAAAAACAAAACATGGCGCCGCGCATCTGGCTTCTCCCGATGCAAAGTCCCCACCTCCTCTACGGATTTTACACATTCCCACATAAAACAGCACCACAATCCTATCCAAAAGCAGAAAATGCTATTAAAAAAGCATTTTTGGAAACGTGGCCAGCGTACGGGGGTAGAAAATGAACATTACCAACTTTGGGGGGAGGAGCTTGTGTTTGCCGAACCCGAACGAACAAGCTCAGGCTTGTACCGAATTTGAAATCGGCGAACCTTTACCGACCAGGTTCCCTCATCTACTCCTCACACAGACGCCAGGTGACATCATTACTGTACTTATATTCTAACTTCACCTGGCTTCGGTTTTACTTCTCACAGTATCTCCATCCATGGCCCTCTTCAGAGTAATTCCATGTGAGGCTCGCTTCTCTATTGATATGTCCAGATTTATTGTAAATCTCTTTCAGCAATCAGAATTTGTCAAATGACTAGAAGACCATGAGAAGCATTGCTACAATGCACCAAGGAGTGACTGATCCCAGCTTCTACAGTGTCCTCCCGTCATACGGTGGATGAAAGCTGCCACTCAGCAATGGCCGGCCATCTGTGAGCAGCACTCACCTGTACAGTTACACGTTTGTGAGGCTACCCGTGCCTTGGCCCATGATGATTGCTCCTTTCATATACGATTTAGCCCACCACTGATTGTCAGATCTCCCAAATGACAGATACAAAGAAATTGCTCAGGTAGCAGTGGACAGTTTTCTGATACATACAGAGACATTCACAGCACAAGAAGCCCAAGGTGGACACTGTCAAAAGCCACCAAGCTGCATGACCGGCTACAGAAGAACACACAGGTCGGCCAACTGCACTCGCTCACCTTTTAGGCTGCTTGTGGGAATGATTCCTTCTGTGGTTCCTCCATATCCTCCAGACACAATGCTCGTCTCGTTGAGGTTGGGGCCCGATACCATAACTTGCTGCAGATCCTACAGACACACATCAAGGAGATGAGATCGGTGGTAAATCTTGGCTGCCATATCTAGGTTTCTTTTGTTTGGTTGGGAGCTCTCAGATCCTCTGAGCCCTCAAAAGCAAAAACTAAGCAAACTTAACATTCAGTTACCAGCAAAATCATCTGATAACCATCATGGAAAATGCTCATTACAACAGTATCATTCCAACACTAAGCAGCAACACCAGACACTACCACGGACAGGAGAGGCGCTGCAGATGATTCAGCATGCTTCAAATTAACGATAGGAAAGGACGGCTTCTATTTCTTATGATAAGATGCATCTTAGGGTGAGATATGGAAGGACACCAGCAGCAATGGAGAAGATGCATCGCAATGCTGCCCATATAATACATTATTACTGAGTGGGGATCCTGAGAGATAAACACCATAACCCAGATGGGGATCCGGGAAAAATCCAGAAACGTGGGTAAAAATAAGCCCAACAGATTCACATTGATCTTATATCATTACAGAACTTTACATTATATCACAGCAGCACCTGATATCTAACGGCAGGGAAAGGAGAGCCGGCCAAGTGCTGGACAGCAGAAATAGGGAGAACCATGGTCACTGACCAGACATGAGGACAACATGGAGACCCCGACAATACCTGCTCCAAACTCTCATCTTCATTGATTGTCCCGGAAACCCCATTACTGCTGATGGGAATCTCCATTGTGGCCGCTTTGCTCATTATTCCTTCAGACATCTTGATCCTGCAATGAAGGAAGAAATGATCAGACCCCAGGGACTAGGAACAGCGCTGCACAAGAACCACGGTCAGCGATCATAAGAGATCCTTGAGGAACGATCATCCCTCCAACCTGCACAGATGCCGAAGAGTTTCCCAGGAAGAAAAAATATCAAACAGTAAGAAAAGTAAGATGAATGTGTCAGTAAATGTATACTGTGCTACCCCTACATCTATGCCGCCGAGCTGGTCCACATGGAAGCATCATAGGATGGGAGACATATGGACAGATTCTGGTATGTTACATCTAGAAGGATATGTGCACACGGTGCGTTATTGTAGCGTCTTTCTCGGCACCATAAACCAGAGGGTGGCGGAATAACTGTTGAGCACAATATGCATATTTTTCTCATGTTTCTATATGTGCTTTTTTTTCACTCATTCACTTAAAATTGGTGAAAACTGAGGTAAAAATGTTGAAAAAAAATTGGACATGGCTCAAAATACTCAGAAGAAAAAAGTAAGGATTATTCTACACCCCAAATATGATGATGAGTAAAATATGCAGCAAAAGCAAACATGCCCCAACGCTCTACAGCACAAGAAACGAAGACAATAGCAATCTACAGCTCCACAAACATTTACACTCGATACCACGTCCAGAAGCCTCACAATGAAGAAATAGTGGAAGATTAATCTGAACATTACTGACCACATCTGTCTACAAATGGAAAGGACGAAAACATCACATTGCGGCAATTCAATTCTGATGCACAAGAGACATGGGTGAGATAAGAAGACGGGACGATGTGTAAAGACACAGAAGAGATGAGAAGACGGGACGATGTGTAGAGACACAGAAGAGATGAGAAGACGGGACGATGTGTAGAGAAACGGAAGAGATGAGAAGACGGGACGATGTGAAGAGAAACGGAAGACATGAGAAGACGGGACGATGTGTAAAAACACAGAAGAGATGAGAAGACGGGACGATGTGTAAAGACAGAAAAGATGAGAAGACGGGATGATGTGTAGAGAAACGGAAGAGATGAGAAGACGGGACGATGTGTAAAGACACAGAAGAGATGAGAAGACGGGACGATGTGTAAAGACACAGAAGAGATGAGAAGACGGGACGATGTGTAGAGAAACGGAAGAGATGAGAAGACGGGACGATGTGCAAAGACACAGAAGAGATGAGAAGACGGGAAGATGTGTAGAGACACAGAAGAGATGAGAAGACGGGACGATGTGTAAAGACACAGAAGAGATGAGAAGACGGGAAGATGTGTAAAGACACAGAAGAGATGAGAAGACGGGAAGATGTGTAAAGACACAGAAGAGATGAGAAGACGGGACGATGTGTAGAGAAACGGAAGAGATGAGAAGATTGGACGATGTGTAGAGAAATGGAAGACATGAGAAGACGGGACGATGTGTAAAGACACAGAAGAGATGAGAAGACGGGACGATGTGTAGAGAAACGGAAGACATGAGAAGACGGGACGATGTGTAAAGACACAGAAGAGATGAGAAGACGGGACGATGTGTAAAGACACAGAAAAGATGAGAAGACGGGATGATGTGTAGAGAAACGGAAGAGATGAGAAGACGGGACGATGTGTAAAGACACAGAAGAGATGAGAAGACGGGACGATGTGTAAAGACACAGAAGAGATGAGAAGATGGGACGATGTGTAGAGAAACGGAAGAGATGAGAAGACGGGAAGATGTGTAAAGACACAGAAGAGATGAGAAGACTGGACGATGTGTAAAGACACAGAAGAGATGAGAAGACGGGACGATGTGTAGAGAAACGGAAGAGATGAGAAGACGGGACGATGTGTAAAGACACAGAAGAGATGAGAAGACGGGAAGATGTGTAGAGACACAGAAGAGATGAGAAGACGGGACGATGTGTAAAGACACAGAAGAGATGAGAAGACGGGACGATGTGTAAAGACACAGAAGAGATGAGAAGACGGGAAGATGTGTAAAGACACAGAAGAGATGAGAAGACGGGAAGATGTGTAAAGACACAGAAGAGATGAGAAGACGGGACGATGTGTAGAGAAACGGAAGAGATGAGAAGATTGGACGATGTGTAGAGAAATGGAAGACATGAGAAGACGGGACGATGTGTAAAGACACAGAAGAGATGAGAAGACGGGACGATGTGTAGAGAAACGGAAGACATGAGAAGACGGGACGATGTGTAAAGACACAGAAGAGATGAGAAGACGGGACGATGTGTAAAGACACAGAAAAGATGAGAAGACGGGATGATGTGTAGAGAAACGGAAGAGATGAGAAGACGGGACGATGTGTAAAGACACAGAAGAGATGAGAAGACGGGACGATGTGTAAAGACACAGAAGAGATGAGAAGATGGGACGATGTGTAGAGAAACGGAAGAGATGAGAAGACGGGAAGATGTGTAAAGACACAGAAGAGATGAGAAGACTGGACGATGTGTAAAGACAGAAGAGATGAGAAGACGGGACGATGTGTAGAGAAACGGAAGAGATGAGAAGACGGGACGATGTGTAAAGACACAGAAGAGATGAGAAGACGGGAAGATGTGTAAAGACACAGAAGAGATGAGAAGACGGGACGATGTGTAAAGACACAGAAGAGATGAGACGACGGGAAGATGTGTAAAGACACAGAAGAGATGAGAAGACGGGAACATGTGTAAAGACACAGAAGAGATGAGAAGACGGGACGATGTGTAAAGACACAGAAGAGATGAGAAGACGGGAAGATGTGTAGAGACACAGAAGAGATGAGAAGACGGGAAGATGTGTAAAGACACAGAAGAGATGAGAAGACGGGAAGATGTGTAAAGACACAGAAGAGATGAGAAGACGGGAAGATGTGTAAAGACACAGAAGAGATGAGAAGACGGGAAGACATGTAAAGACACAGAAGAGATGAGAAGACGGGATGATGTGTAAGTGTCAGGCAGCTGCTGCCAGGGCTAATAAAATAATGGGATGTATTAAAAGAGGTATAAGTGTTCATGAAAAAAATATAGTTCTACCTCTGTACAAGTCACTAGTGCGACCGCACTTATATACTGTGTACAATTCTGGTCACCGATATATAAGAAGGACATAGCTGAACTGGAGAGGGTGCAGAGAAGAGCCACCAAGATTATTAGAGGAATGGGGGGGCTGCAATACCAAGACAGGAAAAACGAAGGCTTAGGGGGGATCTAATCACAATGTATAAATATATGAGGGGACAGTACAGAGACCTTTGCAAAGATCATTTTACACCAAGGCCTGCGACTGGAACACGGGGGCATCCGCTACGTCTTGAGGAAAGAAGGTTTAATCATAATCACAGACGAGGATTCTTTACTGTACGAGCAGTGAGACTATGGAACTCTCTGCCGCATGATGTTGTAATGAGTGATTCACTACTAACATTAAGCAGAGCCTGGACGCCTTTCTTGAAAAATGTAATATTACCAGTTATGTATATTAGATTTTATGGCAGGGTATTGATCCAGGGAACTAGTCTGATTGCCGGATGTGGACGAAGGAAGGACATTTTTTCCCCATTGGAACTTGTTTGCCACATTGGGGTTTTTTTTGCCTTCCTCTGGATCAACATGTTAGGCTACGGGTTGAACTAGATGGACTTAGAGTCTCCCTTCAACCTTAAAAACTATGATACTATGATACTATGTTACTATGTGTAGAGACACAGAAGAGATGAGAAGACGGGACGATGTGTAGAGACACAGAAGAGATGAGAAGACGGGACGATGTGTAGAGACACAGAAGAGATGAGAAGACGGGACGATGTGTAGAGACACAGAAGAGATGAGAAGACGGGACGATGTGTAGAGACACAGATGTGATGAGAAGACGGGACGATGTGTAAAGACACAGAAGAGATGAGAAAACGGGAAGACATGTAAAGACACAGAAGAGATGAGAAGACGGGATGACATGTAGAGACACAGAAATGATGAGAAGACGGGATGATGTGTAAAGACAGAAGAGATGAGAAGACTGGACGATGTGTAGAGAAACGGAAGAGATGGGAAGATGTGTAGAGACATGGAGGAGATGAGAAGGCAAGATGATGTGTAGAGATATGGAAGAGATGAGAAGATGGGACGATGTGTAAAGAGATGGAGGAGATGAGAAGGCGCAACGATGTGTAAAGACATGGAGGAGAGGAGAAGGCGGTGTGACGGGGTATGTGACAGAGCAGTAAGGGACGCCAGGCCAAGGAACAATCCAAAGGGCTTTATTGGAACCACAAAGATAAAGCACCAAACATAAATATAAATCCTTAAAGTCTGCAAGGAGTCCACAACAAAACAAAAGATCCAGGGGTGCCTCCCGGTATTCCAACGCCAGGGAAAATATGGCAATGGTCCTTATATGAGTTCATTGAGTCCAACAGGGTGAACAACAAAACACAATCCCACGTGGCCACTGATCTCCAATCTGTGAAAGTCCATACACAGGCTCTAGGATCCAGCCTCAGCTAAAAATCTTAGTCCTTCTCCTGCCGAGATCCAACTAACTGAACTAACATGGGTCTCATTGTTCTTCTCTCCTGGGATCAGCCCCTAAGGTGGGCCCACCTCCCCCTGGACATTTGATACATGAATGGACTTTAGACCTCCTGGCTCTGTTCTGTCTACCAAGTTGTGGATTGGAGGAGTCCCATGCTGAGAAGAACAAACAATCTCCCAGCAGAAGCAGCAATAAGGAGGGACAGACTATTACACCATGAGCACAGGCGGGGGAGGGACACGCTGTTACAACCCCTTCCGCCCTCAATTTGTGTACGGACTAGTGACCTCAACAGGTCGCTTATCAAGTACACGTAAACATGCCGACCCTGACTCAGGGCTCCTCTTGCCTGGACAATCCGTCTGCATTTTGGTGTTGGCTGCCCCTTCTATGTTGTATTGTAAAGTTATAGGGTTGAAGATCCAGGCTCCATCGTAGTAAGCGTCCATTGTCCCTAGAGACTCTGTTCAGCCAGGTGAGGGGATTGTGATTAGTAACCACAGTGAATTCTCGTCCATACACATACGTCCTTAGTTTTCTAAGGGCCCATACTACAGCTAGGCATTCCTTCTCAACAGTTGCACAGGCCACTTCTCGGTCCAGCAGTTTCCTGCTGAGGTAGGCAATGGGGTGCTCCTCCGCGGCTGCATTCACCTGGCTGAGCACCGCTCAGAATCCATAAGAAGAGGCATCCGTCTGCACAATGAATCTCCTCTTATAGTCTGGAGCAGCCAGAACAGGGTTGCAGACCAAGGCGTCCTTCAGCCGGTTAAAAGCCTCATCACAGTCTGGAGTCCAGATCACCAGCCGGGGAATCGTTTTCTTCATGAGGTCTGTAAGGGGCCTGGCCACAGAGCGGCTGTGACGGCAGTTCGGGTGGCCTCATTTCCATTGATGGGTTGAACACGTCCACATATGCTGCTCTCTTGGCTTGACTTCTGGTTATCGCACCGACAAAGTGGCATTGAAGATTCCCCACATCATTCCCTAGAACAGAGGTTCCCAACTCCAGTCCTCAAGGCACACCAACAGTGCATGTTTTCAGGATTTCCTTAGTATTGCACAGGTGATAATTTAATCACCTGCAAAGGTGCGGAATCCAACACCCATGCAATGCTTAAGAAATCCTGAAAACATGCACTGTTGGTGTGCCTTGAAGACTGGAGTTGGGAACCTCTGCCCTAGAAGAATGTCTGCAGGAAGGCCGCTCATCACACCAATCATGCATTGTTTTGCCCCAAAACCATAAGCCAGGGTCACACTCGCTCTAGGAATGTATCTTTGAGTACCTCCAGCCAATTCAATGGCAATTCCTGGTCCCTTTTGCATTGCTTCTGGTTGAATTACTCGGGGATCTGCTATGGTGAGAAAAACCCCAGTGTCACGAAAGCCAACAACTTTTTGGCCATTTAGCACGACCTCCTGTAGATGTTTATGCTGAAGATCAGAAGAACAGACGGCTGTGGCTTGCACCACATAGACTCCTGGTAGGGAAGTCAACATATCAGAGTCCCTTGTCAAATCATCAGGGAGTGAATCCAGCTCTTCTTCTGTTGAGGGTGTCTGTAGATAATGGACAGGCAAAGGGGGTCTGTAGCTGTTTTGCCTCCAAACACCTGGACAGTGAGCTTGCAGATGACCAGGCTGCCCATATCCATAACATCTGCGTACTAGGATTCTCTCTCCACGTCGTACTCCAAAAGAGGAGGCAGGAGTAGTAGGAGGCACATTCACACGGGGTCCGCCATGTGTTGGTAGTCTAGTGGGACGGTGAACATTGGAGGCCAAAGGACAAGGGACCACTGGTGTTGGGGAGCTGGTAGATTTTTTTCTCACTGACTAGTAGCCTTTTCCATTGAGACTTAATGGTGAGAAGCTCATCAGCTAGAGTGGCAGCTTGTTCTACAGTTGACGGCTTTCTCTCACGCACCCATTCCCTAATTTCACAAAGGCACCTGGCATAAAACTGCTCTTTCAGGATGGCCTGGAGGAAGGTCTCCCAAGTTAAGGCCCCCTCTCCCTCCAGCCAGTGATGGCATACTTGTTTCAGTCTGTGGGCATACATCTTGAAGGACACTTCCCCATCACAGGCTAACGTACGAAACTGAGTCCTATAAGTATCTGGGGTCACGGAATAATGTTCTAGAATGATCCGTTTTATCTCCCCATATTCACAATTCCACTGAGGGTCCATACCTCTATAGGCGTCGGCAGCTCCACCCTCCAAGAGGCCCACCAGGTGTCTGACTCGCTCTCTTTCTGGGACTTCCATTAATCGGCACTGATGCTCAAAGCCCTGGAAGAAGCCCTCAATGTCGCCTGCAGCTTCATTAAATGGCTTAAAGTCCTTTCAGGACACTCTGGAGAATTCCCTCAAAGTGGGTGCTGTGGTTACAGTTTGTCTGGAGCCTCTAGCTGATTCCTCAGCAAACCTCCTCTCCAGCAATGCCCTCTCTTGAGCTCTGCGCATGGCATTCATCTTATATTCAATGGTGACCTCATCTCCAAGCAGTGCCATCTCCTCCTCATACCACACAGCCCATTGACTTTTTTGGGTATTTACCTCCAGCTCCCGTGCTTCCTCCCCTTGCTGTGGAAATTGTTCCTCGGTGCCATCTTGCAGGCAAGCGTTTTCTAACGCCTCAATTAGTTGCTCCTTAGAGTCCTTTGTAGCCGACTCCTAATTCACGGGCCTTTGTAGGCTCACCACAGTCCAGTTCCTGTATCCTGAAGTTCTGATTCCAGATGTTAATGGGCCGTTGTCCTCCATTCTTTCTGCTCTGATCCCGCGGCTGCCAACCAGTTTGTGACGGGGTATGCGACAGAGCAGTAAGGGACGCCAGGCCAAGGAACAATCCAAAGGGCTTTATTGGAACCACAAAGATAAAGCACCAAACATAAATATAAATCCTTAAAGTCTGCAAGGAGTCCACAACAAAACAAAAGATCCAGGGGCGCCTCCCGGTATTCCAACGCCAGGGAAAATATGGCAATGGTCCTTATATGAGTTCCTTGAGTCCAACAGGGTGAACAACAAAACACAATCCTATGTGGCCACTGATCTCCAATCTATGACAGTCCATACACAGGCTCTAGGATACAGCCTCAGCTATAAATCCTAGTCCTTCTCCAGCCGAGATCTAACTAACTGAACTAACATGGGTCTCATTGTTCTTCTCTCCTAGGATCAGCCCCTAAGGTGGGCCCACCTCCCCCTGGACATTTGATACATGAATGGACTTTAGACCTCCTGGCTCTGTTCTGTCTACCAAGTTGTGGATTGGAGGAGTCCCATGCTGAGGAGAACAAACAATCTCCCCAGCAGAAGCAGTACAAAGGAGGGACAGACTATTACACCATGAGCACAAGCGGGGGAGGGACATGCTGTTACAGGCGGGACGATGTGTAGAGATATGGAGGAGATGAGAAGACAGGAAGATGTGTAGAGACACAGAAGAGATGAGAAGTTGGGATGATGTGTAGAGACATGGAAGAGATGAGAAGTTGGGATGATGTGTAGAGACATGGAAGAGATGAAAAGGCAGGACGATGTGTAAAGAGATGGAAGAGATAAAAAGATGGAACAATGTGTAGAGACAAGGAGGAGATGAGAAGACTAGATGATGTGTAAAGACATAGATGAGATGAGAAGAGTGGATGATTTGTAGAGACACGGAAGAGATGAGAAAACGGGATTGTGTAAAGACAGAAAAGATAAGAAGACGGGATGATGTGTAAAAGTACAGAAGAAATGAGAAGACAGGACGATGTGTAAAGACATAGAAGAGATGAGATGACGGGACAATGTGTAGAGAGATGAGTGAGATGAGAGAAAGGGACGATGTGTAGAGACACAGAAGAGATTTGAAGGCAGGATAATGTGTTAAGATATGGAGGATATGAAAAGACAGGACGATGTGTAGAGACATGGTTGAGATGAGAAGATAGGATGATCTATAGAGACATGGGTCAAATTAGAAGATGGAACAATGAGTAAAGACAGAAGAGATGAGAAGGCGGGACATTGTGTAAAGACATGGAGGAGATGAGAAGAAGGGACGATGTGTAGAAATACGGAAGAGATGAGAAGACAGGACGATCTGTACGTAGACAGATGGGTGAGATTAGAAGATGGGACGATAGGTAAAGACATGGAAGAGATGAGAAGACTGAACAATGTGCAGAGACACAAAAGAGATGAGAAGACGGGACAATGTGTAAAGACACCGAAGAAATGAGAAGACTGGACAATGTAAAAACATGGAGGAGATGAAAAGACAGGAAGATGCGAAGAGATATGGAAGAGATGAGAAGAAGGAAAGATGTGTAGATACATGAAAGAGAAGACGAGACGTTGTGTGAAGACATAAGTGAGAAGACGGGACGATGAGTAGAGACACAGAGGAGATGAGAAGACAGGATGATGTGTAAAGAGATGGAGGATATGAAAAGACAGGACGATGTGTCGAGACATGGGTGAGAGGAAAAGAAGTGACGATGTGCAGAAACATGGGTGAGATGAGAAGCCAGGATGATGTGTAGAGACATGGGTCAAATTAAAAGATGGAACGATGGGTAAGGACATGGAAGAGATGAGAAGACGGGACGTTGTGTAAAAACATGGAGGAGATGAGAAGAAGGGACGATGTGTAGAGACATGGGTCAAATTAGAATATGGAACAATGGGTAAAGACATGAAAGAGATGAGAAGACGGGACATTGTGTAAAGACATGGAGGAGATGAGAAGAAGGGACGATGTGAAGAGATATGGAAGAGATAAGAAAACAGGATGACGTGTAGAGACATGGGTTAAATTAGAAGATGGAACGATGGGTAAGGACATGGAAGAGATGAGAAGAAGGGATGATGTGTAGAGGTATGGAAGAGATGAGAATATGGGACAACGTGTAAAGACATGGAAGAGATAAGAAGACTGGACGATGTGTAGAAACATGCAGGAGATAGAAAGACGAGATGATGTATAGAGAAATGGGTGAGATGAGAAGATGGGACGATGTGTAAAGTCATGGAGGAGATGAGCAGGGATAATGTGTAGAGACACAGAAGAGATGAGAAGATGGGACGATGTGTTAAGACATTGAGGAGATGAGAAGATTGGATGATGTGTAGAGACAAGGAGATTAGAAGATGTGTAGAGACATGGAAGAGATGAGAAGATGGGACAATGTGTAAAGACATGGAGAAGAAGAGAAGTCACAGAGAAGATGATCATATAGGGTACAGAAGAAGAAAACGGCCATGTTTGATCAGGGGCCTAAGGTGTAATAAGAGGGGGAAACAGTTGTGTTTAATCCTGTGAACGTTTTTTTGTATTACGAAGAGGCTGTAGAAAACTACAGGACAATGGGCAGGGAGGGGGGGGGGGGGGGGGAGGCAGGAAATTCTGGATAAAATCTTTCCAGGATGCAGCAAGTGGCAGAACAGGTTACACAATAAATAGTGGAGGAGGAGACATGGGCAAGAGGAGGATACAGGTGACTGTGCAGGAATGTGTCCAGACGAGAAATATGTACACTGTAATCATTAACCAGTCGGGCTGGACCAAAACCTGACCTGGCACTGAGGGATCACGGTGTCCACCGAATACAGGTCTACACACGAGAGTGTGCACCGAATACAGGCCTACATACGACAGTGTGCACCGAATACAGGCCTACACACAACAGTGTGCACCAAATCAAAGCCTACACACGACAGTGTGCACCAAATCAAAGCCTACACACGACAGTGTGCACCAAATCAAAGCCTACACACGACAGTGTGCACCAAATCAAAGCCTACACACGACAGTGTGCACCGAATACAGGCCTACACACAACAGTGTGCACCAAATCAAAGCCTACACACAACAGTGTGCACCAAATCAAAGCCTACACACGACAGTGTGCACCGAATACAGGCCTACACACAACAGTGTGCACCAAATCAAAGCCTACACACGACAGTGTGCACCGAATACAGGCCTACACACAACAGTGTGCACCAAATCAAAGCCTACACACGTCAGTGTGCACCGAATACAGGCCTACACACGACAGTGTGCACCGAATACAGGCCTACACACGACAGTGTGCACCGAATACAGGCCTACACACGACAGTGTGCACCGAATACAGGCCTACACACGACAGTGTGCACCGAATACAGGCCTACACACAACAGTGTGCACCAAATCAAAGCCTACACACGACAGTGTGCACCGAATACAGGCCTACACACAACAGTGTGCACCGAATACAGGCCTACACACGACAGTGTGCACCGAATACAGGCCTACACACAACAGTGTGCACCGAATACAGGCCTACACACAACAGTGTGCACCGAATACAGGCCTACACACAACAGTGTGCACCGAATACAGGCCTATACACAACAGTGTGCACCGAATACAGGCCTACACACGACAGTGTGCACCGAATACAGGCCTACACACAACAGTGTGCACCGAATACAAGCCTACACACGACAGTGTGCACCGAATACAGGCCTACACACAACAGTGTGCACCGAATACAAGCCTACACACGACAGTGTGCACCGAATACAGGCCTACACACGACAGTGTACACCAAATACAGGCCTACACACGACAGTGTGCACCGAATACAAGCCTACACACGACAGTGTGCACCGAATACAGGCCTACACACGACAGTGTGCACCGAATACAGGCCTACACACGACAGTGTGCACCGAATACAGGCCTACACACGACAGTGTGCACCGAATACAGGCCTACACACGACAGTGTGCACCAAATACAGGCCTACACACAACAGTGTGCACCGAATACAGGCCTACACACAACAGTGTGCACCGAATACAGGCCTATACACAACAGTGTGCACCGAATACAGGCCTACACACGACAGTGTGCACCGAATACAGGCCTACACACAACAGTGTGCACCGAATACAAGCCTACACACGACAGTGTGCACCGAATACAAGCCTACACACGACAGTGTGCACCGAATACAGGCCTACACACAACAGTGTGCACCGAATACAAGCCTACACACGACAGTGTGCACCGAATACAGGCCTACACACAACAGTGTGCACCGAATACAGGCCTACACACGACAGTGTGCACCAAATACAGGCCTACACACGACAGTGTGCACCGAATACAAGCCTACACACGACAGTGTGCACCGAATACAGGCCTACACACGACAGTGTGCACCGAATACAGGCCTACACACGACAGTGTGCACCGAATACAGGCCTACACACGACAGTGTGCACCGAATACAGGCCTACACACGACAGTGTGCACCGAATACAAGCCTACACACGACAGTGTGCACCGAATACAAGCCTACACACGACAGTGTGCACCGAATACAAGCCTACACACGACAGTGTGCACCGAATACAAGCCTACACACGACAGTGTGCACCGAATAGAAGCCTACACACGACAGTGTGCATCGAATACAGGCCTACACACGACAGTGTGCACCGAATACAAGCCTACACACGACAGTGTGCACCGAATAGAAGCCTACACACGACAGTGTGCACCGAATACAGGCCTACACACGACAGTGTGCACCGAATACAGGCCTACACACGACAGTGTGCACCGAATACAGGCCTACACACGACAGTGTGCACTGAATACAGGCCTACACACGACAGTGTGCATCGAATACAGGCCTACACATGACAGTGTGCACCGAATACAGGCCTACACACGACAGTGTGCACCGAATACAAGCCTACACACGACAGTGTGCACCGAATACAGGCCTACACACGACAGTGTGCACCAAATACAGGCCTACACACGACAGTGTGCACCGAATACAGGCCTCCACACGACAGTGTGCACAGAATACAGGCCTCCACACAACAGTGTGCACAGAATACAGGCCTACACACGACAGTGTGCACCGAATACAAGCCTACACACGACAGTGTGCACCGAATAGAAGCCTACACACGACAGTGTGCACCGAATACAGGCCTACACACGACAGTGTGCACCGAATACAGGCCTACACACGACAGTGTGCACCGAATACAGGCCTACACACGACAGTGTGCACCGAATACAGGCCTACACACGACAGTGTGCACCGAATACAGGCCTACACACGACAGTGTGCACCGAATACAGGTCTACACACGACAGTGTGCACTGAATACAGGCCTACACACGACAGTGTGCATCGAATACAGGCCTACACACGACAGTGTGCACCGAATACAGGCCTACACACGACAGTGTTCACCGAATACAGGCCTCCACACAACAGTGTGCACAGAATACAGGCCTACACACGACAGTGTGCACAGTATATAGGCCTACACACATATGATGACACGTGCACCATACACACATATACAGCTCTGGCAATAATTAAGAGACCTCTGCACAATTGTCAGTTTTTCTGATTTTTCTCTTTATATTTTTGCGTAATCTGTAAATTGTTCTTTTATTCTATAATCTACTGACGACGTCTCCGAATTTCCAGCAATAAAGTTTGTATTTATTTTCTGAAAATGAGAAATGGTGAAAATAACAGAACAATGCACAGAATGCACAGAATGCACAGGATGCACAGAATGCACAGGATGAACAGGATGCACAGGATGCACAGAATGCACAGGATGAACAGGATGCACAGAATGCACAGAATGCACAGAATGCACAGGATGCACAGAATGAACAGGATGCACAGGATGCACAGAATGCACAGGATGAACAGGATGCACAGAATGCACAGGATGAACAGGATGCACAGGATGCACAGAATGCACAGGATGCACAGGATGCACAGGATGCACAGAATGCACAGAATGCACAGAATGCACAGGATGCACAGGATGCACAGGATGCACAGGATGAACAGGATGCACAGGATGCACAGGATGCACAGGATGCACAGACTGCACAGCGCTCTCACCTCAAATAATGCAAAGAAAACAAGTTCCGCATCATTTACACACAACAATATAATAATGTGTTACCTCAGGAAGATTCAGAAATCAGTATTTTGTGGAATAACAATGATTATTAATGTCAGCTGTTCTGCGTCTTGGTCGCTTTCCTCCAGTTTTCACACTGCTTTTGGGGGGACCTTATGCCGCTCCTGGTGCAGAAATGTAAGCAGCTCTTCTTTGTTTGATGGCTTGTGACTATCCATTTTCCTCTTGATTACATTCCAGAGGTTTTCAATGGAGTTCAGGTCTGGAGATTGGGCTGGCCATGATAGGGTTTTGATGGGGTGGTCCTTCATCCGCACATTGATTGATCTAGCTGTGTGGCATGGCAGATTGTCCTGCTGGAAAAATCAGTCCTGAGAGTTGGAGAGCATTGCCTGAGCAGAAAGAAGCAACTGTTCTTCCAGGATAACCTTGAATGTGGCTTGATTCATTTGTCCTTCGCAAAGTTTAATCTGTCCTATTCCAGCCTTGCTGAAGCATCCCCAGATCATCATTGATCCTCCACCAAATTCCACAGTGGGTGTAAGACATTGTGGCTTGTATGCCTCTCCAGGTCTCCGTCTAACCATTAGACGACCAGGTGTTGGGAAAAGCTGAAAATTAGACTCATCAGAGATTACTTTACTCCAGTCCTCTATGCTCCAATGCTTATGGTATTTGGCAAACTTCAGCCTGGCTCTCCTTTGCTTCTCATTGATGAAATACTTTTTTCTAGCTTTATATGACTTGAGCCCTGCCTCTAGGAGCCTGTTATGATCTGTTCTTGCCGTGCACTTCACCCCAGCTGCCATTTGTCATTCCATTTGTAGGTCACTGTCATGGCTAGCCCAATCTCCAGACCTGAACCCCATTGAAAACCTCTGGAATGTAATCAAGAGGAAGATGGATAGTCACAAGCCATCAAACAAAGAAGAACTGCTTACATTCCTGCACCAGGAGTGGCATAAGGTCACCCAAAAGCAGTGTGAAGACTGGAGGAAAGCGGCCAAGACGCAGGAAAGTTGACATTATATATCCTGGTTATTCCACAGAATACTGATTTCTGAATCTTCCTGAGGTAACACATTAGTATATTGTTGTGTGTAAATGATTATGGACTTGTTTTCTTTGCATTATTTGAGGTGAGAGCGCTGCGCATTGTTCTGTTATTCTCACCATTTCTCATTCTCAGAAAATTAATACAAAGTTTATTGCTGGAAATTCGGAGACATCGTCAGTAGATTAAAGAATAAAGAACATACTCAGAAATGGAAAGAGAAAAATCAGAAAAACTGACGATTGTGCAGCGGGCTCTTAATTTATGCCAAAGCTGTATATGACGACACATGCACCAAACACACATACATACATGACGACACATGCACCGTACACACATACATATATGACGACACATGCACCGTACACACATACATATATGACGACACATGCACCGTACACACATACATACATGACGACACATGCACCATACACACATACATATATGACGACACATGCACCGTACACACATACATATATGACGACACATACACCATACACACATACATATATGACGACACATACACCATACACACATACATATATGACGACACATACACCCTACACACATACATATATGACGACACATGCACCGTACACACATACATATATGACGACACATACACCATACACACATGCATATATGACGACACATGCACCATACACACATACATATATGACGACACATGCACCATACACACATACATATATGACGACACATACACCATACACACATGCATATATGACGACACATGCACCGTACACACATACATATATGACGACACATGCACCATACACACATACATATATGACGACACATGCACCATACACACATACATATATGACGACACATGCACCGTACACACATGCATATATGACGACACATGCACCGTACACACATACATATATGACGACACATGCACCATACACACATGCATATATGACGACACATGCACCGTACACACATACATATATGACGACACATGCACCGTACACACATACATATATGACGACACATACACCGTACACACATACATATATGACGACACATGCACCGTACACACATACATATATGACGACACATACACCATACACACATGCATATATGACGACACATGCACCATACACACATACATATATGACGACACATGCACCATACACACATACATATATGACGACACATACACCATACACACATGCATATATGACGACACATGCACCATACACACATGCATATATGACGACACATGCACCATACACACATGCATATATGACGACACATGCACCGTACACACATACATATATGACGACACATGCACCGTACACACATACATATATGACGACACATGCACCATACACACATACATATATGACGACACATACACCATACACACATGCATATATGACGACACATGCACCATACACACATACATATATGACGACACATGCACCATACACACATGCATATATGACGACACATGCACCGTACACACATACATATATGACGACACATGCACCGTACACACATACATATATGACGACACATACACCGTACACACATACATATATGACGACACATGCACCGTACACACATACATATATGACGACACATACACCGTACACACATACATATATGACGACACATACACCGTACACACATACATATATGACGACACATACACCGTACACACATACATATATGACGACACATGCACCATACACACATGCATATATGACGACACATGCACCATACACACATACATATATGATGACACGTGCACCATACACACATACATATATGACGACACGTGCACCGTACACACATACATATATGACGACACATGCACCATACACACATACATATATGACGACACATGCACCATACACACATACATATATGACGACACATGCACCATACACACATGCATATATGACGACACATGCACCATACACACATGCATATATGACGACACATGCACCATACACACATACATATATGACGACACATGCACCATACACACATACATATATGACGACACATGCACCGTACACACATACATACATGACGACACATGCACCGTACACACATGCATATATGACGACACATGCACCGTACACACATGCATACATGACGACACATGCACCATACACACATACATATATGACGACACATGCACCGTACACACATACATACATGACGACACATGCACCGTACACACATGCATATATGACGACACATGCACCGTACACACATGCATATATGACGACACATACACTGTACACACATACATATATGACGACACATGCACCATACACACATACATACATGACGACACATACACTGTACACACATACATATATGACGACACATGCACCATACACACATACATATATGACGACACATGCACCGTACACACATACATACATGACGACACATGCACCGTACACACATGCATATATGACGACACATGCACCGTACACACATGCATATATGACGACACATACACTGTACACACATACATATATGACGACACATGCACCATACACACATACATACATGACGACACATACACTGTACACACATACATATATGACGACACATGCACCATACACACATACATATATGACGACACATACACCATACACACATACATATATGACGACACATACACCGTACACACATACATATATGACGACACATACACCGTACACACATACATATATGACGACACATACACTGTACACACATACATATATGACGACACATACACCGTACACACATACATATATGACGACACATACACCGTACACACATACATATATGACGACACATACACCGTACACACATACATATATGACGACACATGCACCATACACACATACATATATGACGACACATACACTGTACACACATACATATATGACGACACATACACCGTACACACATACATATATGACGACACATGCACCATACACACATACATATATGACGACACATGCACCATACACACATGCATATATGACGACACATACACCGTACACACATACATATATGACGACACGTGCACCGTACACACATACATATATGACGACACATGCACCGTACACACATACATATATGACGACACGTGCACCGTACACACATACATATATGACGACACATGCACCGTACACACATACATATATGACGACACGTGCACCGTACACACATACATATATGACGACACATGCACCGTACACACATACATATATGACGACACATACACTGTACACACATACATATATGACGACACATACACTGTACACACATACATATATGACGACACATGCACCATACACACATACATATATGACGACACATGCACCGTACACACATACATATATGACGACACATGCACCATACACACATACATATATGACGACACATACACCGTACACACATACATATATGACGACACATGCACCATACACACATACATATATGACGACACATACACCGTACACACATACATATATGACGACACGTGCACTATACACACACATTATATATATATATATACACGTATATGACGACACATGCACCGTACACACACATTATATATATATATATACACGTATATGACGACACGTGCACATACATACACAGCCGCTCTATAGCTACCTATACACAACCCTGGCTGTACGGACAGAGCAGATCCCCGTTACCTGCAGTCATCATGTCAGCACACACTGTCACCTGTAGCAGCCGCACCAGTCAGCACTCAGCAAACCACGCCCACAATACCTGGCCCTGCCCAAGCCCCGCCCCCAGCCTGCCTCACCTGTGTGTGCCCCAGTGATGTGGATCCTGGAAGGAGCAATCACTCCCACCCTCCACCCCGAGTGACAAACGCTGGGAAATGGAGCAATGGCTGGATTCAGACAAGTGCAAGGGACCATTAACTCACAACACCACGCGGGGGAAAGTGGCCAACATCATAGCGAGGGCAGCGCGGGGCACAGACACACGGGGGGGGCGACACACGGGGGGGCACCGACACACACGGGGGGGGCACCGAGACACACGGGGGGGGGGGCACCGAGACACACGGGAGGGGGGGCACCGACACACACGGGAGGGGGGGGCACCGACACACACGGGAGGGGGGGGCACCGACACACACGGGAGGGGGGGGCACCGACACACACGGGAGGGGGGGGCACCGACACACACGGGAGGGGGGGGCACCGACACACACGGGAGGGGGGGGCACCGACACACACGGGAGGGGGGGGCACCGACACACACGGGAGGGGGGGGCACCGACACACACGGGAGGGGGGGGCAACGACACACACGGGAGGGGGGGGCACCGACACACACGGGAGGGGGGGGCACCGACACACACGGGAGGGGGGGGCACCGACACACACGGGAGGGGGGGGCACCGACACACACGGGAGGGGGGGGGCACCGACACACACGGGAGGGGGGGGCACCGACACACACGGGAGGGGGGGGCACCGACACACACGGGAGGGGGGGGCACCGACACACACGGGAGGGGGGGGCACCGACACACACGGGAGGGGGGGGCACCGACACACACGGGAGGGGGGGGCACCGACACACACGGGAGGGGGGGGCACCGACACACACACGGGAGGGGGGGGGCACCGACACACACACGGGAGGGGGGGGCACCGACACACACGGGAGGGGGGGGCACCGACACACACGGGAGGGGGGGGCACCGACACACACGGGAGGGGGGGGCACCGACACACACGGGAGGGGGGGGCACCGACACACACGGGAGGGGGGGGCACCGACACACACGGGAGGGGGGGGCACCGACACACACGGGAGGGGGGGGCACCGACACACACGGGAGGGGGGGGCACCGACACACACGGGAGGGGGGGGCACCGACACACACGGGAGGGGGGGGGCACCGACACACACGGGAGGGGGGGGCACCGACACACACGGGAGGGGGGGGCACCGACACACACGGGAGGGGGGGGCACCGACACACACGGGAGGGGGGGGCACCGACACACACGGGAGGGGGGGGGCACCGACACACACGGGAGGGGGGGGCACCGACACACACGGGAGGGGGGGGCACCGACACACACGGGAGGGGGGGGCACCGACACACACGGGAGGGGGGGGCACCGACACACACGGGAGGGGGGGGCACCGACACACACGGGAGGGGGGGGGCACCGACACACACGGGAGGGGGGGGCACCGACACACACGGGAGGGGGGGGCACCGAAACACACGGGAGGGGGGGGCACCGAAACACACGGGAGGGGGGGGGCACCGACACACACGGGAGGGGGGGGGGCACCGACACACACGGGAGGGGGGGGGGCACCGACACACACGGGAGGGGGGGGGCACCGACACACACGGGAGGGGGGGGGCACCGACACACACGGGAGGGGGGGGGCACCGACACACACGGGAGGGGGGGGGGCACCGACACACACGGGAGGGGGGGGGCACCGACACACACGGGAGGGGGGGGCACCGACACACACGGGAGGGGGGGGGCACCGACACACGGGAGGGGGGGGGGGCACCGACACACGGGAGGGGGGGGGCACCGACACACGGGGCAGGGGCACCGACACACGGGACACGGGGCAGGGGCACCGACACACGGGACACGGGGCAGGGGCACCGACACACGGGACACGGGGCAGGGGCACCGACACACACGGGAGGGGGGGCACCGACACACACGGGAGGGGGGGCACCGACACACACGGGAGGGGGGGGCACCGACACACACGGGAGGGGGGGGGCACCGACACACACGGGAGGGGGGGGGCACCGACACACACGGGAGGGGGGGGGGCACCGACACACACGGGAGGGGGGGGCACCGACACACACGGGAGGGGGGGGGCACCGACACACGGGAGGGGGGGGGGCACCGACACACGGGGCAGGGGCACCGACACACGGGACACGGGGCAGGGGCACCGACACACGGGACACGGGGCAGGGGCACCGACACACACGGGGCAGGGGCACCGACACACACGGGGCAGGGGCACCGACACACACGGGGCAGGGGCACCGACACACACGGGGCAGGGGCACTGACACACACGGGGGGGCACCGACACACACGGGGGGGCACCGACACACACGGGGGGCACCGACACACACGGGGGGCACCGACACACACGGGGGGCACCGACACACACGGGGGGGCACCGACACACACGGGGGGGGCACCGACACACACGGGGGGGGCACCGACACACACGGGGGGGGCACCGACACACACGGGGGGGGCACCGACACACACGGGGGGGGCACCGACACACACGGGGGGGGGCACCGACACACACGGGGGGGGCACCGACACACACGGGGGGGGCACCGACACACACGGGGGGGGCACCGACACACACGGGGGGGGCACCGACACACACGGGGGGGGGCACCGACACACACGGGGGGGGCACCGACACACACGGGGAGGGGCACCGACACACGGGGAGGGGCACCGACACACGGGGAGGGGCACCGACACACGGGGAGGGGCACCGACACACGGGGAGGGGCACCGACACACGGGGAGGGGGGGGCACCGACACACGGGAGGGGGGGGGCACCGACACACGGGAGGGGGGGGGGGGCACCGACACACGGGAGGGGGGGGGGGCACCGACACACGGGAGGGGGGGGCACCGACACACGGGAGGGGGGGGCACCGACACACGGGAGGGGGGGGGGGGGGCACCGACACACGGGGCAGGGGCACCGACACACGGGACAGGGGCACCGACACACGGGGCAGGGGCACCGACACACGGGGCAGGGGCACCGACACACGGGGCAGGGGCACCGACACACGGGGCAGGGGCACCGACACACGGGGCAGGGGCACCGACACACGGGGCAGGGGCACCGACACACGGGGCAGGGGCACCGACACACGGGGCAGGGGCACCGACACACGGGGCAGGGGCACCGACACACGGGGCACAGTACTTCTAGTTGGAGGATGTGGGCTAGGTTGTCAGTTGCCTCCAGTGGCACTGAAGTGACGGACACCGCAAGGGGCAGCAGCATAAGGGCATCTGCTGCCTCCTGACCCGACGCTCTGAGATATTCTCTTCTACTCCTGATCTCGCGAGGTCCACAGTGATATAGCTAATGTTTCGTACTACAGCGCTCTACCCCTTGTTCCCATAGTGATGACATTTTTTCCTACCATGCCCTAATGACTGTTCAGCCAAAAATCAGGGAACAAGGGTTTATGGTGTTCCCATCTAAACAGGCCGGCAATCACTCACTGCACAATCAGAAAGCTTGTTCGTCAGGTGCGTTGATTTTTAAGGGGCTACCAATGATGGCTCTCAGCGGCGCAGCCTCTGGTGAGCTCCCTCTGGTGCGCTCCCTCTGGTGCGCTCCCTCTGGTGCGCTCCCTCTGGTGCGCTCCCTCTGGTGCGCTCCCTCTGGTGCGCTCCCTCTGGTGAGCAGCCTCTGGTGAGCAGCCTCTGGTGTGCAGCCTCTGGTGAGCAGCCTCTGCTGCGGACCCTCTGCTGCGGACCCTCTGCTGCGGACCCTCTGCTGCGGACCCTCTGCTGCGGACCCTCTGCTGCGGACCCTCTGCTGCGGACCCTCTGCTGCGCTGCTGATCATGAGGCTGTGCAGAACGATGGCATCGCTCAGTGCGGATAATTCGGGTCAGACTGTCTACGCTGCCTTTCATGTAGCCGCAGTTGTGCCGAGAACACCAGCTTCCCTCGCTCTACTCACCAAAAATCATCTCAGTCCCTACGGTCTCCTCCACAGGGGTCACCCTTGTGGTCCAGTGGGTCCACTCCTACTGCTGCTCACCCCAACTCCAGCGAGTGGTACAGTGTGCGCAGGCCTTGGCCTCCGCGGACTCACCCGCTCGCTTCCAGCGCTGCACCAGGAGATGTCGCAGGAACAGACACTGTCCTCTGCGCACGGTGAACATACGTTTCAACAACCTTGCTCCAGCTTTTTCATCTGCATCCATCCAGTTTGCAGATAGATGATTGACAGCATCCACGCCTCGTCTGTCCGCACCACCCAAGCAATAGCGAGGGTTCATAAATCAGTGCACCCTGCACTTTCAACTTTCAGCCACCAGTTATCTTTGGACCAGGCCAAAGTGGTTTTCCTGATGTTGCACCTCGGCATGGAGGCTCTCGCTGGGTAAACCCAACCCTGTGGTGGGAGAGACCTGGCCACAGCCCGGCGCACACATCCGTACAGACGGCGCGCACACATCCGTACAGACGGCGCGCACACATCCAGATGTATGCATGCCTTGAGCAGCCGTTCGAGGGTGACTATGTATGCACTCGATGCAAGCATGTTGCGTATTTGGAAGCCAAGGTAACTGATCTAAATAAGCAGTTTGCAACACTAAGGGGCATTGCAAACCTGGAGAGGAGTTTAGAGCTCACTGAGCTTTCTCTGGCTGGGGCCAGTGATATGGAGGAGGGTGGAAGTGGGGAAGATCAGGACCCAGAGGTAGGTAGCTGGGTAACAGTTAGAAGAAGAGGTAGGGGGAAAAGTGTCAGGGAGCCTAGTCCAGACCTGGCACAACCTAGTAAATATGCCTGTTTGGCTGATATTAGGAATGCAGGGCCAGGACTAGGGTCACTACAGCAGGACATTGCCCCTAGCAACCAGGAAAACGACTGCTGTAGGAAGGAGGGAAATAGGAGTGCAGCAAAGGCCAGACATATGTTGGTGGTAGGGGACTCTATCATTTGGCGGACAGACAGGGTCATCTGTCGCCGAGACCGTGAATGCCGAACAGTGTGTTGTCTGCCGGGTGCTCAGGTTCGGCATATTGTGGATCGGATAGACAGATTGCTGGGTGGGGCTGGGGAAAACCCAGCGGTCATGGTGCACATTGGTACTAATGACAAAGTTAGAGGCAGGTGGAAGGTCCTTAAAAACGATTACAGGGAACTAGGAGAGAAGCTGAAGTCCAGGACCTCCAAGGTGGTGTTTTCAGAAATACTACCGGTGCCACGAGCGTCACTAGAAAGACAGCGGGAGCTTAGGGAGATAAATATGTGGCTTAGAAATTGGTGCAGAAAGGAAGGGTTCGGGTTCATGGAGAACTGGGCCGACTTCTCAGTCGGCTACAGGCTCTGCGGTAGGGACGGGCTGCACCTCAATGGGGAAGGTGCAGCTGTGCTGGGGGAGAAAATGGTCAGACGGATGGAGGAGCTTTTAAACTAGGATCGGGGGAGGGGGGGGGGGGAGGGAGGGTAGTGGAGCAAATAAGGGGATAGATAGAGCAGATAGAGACAGGGAGACGGTAGGGGTCAATGAAGGATTAGGGGGGGGATGGGACATACAAGGAACGTAGGGAGGCTAGGAGTAATAAAGGTGTTAATAGGATTAAATGTCTACTGGCAAATGCAAGAAGTCTTGCAAACAAAATGAATCAATTGGAGACTCTTATGTCAACCATGGATTATGATGTGGTGGGCATTACGGAAACCTGGCTGGATGAAAGCCATGACTGGGTGACAAACATACAGGGTTATAGTACATTTAGGAGGGACAGGAAAGGCCAAAAAGGTGGTGGGGTGTGTATATTTATCAAATCTAACCTAAAACCTGTGTTGTATGATGACATTGAGGGGAACAGCAACAATGTAGAGTCAGTATGGGTAAATGTACATGGGGAGGAGAATAATGGAAAAATGCTAATTGCAGTTTGCTATAAGCCTCCTAACATACCTGAACAAATAGAGGGTGAAATGCTGGAACAAATTGAAAAGGCAGCTAATAATAATAACGGGTTCTTATTATGGGGGATTTCAACTATCCAGACATACAGTGGGACATAGAATCTTCTGGTTGTGCTAAAAGCTGTAAATTCTTATCTACCATTCAAGACCATTTCCTCTCTCAGATGGTAGATGAACCGACCAGGGGAGATAATCTGCAGGATCTGGTCCTGTCAAATAGACCGGATACAATTTCAGATCTACAGGTCCGGGAGCACTTGGGCACCAGCGATCATAATATGGTAAGCTTCAACATAATATTCAATAGAACATTTCAAAGGGGAAATGCTAAAACCTGGAATTTTAGGAAAGCTGATTTCAACAAATTAAGGGAAGAGCTTAAATGTGTAGATTGGGACAAAGTCATGGTAACTGGGGATACTGAACATAAATGGGGTAAGTTTAAGGATATACTACTAGAGTCCTGTAAAAAACGTATACCCTCTGGTAATAAAATGGCCAGGAATAAAAAGAAACCACTATGGATAAATAAGACTGTACAAAGTATAATAAAACAAAAACAAAGGGCGTTTAACATCTTAAAGGCTGAGAATACAGAAATAGCATTGCAGGAGTATAAAGATATCAATAGGAAATGTAAAAAAGAAATCAAACAAGCAAAATTAGCTACTGAAACAAAGATCGCCGATGACATTAAAATAAATCCCAAAATCTTTTATAAATACATTAATGCCAAAAGGAAAACAAAGGATAGTATCGGCCCCTTAAAATATAATAACATGTTATAGAGGACAAACAAAAGACTGAGATATTAAATAGGCATTTCTCATCTGTGTTCACCAAGGAACTGACTGTACCAGGGATCATTCAACAAGTGAAAAATCAAAGTCCACCACCCGATATTAATTTAACACAAGAAGAAGTACGCCTTCTCTGAGTAAATTAGGCTGCTTTCACACCTCCGGTTTCTGCAATGCGGCACAATCCGGCACTTTGCAGGAAAATCGAAACCGTTTCTTTTTTGCTGCCGGTTGCGTTTTTCCTGCATAGACTTTAATTAGTGCCGCATTGTGCCGCATGGCCTTGCGTTCGGTCCGGTTTTTGCTGCATGCGGCAGGTTTAGCCGATGCGGCGGCCGGATGGAACGTTGCCTGGCACGTTTTTTCGTGCGGCAAAAAAAAACGCATCGCGCCGCATCCAGCCGATGCGGCGCATTTTTCAATGCATGCCTATAGCAGCCGGATGCGGCAAAAAACGCATCCGGCCGCCGCATGTGGTTTTTGCCACTGCGCATGCTCAGTAGCATGCCGCAAGCGGCAAAAACCGGACGGGCCGCATGGGAAGAACTTATGCAAAGGATGCGGTGTTTTCAAACATTGACAAATCCCCAGGGCCTGGTGGCATTCACCCACGAATATTGAGGGAATTGAGCTCCGTAATTGACAGACCGCTGTATCTCATCTTCTTAGATCGCTTGTAACAGGGTTGGTGCCTCAGGATTGGAGGATTGCTGATGTGGTACCGATATTTAAGAAAGGTTAGAGGGTAGATCCAGGCAACTACCGTCCAGTAAGCCTGACATCAGTAGTATGCAAAGTTTTTGAGGGCATTTTAAGGGATGACATGCAAAAATATATTGCAGAAAATGATATAATAACTGACAGACAGCATGGATTCATGAAAGATAAGTCGTGTCTGACCAACCTGTTGGGGTTCTATGAGGGGGTAAGTTCAAACCTGGATATTGGTAATGCAGCTGATGGGGTTTATCTGGACTTTGCAAAGGCATTTGCTCCTGTACCACATAATAGCCTTATACTAAAGCTCCAGAAGCAAGGACTAGGGAAAACTATATGCAACTGGGTAAGGAACTGGCTAAAAGATAGGAAACAAAGAGTAGTCATAAATGGTACATTCTCTAAATGGGCCATAGTCAGCAGTGGGGTGCCGCAGGGATCTGTACTGGGAGCAGTGGGGACCGCAGGGATCTGTACTGGGAGCAGTGGGGGCCGCAGGGATCTGTACTGGGAGCAGTGGGGACCGCAGGGATCTGTACTGGGAGCAGTGGGGACCGCAGGGATCTGTACTGGGAGCAGTGGGGAGCGCAGGGATCTGTACTGGGAGCAGTGGGGAGCGCAGGGACCTGTACTGGGAGCAGTGGGGGCTGCAGGGATCTGTACTGGGAGCAGTGGGGAGCGCAGGGATCTGTACTGGGAGCAGTGGGGGCCGCAGGGATCTGTACTGGGAGCAGTGGGGAGCGCAGGGATCTGTACTGGGAGCAGTGGGGGCCGCAGGGGTCTGTACTGGGAGCAGTGGGGGCCGCAGGGATCTGTACTGGGAGCAGTGGGGGCCGCAGGGATCTGTACTGGGAGCAGTGGAGGCCGCAGGGATCTGTACTGGGAGCAGTGGGGGTCGCAGGGATCTGTACTGGGAGCAGTGGGGGCCGCAGGGATCTGTACTGGGAGCAGTGGAGGCCGCAGGGATCTGTACTGGGAGCAGTGGGGGCCGCAGGGATCTGTACTGGGAGCAGTGGGGGCCGCAGGGATCTGTACTGGGAGCAGTGGGGGCCGCAGGGATCTGTACTGGGAGCAGTGGGGGCCGCAGGGATCTGTACTGGGAGCAGTGGAGGCCGCAGGGATCTGTACTGGGAGCAGTGGAGGCCGCAGGGATCTGTACTGGGAGCAGTGGGGGCCGCAGGGATCTGTACTGGGAGCAGTGGAGGCCGCAGGGATCTGTACTGGGAGCAGTGGGGGCCGCAGGGATCTGTACTGGGAGCAGTGGGGGCCGCAGGGATCTGTACTGGGAGCAGTGGGGGCCGCAGGGATCTGTACTGGGAGCAGTGGGGGCCGCAGGGATCTGTACTGGAAGCAGTGGGGACCGCAGGGATCTGTACTGGAAGCAGTGGGGGCCGCAGGGATCTGTACTGGGAGCAGTGGGGGCCGCAGGGATCTGTACTGGGAGCAGTGGGGGCCGCAGGGATCTGTACTGGGAGCAGTGGGGGCCGCAGGGATCTGTACTGGGAGCAGTGGGGGCCGCAGAGATCTGTACTGGGAGCAGTGGGTGCCGCAGGGATCTGTACTGGGAGCAGTGGGGGCCGCAGGGATCTGTACTGGGAGCAGTGGGGGCCGCAGGGATCTGTACTGGAAGCAGTGGGGACCGCAGGGATCTGTACTGGAAGCAGTGGGGACCGCAGAGATCTGTACTGGAAGCAGTGGGGACCGCAGGGATCTGTACTGGGAGCAGTGGAGGCCGCAGGGATCTGTACTGGGAGCAGTGGGGACCGCAGGGATCTGTACTGGGAGCAGTGGGGGCCGCAGGGATCTGTACTGGGAGCAGTGGGGAGCGCAGGGATCTGTACTGGGAGCAGTGGGGACCGCAGGGATCTGTACTGGGAGCAGTGGGGGCCGCAGGGATCTGTACTGGGAGCAGTGGGGGCCGCAGGGATCTGTACTGGGAGCAGTGGGGAGCGCAGGGATCTGTACTGGGAGCAGTGGGGGCCGCAGGGATCTGTACTGGGAGCAGTGGGGGCCGCAGGGATCTGTACTGGGAGCAGTGGGGAGCGCAGGGATCTGTACTGGGAGCAGTGGGGGCCGCAGGGATCTGTGCTGGGAGCAGTGGGGGCCGCAGGGATCTGTACTGGGAGCAGTGGGGAGCGCAGGGATCTGTACTGGGAGCAGTGGGGAGCGCAGGGATCTGTACTGGGAGCAGTGGGGAGTGCAGGGGTCTGTACTGGGAGCAGTGGGGACCGCAGGGATCTGTGCTTGGACCGATTCTTTTTAATCTCTTTATTAATGACCTTGTGGATGGGATTGATAGTAAAGTGTCAGTCTTTGCTGATGACACCAAACTATGTAGGATATTAAAAACTGACCTTGATAGTATAATATTACAAAACGATCTGGATAAGATGTCAGAATGGGCAGATACTTGGCAAATGAGATTTAATGTTGATAAATGTAAAGTAATGCCCCTAGGACGGAGTAATCCTATAGCTGCGTATACATTAAATGGAAGTAAACTCGGGACTACAGAACAGGAGAAGGACTTGGGTATTCTCATTACAAATAAGCTGAGCAGCAGCATCAATGTCAGGCAGCAGCTGCTAAAGCAAACAAGATTTTAGGCTGTATAAAAAGAGAGATTAGATCCCGGGATCCCAACGTATTGTTACCCCTCTATAAATCACTTGTAAGGCCACATCTGGAATACGGGATCCAGTTTTGGGCTCCACATTTTATAAAGGACATTCAGAAGTTACAGTCAGTTCAAAGGCGGCAACTAGATTACTACAAGGAATGGAGGCCGCCCGTATGGTAAGTAACGGAGGCCGCCCGTATTGTAAGTAACGGACGCCGCCCGTATGATGAGGAACGGAGGCCGCCCGTATGATGAGGAACGGAGGCCGCCCGTATGATGAGGAACGGAGGCCGCCCGTATGATGAGGAACGGAGGCCGCCCGTATGATGAGGAACGGAGGCCGCCCGTATGATGAGGAACGGAGGCCGCCCGTATGATGAGGAACGGAGGCCGCCCGTATGATGAGGAACGGAGGCCGCCCGTATGATGAGTAACGGAGGCCGCCCGTATGATGAGTAACGGAGGCCGCCCGTATGATGAGTAACGGAGGCCGCCCGTATGATGAGTAACGGAGGCCGCCCGTATGATGAGTAACGGAGGCCGCCCGTATGATGAGTAACGGAGGCCGCCCGTATGATGAGTAACGGAGGCCGCCCGTATGATGAGTAACGGAGGCCGCCCGTATGATGAGGAACGGAGGCCGCCCGTATGATGAGGAACGGAGGCCGCCCGTATGATGAGGAACGGAGGCCGCCCGTATGATGAGGAACGGAGGCCGCCCGTATGATGAGGAACGGAGGCCGCCCGTATGATGAGGAACGGAGGCCGCCCGTATGATGAGGAGTGGAGGCCGCCCGTATGATGAGAGGTTGAAAAAGTTAGATTTGTTTAGCTTAGAAAAAAGACGTCTCAGAGGAGATCTCATTTATATGTATAAATACATGTGTGGTCAATATAAAGGACGGCGCAGGACTTATTCCTTCCACAGACAATACTAAGGACCAGGGGCAGTCACTGCGGGGGGAAGACAATACTAAGGACCAGGGGCACTCACTGCGGGGGGAAGACAATACTAAGGACCAGGGGCACTCACTGCGGGGGGAAGACAATACTAAGGACCAGGGGCAGTCACTGCGGGGGAAGACAATACTAAGGACCAGGGGGCAGTCACTGCGGGGGAAGACAATACTAAGGACCAGGGGCAGTCACTGCGGGGGAAGACAATACTAAGGACCAGGGGCAGTCACTGCGGGGGAAGACAATACTAAGGACCAGGGGCACTCACTGCGGGGGAAGACAATACTAAGGACCAGGGGCAGTCACTGCGGGGGAAGACAATACTAAGGACCAGGGGCAGTCACTGCGGGGGAAGACAATACTAAGGACCAGGGGCAGTCACTGCGGGGGAAGACAATACTAAGGACCAGGGGCAGTCACTGCGAGTGGAAGACAATACTAAGGACCAGGGGCAGTCACTGCGGGGGGAAGACAATACTAAGGACCAGGGGCAGTCACTGCGGGGGGAAGACAATACTAAGGACCAGGGGCAGTCACTGCGGGGGGAAGACAATACTAAGGACCAGGGGCAGTCACTGCGGGGGAAGACAATACTAAGGACCAGGGGCAGTCACTGCGGGGGGAAGACAATACTAAGGACCAGGGGCAGTCACTGCGGGGGAAGACAATACTAAGGACCAGGGGCAGTCACTGCGGGGGAAGACAATACTAAGGACCAGGGGCAGTCACTGCGGGGGAAGACAATACTAAGGACCAGGGGCAGTCACTGCGAGTGGAAGACAATACTAAGGACCAGGGGCAGTCACTGCGGGGGGAAGACAATACTAAGGACCAGGGGCAGTCACTGCGGGGGGAAGACAATACTAAGGACCAGGGGCAGTCACTGCGGGGGGAAGACAATACTAAGGACCAGGGGCAGTCACTGCGGGGGAAGACAATACTAAGGACCAGGGGCAGTCACTGCGGGGGGAAGACAATACTAAGGACCAGGGGCAGTCACTGCGGGGGAAGACAATACTAAGGACCAGGGGCAGTCACTGCGGGGGAAGACAATACTAAGGACCAGGGGCAGTCACTGCGGGGGAAGACAATACTAAGGACCAGGGGACACTCACTGCGGGGGGAAGACAATACTAAGGACCAGGGGCAGTCACTGCGGGGGAAGACAATACTAAGGACCAGGGGGCAGTCACTGCGGGGGAAGACAATACTAAGGACCAGGGGCAGTCACTGCGGGGGAAGACAATACTAAGGACCAGGGGCAGTCACTGCGGGGGAAGACAATACTAAGGACCAGGGGCACTCACTGCGGGGGAAGACAATACTAAGGACCAGGGGCAGTCACTGCGGGGGAAGACAATACTAAGGACCAGGGGCAGTCACTGCGGGGGAAGACAATACTAAGGACCAGGGGCAGTCACTGCGGGGGAAGACAATACTAAGGACCAGGGGCAGTCACTGCGAGTGGAAGACAATACTAAGGACCAGGGGCAGTCACTGCGGAGGGAAGACAATACTAAGGACCAGGGGCAGTCACTGCGGGGGGAAGACAATACTAAGGACCAGGGGCAGTCACTGCGGGGGGAAGACAATACTAAGGACCAGGGGCAGTCACTGCGGGGGAAGACAATACTAAGGTCCAGGGGCAGTCACTGCGGGGGAAGACAATACTAAGGACCAGGGGCAGTCACTGCGGGGGAAGACAATACTAAGGACCAGGGGCAGTCACTGCGGGGGAAGACAATACTAAGGACCAGGGGCAGTCACTGCGGGGGAAGACAATACTAAGGACCAGGGGCAGTCACTGCGGGGGAAGACAATACTAAGGACCAGGGGCAGTCACTGCGGGGGAAGACAATACTAAGGACCAGGGGCAGTCACTGCGGGGGAAGACAATACTAAGGACCAGGGGCAGTCACTGCGAGTGGAAGACAATACTAAGGACCAGGGGCAGTCACTGCGGGGGAAGACAATACTAAGGACCAGGGGCAGTCACTGCGGGGGGAAGACAATACTAAGGACCAGGGGCAGTCACTGCGGGGGAAGACAATACTAAGGACCAGGGGCAGTCACTGCGGGGGAAGACAATACTAAGGACCAGGGGCAGTCACTGCGGGGGAAGACAATACTAAGGACCAGGGGCAGTCACTGCGGGGGAAGACAATACTAAGGACCAGGGGCAGTCACTGCGGGGGAAGACAATACTAAGGACCAGGGGCAGTCACTGCGGGGGAAGACAATACTAAGGACCAGGGGCAGTCACTGCGGGGGAAGACAATACTAAGGACCAGGGGCAGTCACTGCGGGGGAAGACAATACTAAGGACCAGGGGCAGTCACTGCGGGGGAAGACAATACTAAGGACCAGGGGCATACACTGCGGGGGAAGACAATACTAAGGACCAGGGGCAGTCACTGCGGGGGAAGACAATACTAAGGACCAGGGGCAGTCACTGCGGGGGAAGACAATACTAAGGACCAGGGGCAGTCACTGCGGGGGAAGACAATACTAAGGACCAGGGGCACTCACTGCGGGGGAAGACAATACTAAGGACCAGGGGCAGTCACTGCGGGGGAAGACAATACTAAGGACCAGGGGCAGTCACTGCGGGGGAAGACAATACTAAGGACCAGGGGCAGTCACTGCGGGGGAAGACAATACTAAGGACCAGGGGCAGTCACTGCGGGGGAAGACAATACTAAGGACCAGGGGCAGTCACTGCGGGGGAAGACAATACTAAGGACCAGGGGCACTCACTGCGGGGGAAGACAATACTAAGGACCAGGGGGCAGTCACTGCGGGGGGAAGACAATACTAAGGACCAGGGGCAGTCACTGCGGGGGAAGACAATACTAAGGACCAGGGGCAGTCACTGCGGGGGAAGACAATACTAAGGACCAGGGGCAGTCACTGCGGGGGAAGACAATACTAAGGACCAGGGGCACTCACTGCGGGGGGAAGACAATACTAAGGACCAGGGGGCAGTCACTGCGGGGGAAGACAATACTAAGGACCAGGGGACACTCACTGCGGGGGGAAGACAATACTAAGGACCAGGGGCAGTCACTGCGGGGGAAGACAATACTAAGGACCAGGGGCACTCACTGCGGGGGAAGACAATACTAAGGACCAGGGACACTCACTGCAGGGGAAGACAATACTAAGGACCAGGGGCAGTCACTGCGGGGGAAGACAATACTAAGGACCAGGGGGCACTCACTGCAGGGGAAGACAATACTAAGGACCAGGGGCAGTCACTGCGGGGGGAAGACAATACTAAGGACTAGGGGCAGTCACTGCGGGGGAAGACAATACTAAGGACCAGGGGGCACTCACTGCGGGGGGAGACAATACTAAGGACCAGGGGCACTCACTGCGGGGGAAGACAATACTAAGGACCAGGGGCAGTCACTGCGGGGGGAAGACAATACTAAGGACTAGGGGCATACACTGCGGGGGAAGACAATACTAAGGACCAGGGGCAGTCTCTGCGGGGGGAAGACAATACTAAGGACCAGGGGCAGTCACTGCGGGGGAAGACAATACTAAGGACCAGGGGCAGTCACTGCGGGGGAGACAATACTAAGGACCAGGGGCAGTCACTGCGGGGGAAGACAATACTAAGGACCAGGGGCAGTCACTGCGGGGGAAGACAATACTAAGGACCAGGGGCAGTCACTGCGGGGGGAAGACAATAATAAGGACCAGGGGCAGTCACTGCGGGGGGAAGACAATACTAAGGACCAGGGGCAGTCACTGCGGGGGAAGACAATACTAAGGACCAGGGGCAGTCACTGCGGGGGGAAGACAATACTAAGGACCAGGGGCAGTCACTGCGGGGGAAGACAATACGAAGGACCAGGGGCAGTCACTGTGGGGGAAGACAATACGAAGGACCAGGGGCAGTCACTGCGGGGGAGACAATACTAAGGACCAGGGGCAGTCACTGCGGGGGAGACAATACTAAGGACCAGGGGCAGTCACTGCGGGGGAGACAATACTAAGGACCAGGGGCAGTCACTGCGGGGGAAGACAATACTAAGGACCAGGGGGCAGTCACTGCGGGGGAAGACAATACTAAGGACCAGGGGCAGTCACTGCGGGGGAAGACAATACTAAGGACCAGGGGCACTCACTGCGGGGGAAGACAATACTAAGGACCAGGGGCAGTCACTGAGGGGGGAAGACAATACTAAGGACCAGGGGCAGTCACTGCGGGGGAAGACAATACTAAGGACCAGGGGCACTCACTGCGGGGGAAGACAATACTAAGGACCAGGGGCACTCACTGCGGGGGAAGACAATACTAAGGACCAGGGGCAGTCACTGCGGGGGAAGACAATACTAAGGACCAGGGGCAGTCACTGCGGGGGGAAGACAATACTAAGGACCAGGGGCAGTCACTGCGGGGGAAGACAATACTAAGGACCAGGGGCAGTCACTGCGGGGGGAAGACAATACTAAGGACCAGGGACACTCACTGCGGGGGAAGACAATACTAAGGACCAGGGGCAGTCACTGCGGGGGGAGACAATACTAAGGACCAGGGGCAGTCACTGCGGGGGGAAGACAATACTAAGGACCAGGGGGCACTCACTGCGGGGGAAGAAAAGCGATTCCGACAGCTGAATAGGAAAGGGTTCTTTACAGTTAGAGCGGTCAGACTGTGGAATGCGACCACAAGAGGTAGTAATGGCAGACACTATAACAGCTTTATATCAGGGGGAGGATTCCTCAGTGCACAGCATTGTGGGTTATAAGTGACTTAGTGACTAAATGTAGAACTGGTGGAGGAAGAGGAACGAGATGGACCTAGGGCTTTTTTCAACCTAAGTAACTATGTAACTATGTAACACCCGTACAGACAGGGCACGCAGCCGTACAGACAGGGCACGCAGCCGTACAGACAGGGCACGCACCCGTACAGACAGCGCACGCACCCGTACAGACAGCGCACGCACCCGTACAGACAGCGCACGCACCCGTACAGACAGCGCACGCACCCGTACAGACAGCGCACGCACCCGTACAGACAGCGCACGCACCCGTACAGACAGCGCACGCACCCGTACAGACAGCGCACGCACCCGTACAGACAGCGCACACATCCGTACAGACAGGGCACACATCCGTACAGACAGCGCACACATCCGTACAGACAGCGCACGCATCCGTACAGACAGGGCACGCACCCGTACAGACAGGGCACGCACCCGTACAGACAGGGCACGCACCCGTACAGACAGTACAGCTTTATACACAGAAGTCTATGAATTGTGAGCTGCGGCTTCATTCAGTACCTTGTAGGACCACCTTTCTCTGTCATGTATTTGTATTCAGCAACTCCCCCCCCCGCGGAGTCAGTACTTGTAGGACCACCTTTCTCTGTCTTTTGGGGTCTCTCCAGCTTTGCTCATCTAGAGGTGACATTTTCCCCTTCTCTCTCTCAGTGAGATTGGATGGAGACGTCTGATCTCGGTGGATTTGGTTTGGACGGTGACTGCACCGGTCACATACAGGAATATGGTGAAATCTAAACCCTCCATTGTAGATCTGCAGGATGTTAAGAATCATTGTCCTGCTGGGAGGGGAAGCTACGCCCCGGTTTCGCGTCTCCCGCTGCCTCTCAGGTTTTCCTCCAGGATTGCCCTGTATTTAGCTCCATTCATCTTCCCGTCACCTCTGAGCAGCTTCCCTGCCCCGGCTGGAGAAAAGCCTCCCCACAGCAGGATGCTGCCTCCACCATGTATGACGGTGGGGAGGTTGTTCTCAGGGTGATGTGCAGGGTTAGTGTTTTGCATTTAGCCCAGTTCCCCTTTGCTCTCCTCTGACCGCAGCACCTTCCTCCACTGCTCACTGCGCCCCCTACATGTCATGTGGAAGGAGGTGACTCCAGGGATGAATACTAATGCACGTCACACTTTTCAGATTTCTATATAGAAAATATTTAGAGAACCGGACAAACACTTCTACTAAGTGTCACATAAATTCTAATAAATACATGCAAATTGTGAGAGTGTAACGTGAAAATGTGGAAAGGTTCATGGGGTGTGAATACTTTTTCAAGGTCCTGACTGTGTATAGAGCTGTGTACACTCATGTGGTGCTCTCTCATCAGACTGAGGACTGTCTCTGGTGTGAGGGGTCAGGTTTACCTTATGGCTGAGGATGTCTCAGATCCAGTCATACACCAAGTGTCATGTCTCTTGTCATCATCAGCAGACGTCTCTTATGGTGCTAGAGAGGAGGTGACGGCCGGGGGTGCAGTCTATGTGAGGCTGTCTCCAGACGTGGAGGTATCTGGGGTGCAGTCTATGTGAGGCCGGCTGTCTCTGGGTGCAGGCGTCCCGCTCTCGTGGCTCTATCTTCCCGGCTGTCTCTGGGTGCAGGCGTCCCGCTCTCGTGGCTCTATCTTCCCGGCTGTCTCTGGGTGCAGGCGTCCCGCTCTCGTGGCTCTATCTTCCCGGCTGTCTCTGGGTGCAGGCGTCCCGCTCTCGTGGCTCTATCTTCCCGGCTGTCTCTGGGTGCAGGCGTCCCGCTCTCGTGGCTCTATCTTCCCGGCTGTCTCTTGGTGCAGGCTCTATCTTCCCGGCTGTCTCTGGGTGCAGGCTCTATCTTCCCGGCTGTCTCTGGGTGCAGGCGTCCCGCTCTCGTGGCTCTATCTTCCCGGCTGTCTCTGGGTGCAGGCGTCCCGCTCTCGTGGCTCTATCTTCCCGGCTGTCTCTGTAATGCTCGGTCGTTAGCTGAGCTTTCTCCAATATTTGAGGTCTCTTTTGACCCTATCGGCCTCCTGCTGCAGTCTCCATGACAGTAGATGTCTCTCTGACCCGGCCTGTCTCTGGGCGCAGTTTCTATAAGATCCTGGGGGTCGCGTCCTCTCACAGCCGGCTGCAGTCTATTAATTTGGGTGTCTCTTATAATGCTGTGTGTCTATGTGCAGTCTCTCTTCTGTATGTGCAGTCTCTCTCCTGTGAGTGCAGTCTCTTTTCTTTCTATAGGAGCAGTCTTTCTTGAATAGGTGCTGTCTCCTTCCTCTGAGTGCAGTCTCTCCTCTATGTGCAGTCTCTCTCCTGTATAGACAGCCTCTTCTATAGGTGCAGTCTTTCCTCTGAGTGCACTCTCTTTCCTCTGTAGATGCAGTCTCTCCTGTATAGGCAGCCTCTTCTGTAGATGCAGTCTCTCTTCTATAGATGCAGTCTCTCCTCTATGTGCAGTCTCCTCTGTAGGTGCAGTCTTTCTCCTATAGGTGCAGTCTCTTCTATAGATGCAGTCTCTTCTATAGATGCAGTCTCCTCTGTATGTGCAGTCTCCTCTATAGGTGCAGTCTTTCTCCTATAGGTGGAGTCTCTTTCTCCTATAGGTGCAGTCTCTTCTGTAGATGCAGTCTCTTCTATACGTGCAGTCTCTTCTATAGGTGCAGTCTCCTCTGTATGTGCAATCTTTCCTCTATAGGTGCAGTCTCTTCTGTAGATGCAGTCTCCTCTATAGGTGCAGTCTCTTCTATAGGTGCAGTCTCTTCTATAGGTGCAGTCTCTTCTATAGATGCAGTCTCTTCTATAGATGCAGTCTCTTCTATAGATGCAGTCTCCTCTGTATGTGCAGTCTCCTCTATAGGTGCAGTCTTTCTCCTATAGGTGGAGTCTCTTTCTCCTATAGGTGCAGGCTCTTCTGTAGATGCAGTCTCTTCTATAGGTGCAGTCTCTTCTATAGGTGCAGTCTCCTCTGTATGTGCAATCTTTCCTCTATAGGTGCAGTCTCTTCTGTAGATGCAGTCTCCTCTATAGGTGCAGTCTCTTCTATAGGTACAGTCTCTTCTATAGGTGGAGTCTCTTTCTCCTATAGGTGCAGTCTCTTCTATAGGTGCAGTCTCTTCTATAGGTGCAGTCTCCTCTGTATGTGCAATCTTTCCTCTATAGGTGCAGTCTCTTCTGTAGATGCAGTCTCCTCTATAGGTGCAGTCTCTTCTATAGGTGCAGTCTCCTCTGTATGTGCAATCTTTCCTCTATAGGTGCAGTCTCTTCTGTAGATGCAGTCTCCTCTATAGGTGCAGTCTCTTCTATAGGTACAGTCTCTTCTATAGGTGGAGTCTCTTTCTCCTATAGGTGCAGTCTCTTCTATAGGTGCAGTCTCTTCTATAGGTGGAGTCTCTTTCTTCTATAGGTGCAGTCTCCTCTGTATGTGCAATCTTTCCTCTATAGGTGCAGTCTCTTCTGTAGATGCAGTCTCCTCTATAGGTGCAGTCTCTTCTATAGGTGCAGTCTCTTCTATAGATGCAGTCTCTTCTATAGATGCAGTCTCTTCTATAGATGCAGTCTCCTCTGTATGTGCAGTCTCCTCTATAGGTGCAGTCTCCTCTATAGGTGCAGTCTTTCTCCTATAGGTGGAGTCTCTTTCTCCTATAGGTGCAGTCTCTTCTGTAGATGCAGTCTCTTCTATAGGTGCAGTCTCCTCTGTATGTGCAATCTTTCCTCTATAGGTGCAGTCTCTTCTGTAGATGCAGTCTCTTCTATAGGTGCAGTCTCTTCTATAGGTGCAGTCTCCTCTGTATGTGCAATCTTTCCTCTATAGGTGCAGTCTCTTCTGTAGATGCAGTCTCCTCTATAGGTGCAGTCTCTTCTATAGGTACAGTCTCTTCTATAGGTGGAGTCTCTTCTATAGGTGGAGTCTCTTTCTCCTATAGGTGCAGTCTCTTCTATAGGTGCAGTCTCTTCTATAGGTGGAGTCTCTTTCTCCTATAGATGCAGTCTCTTCTATAGGTGGAGTCTCTTTCTCCTATAGGTGCAGTCTCTTCTATAGGTGCAGTCTCTTCTATAGGTGCAGTCTCTTCTATAGGTGGAGTCTCTTTCTTCTATAGGTGCAGTCTCTTCTATAGGTGCAGTCTCTTCTATAGGTGCAGTCTCTTCTATAGGTGCAGTCTCTTCTATAGGTGGAGTCTCTTTCTTCTATAGGTGCAGTCTCTTCTATAGGTGCAGTCTCTTCTATAGGTGCAGTGTCTTCTCTATCTGCACTCTCTTTCTCCTATAGGTGCAGTCTCTTCTATAGGTGCAGTCTCTTCTATAGGTGCAGTCTCTTCTATAGGTGCAGTCTCCTCTGTATAGTTGCAGTCTCTTCTCTATCTGCACTCTCTTTCTCCTATAGATGCAGTCTCTTCTATAGGTGCAGTCTCTTCTATAGGTGCAGTCTCTTCTATAGGTGCAGTCTCTTCTATAGGTGCAGTCTCCTCTGTATGTGCAGTCTCTTCTCTATCTGCACTCTCTTTCTCCTATAGATGCAGTCTCTTATGTATGTGCAGTCTTTCTCCTATAGGTGCAGTCTCCTGAGAGGCCGGCCGTCTCCAGGCTGTGTCTCCGGGGTCCCGGCAGTGTGTCGGTCGCCGCCGGCCTCAGCTGTCTCATCACCACAAGTCTCGCTCTCTAATCTGCTGTCTCTGGTGGGCGGAGCCTCCTGACAGCTGTCTAATCGGCCGGAAGTTGACAGATAATCCGGAAGTGTCGTCTCCATCTTGTGGTTGGCGGAGCTGCCGCAGTGACCTCTGGGAGAAAGTACATCCCCGCCTCCTGAGCTACAGTAATGGCGGCGCCCTGAAGGGTCACATGAGACTGGCGAGAGGCGAGACCGGGGCCGCGGAGCGTCTACACCCGGAGCACAGCACAGCACAGCACAGCACAGCCGGCGCCCACCATGGACGGAGAACAGCAGCAACTGCGCAATGTAAGACCCACACCACAGGGCGCCGACACGTGACCGACGGCTACCAATCACATCGCCGCTAACATCTCTCAGGTGTTTGTCACAGCATAAGAGCTAGCATCTGATTGGCTGTAACGTCGAATGACTGCTGGGATCTCATTGGCTGTGGCGATGAATGACGGCTGGGATCTCATTGGCTGTGGCGATGAATGACGGCTGGGATCTCATTGGCTGTGGCGATGAATGACGGCTGGGATCTCATTGGCTGTGGCGATGAATGACGGCTGGGATCTCATTGGCTGTGGCGATGAATGACGGCTGGGATCTCATTGGCTGTGGTGATGAATGACGGCTGGGATCTCATTGGCTGTGGTGATGAATGACGGCTGGGATCTCATTGGCTGTGGCGATGAATGACGGCTGGGATCTCATTGGCTGTGGTGATGAATGACGGCTGGGATCTCATTGGCTGTGGTGATGAATGACGGCTGGGATCTCATTGGCTGTGGCGATGAATGACGGCTGGGATCTCATTGGCTGTGGCGATGAATGACGGCTGGGATCTCATTGGCTGTGGCGATGAATGACGGCTGGGATCTCATTGGCTGTGGCGATGAATGACGGCTGGGGTCTCATTGGCTGTGGCGATGAATGACGGCTGGGATCTCATTGGCTGTGGCGATGAATGACGGCTGGGATCTCATTGGCTGTGGCGATGAATGACGGCTGGGATCTCATTGGCTGTGGCGATGAATGACGGCTGGGATCTCATTGGCTGTGGTGATGAATGACGGCTGGGATCTCATTGGCTGTGGCGATGAATGACGGCTGGGATCTCATTGGCTGTGGCGATGAATGACGGCTGGGATCTCATTGGCTGTGGTGATGAATGACGGCTGGGATCTCATTGGCTGTGGCGATGAATGACGGCTGGGATCTCATTGGCTGTGGCGATGAATGACGGCTGGGATCTCATTGGCTGTGGTGATGAATGACGGCTGGGATCTCATTGGCTGTGGTGATGAATGACGGCTGGGATCTCATTGGCTGTGGCGATGAATGACGGCTGGGGTCTCATTGGCTGTGGCGATGAATGACGGCTGGGATCTCATTGGCTGTGGCGATGAATGACGGCTGGGATCTCATTGGCTGTGGCGATGAATGACGGCTGGGATCTCATTGGCTGTGGCGATGAATGACGGCTGGGATCTCATTGGCTGTGGCGATGAATGACGGCTGGGATCTCATTGGCTGTGGCGATGAATGACGGCTGGGATCTCATTGGCTGTGGCGATGAATGACGGCTGGGCTCTGTACAGAGGAAGGAAATCTCCGGACATGTATAAGATCTATGATCTCACGTGTTCTCCTCGGTCTGTCTGGTGGGTGACTCTGGACATGTATAAGATCTATGATCTCACGTGTTCTCCTCGGTCTGTCTGGTGGGTGACTCTGGATATGTATAAGATCTATGATGTCGTGTATTCTCCTCGGTCTGTCTGGTGGGTGACTCCGGACATGTATAAGATCTATGATGTCACGTGTTCTCCTCGGTCTGTCTGGTGGGTGACTCCGGACATGTATAAGATCTATGATCTCACGTGTTCTCCTCGGTCTGTCTGGTGGGTGACTCCGGACATGTATAAGATCTATGATCTCGCGTATTCTCCTCGGTCTGTCTGGTGGGTGACTCTGGACATGTATAAGATCTATGATCTCACGTATTCTCCTCGGTCTGTCTGGTGGGTGACTCTGGACATGTATAAGATCTATGATGTCACGTGTTCTCCTCGGTCTGTCTGGTGGGGGAATCTGGACATGTATAAGATCTATGATCTCACGTGTTCTCCTCGGTCTGTCTGGTGGGTGACTCTGGACATGTATAAGATCTATGATGTCACGTGTTCTCCTCGGTCTGTCTGGTGGGTGACTCTGGACATGTATAAGATCTATGATCTCATGTGTTCTCCTCGGTCTGTCTGGTGGGTGACTCCGGACATGTATAAGATCTATGATCTCGCGTATTCTCCTCGGTCTGTCTGGTGGGTGACTCCGGACATGTATAAGATCTATGATCTCGTGTATTCTCCTCGGTCTGTCTGGTGGGTGACTCCGGACATGTATAAGATCTATGATCTCGCGTGTTCTCCTCGGTCTGTCTGGTGGGTGACTCCGGACATGTATAAGATCTATGATCTCGCGTATTCTCCTCGGTCTGTCTGGTGGGTGACTCTGGACATGTATAAGATCTATGATCTCACGTATTCTCCTCGGTCTGTCTGGTGGGTGACTCTGGACATGTATAAGATCTATGATCTCATGTGTTCTCCTCGGTCTGTCTGGTGGGTGACTCTGGACATGTATAAGATCTATGATCTCGCGTATTCTCCTCGGTCTGTCTGGTGGGTGACTCTGGACATGTATAAGATCTATGATGTCACGTGTTCTCCTCGGTCTGTCTGGTGGGTGACTCTGGACATGTATAAGATCTATGATCTCGCGTATTCTCCTCGGTCTGTCTGGTGGGTGACTCCGGACATGTATAAGATCTATGATCTCATGTGTTCTCCTCGGTCTGTCTGGTGGGTGACTCTGGACATGTATAAGATCTATGATCTCACGTGTTCTCCTCGGTCTGTCTGGTGGGTGACTCTGGACATGTATAAGATCTATGATCTCACGTGTTCTTCTCGGTCTGTCTGGTGGGTGACTCTGGACATGTATATGATCTATGATCTCGTGTATTCTCCCCGGTCTGTCTGGTGGGTGACTCTGGACATGTATAAGATCTATGATCTCACGTGTTCTCCTCGGTCTGTCTGGTGGGTGACTCTGGACATGTATAAGATCTATGATCTCACGTGTTCTCCTCGGTCTGTCTGGTGGGTGACTTTGGACATGTATAAGATCTATGATCTCGTGTATTCTCCCCGGTCTGTCTGGTGGGTGACTCTGGACATGTATATGATCTATGATCTCGTGTGTTCTCCTCGGTCTGTCTGGTGGGTGACTCTGGACATGTATAAGATCTATGATCTCACGTGTTCTCCTCGGTCTGTCTGGTGGGTGACTCTGGACATGTATATGATCTATGATCTTGTGTATTCTCCCCTGTCTGTCTGGTGGGTGACTCCGGACATGTATAAGATCTATGATCTCGTGTATTCTCCCCGGTCTGTCTGGTGGGTGACTCCGGACATGTATAAGATCTATGATGTCACGTGTTCTCCTCGGTCTGTCTGGTGGGGGAATCTGGACATGTATAAGATCTATGAGCTCACGTATTCTCCTCGGTCTGTCTGGTGGGTGACTCCGGACATGTATAAGATCTATGATCTCACGTGTTCTCCTCGGTCTGTCTGGTGGGTGACTCTGGACATGTATAAGATCTATGATGTCACGTGTTCTCCTCGGTCTGTCTGGTGGGGGAATCTGGACATGTATAAGATCTATGATCTCACGTGTTCTCCTCGGTCTGTCTGGTGGGTGACTCCGGACATGTATAAGATCTATGATGTCACGTGTTCTCCTCGGTCTGTCTGGTGGGGTGACTCTGGACATGTATAAGATCTATGATCTCACGTGTTCTCCTCGGTCTGTCTGGTGGGTGACTCCGGACATGTATAAGATCTATGATGTCACGTGTTCTCCTCGGTCTGTCTGGTGGGTGACTCCGGACATGTATAAGATCTATGATCTCACGTGTTCTTCTCGGTCTGTCTGGTGGGTGACTCCGGACATCTATAAGATCTATGATCTCACGTGTTCTCCTCGGTCTGTCTGGTGGGTGACTCTGGACATGTATAAGATCTATGAGCTCACGTATTCTCCTCGGTCTGTCTGGTGGGTGACTCTGGACATGTATAAGATCTATGATCTCACGTATTCTCCTCGGTCTGTCTGGTGGGTGACTCCGGACATGTATAAGATCTATGATCTCACGTGTTCTCCTCGGTCTGTCTGGTGGGTGACTCTGGACATGTATAAGATCTATGATGTCGTGTATTCTCCTCGGTCTGTCTGGTGGGTGACTCCGGACATGTATAAGATCTATGATGTCACGTGTTCTCCTCGGTCTGTCTGGTGGGGGAATCTGGACATGTATAAGATCTATGATCTCACGTGTTCTCCTCGGTCTGTCTGGTGGGTGACTCTGGACATGTATAAGATCTATGATGTCACGTGTTCTCCTCGGTCTGTCTGGTGGGTGACTCTGGACATGTATAAGATCTATGATCTCACGTGTTCTCCTCGGTCTGTCTGGTGGGTGACTCCGGACATGTATAAGATCTATGATCTCACGTGTTCTCCTCGGTCTGTCTGGTGGGTGACTCCGGACATGTATAAGATCTATGATCTCACGTGTTCTCCTCGGTCTGTCTGGTGGGTGACTCTGGACATGTATAAGATCTATGAGCTCACGTATTCTCCTCGGTCTGTCTGGTGGGTGACTCTGGACATGTATAAGATCTATGAGCTCACGTATTCTCCTCGGTCTGTCTGGTGGGTGACTCCGGACATGTATAAGATCTATGATCTCACGTGTTCTCCTCGGTCTGTCTGGTGGGTGACTCTGGACATGTATAAGATCTATGATGTCGTGTATTCTCCTCGGTCTGTCTGGTGGGTGACTCCGGACATGTATAAGATCTATGATGTCACGTGTTCTCCTCGGTCTGTCTGGTGGGGGAATCTGGACATGTATAAGATCTATGATCTCACGTGTTCTCCTCGGTCTGTCTGGTGGGTGACTCTGGACATGTATAAGATCTATGATGTCACGTGTTCTCCTCGGTCTGTCTGGTGGGTGACTCTGGACATGTATAAGATCTATGATCTCACGTGTTCTCCTCGGTCTGTCTGGTGGGTGACTCCGGACATGTATAAGATCTATGATCTCGTGTATTCTCCTCGGTCTGTCTGGTGGGTGACTCTGGACATGTATAAGATCTATGATCTCACGTGTTCTCCTCAGTCTGGTCGGTGACTCCAGACACCTGTAAGATCTATGATTTTTGCTTCTTCTGGCAGTTTTTGCGCCTTTGTAAATACAGTTATCCTTGTCATTAATCATGTCGCTGGTTTTAATATCAGTAAGTCATTTTGCTATAAAAATTTTAAATTACAGCTGCTGAAAACAATGGTGATTAAGGTGAATAAAGGTATCCATAAAGCTACCAGTGTAACAGACGTAGCATAATCGTAATCATATGCACGGTTAGGTTACGGGAGTCTGTGTGCGCGGTAAGGCCCGGGAGCGCTGATAATGGGGTATGCTGGCAGCACCCACTGATCTATCTCATCCTTCTGTGTCTTAGTTAGCAGGGCCTCTCTTTGCGTAACTTTATCCCTTACCAAGCTCAACGTACCAGAAATCCCTGTTAAAAAATAACTTTTAATAAATATATCTAGAATTTGAGCCCACAAAAAAGGCACATATAAGTTAGAGCCGTGTAAATGTAGGAAGTTGCCTAAATAGGTCAGGGAGTCGTCCTGGCACAATATTACATACAAAATGTGAATACAACAGGTTAGGAAATTAACAATTATTCTCAGTCAAGTGAGTCCATCCCTGTAATGTCAGTGCATAATAAACATACTAATTTCAAACTTGAGAGGGGTGATACCACTTTCATCAGAAGTACTAAAATATATACCTCAACAGCTAGCCCTGATGAGCGATAGAGATCTCTACCTATCAATGGAGGGTATGACACCGTAACTGTTTTGGGCGCCCCCATTCACCGTCGGGAAGCCCTAAAATGACCCTACTCAGACTAAAGCACCTAACACCAGAGATATGAAAAACTCAAGGTCCTTATCTAATTGGTCAAGTCCATGATGTAACAGGGCGACCAATCCTAAACCAGACTGACGCGTTTCTCCCAAGCGGTGGATACACCTGGGTACATCAGGGGACATGTACCACAGGGGTCCCAGATCCAGAGACTGCCAAAAGAGTAAGGTATCATCCTCAGACCTGGGCACAGTCTTCTTTTGGGAGTCTCTGGATCTGGGACCATGTGGTACATGCCACCCTTGATGATATCCCACCATCACCACCTGAAGACTGAGGAATATGAGGCTCTGAGTGCAACCATCCCTGATGAATATGAACTGACGAGAGGACTACCAGCACCTCCTTTCCCCCCCGAATAACGTGTGCCAGCGTGGAACATAGCCATGAGGACAGTCAAGGGGATATGGACAGGATCTGGCTTCCTATGCATAGTCTGTTGGGTGAGGAGGTTCATCCACAATGGATGGGTTATCTCTAGTGTTGAGCGGACCCGGATCTGCAAAATCCGGATCCGCACGGTTTGAGCGCCCGATCCGAGTCCGACCAGTACCCGGGATTCGGGGTGCACGATCCGGATCCATTTTTTTTTTTTCCTTTCTCTTCTCTCCTCTCCTCTCCTCTCCTCTCCTCTCCTCTCCTCCCCCGGCTCCCCATTCATTATTGCCGCGGATTTCGGATCCGGACTTCGGCAGCAACCCAATCCGGATCCGCCGGACCCGGATTATGACCGATCCGCTCAACTCTAGGTATCTCGTATGCGAGTGAGGTAACCATCGGCATTAGGACAAATCTATAGACTCGATGGAAGTAGGGAAAGATTTTGGCTATCTCCAAAAGGGGGAATGTTATGGACATGGTTATGAGCAGTATTACATGAAGATATCCAAAAACAGGACTCAAAATGGCGTTTGAACTGTGCTGAGATACGGGACTTTCTGGCCATAAGACTTTCGTGATTCATGCTGACATAGCTTAATATAAGATGATGAAACACATATACATATATATCTCAGAATACGCTCTTTTACAGTTTATCCAATAGCAGACGTGTTACGTATTCTTGGCTCCTATCCAACTGATTTCTTTAAATGTATCTGAACTTCCGTAATTAAAGCAGTCATATCTTCTACCTAGATCCGTGTAGATCTCTGGTCCTGTGTGGATGAAGAGCATGCTACGGACAATGACTCATGATATATGCAGACGGGTTTAAGACGTGGATGCAGAACGTGGATTGCATCACCCTAATCAGCGCAGTGTGTAATAATAATAATTATTTATATAGCACTATAAATTCCATAGCGCTTTTCAATGGCAACACTGTCCCCATTGGGACTCACAATCCAAGTTCTGCGGTAGATCCACTTACTCCGCTCCAGTATGAAGTAGACACAGGAATGCTTCCGGTTTAATTTTCAGCTGGTTTATTAAATCCATAAACCAACCTGAACATAATAAATCAAAAACAGCGTTACCGGCATAAAAGAAAACAGAACCTCATGTATCAAGTCCATGCACTGCGGGTTCAGCCCGCTAAAGTTTAGGGTTCCACACCGGTCACAGAGAGGAGGAACTGCTTCCTCCATCACAGAACCATGAGTGTGTCCAGAGGCCTGGCTTTTACCTCTGGGACCACACCCCGAGGTGGAGATACGGGGAGCAGCCGTCCCACCCCGAGGTGGAGATACGGGGAGCAGCTGTGCCACCCCGAGGTGGAGACACTGGGAGCAGCCGTGCCACCCCGAGGTGGAGATACGGGGTGCAGCCGTGCCACCCCGAGGTGGAGACACTGGGAGCAGCCGTCCCACCCCGAGGTGGAGACACTGGGAGCAGCCGTCTCACCCCGAGGTGGAGACACGGGGAGCAGCCGTCCCACCCCGAGGTGGAAATACGGGGAGCAGCCGTCCCACCCATCTCTTTAGCTGTTCACAAAAAAACCCGGCCCAGTTGAAAGCAATTTAACCCTTTCAGCACCTAGCATGCTGGAGCCTTGCATCCGGGTCACATCACTGATTTTAGTAGTCTCAGCGGCACATACCTCCCCTCCTGCACATCACCAGTGATCACATCACAGTTCCCTATCAGTATGCTTTTGAAATGTGGGAGTAAACCGGAGTGCCCAGAGGAAACCAACGCAAACACGGGGAGACCAAGGCCCGGAAGCGCAATCTCTAACTCCCAGAACGCTAAATTAAGGATAAAAGCAAGTCCACAAACATAACCCATGTAATGATGGCAGCAGCGGCTCCAAACCTCACTTTCACGTTAGGGTTTCGTACAGCAACGTTTTACGAGATCACAGCATAAAATTCTGTGTTTTTGTTCCGGGAGTGACAAGCTGCGGATATTAGAAGTGTAATAATGAAGTATCCAGTCTTACCGATGGATAAAGTCCACAGAAGTTATAAAACGTTCAGTCTAACGAGCGCCTACGTTACAAACAGACCGCTGTTACATAACCAGCCGGAAATAACAAAACCTCTCATCCACTCCTGCAGTAAAGCTCCACAGCCCCCCAGACATCGGAAAACATGGATTCCACGTATATACACACATATACGGCAGAACCTATCCATATCTGTCCATACAACTGGGACTGAGGAGGTCACGTGATAAAATTAATCACTTTAAAAGATTTTAGTAACTTTCAGTTTGGATGGAATGGCCCTGTGGCGGTGAATGAGAGCTGAGATCTGATTGGCCCTGTGGCGGTGAATGAGAGCTGAGATCTGATTGGCCCTGTGGCGGTGAATGAGAGCTTAGATCTGTTTGGCTGTAGGGACGCTCGACGGCCGGGATGTAGCTGACTGCGGAGAAGTCTGTGACGGCCGGGATGTGGCTGGCTGTGGGGAAGGCTGTGACGGCCGGGATGTGGCTGACTGCGGAGAAGTCTGTGACGGCCGGGATGTAGCTGACTGCGGAGAAGTCTGTGACGGCCGGGATGTAGCTGACTGCGGAGAAGTCTGTGACGGCCGGGATGTAGCTGACTGCGGGGAGGTCCGCGACGGCCGGGACGTGGCTGCCTCTGGGGAAGTCCACGATGGCCAGGACGTGGCTGGGTGTGGGGGCGCACGTAGGCTAGTAGCCGTGGGGAAGGGGGTTACAATGTATTTACTAGACTCGTAGTAATCCACTTTCTTCATTTCCAGCTCCGGGATTTCTTGATGGTCTATAATAAGATGACGGAGTTGTGCTTCAGCCGCTGCGCCAAGAACCTGAATTATCGCTCACTCACCATGGAAGAGGTATAGGGGAGTCAGTGGTGGAGGGGCCTGGTTCTAATACTGTAGACTTAGACTTGATGAATTCTCTGGATGGCTATAGTAGTAGTGCTTCCCCCGTTACTGCAGGGTGTACATATTATTGATGACCATCGTGTTCTAACCATCTCCCTTTTTTCATAGGAGCAGTGTCTGGATAGTTGCGCCTCAAAACTCATTCGATCAAACCACCGTCTGATGGCGTCTTATGTGGCACTGATGCCAGGGCTGGTGCAGCGCAGGATGGCAGACTATGAGTCCCAGAACAAGGAAACTGATAACACCCAAGAGGTCGTCACCGAGAGCAGCACCACCTTGTCTGATGTCAGCGGTACCCCAGTGTCTACCCCAACGCCAGGAGACCTGGAGACACCCACGCTTGTGTGATAGGATGTGTCTTTGCCCTATCAATATCATCTGTAGCGGAGAGTCTCTGTCTCAAAGGACCCCACACATCTCTCTCAGGAGCTTTGGATGCACCTGGTGCACCACCGCTTGTCTGATAGGATGTGACTCCAACCTGTCAATATCCTCTGTAGTGGAGAGACTCTGCCTTCAAGCAGGGCTGTGGGGTCGGTAAGCCAAACATCCGACTCCTCAATTTCCCAGATTCTGGCTCCACGACTCAGAGTCTCTCATACAGGACTCGTGTTAGTGATACATTTCCTGTGGTAAAATGGTGGCATCCGGCTTTTACTTTTTATTGTGATGCAGTTATCAAGCTGTTCAGATAGAAGAACATAAAATATATTTATTGGATACAAGTTTAGAACACAAAAAAAATAATAAATTGTAAATCTGCAATACACTGAGCAGAAAGAGGAGAGAAAAAAAACAGTTTTCAACACATACGTCCTGAATAACGTGTGCAGTCTATGAATTTGTTCTGAGGAATAGTATGGCCTCCATCAGATCCTCCTCCATAGATGACCTCAAATCTGACCTCATTGTTTTAAGACCGGAGAACAACCTCTCTACACTACACTTGGGTTGGTGGCAAAACGGTGACCACATGGGCAACATCTCTAACATCAGGGTATAAAGGAATTGCCTCATGCACCGTCAGTTTTGATGAATGGTTAAGTCTCCTACGTCATTGAGAGCAAGTGACCAGATTTCAGCAAAATTTTTCAATCTGTTTGCTATGGCAGTAGAGTCTTTTTCCCTGCAGCAACACTTTCTGCTCCATGTCATCCAAATACTTTTCAATATTAAACTCCTCATCTGATGAGGCTGAAGATACGTCAGTAGTAGCACTGTCAGGATCCAAGTCTTCTTGCTCTTGGCCGTTTTGTAGCCACTCATCCTAACTGCTGCCTCTGTCCGATCTTCTTTTCCTTCAGTAAGCTGTTGATCATCTAGCACTATACGATGACTTGGCTCCACATACACAGCTGCCAGAAGAATTTTATTTTCTAATTGCAGTGTCTCTCTCCATTTTATTGAAGCAGCAATGCCATCTGCGATTTAAACCTCCTCTTTGGAACAAGCAAAACAGCAAGTTCTTCCACTCCTTTATGAAAATGCTGGAAGTTAGGTTGTCAGCTTGTAATTTTTTTTAGTCCCTGTAAATGGGTGATGAAGCAATTCCTTTAATTCAGTCACCTGTGTCCATTGACCTTCATTTAGTGTTACCTGGGGTTAGCCATGTTTACAAGAAAGGGTTTCAGCTCAAGCAATCGTGCAATCACTAAATAAATGCCTCCCCACCGAGAGTGGCTTGATTGACAATTGCCTCTTTTCCAGCACGTCTCTTCAGGATGGAATCAATTTTAAGGGTTCTGGCAGCAATAACCAATTTCTTCACTTTTACCAATCAGAGTTCCTGCAGACGATCTCTTATTGCCGGCTGCAGCGTTTGCACAACACAACACATGTGATACATTAGGAGACAGATGTGAAGCGGGTTCAACAAGATCATGTCATTCTAAAGGATCATTCTGCTGTTTAGGCTGTGTGCGCACGTGTGCTTTTTTTATGCTTTTATGCTGCGTTCTGCACTGCAGCGTAAAGGCATGTATCCTGCGGCCCCAGCACAATCTATGAAGATTGTGCAAATTCCATCCGCACGTTGCGTTTTAGAACGCAGCGATTCGGCTGCTGAAATATTTTGCTAAAACGCTGCGTTCTAAAAAGCAACATATGACTGCTTTTGCGCGTTCCGGATGCTTTTCCCACTCTGTCTATGGCAGAGCAAGCATCCAGGACGCATGAATTCAGCATGGCACAATGCTTTCAAAGTGCAGCTTTTCGGCTGCGTTTTGAAACGCACATGCAGTGACTTAAACGCTGCGGAATAGAACGCAGAGACGTGCGCACATGGCCTAAGAGAAAGTTTAGTTTTGCTGTAAGAAGTCTCTAGCAGGTCTCAGAGGATTTCAGGCTTCCTGGTGCCTTTGTTTTTACCCTTGTCTGTAGAGGAGGAGCGTCACTACTTATATCATGGAGCGGACGTGCAGCACAGATTCATCTCCACTAAAAGCCGAGATCCTCACATCAGGAACAGAGCAGACATTTATAGGACATTTCACAACTTTCCCAAATTCTTATGAAATAATATTCGGCACATTCTGCACTGAACGCTGGACCCGATGTATCATATATTTTAGGAGGTGGAGTCGGTCCATTTTATATCAAATCTGACTCCACCAAAATGGACTCCGACGCCACATCCATGCCTCCAAAGATCACACTCGTCCTTCTCAGGGGTACTGGATACACCTGCACCGTTGCTTGTGTGATAGGATGTGACTCCGACCTGTCATTATCATCTTTAGTGGAGAGACTCTGCCACCAAGGACCCCACACATCCCTTTCAGGGGCCACCCGGTGCACCGCCGCTTGTATGATAGGAAGTGACCCTGGTCTTTACAGTCAGTATCGTCTGTATTGGAGGGTTTCTGACTCTGGACTATACAGCCTGGCTCTAGAGACCCCACACATCCCTCTCTGCAGCCCTGGGTACACTTGGTGCACCACCGCTTGTGTGATGGGAAGGGCTGGAGTTGTTCCTGTGGCCTGCGGCCCTGGGGTCTGTCCGAATGCAGGTATAGGTATGCAGAGATTTAAAACTTCTGTCCACAGAAACTTTTCTTCCGCATCGATCACCCATTTCTCTGCAATAAAAGTGTTACCGGTGGTTCTAAATCCTGGCTTTGACCCGTCTTTCTGCAGATTATTTCTATTGATGAAGGAGTTGGCTGCTTTCTCATTGCTATCACACTTCCCAGCACTGATTGTTACCCTGTCCGTGTGACACATCCATAGTAGCCACTGACTCTGCTCAGGGATGGGGTAGACCTACTGTCTGGGGGACCAGCTGCCCATATGAGCTGTCATGTCTGGCAATGATTGACAATGACTATCTCTGAAGCAGGCTGGGCATGAGTCTGAGGTGCAGGTGCGTCCTTGTGTGCGGCTGGAGATGCCCTAGATTCCCTCACTACAGCAGCTCCAGAATAATTACGCCGTTTCCTATGTACCAAAGAGCAGGGAAGATCTTTTGAATGGACCGGTGGTGAGTATTCTAGGTGCTTCATCCTTTCCATCACTCACGACATTGTCTGACTCAGTACAATCCAGTTTTGTCACATGAATATGATGGATTGTTTAATCCCCCAAATCGTCTCCCCGTGGCTCTGGCCTCATTTAGTTTTTTTTTACCTCTTCTCATGATGGCTATATGTTCGCTTAATTTTCTTCTCCTCTGCTCACGGTGGCTCGCTACTAGCTTCATTTTCTTATCTTTTCATGGTGGCTCTCTGCTGTCTTCATTTTCTTTTTCTCGCGGTGGCTCTCTGCTGGCTTCATTATCTTCTCGCGGTGGCTCTCTGCTGGCTTCATTATCTTCTCGCGGTGGCTCTCTGCTGGCTTCCTTTTCTTCTTCTCGCGGTGGCTCTCTGCTGGCTTCCTTTTCTTCTTCTCATGGTGGCTCTCTGCTGGCTTCCTTTTCTTATCTTCTTGCGGTGGCTCTCTGCTGGCTTCCTTTTCTTCTTCTCGCGGTGGCTCTCTGCTGGCTTCCTTTTCTTCTTCTCATGGTGGCTCTCTGCTGGCTTCCTTTTCTTATCTTCTTGCGGTGGCTCTCTGCTGGCTTCCTTTTCTTCTTCTCATGGTGGCTCTCTGCTGTCTTCATTTTCTTCTTCTCGCGGTGGCTCTCTGCTGGCTTCCTTTTCTTATCTTCTTGCGGTGGCTCTCTGCTGGCTTCCTTTTCTTCTCGCGGTGGCTCTCTGCTGGCTTCCTTATCTTCTCGCGGTGGCTCTCTGCTGGCTTCCTTTTCTTATCTTCTTGCGGTGGCTCTCTGCTGGCTTCATTTTCTTCTCATGGTGGCTCTCTGCTGGCTTCATTTTCTTCTGACGGTGGCTCTCTGCTGGCTTCCTTTTCTTCTCGCGGTGGCTCTCTCCTGGCTTCCTTTTCTTCTCGCGGTGGCTCTCTGCTGGCTTCATTTTCTTATCTTCTTGCGGTGGCTCTCTGCTGGCTTCATTTTCTTCTCATGGTGGCTCTCTGCTGGCTTCCTTTTCTTATCTTCTTGCGGTGGCTCTCTGCTGGCTTCATTTTCTTTTCATGGTGGCTCTCTGCTGGCTTCCTTTTCTTATCTTCTTGCGGTGGCTCTCTGCTGGCTTCCTTTTCTAATCTTCTTGCAGTGGCTCTCTGCTGGCTTCATTTTCTTCTCATGGTGGCTCTCTGCTGGCTTCCTTTTCTAATCTTCTTGCGGTGGCTCTCTGCTGGCTTCCTTTTCTTATCTTCTTGCGGTGGCTCTCTGCTGGCTTCCTTATCTTCTCGCGGTGGCTCTCTGCTGGCTTCCTTTTCTTATCTTCTTGCGGTGGCTCTCTGCTGGCTTCATTTTCTTCTCATGGTGGCTCTCTGCTGCCTTCATTTTCTTCTGACGGTGGCTCTCTGCTGGCTTCATTTTCTTCTGACGGTGGCTCTCTGCTGGCTTCATTTTCTTCTGACGGTGGCTCTCTGCTGGCTTCATTTTCTTCTGACGGTGGCTCTCTGCTGACTTCCTTTTCTTCTCGCGGTGGCTTTCTGCTGGCTTCATTTTCTTTTCATGGTGGCTCTCTGCTGGCTTCCTTTTCTTATCTTCTTGCGGTGGCTCTCTGCTGGCTTCCTTTTCTAATCTTCTTGCAGTGGCTCTCTGCTGGCTTCATTTTCTTCTCATGGTGGCTCTCTGCTGGCTTCCTTTTCTAATCTTCTTGCGGTGGCTCTCTGCTGGCTTCCTTTTCTTATCTTCTTGCGGTGGCTCTCTGCTGGCTTCCTTATCTTCTCGCGGTGGCTCTCTGCTGGCTTCCTTTTCTAATCTTCTTGCGGTGGCTCTCTGCTGGCTTCCTTTTCTTATCTTCTTGCGGTGGCTCTCTGCTGGCTTCCTTATCTTCTCGCGGTGGCTCTCTGCTGGCTTCCTTTTCTTATCTTCTTGCGGTGGCTCTCTGCTGGCTTCATTTTCTTCTCATGGTGGCTCTCTGCTGCCTTCATTTTCTTCTGACGGTGGCTCTCTGCTGGCTTCATTTTCTTCTGACGGTGGCTCTCTGCTGGCTTCATTTTCTTCTGACGGTGGCTCTCTGCTGGCTTCCTTTTCTTCTCGCGGTGGCTCTCTGCTGGCTTCATTTTCTTATCTTCTTGCGGTGGCTTTCTGCTGGCTTCATTTTCTTCTCATGGTGGCTCTCTGCTGGCTTCCTTTTCTAATCTTCTTGCGGTGGCTCTCTGCTGGCTTCCTTATCTTCTCGCGGTGGCTCTCTGCTGGCTTCATTTTCTTATCTTCTCGCGGTGGCTCTACTAGCTTTATTTTCTTATCATCTTGCGATGGTTTTTGGCTGCTTCCTATTCTTCTTTGCCTCTTTTCACGGTGGCTCTGGGCTTAGTTTTCTTTACCTATTCTCGTGGTGGCTCTCTGCTCCCTTCATTTTCCTCGTCCCCTCTTCTCATGATGGCACTCTGTTCGCTTCTTGCGGGGGATTTCAGATTGCTTTCTTTTCTTCTTTGTCGCTTCTGATTGCTCTGGGCTCGCTTAGTTTTTTCATGTCTTCTCATGGTGGGTTGCTGCTCACTTGTCTTCACCTATTCTCGGGGAGGCTCTCTACTCGCTTCATTTTTCTCATTATTATAATTGTTAATGCACCATTTATTCCATGGCTTTTTACAAGTGAAAAGGGTATACAAAAAAACAAGTACAAAAATCATGAACATTACAAAAACAGACTGATAGAGGAGGAGAAAGGACCCTGCCTGCGAGGGCTCACAGTCTACAGGTTATGGGAAAGGGTACAATAGGTGATGACAGAACTGGTTGCGCAGTGATGTACTAGTCTGAGGGTTATTGTAGGTTTGTCGGAAGAGGTGGGTCTTCAGGTTCCTTTTGAAGCTTTCCATGGTAGGGGAGACTCATATGCTGAGGTAGAGAATTCCAGAGAATGGGGTAAGCACGGGAGAAATCTTGTATACGATTGTGGGAGAGGAGATAAGAGAGGAGTAGAGAAGGAGATCTTGTGAGGATTGAAGGTTGCGTGCAGGTAGATACCGGGAGAATAGGTAACAGCTGTATGGAGAAGGCAGGTGGTGGATGGCTTTGTAATCAAGGTTAGTGGTCTTAACTGGAGTCTTTGGGCAATGGGAATCCAGTGAAGGGATTGGCAGGGAGGCGAGGCTGGGGAATAGCGGGGGGAGAGGTGGATTAGTCAGGCAGCAGAGTTTAGGATAGATTGGAGGGGTTCAAGAGTGTTGGAAGGGAGGCCACAGAGTAGGAGGTTGCAATAGTCAAGGCAGGAGGTGAAGGCATGTACTAGAGCAGTCAAGGGTTACTCCAAGGCAACGAGCTTGTGAGACTGGGGAGAGGTGAGCAGCCATCAACGTTGATGGATAGGTCAGTTGTGGGCGTTGAGTAAGGAAGAGGAAAGATAATGAATTCAGCTTTGTCCATGTTAAGCTTTAAATGTTAAAAATGAAGTAAACCAATTCTGTAGTGGCTCCCCGTAGTAATGATTTTAAAACCTCTTGTCCACAAATGGAATTTATTACTCAAACATACGGAAATAAAAAACTGATACAACACGTTTCGGCGGGAACAACCGCCTTCCTCAGGTATCTAAATAAAAATGCAGCTCACTCTACTTTATAGATAAAAAAATAAATACAATTTACCTGGTATTCAAATAAGGGTGTGGATATAACCACAGCTGTGTAATCAGTCGCTTACTTCACTTCAACGCTAGTGGTTCATTAAAAACAAATCCACAAACAACAAATCACTTAAAAAATCATAAAACTAAAAGCACTGTGAGCAATTATCAATAAAATTACTATCAATAAGATTTATCAAATAAAAGGTAGTACAAACACAAAAAAATTCTTTAAAAATCAAAATAAAAACATTTTATTTTTTTCTTTTCTTTCTTTACCTTTTTTCCCTTATATTTAGACAGGGATGTATACTATATTCTTTCCACAATATCATTAAGGCCATTGGGATGCAATGTTTGAAGGTGGTAAATCCAATGTTTCTTTGCGATTGAGCAAAGAATTTCTATTGATCGTTTCCGTAGGTATCTGTTCTAGAGGTGTCACCCTTATATTAAAATTCTTATCATGCTTGAGTAGCATATGTCTTGATAAACTATGCTTTCAAAACCCATTTTTTGCTCTATTTCTGTGCCCGTTCATACGAGCACGTAACGTCTGTGTTGTGCGTCCCACGTACTGGAGCCCACAGCTACAGTCGATAACATAATATAATTGCTATCGCAACTCAGATTGATTTATTTTAATTAATTTGCCTGTACTTTTACTTGTGATCTGTGGTTTATAATTCCACACGTACGACATTTCCTAGAACTACATCTAAAAACGCCAATCACCGGATCTTCATTTTTTTCAATCCTTGCTAATTTTTTTTATTTTCTATTAATCTACCTGGGACTATTAAGTGTTTTATCGTTTTCCCCTCCTAAATGTTATATTTGGTTCCTCAGGCAAATATTTTCCCAAAATCAGATCCCGTTTTAGAATATACCAATATGTTTTCAGAATCATACGTATTATCTTATTCCCCCTATTATAGGTCGTAATAAAATTAAATTTCCACCTGTCTCCTTCTGTATTTGTTTTTTTTACACATCACCTCATTTTTTTTCCTTTCTTTTTTACTCAAAAAATCCTCCTGTTTGGTTCATGCCGCATATGAAAAAATCTATTGTGATATTTCTTTTCCTTAAATCTTTTCTTTCAGATGTCAGCCGGGGTTTCATAGTCTCTTTCTTCAGTACAGTTTGTCCTGATGTGAAGGAACTGACTGTATGGAATGTTTTCTTTCCATTTTTTATAATGGGCACTTCTGAAATCCAAAAATCCGTTGGAATCAACTTTCTTAAAATGCGTTTTTGTGATGATACCAGTCCCCTTATGGCTAATTTCCAAATCTAAAAACGCTTTTTTCATTATTTTATTTCTGAGGTTAATGAAATACCCCAAGCTTTATTCAACGTATTTATCATTTCTATTGCTTCTGCTTTTGTACCAATCCAGATAATTATCAGATCATCTATAAAACGCCTATAAAAAACTATTTTCTTTTGTATTTTCCAGCTTACTTAAAATTGATGAGGACTCAAATCGCCCAATAAAAAGATTTGCGAAACTTGGTGCGACACGAGTCCCCATCACGGTCCCGAGCCGTTGTAGGTATAGTGACCCCTCAAAACTGAATACATTGTCTTAAAATAAACCCTAAACCATTCAACAAAAAAAATCTTTTTTGTTTAATTGCAAGCCCCATCTGTGAGCAAATAATCTACCGCATTAATCCCTCGATCGTGATCTATATTGGAATATAATGCGTTAACATCCATGGTAATAACATAAAAATGTTCTTGCCATTCAATAGTTCTGAGATCATTGATTAATTGTGTGGAATCTTCTAGATACGATGGTAAGGATTTAATGTCCTGTAGAGAAAGGTCTATATAGTGAGAAATTTGTAGTTTAGGAGCCAATTCCAGATATTATTGGTCTCCCCGGGGGGTAACAGGATCTTTATGTACTTTTGGCAGATGGTAAAACAATGCCATTGTTGGTGTAGGAATCATCAAAAAAATTTTCTTTTTTTTTTTATATTTTCCGTAAAAGCTTCATTGATAAGTGATTTATATTCTTTTATATATATTTGTGTTGGATCATTATCTAGTCTTAAGTAATATTTAGCATCTGAGCGGATCCTATGCGCTTCTTCTATATAGTCCTTTTTTCTCTTTTGGACCACCACCCCGCCCCATTTATCTGCTTGGCGAATCACAATATTTGTGTTTATTTTTTAAAACCTCCAGAGCCTCTTTCTCTTGCTTTTAAATATTGTTCAAATTTCTTCCTTTATTAAAAAGACGTGTATTTTTATTTATTTTCTTACAATTACTATTTCTTATATCCTTCATTAATTTATCACCTTTATTTTCCTTGTTTCCTTCCATAATTCCTCCTGAACAAATGCAAAAAATGTCTCTATATTATGTCCTCTATTTTGTGTGGGGTAAAACCTCGATTTTGGCTGTACCTCTTTATGTATATAATTATTATAAATAATTTTAGAAGATTCCATATCATTCACTGACTTAATATTATTCATATTCGGTATCTTTTTTTTCTTCCAATAAAAAATGCCGTTTGAGGGTTAATTTTCGTGTAAAGGCGTTTAGATCCAAAAAAAGATCAAACGCATTTGCGTCCTGTGTCGGACAGAAATTTAAACCTTTACTTAAAATTTCTATTTCTGATTCAGATAAAATATATGAGGATAAATTAAATATTTTTATTGTTGGTATAGCTATGCCTTCGGATTCTCCAAGTTCAATTTCCTTATTTTTATTTCTTCAATTTTTTCCTTTCTTTTTTATTGTGTACCCTTTTCCTCTCGATCCCCTTGCCCTATTTTTCTTTTTTTGGTCTACTAATGGTACAAAATAATTTGTTAGCACAAATATTGTGATACGCCAAGCAGATAAAGGGGTCCAAAATAGAAAAGACTATATAGAAGAAGCGCATAGGATCCTCTCAGATGCTAAATATTACTTAAGACTAGATAATGATCCAACACAAATATATAAAAGAATATAAATCACTTATCAATGAAGCTTTTATGGAAAGTATATAAAAAAAAAAAGAAAAACATTTTTTGATGATTCCTACACGAACAATGGCATTGTTTTACCATCTGCCAAAAGTACATAAAGATCCTGTTACCCCCCGGGGAGACCAATAATATCTGGAATTGGCTCCTAAACTACAAATTTCTCACTATATAGACCTTTCTCTACAGGACATTAAATCCTTACCATCGTATCTAGAAGATTCCACACAATTAATCAATGATCTCAGAACTATTGAATGGCAAGAACATTTTTATGTTATTACCATGGATGTTAACGCATTATATTCCAATATAGATCACGATCGAGGGATTAATGCGGTAGATTATTTGCTCACAGATGGGGCTTGCAATTAAACAAAAAAGATTTTTTTTGTTGAATGGTTTAGGGTTTATTTTAAGACAATGTATTCAGTTTTGAGGGGTCACTATACCTACAACGGCTCGGGACCGTGATGGGGACTCGTGTCGCACCAAGTTTCGCAAATCTTTTTATTGGGCGATTTGAGTCCTCATCAATTTTAAGTAAGCTGGAAAATACAAAGAAAATAGTTTTTTATAGGCGTTTTATAGATGATCTGATAATTATCTGGATTGGTACAAAAGCAGAAGCAATAGAAATGATAAATACGTTGAATAAAGCTTGGGGTATTTCATTAACCTCAGAAATAAAATAATGAAAAAAGTGTTTTTAGATTTGGAAATTAGCCATAAGGGGACTGGTATCATCACAAAAACGCATTTTAAGAAAGTTGATTCCAACGGATTTTTGGATTTCAAAAGTGCCCATTATAAAAAAATGGAAAGAAAACATTCCATACAGTCAGTTCCTTCACATCAGGACAAACTGTACTGAAGAAAGAGACTATGAAACCCCGGCTGACATCTGAAAGAAAAGATTTAAGGAAAAGAAATATCCCAAAAAATTGGTTCATGCCGCATATGAAAAAAACAGAGGGAAAAAAACAGGAGGATTTTTTGAGTAAAAAAGAAAGGGAAAAAATGAGGTGATGTGTAAAAAAAAAAAAAAAAAACAAATACAGAAGGAGGCAGGTGGAAATTTAATTTTATTACGACCTATAATAGGGGGAATAAGATAATACGTATGATTCTGAAAACATATTGGTATATTCTAAAACGGGATCTGATTTTGGGAAAATATTTGCCTGAGGAACCAAATATAACATTTAGGAGGGGAAAACGATAACCTACTTGGGGCTATTAAGTGTTTTAGGAGAAAATAATAAAAAATCAGCAAGGATTGAAAAAAATGAAGATCTGGTGATTGGCGTTTTTAGATGTAGTTCTAGGAAATGTCGTACGTGTGGAATTATAAACCATGGAGCAAAACAGATTACAAGTAAAAGTACAGGCGAATTAATTAAAATAAATCAATCTGAGTTGCGATAGCAATTATATTATTTATGTTATCGACTGTAGCTGTGGGCTCCAGTACGTGGGACGCACAACACAGACGTTACGTGCTCGTATGAACGGGCACAGAAATAGAGCAAAAAATGGGTTTTTAAAACATAGTTTATCAAGACATATACTACTCAAGCATGAAAAGAATTTTAATATATGGGTGACACCTCTAGAACAGATACCTATGGAAACGATCAATAGAAACTCTTTGCTCAATCGCAAAGAAACATTGGATTTACTGCCTTCAAACATTGCATCCCAATGGCCTTAATGATATTGTGGAAAGAATATAGTATACATCCCTGTCTAAATATAAGGGGAAAAAGGTAAAGAAAAAAAAAAGTTTTTATTTTGTTTTTTTAAAGAATTTTTTTTTTTTTGTTTGTACTACCTTTTATTTGATAAATCTTATTGATAGTAAATTTTATTGATAAATGCTTACAGTGTTTTTAGTTTTATGATTCTTTAAGTGATTTGTTGTTTGTGGATTTGTTTTTAATGAACCACTAGCGTTGAAGTGAAGTAAGCGACTGATTACACAGCTGCGGTTATATCCACACCCTTATTTGAATACCAGGTAAATTGTATTTATTTCTTTATCTATAAAGTAGAGTGAGCTGCATTTTTATTTAGATACCTGAGGAAGGCGGTTGTTCCCGCCGAAACACGTTGTATTCTTTTTTTATTTCCGTATGTTTGTTTGAGTAATAAATTCAATTTGTGGACAAGAGGTTTTAAAATCATTACAACGGGGAGCCACTACAGAATTGGTTTACTTCATTTTTAACTTTTTCACCTGTGGGAATCCGAGCCAGGACCAAACACAGGATCAATTCAAGGCAAGCCGCTGACCCGGATAAGGAGACTTTGGAAAAGTCATATATGCTTGACGTTTTGTGGCAAAAGGTGAGTGCATAAAGCTTCAGTAAAAAGGGCACCAGAGAGTCGCTTTGATAACGCGCTGAGATTGGTGCCGCATGTTTGTTTATTATATACCCTGCAGGGAATCCCCTTACTTCATGTTAAGCTTTAGGAATCGCACAGAGAAGGATGATTTAGCAGACAGACATTGTGGGATTCTGGTTAGTAGGTGTCGCGCTGTACAAAGGGTTGGTAGGACGAAGTACAACATATATCCCACTAGGTGGCAGCAGAGTAGTGAAGGAGAGACAAAGTAACACAGTAACAGAAAGGCAGCTGAAGTACAGCAGGCAGTTACTCGGCAAACCACCAGGGACAAAAGAGTAGTCAAATAGTCAGGGTCTACAGCCAGGAAAGTCAAGTCACTGCAAAGGGAGGATCAAAACCATGTTAGAAAACAGAATCGAGTTGAAAGTCGGGAGATCAGGTTTGCAGAGGGAAACACAAACAGGCAGGAGCGGGAAGTCAGGGACTGGGACAGACGGACGAGCGGGGAAGGGGACAGGACAGGACACAGTAACAAGGAGTCAGATCAAACAGGCATTCTCAGCAGAGCCAGTCACAGGCTGCAGAGCAAAACTATAACCAGCACAAGGATGCAATTGCAGAGACCAGATATAGTGTTTCCTGAAACCAGAACGAGGCTGATGGGAGTTAACCACTGACATGACCACTCTGGAGCGGAGATTCCTGGTCCTGGATCATGACAGTAGGGAGGTGATGTCAGGTCCAGAGAGGTAGATATGCATATCATCAGCGTAGAGGGGATAGTGAAAGCCGTGGGCCTCTATGAGATGTCCCAGACTGAAGATGTAAATGGAAAAGAGGAGAGGTCCAAGAACAAAACCTTGGGGGACACCAACAGATCAAGGGCAAGATGAGGAAATGGTGTGAGAGTGTGAGACGCTGAATGTCCGGTCTTTTGGGTATGAAGAGATCGAAGATAGGGTCAAGTCTGTGATACCAAGAGATGAGCGAATCTAATAGCAGGGAATGGTCCACTGTATTGAAGGCAGAAGACCGGTCCAGGAGGAGGAGGACAGTCATGTAACTTAGCTTTGGCGGTTAGTAGGTCATTGGTGACTTTAGTTAGGGCAGTTTCAGTGGAATGATGGGGTCGGAAGCCGGATTGTAACCGGTCAAAGAGGGAGCAGAAAGAGAGGTGGGAGGACAGTTTAAGATGAGGTATAGGGGATAAGTGATATGTGGTGATAGCTAGACACAGAGGATGGGTCAAGGGAGGGCTTTTTGAGGATGGGCGTGATTGAGGCACGTTTAAAAGCATGAAGGGAATACACCAGTTGTTAGTGATTGGTTGAAGAGATGGCTTAGGCTAGTTTCACACTTGCGTTGGACGGGATCCGTAGCATTGCGTTGTGTGGCGCATGCAACAGATGTGTTGCATATAGTGGCACAACGCAATGCTATGGATCGTACAAAATAACGCAATCCGTTATAGGTTTTTTTCCTTGACTTTACACATCTGGGCATGCGCAGTTGTGTAAAGACGGATGCGTTAACGGAATCCGTCAAATGACGCATTCTAACGGAATCCGCCACCATAGGCGTCCATTATAAAAACGGACGCCAAACGGATTCCTGCAGGTTGCGTTTTTTGTGACTCTCCGCCAAGCGCAGAAAAACGCTACATGCAGCGTTCCATCCGCCCGACGTAGCGTCAAAATAACGACGCGTCGTCCAGCGGATGCAACGCAGACACTTGCGTTACAGTGCGTCGTCCATATAAGCCTATGGAGAATAGCGCAGTGCGTTAACGGACTGCGCTATTCTCCATAGTGACGGAATGCGCTGAACGCAAGTGTGAAAGTAGCCTTAGGGTCGAGATGAGGACTGCGGTGAAGTTGGGGATGAGGTGGGATGAGAGCGGGTCAAGTGCACAGATGGTGAGATGTGATCTTGAGAGTGGAGAAGCTGGATTTAGAGGAAGAGGGCTGAGTAGTTGTGAGGAGGGGCTGTGGTGATTGTGGGCCAAAGCTTGCTCTGATGTTATCAATCTTCTGCATGAAGAAAGAGGCAAAGTCTTCAGAGGAGAGGGAGGTGACGCTGGGGGATGGAGGAGAGAGTTGAAAGTTTTCAATAGATGTTTAGGGTTGGAGACAGGGAGGATGTGAGAGATGAGAAGTAGGTTTGTTCTGCAGCAGTGAGTGTGTTCTTGAAATTGGTGAGGTATGGTTTGTATGTGATGAAGTGCTCGGTGAAATGAGACCTCTTCCATCTCCACTCAGCAATCGTGAAAGCCCATCTCCGTTCTTTAGTCTGGCTTTTGTGGCAAGGTGCCTGTTGATCGTGAACGTTTTGGTGTGTGTGAGGGGCGCAGATGATTTGAGAGCTGCAGAGATTGTGCTATTATATAAAGCGGCATCTGCATCGTGTAAAGAAACAATGTCTGCGAGAGGGAGAAGGGACTGAGAAAGGGAGTGTAAATCAAGATGTTAGATTTCTGCGAGGGTGTGAAAGTTTGTGGAAGGAGGTTGTGTATTTGGAAAAGAGAATCTGAGTAGGTTATGGTCAGGCAGGGTGAGAGGTGAGTTATAGAGGATAGGGAACAGAGACAAGTGAAGAGGAGGTCCAGCGCGTGGCCATCTTTGTGAGTAACTGCAGAGGACCATTGGGTGAGGCTGAAGGAGGAAGTAAGTGTTAAAAATGTAGAGACGGATGAGTGGGAGGTATCGATGGAGATGTTGAAATCTCCCATGATGATAGTGGGGTTGTCGCTGGAAAGGAAATGTAGTAGCCAGGTGAAGTGGTCAAAAAAAGTGGTAGCCAGCCCTAGAGAGCAATAAATGACAGCCAATTGGAGTTTGGAGGGGAAGTAGATGCAGACAGAGTGCATCTCAAAAGAGGAGAGAGTAATGGAATGTGGGATTGGGGTAAAGGAGCATTTGTCGGACCAACTCCTCCACCATGTTTGTTACTGGGGCGGGGGTTGTGAGACAAATGGAAACCACCATGAGAAAGTGCAGCAGTAGAGGTTGTGTCAGAGGGGGTGAGGCTGGAGAGGCTGTGTCAGAGGGGGTGAGGCTGTGTCAGAGGGGGTGAGGCTGTGTCAGAGGGGGTGAGGCTGTGTCAGAGGGGGTGAGGCTGGAGAGGCTGTGTCAGAGGGGGTGAGGCTGTGTCAGAGGGGGTGAGGCTGTGTCAGAGGGGGTGAGGCTGTGTCAGAGGGGGTGAGGCTGGAGAGGCTGTGTCAGAGGGGGTGAGGCTGGAGAGGCTGTGTCAGAGGGGGTGAGGCAGGAGAGGCTGTGTCAGAGGGGGTGAGGCCAGGAGAGGCTGTGTCAGAGGGGGTGAGGCAGGATTCAGTGATGCCGAGGAAGGAGAGTTTCTTAGGGATGAAAAGGTCAAGGATGTATGAAAGTTTATTATAGATAGAGCGAGCGTTCCTTAGAGCTCCAGTTAGGGGGACTGGGAGAGCGGGTATAAGGTTAGAAGGGTTGCGAAAACTTGTGATAGATTGTGGATGAGACAGTGGGATGTGGTGAAGAGGGCCAGGATTTGGAGAAATATCACCAGAAATGAGAAGGAGCAGAGAGTGTTAGTAGGTGTGAGCAGGAGAGGCCATGAGGGTCCGTGTGTGCCTGGAGACTAGAGATGAGCGAACCGGTCCCGGTTCGGCTCGAGGTCGGTTCGCCGAACGGAGGTCCCGTTCGAGTTCGGCTCGTCGAACGTTCGACGAACCGAACTCGAACTGCATAGGAAACAATGGCAGGCAATCACAAACACATAAAAACACCTAGAAAACACCCTCAAAGGTGTCCAAAAGGTGACAAACAACTCAAACACAACATAAACACATGGGAAAGTGACAAGGACATGTACTCATGCGAAAACAAAAGAGCTGGACAAGGAAAAAGAGGAGGAGACACAGGTATAGGCATGGCACGCCCTTCTAAAATCATGTAAAACACCGCAAGGTGACTCCAAGCGGAGTCTCCCTTTTTTCCAAAAATTGGGCCCCACATACCCACCCCTTCAGTGGCAGCACTTGTGCCCTAGTTGTACACTTCACAGCTAGATTTGCATCAAGCACATTCAAAAATACGCCATAATTAACCGTCCCCAGGATGACACCGGGGTAGGTAGCAAAGTCTTTCCTGATCCCAGCTCTGTTCATCTTGGCTCCTTTTAAAAAACACAGCAAGCAAGGGTTACTCCAAGCGGAGTCTCCCTTTTTTCCAAAAATTGGGCCCCACACACACCCACCCCTTCAGTGGCAGCACTTGTGCCCCAGTTGTACACTTCACAGCTACATTTGCATCAAGCACATTCAAAAATACGCCATAATTAACCGTCCCCAGGATGACTCTGGAGTAGGTAGATAAAGTCTTTGCTGAACCATGACTTGTTCATCTTGGCTCTTTTTAAAAACAATGTAAGCAAGGGTTACTCCAAGCGGAGTATCCCTTTTTTCAAAAAATTGTGCCCCACACACACCCACCCCTTCAGTGGCAGCACTTGTGCCCTAGTTGCAAACAGGATGTTTTGATTTGCATCAAGCACATTCCAAATCCACAAGCCTTTACTCTCCCCAGGATGACACAGGGGTAGTAAATTCCTGGTGGATCCATGACTTGTTCATCTTGATGAACGTCAGTCTGTCCACATTGTCACTGGACAGACGCGTGCGCTTATCTGTCAGCACACACCCAGCAGCACTGAAGACACGTTCAGAGACAACGCTGGCTGCTGGACACGACAAAATCTCCAAGGCGTAACTGGAGAGCTCTGGCCATTTTTCTAGATTTGAAGCCCAAAATGAGCAAGGCTCCAGTTGCAGAGTCATGGCATCGATGTTCATTTGGAGATACTCCTGTATCATCCTCTCCAGCCGTTGACTATGTGTCAGACTTGTTGTCTCTGGTGGCCTTGCAAAAGAGGGTCTAAAAAAATTATGAAAAGATTCCATAAAATTGCTGTTACCAGCACCAGATACGGTGCTACTGGGACGGGTAGACTGGTGAAGATGACGAGACCGTCCCATGTTTGTCAAGTTACAACTGGGAGAATCACTCCCTGCACCTGCACGGTTGTTTGGTGGAAAAGCCGAGCTAAGATCGAGTAACAGCTTCTGCTGATACTCCTGCATACGTGCGTCCCTTTCTATGGCTGGAATTATGTCACAAAATTTGGACTTGTACCGGGGATCTAATAGTGTGGCAAGCCAGTAGTCATCATCACTTCTAATTTTGACAATACGAGGGTCATGTTGGAGGTAGTGCAGCAAGAAGGCACTCATGTGTCTTGCGCAGCCATGCGGACCAAGTCCACGCTCTGTTTGTGGTATAGAGGTGCTAACCGTTCTTTCTTCCTCTGACATCTCCCCCCAACCTCTTTCAACTGAAATTTGACCAAGGTCTCCCTCATCTGCTGAGTCTTCCATGTCCATGGACAGTTCGTCCTCCATTTCTTCATGTTCTCCTGCACCTTCCTCAACATTTAGCCTGCTAGGATGCGCCCTTGTTGATCCCTGTCCCCCATGGTCCCATGCCTGGCGCCTTGGTGATGATGAACGTCTGGACCTTGGTGATGTTGTTGTGTCTTGCGCATATGAATCTTCCTGTAGTTCATCCCCTTCCTGTTGTCCTACCCCCTGACTCTGAATAGTGTTTAGCGTGTGCTCCAGCATGTAAATGACTGGAATCGTCATGCTGATAATGGCATTGTCAGCGCTAAACATATTCGTCGCCATGTCGAAACTGTGCAGAAGGGTGCATAGGTCCTTGATCTGAGACCACTCCATCAGGGTGATCTGACTCACCTCTGCATCTCGTTGGCCCAGGCTATACGTCATGACGTATTGCACCAGGGCTCGGCGGTGCTGCCACAGTCGCTGTAACATGTGGAGAGTTGAATTCCAGCGTGTCGCCACATCGCATTTCAGGCGATGAACCGGCAGGCCGAAAGACTTCTGGAGCGATGCAAGTCGCTCAGCTGCGGCGCTTGAACGTCGGAAGTGAGCAGACAGTTTTCGTGCCCTGTTCAGAAGGCCATCTAGGCCGGGATAGTGTGTTAAAAATTGCTGGACGACAATGGGTTGACAGTAGGTGGGATCTAGAACTTCATCATCAATTGTTGTGTTTGCACTCCCCTCCCCCTCAGACCGAGCCTCTTCTTGCCCTGACCGAATATTTAAGTTGTCATCCCAATCGGGTATCTGCGTCTCATCTTCATCAGTATGTTCCTCATTGTCTATAACCACAGGTGTTACAGTTTGTGACAAAGGGTCAACATTATGCTCCGAAACTTGGTCCTCACGGCCTGAATCAGAGTCACAAAGGTTCTGGGCATCACTGCAGACCATTTCCTGTTCTGTACTCACTGTAGCTTGGGAGCAGACCTCTGATTCCCAGGCTATAGTGTGACTGAACAGCTCTGCAGACTCAGCCATCTCCGTTCCACCATACTGTGCAGGGCTGATGGAGACTTCAGAGCTGGGAGAAAGCAAGTTTGATTGGGATGACAACTCAGAGGTCTGGTGTTTTTTGGATGCGGTACTTGAAGTGGCTGAGAGGGCACTTGTTGGACCACTTGAGATCCATTCAAGCATTTTCCTTTTTTGGCCATCATCTACCTTTTGTTCCTGTTGTTCGTGTCCGTAAAAAAGGGAGCACATCGGATTGTCCACGGTAAGTAGTAGACATCTTACTTTTTGCTGGTAGATGGTCTCTCTTCAGCAGATGATAATGGAGCTTTGCCACCTTCCCCACGGACAAACCCTTTTTTTCCTTTTCCACCACGCCTCTTCCCCTTTCCACCAGCATCTGTCATTTTGCCACTCATGTTGATTGCGACAAGATTGTGCACTGAAAATGTGGTAGTAAAAATTGAGAGGTGGTGTAGATTGCAGCGGTGGTCTAGCTTTATTAACAGCAGAATAATAAAGAATAAATATCCCTGACAATGCAACTACGGCCCTTAAACTGGCAGCATCAATTGCTAGTATAATGGCTTAGTTATAATGAGTTGGAGTGTGCAATGCAGGCAGAGGTGCTGCAAATATCTTTGCACTAGTGTGACTAGACAAAAGTCCAATAGCCACGTTTAGGATGCCACTAGGCATACTGAGTGTTTGCTAGTATAATGGCTTAGTTATAATGAGTTGGAGTGTGCAATGCAGGCAGACGTGCTGCAAATATCTTTGCACTACTGGGACTATACAGAAGTCCAATAGCCACGTTTAGGATGCCACTAGGTACACTCAGTGTTTGCTAGTATTATGGCTTAGTTATAATGAGTTGGAGTGTGCAGAGGGCAGGAGGGTACAGTGCCAGGGTTGTGGGTCTCTGGGTAGAGGAATGGAAGCCTGCCTTTCTATTCCCTCCTAATGGGGAAATGCAGCGACGAAATCCCTGACCTTTGCTACACAGACGCTGTCTCTGTTTTCAGGACCTGTCACCTATGGCTCTGACCCTGCCGGTACGAGCCCTTAAAAGGACTGATGGAAAGTGCTATCCCTATGCTGTCCAGCGCTGTGTATGGAGCGCATACAGCAGTATCGGCGACAGGACAAAGGACGGAGCTGCGCCAGTGATGTCTGACACCAAGGACGCAGAAGAGATAATGGCGTCCGGACGGCCAGATACTCGTTTTTATAATGCAGGGACATGTGACATGGACATCCTATCACACATGCCATTGCTTCTCTGGCTAAAAGTCCACTTAGCTGTGTGTGTGTCTGGGATTGGCTGACATGCTGGCCCGCCCCACAAGACGCGCGCGCTTAGGGAAGGAAGACAAGGAAAAAAAAATGGCGATCGCCATTATACAAACAGCAGTGATCTGAAGGCGCTGTTCCCGCACACTATACACTGAAATGTCATAATAGTGTGAGTCACAGAGTGACTTACACTATTACAGCGGAAAGCCAGCTAGGAATTAGAACCGTTCTCGAACGTTTCTAGAACGATCGAGCTTTTGCAAAAAGCTCGAGTTCTAGTTCGATCTAGAACAGGCCCCAAAATCACTCGAGCCTAGAACTGGAGAACCGCGAACCGCGCTCAACTCTACTGGAGACACAGGGTGTAATGTGGAGGAAAGGATCTGAAGAGAAGGTGAGATTCGTGGTGAGGATGGAGGGAGAGATGAATAGTTCAATACTTGATTTAAGGATCAGAGGGGTAAGAAATGAAATATAGGGGTGAGAGTGAAAAGAAACAGGAACATTGTTTACAGCGACTATGTATCCAGTTACCTGCTGGTCCAATTGGGGTCTAATTAATTGCATATTACTTACGTGATTACTTGTATTGATGCAGACTAAAGTCTTAAGCAGGTCGGGACTTATGTAGATCGCTCAAATCAAAGCTGAGCTAAGATGTGGGATACCATAGGAGAGTAAACAAGGAGGTCATAAAGAAAGTGGGGTGGGAGTGATGGAGTGGTCAGTTGGAAACATACCAGATTGTCACATGCACAAGAGATAAGGGAGATCCGTTCATAGGAAAGTAGGGTGGTTGTTCAGAAACACTTGTATTGATGCAGACTAAAGTCCTGATCACTTCTTCTGATGGTGGCTCTCTGTTGGCTTCATTTTCTTCTTTGTCTCTTCTCGCAGAGGATCTGGGCTCGCTTAGTTTTCTTCACGTCTTCTCATGGTGGGTCTCGACTCACTTATTTTTCCTTGTCACCTCTTCTCAAGGTGGCTCTCTGCTTGTTTCATGTTCTTCTCTTTTTGCGGTGGTTCTCTGCTCACTGATTTTTCTTCTTTACCTCTTCTTGCGGGGGCTTTCAGTTTACTTCCTATTCTTCCTTGTCGCTTCTCGAGGTGGCTCTCTGCTGGTTTCATTTCCGTCTTCACTTCTTGCGGGGGCTTTCAATTTGCTTCCTATTCTTCCTTGTCGCTTCTCGAGGTAGCTCTCTGCTGCCTTCATTTCTTTCTTTGCCTCTTCTTGCAGGGGCTTTTGGCTGCTTCCTTTTTTACTTTGTCTTTTCTTCCTCTGGCTTTGTCCCCTTAGTTTTCTTCACCTCTTCTCATGGTGGGTCTCGGCTCACTTACTTTACTTCTCTTGTGGGGACTGTGCTTCCTTTTCTTCTTTACCTCTTCTCATGGTGGGTCTCAACTCACTTACTTTACTTCTTCTTTTCTTGCGGGGACCAGAGTATGTTTCTTTTTCTTCTTTACCGCTTCTTTTGGTTGCTCTCTGCTAGCTTCATTTTCTTCTACTCTTCTTGCGGGGACTGTGCTTCCTTTACTTTTTTACCTCTTCTCTAGATGGCTGTCTGCTAGCTCCATTTTATTCTTCTTTTCTTGGTGGGACTGTTCTTCCTTTTCTTCTTTACCTCTTCTCTTGGTGGCTCTCTGCTAGCTTCATTCTCTTCTTGCGGGGAATGTGCTTCCTTTTCTTTTCTTGGTGGATCTCTCCTAGCTTCATTTTCTTCATCTCTTTTTGCGGGGACTGTGCTTCCTTTTCTTTTTTAGCTCTTCTCTTGATGGCTCTCTGCTAGCTTCATTTTCGTCTTCGCCTCTTCTTAAGTTGGCTTTCGTTTTTATAGTAATCACCTTAGTTGTATGTGATGGAAGCAGTCCTGGTTCTCAGCAGAAACTCATTGTAGGCTGTCTTTCTTAACTTTGTTAATGACATTTTCATTGATATCACTCATTACAACATCATGCGGCAGAGAGTTCCATAGTCTCACTGCTCGTACAGTAAAGAATCCTCGTCTGTGATTATGATTAAACCTTCTTTCCTCAAGACGTAGCGGATGCCCCCGTGTTCCAGTCGCAGGCCTAGGTGTAAAAAGATCTTTGGAAAGGTCTCTGTACTGTCCCCTCATATATTTATACATTGTGATTAGATCCCCCCTAAGCCTTCGTTTTTCCTGTCTTGGTATTGCAGCCCCCCCATTCCTCTAATAATCTTGGTGGCTCTTCTCTGCACCCTCTCCAGTTCAGCTATGTCCTTCTTATATATCGGTGAGCAGAATTGTACACAGTATATAAGTGCGGTCGCACTAGTGACTTGTACAGAGGTAGAACTATATTTTTTTCATGAACACTTCTACCTCTTTTAATACATCCCATTATTTTATTAGCCCTGGCAGCAGCTGCCTGACACTGTCCACTAAAGTGAAGTTTACCATCCACCCATACACCCAAGTCTTTTTCTGTGGTGGTCTATCTGGATGACATTCTGATTTACTCTCCTGATGCTACGTCACACGTCCTATATATTCGCACTGTGCTCCAGAGACTCAGGGAGAACTCCTTATTTGCTAAATATGAGAAATGTGGGTTTTTTTTGAGGCACAGGTTAATTTCCTGGGTTATATTTTGTCTGCAGAAGCTTCTGCATGGATCCCTCTAAGCTTCAACCGATTAAGGAGTGGGTGCAACCCAAGTCTCTGAAAGCCTTGCAGCGTTTCCTTGAATTTGCTAATTATTATCGCAAATTTATTATGGATTTTTCCAACATTGCCAAACCCCTCACCGATCTGACTAAAAAGGGGGCTGATGTAGTTAATTGGAAGCTAGAGGCGATCCGTGCCTTCTCTACATTAAAAGAATGTTTCTCCTCAGACCCGATTCTGGTTCAGTCTGACCTTATGCGTCTGTTTATTGTAGAAGTGGATGCCTCTGAGGTTGGAGTGGGAGCGGTACTATCACAAGGCACTCCGTCTCTCACTCAGCTTCATCCTTTTATTGTAGAGGTCGATGTCTCTGAGGTTGGAGTGGGAGCGGTGCTATCACAAGGCACTCCGTCTCTCACTCAGCTTCATCCTTTTATTGTAGAGGTCGATGTCTCTGAGGTTGGAGTGGGAGCGGTGCTATCACAAGGTACTCCGTCTCTCACTCAGCTTCATCCTTTTATTGTAGAAGTGGATGCCTCTGAGGTTGGAGTGGGAGCGGTGCTATCACAAGGCACTCCGTCTCTCACTCAGCTTCATCCTTTTATTGTAGAAGTGGATGCCTCAGGTTGGAGTGGGAGCGGTGCTATCACAAGGCACTCCGTCTCTCACTCAGCTTCATCCTTTTATTGTAGAAGTGGATGCCTCTGAGGTTGGAGTGGAGCGGTGCTATCACAAGGCACTCCGTCTCTCACTCAGCTTCATCCTTTTATTGTAGAAGTGGATGCCTCTGAGGTTGGAGTGGGAGCGGTGCTATCACAAGGCACTCCGTCTCTCACTCAGCTTCATCCTTTTATTGTAGAAGTGGATGCCTCAGGTTGGAGTGGAGCGGTGCTATCACAAGGCACTCCGTCTCTCACTCAGCTTCATCCTTTTATTGTAGAAGTGGATGTCTCTGAGGTTGGAGTGGAGCGGTGCTATCACAAGGCACTCCGTCTCTCACTCAGCTTCATCCTTTTATTGTAGAAGTGGATGCCTCTGAGGTTGGAGTGGAGCGGTGCTATCACAAGGCACTCCATCTCTCACTCAGCTTCATCCTTTTATTGTAGAAGTGGATGCCTCTGAGGTTGGAGTGGAGCGGTGCTATCACAAGGCACTCCGTCTCTCACTCAGCTTCATCCTTTTATTGTAGAAGTGGATGCCTCTGAGGTTGGAGTGGGAGCGGTGCTATCACAAGGCACTCCGTCTCTCACTCCGCTTCATCCTTTTATTGTATAAGTGGATGCCTCTGATGTTGGAGTGGGAGCGGTGCTATCACAAGGCACGCCATCTCTCACTCAGCTTCATCCTTTTATTGTAGAAGTGGATGCTTCTGAGGTTGGAGTGGAGCGGTACTATCACAAGGCACTCCATCTCTCACTCCGCTTCATCCTTTTATTGTAGAGGTCGATGTCTCTGAGGTTGGAGTGGAGCGGTGCTATCACAAGGCACTCCGTCTCTCACTCAGCTTCATCCTTTTATTGTAGAAGTGGATGCCTCTGAGGTTGGAGTGGGAGCGGTGCTATCACAAGGCACGCCATCTCTCACTCAGCTTCATCCTTTTATTGTAGAAGTGGATGTCTCTGAGGTTGGAGTGGGAGCGGTGCTATCACAAGGCACTCCGTCTGTCACTCAGCTTCATCCTTTTATTGTAGAAGTGGATGCCTCTGAGGTTGGAGTGGAGCGGTGCTATCACAAGGCACTCCATCTCTCACTCAGCTTCATCCTTTTATTGTAGAGGTCGATGTCTCTGAGGTTGGAGTGGAGCGGTACTATCACAAGGTACTCCATCTCTCACTCAGCTTCATCCGTTTATTGTAGAAGTGGATGCCTCTGAGGTTGGAGTGGAGCGGTGCTATCACAAGGCACGCCATCTCTCACTCAGCTTCATCCTTTTATTGTAGAAGTGGATGTCTCTGAGGTTGGAGTGGGAGCGGTGCTATCACAAGGCACTCCATCTCTCACTCAGCTTCATCCTTTTATTGTAGAGGTCGATGTCTCTGAGGTTGGAGTGGAGCGGTGCTATCACAAGGTACTCCGTCTCTCACTCAGCTTCATCCTTTTATTGTAGAGGTCGATGTCTCTGAGGTTGGAGTGGAGCGGTGCTATCACAAGGCACGCCATCTCTCACTCAGCTTCATCCTTTTATTGTAGAAGTGGATGCCTCTGAGGTTGGAGTGGAGCGGTGCTATCACAAGGCACTCCATCTCTCACTCCGCTTCTTCCATTTATTGTAGAGGTCGATGTCTCTGAGGTTGGAGTGGAGCGGTGCTATCACAAGGCACTCCATCTCTCACTCCGCTTCTTCCATTTATTGTAGAGGTCGATGTCTCTGAGGTTGGAGTGGAGCGGTGCTATCACAAGGCACTCCGTCTGTCACTCAGCTTCATCCTTTTATTGTAGAGGTCGATGTCTCTGAGGTTGGAGTGGAGCGGTGCTATCACAAGGCACTCCGTCTCTCACTCCGCTTCATCCATTTATTGTAGAGGTGGATGTCTCTGAGGTTGGAGTGGGAGCGGTGCTATCACAAGGCACTCCATCTCTCACTCAGCTTCATCCTTTTATTGTAGAAGTGGATGCCTCTGAGGTTGGAGTGGGAGCGGTGCTATCACAAGGCACTCCGTCTCTCACTCAGCTTCATCCTTTTATTGTAGAAGTGGATGCCTCTGAGGTTGGAGTGGGAGCGGTGCTATCACAAGGCACTCCGTCTCTCACTCAGCTTCATCCTTTATTGTATAAGTGGATGCCTCTGAGGTTGGAGTGGGAGCGGTGCTATCACAAAGCACTCCGTCTCTCACTCAGCTTCGTCCTTGTGCCTTCTTTTCCCGCAAGTTTTCTCCCACAGAGAAATTATGACATTGGTAATCGTGAGCTGTTGACAATTAAATGGGCCTTCGAGGAATGGCACCACTTCCTCGAAGGCGCCAAACATAAGGTCATAGTCATCACTGACCATAAGATCCTCACTTATCTGGAATCTGCTAAGAGACTCAATCCTACGCAAGCTAGGTGGGCATTGTTCTTCTCCAGATTTGATTTTGTGGTAAAGTTTCGGCCCGGTACCAAGAACACAAAATCTGATGTACTTTCTTGTAGCTTCTGTCTCTCTCAGTCTGAAAACTCTGAACCAGTCCCTATTTTAGCTAAAGGCATTATTGTGTCATCTGTTTCCTTAGATTTGATAGAAGAAGTCCATAATACCGAAGACCAAGCTCTTGAAACCACTCCTGACCATAAACTGTTTGTCGCCCCCTCACTTCGCCTACAGGTACTCCAGGAATCCCACAATTCTGTGCTGGCAGGTCACCCTGGTATAGGCAATACCCTCAGACTAGTAACCAGGTATTTTTGGTGGCCAACCATAGCGAAGGATTGTAAGGAATGTGTACTGGCTTGTGAAACTTGTGCTCGACCCAAGGCACCCCGCACCCGTTCTCCAGTCCCTACCTACTCCAGTAAGCGCTTGGACACATCTCACCATGGACTTCATCACTGACCTTCTACCCTCAGAAGGGAAGACTTGTATCTGGGTAGTAGTGGATAGATGCAGCAAACAGTGTCATTTTGTTCCTCTGTCCGGATTACCTAATTCTGAAACTCTTAGCAAGTTGTTTGTAAGGCACATTGTGCGGTTACACGGGGTTCCCGAGAATATTGTTTCTGACAGAGGAACACAGTTCGTCTCGAAATTCTGGAGGGCGTTCAGTAAAAAGATCAATATAGAGTTATCTTTTTCATCTGCCTACCACCCAGAGACCAATGGTCAGACTGAACGTTCCAATCAAACTCTTGAACAATATCTCCGGTGTTATGTGTCTGACCGTCAGTCTGACTGGGTGGAATATCTGCCGCTAGCTGAGTTCGCCATCAATAATCAGTATCAGGAATCCATCCAGACTACCCCCTTTTTCTGCAATTTAGGGTTGCATTCACGTTTTGGTTCTTTTTCTTCCGCTGTGGTGGATACTCCTGAGGCTGAATCAACTGTGGACAAGCTGAAAGCTATCTGGTCTGAGGTGAAGGAGAACTTAAAGAGGGCAAAGGGTGGTCAAGCCTCAGCTGCTAATAAGAGGCGTTCCAAGGGCCCAAGTTTTGGAGTTGGGGACAAGGTATGGTTATCAACACGAAATATTACACTCAAGGTCCCTTCTGCTAAGCTGGGTCCCAGATTTATTGGACTTTACGAGATTATTGAGGTGATTAATCCCACAGCTTTCCGCCTGCAACTCCCCCCATCCTTTAAGATATCGAATGTGTTCCACAAGTTCCTCCTCAAGTGATATCGTGTCCCCATTCACCCGGTCAGTGCCCCCCCTCCTCCTGTTTTGGTAGAAGGTAACTTGAAGTATGAGGTACAGAGAATACTTGATTCCTGTATTGTCAGAGGGGCGGTACAGTATTTGGTGCACTGGAAGGGTTACAGCCCTGAGGAGAGGTCATGGGTCCCTGCGAGCGATATTCATGCTAAGGGTCTGGCCCGGCGGTTTCACCTCCAATTTCCTGGCAAGCCGGGTTTTGAGGGTCCGGAGGAACCTCGTGGAGGGGGGGTACTGTTATGTCACCACCGGAGTCTGCTCCAGCAACTTCTACTCCGAACGCCAGGCGACGCCGTGTTCCTGCGCTGGTGATGGGAGAGGAGTCGATCCCAGCGGCACCGGTGGGCGTAGGCTCTGCTCATCCACTGGGCTGGGTTTCCTTGGAATCTGCAGTACCACTGGCTGACTGTGGGTGGCAGGTGTCTCACAGCTGAAGTTACCATCATTCAGCTACAGCCAATGGGAAGACACCACACCCTTTTTAATGCCCCTCCTGTCTGCTGACCTCTGCCAGACTTAGTTCTGATATTCTGGCTCCTGTTCTGTGATTCTGGTGTTCTGACTTCTGCTTGTTTTCTGACTACCCTCCTGCTGCTGTTTTTGTACCTCGCTGCCCGATCCGGATTTGACCTCTGCTACGTTTTCTGATTACGTCCTTGCCTGCCGATTCTGTCCCTGTTCCGCATTTCCTGGTTTGACCCTGCCTGACGACTACTCTCTCGGACTGCTGCCTTTCACAGGTAGTGATCTCCGGGGCCCTGTGTAATTCCAAATCAATGTATAGGTGTTAAAGAGTTTCAGGGTTCTAGGGTCCTGCTTGGTGAGTGGCTTCCCTCTAGATTGTCCATTACAGCCCGTCTGAGTGTGTGGATCCAGGCAGGCGTTACAGGAGCACAGAGTAATGTAGAAGGCAGAGGACAGGTCTAGGAGGAGGAGCACAGAGTAATGTAGAAGGCAGAGGACAGGTCTAGGAGGAGGAGCACAGAGTAATGTAGAAGGCAGAGGACAGGTCTAGGAGGAGGAGCACAGAATAATGTAGAAGGCAGAGGACAGGTATAGGAGGAGGAGCACAGAGTAATGTAGAAGGCAGAGGACAGGTCTAGAAGGAGGAGCACAGAGTAATGTAGAAGGCAGAGGACAGGTCTAGGAGGAGGAGCACAGAGTAATGTAGAAGGCAGAGGACAGGTCTAGGAGGAGGAGCACAGAGTAATGTAGAAGGCAGAGGACAGGTCTAGGAGGAGGAGCACAGAGTAATGTAGAAGGCAGAGGACAGGTCTAGGAGGAGGAGCACAGAGTAATGTAGAAGGCAGAGGACAGGTCTAGGAGGAGGAGCACAGAGTAATGTAGAAGGCAGAGGACAGGTCTAGGAGGAGGAGCACAGAATAATGTAGAAGGCAGAGGACAGGTATAGGAGGAGGAGCACAGAGTAATGTAGAAGGCAGAGGACAGAGCTAGAAGGAGGAGCACAGAGTAATGTAGAGGGTAGAGGACAGGTCTAGGAGCCGGAGGAGCACAGAGTAATGTAAAAGGCAGACGACAGGTCTAGGAGGAGGAGCACAGAGTAATGTAGAAGGCAGAGGACTGGTCTAGGAGGAGGAGCACAGAGTAATGTTGAAGGCAGAGGACAGGTCTAGGAGGAGGAGCACAGAGTAATGTAGAAGGCAGAGGACAGGTCTAGGAGGAGGAGCACAGAGTAATGTAGAAGGCAGAGGACAGGTCTAGGAGGAGGAGCACAGAATAATGTAGAAGGCAGAGGACAGGTCTAGGAGGAGGAGCACAGAGTAATGTAGAAGGCAGAGGGCAGGTATAGGAGGAGGAGCACAGAGTAATGTAGAAGGCAGAGGACAGAGCTAGAAGGAGGAGCACAGAGTAATGTAGAGGGTAGAGGACAGGTCTAGGAGCCGGAGGAGCACAGAGTAATGTAAAAGGCAGACGACAGGTCTAGGAGGAGGAGCACAGAGTAATGTAGAAGGCAGAGGACTGGTCTAGGAGGAGGAGCACAGAGTAATGTTGAAGGCAGAGGACAGGTCTAGGAGGAGGAGCACAGAGTAATGTAGAAGGCAGAGGACAGGTCTAGGAGGAGGAGCACAGAGTAATGTAGAAGGCAGAAGACAGGTCTAAAAGAAGGAGCACAGAGTAATGTAGAAGGCAGAGGACAGGTCTACAAGTAGGAGCACAGAGTAATGTAGAAGGCAAAGGACGGGTCTACAAGTAGGAGCACAGAGTAATGTAGAAGGCAGAGGACAGGTCTAGAAGTAGGAGCACAGAGTAATATAAAAGGCAGAGGACAGGTCTAGAAGGAGGAGCACAGAGTAATGTAGAAGGCAGAGGACAGGACTAGAAGGAGGAGCACAGTGTAATGTAGAAGGCAGAGGACAGGTCTAGAAGGAGGAGCACAAAGTAATGTAGAAGGCAGAGGACAGGTCTAGAAGTAGGAGCACAGAGTAATATAAAAGGCAGAGGACAGGTCTAGGAGGAGGAGCACAGAGTAATGTAGAAGGCAGAGGACAGGACTAGGAGGAGGAGCGCAGAGTAATGTAGAAGGGAGAGGACAGGTCTAGGAGGAGGAGCACAGAGTAATGTAGAAGGCAGAGGACAGGTCTAGGAGGAGGAGCACAAAGTAATGTAGAAGGCAGAAGACAGGTCTAAAAGAAGGAGCACAGAGTAATGTAGAAGGCAGAGGACAGGTCTACAAGTAGGAGCACAGAGTAATGTAGAAGGCAAAGGACGGGTCTACAAGTAGGAGCACAGAGTAATGTAGAAGGCAGAAGACAGGTCTAGGAGGAGGAGCACAGAGTAATGTAGAAGGCAGAGGACAGGTCTAGGAGGAGGAGCACAGAGTAATGTAGAAGGCAGAGGACAGGTCTAGAAGGAGGAGCACAAAGTAATGTAGAAGGCAGAGGACAGGTCTAGGAGGAGGAGCACAGAGTAATGTAGAAGGCAGAGGACAGGTCTAGGAGGAGGAGCACAGAGTAATGTAGAAGGCAGAGGACAGGTCTAGAAGGAGGAGCACAGAGTAATGTAGCATGCAGAGGACGGGTCTAGAAGGAGGAGCACAGAGTAATGTAGAAGGCAGAGGACAGGTCTAGGAGGAGGAGGACAGGGTAATGTAGAAGGCAGAGGACAGGTCTAGGAGGAGGAGCACAGAATAATGTAGAAGACAGAGGACAGGTCTAGAAGGAGGAGCAAAGAGTAATGTAGAAGACAGAGGACAGGTCTAGAAGTAGGAGCACAGAGTAATATAAAAGGCAGAGGACAGGTCTAGAAGGAGGAGCACAGAGTAATGTAGAAGGCAGAGGACAGGTCTAGGAGGAGGAGGACAGAGTAATGTAGAAGGCAGAGGACAGGTCTAGGAGAAGGAGCACAGAGTAATGTAGAAGGCAGAGGACAGGTCTAGGAGAAGGAGCACAGAGTAATGCAGAAGGCAGAGGACAGGTCTAGAAGGAGGAGCACAGAGTAATGTAGAAGGCAGAGGACAGGTCTAGAAGTAGGAGCACAGAGTAATGTAGAAGGCAGAGGACAGGTCTAGGAGGAGGAGGACAGAGTAATGTAGAAGGCAGAGGACAGGTCTAGGAGGAGGAGCACAGAGTAATGTAGAAGGCAGAGGACAGGTCTAGAAGGAGGAGCACAGAGTAATGCAGAAGGCAGAGGACAGGTCTAGGAGGAGGAGCACATAATTATAGATCAGATTAGATACACAGCTCAGCAGACAGTATCACACAGGACAGGATTAGATACACAGCTCAGCAGACAGTATCACACAGGAGATGATTAGATACACAGCTCAGCAAACAGTATCACACAGGACAGGATTAGATACACAGCTCAGCAGACAGTATCACACAGGCTAGGATTAGATACATGGCTCAGCAGACAGTATCACACAGGACAAGATTAGATACACAGCTCAGCAGACAGTATCACACAGGATAGGATTAGAGACATGGCTCAGCAAACAATATCACACAGGAGATGATTAGATACACAGCTCAGAAGACAGTATCACACAGGGGGGAATTAGATACCCAGCTCAGCAGACAATATCACACAGGATATAATTAGATACACAGCTCAGTAGACAGTATCACACAGGAGAGGATTAGATACACAGCTCAGCAGACAGTATCACACAGGGGGGAATTAGATACACTGCTCAGCAGACAGTATCACACAGGAGGGGATTAGATACACAGCTCAGCAGACAGTATCACAGGAGAGGATTAGATACACAGCTCAACAGACCGTATCACACAGGATGGGATTAGATACACAGCTCAACAGACAGTATCACACAGGAGGGGATTAGATACACAGATCAACAGACAGTATCACAGAAGGCGATTAGATACACAGCTCAGCAGACAGTATCACAGGAGAGGATTAGATACACAGCTCAGCAAACAGTATCACACAGGAGAGGATTAGATACACAGCTCAGCAGACAGTATCACACAGGATGGGATTAGATACACCGCTCAGCAGACAGTATCACAGGATAGGATTAGATACACAGCTCAGCAGACAGTATCACACAGGAGAGGATTAGATACATGTTTCAGCAGACAGTATCACACAGGAGAGGATTAGATACACAGCTCAGCAGACAGTATCACACAGGAGAGGATTAGATACACAGCTCAGCAGACAGTATCACACGAGATGATTAGATACACAGCTCAGCAGACAGTATCACACAGGAGAGGATTAGATACACGGCTCAACAGACAGTATCACACAGGATAGGATTAGATACACAGCTCAGCAGACAGTATCACACAGGATAGATTAGATACACAGCTCAACAGACAGTATCACACAGTAGGGGATTAGATACACGGTTCAGCAGACAGTATCATATAGGAGAGGATTCGATACACGGCTCAGCAGACAGTATCACACAGGAGAGGATTAGATACATGTTTCAGCAGACAGTATCACACAGGAGAGGATTAGATACACAGCTCAGCAGACAGTATCACACAGGAGAGGATTAGATACACAGCTCAGCAGACAGTATCACACGAGATGATTAGATACACAGCTCAGCAGACAGTATCACACAGGACAGGATTAGATACACAGCTCAGCAGACAGTATCACACAGGATAGGATTAGATACACAGCTCAGCAGACAGTATCACACAGGATAGATTAGATACACAGCTCAACAGACAGTATCACACAGTAGGGGATTAGATACACGGTTCAGCAGACAGTATCATATAGGAGAGGATTAGATACACGGCTCAGCAGACAGTATCACACAGGAGAGGATTAGATACACGGCTCAGCAGACAGTATCACACGGTAGGATTAGATACACAGCTCATCAGACAGTATGACAGGATATAATTAGATACACAGCTCAGCAGACAGTATCACACAGGCTAGGATTAGATACATGGCTCAGCAGAGTGTCACACAGAATAGTATTAGATACACAGCTCAGCAGACAATATCACACAGGAGAGGATTAGATACACAGCTCAACAGACAGTATCATACAGGATAGGATCCAGTTAGCACCGCTGTTGGTGACTTTCACCCATACGGATGGCAGCCCAGTGGATGGCAGCCCAGTGGATGGCAGCCCCGTGGATGGCAGCCCCGTGGATGGCAGCCCCGTAGTTGGCAGCCCCGTAGTTACCGCAACAAAGAAAGCACGTACCTGCTGATCACCCGAACGGGTGCGGACGCTCGACTTCCATGCGTACGAATGGCGGCCCAGTGGATGACTCAACAAAGACACACCCAGGTGATCAACCGAACAGGTGCGGACGCTCGACTTCCACGCACGCGTACGGATGGCAGCCCAGTGGATGACTCATCAAAGACACGCCCAGGTGATCAACCGAACAGGTGCGGACGCCAAGGACCGATAACACGAGTGCAGCCACAGCTAGTCGGTCAAACAGGACGCCGTACACCGCTATGTGATCCCGCTAACGATGGAACCGTAAGTAAACTGCGATGTATGACCAACTAAAATTATCTGAATGCCTTAAAATAACATGTAGCGCCTCTCGCTTTAGCCACCGGCGTACAGCCCTCACGTGCCCCGTTTGTCATACGGCAAGCAAATATCTGTCTACCCACCTGCACCTCCGGGGTCCCTGCACCTCCGGAAGGTCGGGGTCCCGGCACCTCCGGAAGGTCGCAGGAGCCTGAAATTTTCCAGCTTTCATCCAAGCGCCGAGGGCAGTCGGGCAAGAGTGCCCGGGGCCCCGCTCGGGCTCCTGGGGGCCCCGGCACCTCCGGAAGGTCGCGGGGGCCTGAAAATGTTCAGGTTTTATCCAAATCACGGGGGGAATAAGTCCAGAATTCGCCCGGGGGCCCCCCGGACAAAAAAACAAAGAAAACGCACACGCGATTTCGATGCGTTTTTGCCTGTGAACTTTCCCTCGTGGCCCTAGGGGCCCAGGCATGCCAACGCGGGGTTCCCCTTTGAGCTCCGTGGGTGTCAGCGGGGCATGCGCGAAAAACAATCCGGGCTCGACTTCCACGCGTTCGGATGGCAGTCTGGGGTCCCCCGGACAAAGAAACGCACACGCGATATCGATGCGTTTTGGCCCGAGAACGTACCCTCGGGGCCCAGGCACCAGCGGGACATGCGCGAAAAACAGTCCGCGGCTCGGGAGTCCTCCGGCATAGTCAGCGCTCGCTGACTACGGAAGTCTGAAAATGTTGAAAATTATTCAAAGTCCCAAGGACTCTCTGGCGAGATTGCCTGGAGCCCTTTTCGGATACAGGGGGCTGCCGACGCCGGTCAGATCTCGGAAGTCTGAAAAATGTATTTTTTTTTCTCTCGTTTCAGCCACCGGCGTACAGCCCTCACGTGCCCCGTTTGTCATACGGCAAGCAAATATCTGTCTACCCACCTGCGAAGGGTTTGCATGCGGAGACTGACCGACTCCGAGATAGAAGAGGCGTTGACCTCGGCGAAGCGCTGTCTAGACCGAGTTGCAGGAAAAGGTACTACCGTTCAATTTTGCGACCTCAAGCCTCTCGCATCCCTGGACGAGGTAGTGTTTTTTTTGGAACAACGCGGATTTTTGGTGACAG